>NC_137970.1:74527494-75127494 GCF_963924665.1 Micromys minutus | reverse complement strand
CTTAAAAAAAAGAAACACAGTACACTGGTGAGTATTTTGTCAACTTGATACAAACCGGTCACCTGGGAAGAGGGACCCTCAATTTTGGAATTACCTTCATCAACTGGACTATAGGCAAGCCTGGGGGTACTTTCTTATTTAATGATTGGTGTGCAAGGACCAACCCAATCAACTTCGGACAATGCTGCCCTTGGGCTGGTGGTGCTGGGTCATATGAGAAAGTGAGAAAACCATGGAAAGCAAGCCAGTAAAGTAGCATTCCTCCAAGGTCTCACCTTCAGTTCCTGCTTTGGCTTAGCTCAGTGGGTGGGGGGAGGGAGTAGGGTGGGGAGGGAATAGGAGATGGGGGTTATAATCTGTGAACCAAATAAACCTTTCTTCCCCCAAATTGCTTTCAGTCGTGGTGCTTTATCACAGCAACAAAAGACAAAGGGAAATGCAGGGTTAAAACGGTTCCTCCCCAATTACTGACTGAAGTGGAATTTGTGAATTTGTTAAAACCAAGTTTTTCTCTTAGAAAAGTATACTCCAAAGTTAGACCTTCCTTTAACCTTTTTTTGTAAGTTACCCTGCAGTTTCTTGTGTCATTGTTCAAGTATAGAATCATCTTTAGACCAATTTTTGTTTAATTTAACATCATACAGAATGCTGCATTAATAATATTGGCTGGAAGGGTGTATGACTATGAATCAATTACTTACCAATGTTTTTGTGTTTCTATAGTGAACCAGGGATCTTTTTTAGAAGAATATGGTTCTACATAATAAGAATTCACCACAAAGCCTAGCAAATTGCCAATGAAAAGGGACTCCTTATTTTTACTACCATAAAGTTGTTTCTAAGCATATTTTTAAGAGTATCAGTGTCTGGTGATTTCCTTTGCTATATTATACTGTGAAACTCACATGTCTATTTTACATACTTAGTGGTTTACAGTATTTTTTTTTTGCACAAAGTAGGTGAATATTTTTTGAAGGAATGCATCCATACTTAAGATAATTGCTCTGGGAGCTATAGTGCAAAATAGAAATTATTTAATGGTGTATATTAAAAGGCTCTCCTGAAAGTAGAAAAAATGATTGTGGCATAACTATTGAATATAAAGTTTATCGAGTGGATTTATATTTCTTTCAGTGGGTGCATGGCTGAACATTATCCTTTTGACCCATGTTGGAGAAGTCTTTTGTTTGCACCCACCAAATTTTCTTGAACGAAAATATAATTCTGTATATCCTTTCAAATTCAATTTTATTTAGGAGATTGGTTATAATAAAGTTATGTTTTAAAGCCAGGTAAAAACCATTCTGGAATTGCTATTAGATTTTTGGAAATAATGGCTTTGACGAGGTGTAGAAAGGGCTGGAATTATTTTTGTCCAAAGTGGCCAACGCTGAAGAGATAAGAAAAGCAAAGTCCTCCTTGCTGGCAGGGTCCAAAGCTGAAGCTGAGGAGACAAAAGTTTGAGATTCAGACTCACAAAGTAGGACAAAAGGTCCAATACATTATTGTAATGCCAGTATAAAAGCTACATGCCAGATACTTCCCAGTCTTCAGAGATGCCAGCAAAACCTAAGAGAGCTACTCAGATTAAAGCCCTTGTCATTGTAATCTATAACAATCTAGCTATAGTCTCAGTGGTGCTTAATTGCATGAGAGTAGCAATTACATTGGAGATTAATTACATGATAGTAACTCTAGATATTTCGGTGAAGAAGTACACTTTTGTTTTGTTTTCCTGAGTGGTGAAGGTTGAACTTAGTGCCTTAAACAAGCTTGGTAAGCACTCTGTCATAATAAGTCTCCAGAATTAAGACCTGTCTTTTTATCTCTCTTCTGTGAGCTTTTACACCACTAAAGCAAACACACAAACCCACGCAAGGAGGACTGTCAGGCAATAGAACACTTCTGTCCCACACAATCGATACCCAGGAGCCTCTGTTCTAAGTGTCCTAAAGGGACAAGAAGGGCTCCAAATCTAATATGTGATTGATTGCTCAAGACAAAAAGAGCCAAATATTCAACTGACTGAACATATTTTAATAACTATAGTCTGCTGAAAGTAAAAGAACAGTATTAATATATAGTTAAGACCATATTCACTGGGAAAGCCATGGCAAATACATATTATCTGTCTTTTGATTGTTTGTTTCATGATTTCACCTGTACTTGTTATGATCCTTCAATCAAATTCTGGATCTAAGAGTATAATGACCAACAAGAGGAATTGCTGAAAATCTCCTGTTTAAAGGATTTTTGTTTTGTATTGTTTTGATTTTCACTAGTGGAGATTGAATCCAGGGTATTTGTCAAGACCTCTTTCCTTTAAGATATATCCCCAGATCTTCTTTGTCTGTTTGCTTGTGTGTTTTTTGAGACAATGATTCACTACCTAACTCCCATGGATTTGGCTATAGTACACCTAGTTGTACTGTGTTTATTACTCTAGTTTTCTTCTCCTTATGTTCTCCTGATTGAATGTTGTGCTCTGTACACTGTCAGGCTCTGTGAGCATAGGTATCCCTGTCCTTGTTTAGGTGTTTCTCCTGATGCATCATTGCTACACTCTTCTTGTGGATTACTCTTTTCATCAGCATTGAAACACCTACTACAAACTGAGTGTGAAGAACATAGGAAAACATGCTTCCCTTGGTTCTCCCATAAGTTATGACTATTACAAAGTTGACACCAAGACTTGAAAAATAAATAATAGACCTTATAAAAGTATAAAAGTATCCGTGTAAGTGTTTGGATCATTTGAAAAATACTTAGTTGACAAATGAAGTCTGAAATGATGGGGGAAAGAGCTATTTGAGCTAAGCTATCTGGAGGTAAAAACAACAAATATCCAACTTTTCATCATCTGTTGGAGAGCAGTAGGATATTAGTTTATTTCAATCAGTACAAAAGGTATATACATTGTGATAAGGAAGTCTTACAGCATTCATTACAGTAATTCAGGGCTTTTCTAGAAGAGATCGTACCCATGTAGTGTATTAAATGGATAACTTGCACTAACCTATGTATGAGCCAAGAGAATTCCTTTGACCTTTCAAGCCTATGGTAGTAATATTCCTCTTTCCCCTTGGACTTTGGGATGAATTCAGTGGTGTATCCGAGAACTCATGCACAGATGGGGAATATTGCTCAGTGGCAGAGCACTTGTCAACATTCATGACACCCTGGGCCTGCTTTCAAAGAGAAAATCCATGCATTCATGTTTATAAAGTCACCTTTTCTTGACTATTCAGGTCTAGCTATTACCATGTAAGTTCTTTTGCTAGTATCTAAGGTACTAAACAACACCAGTTCTATCTTAAAGAATCTAGACATTTTTGAGATAAATATTTGAGCCACAGTCACTATTATTTGAGTTACATACTCTCCACTGATATGTAAAAGTCCTTATCCCTGTTACCTGTGAATGTGGCTGTATTAGGTGTAATCAAATTAAGATGATTCAATCTACAAAGGATTTAACCTAGTGTAATTGATGTCTTATTACACAGATGAAACCTCAAGAGTAAAGACAGAGATAAAGATTGGAATAAAGCAACTTCAAGTCAAAGAATACCAAGGATCGACAGTCATAACAAGAAATTAGAAAAAGGCAAAGAAAGATTCTACTTGGATTCTCTGACAAAATATAACTCTTCCGACTCTTTGATTTTGGGCTTCAACTCTCCAGAACTCTGAGAACAAACACAGTTCTACTGTTTTAAGCCACCTTGTGGTGCTTTGGTATAGAAGCTCTGTGAAACTAATAATATATGAATGCAACAGAAAGATACCATTAATGTATAAGGAAAGATGCACATACTAAATGAAAAATGGGGAAGTGAAATGCCTATAATGCTAGCACTTGGAAGGAAGAGGCAGGAAATTTTCTGCAAAATTGAAGTCACCATGGTCTACATAACAAGTTGTGGGCTTTGTACTGACTGGTTTTGTGTCAACTAGACAAGAGTGGGAATTATCACAGAGAAAGCAGCCTCAGTTGAGGAAATGTGTCCATGAGATCCAGCTGTAAATCGTTTTCTCAACTAGTGATCACCCACTATGGGTGGTGCCATCCCTGGGCTGGTGGTCCTGGGTTCCATAAGAAAGCAGGTTGGGAAAGTCAGCGGAAGTGAGCCAGTAAGTAACATCCGCTCATGGCCTCTGCATCAGCTCCTGCCTCCAAGTTCCTGCCTTGTGTGAGTTCCTGTCCTGACTTCCTTTGGTGATAAACAGCAATGTGGAAGTGGAAAGTGAATAAGCCCTCTCCTCCCAAACTTCCTTCTTAGTCAGGATGTTTTGTGCAGGAATACAAACCCTGACTAAAACAGGCTTGCACTTAATTTTTGGAAAGAGGTTTTAAATGTGAGTCTATAGCCTCGAAATGTAATTATAAGCTGTTTTAGCTTGTAAGCACCATGGCCATCTTAGCCACAATTGTCTCTCTTCTTTTTAATCAAGAGTGTCCACATGGCAGACAAAAGCCACTTCTGTAGATTTTAGGGCATTTTTACAAACATTGGTTACTGCACAAATATTTTTACAAATGAATTCTGGAGTAGTGACTAAGCTAGAGAACAAAGCCACCAAATGTTAGCAGTTTTGCCTATCAGAGTCCAAAATTATGCAAGGTATAGAATAGAGATCTGAAGTCATACCAGTGGGGCTCTTACCTTGGACCGCATCTTTAAGGGTGGCCATAATTGGAGTTGAAGGCCCATTCCCCAGACATAGCATAAGACATGTCTCTTACAGTCATTTTCCTCTTTGTAGAGAGGAGTGGAGTCCTGTTATTTTAGAACTCCAGGGGCAGTTCTTTCCCAGTGCCTTGGTTTCCTGTGGTATGCAAGCAATCTTTCTGTCCCCTTTAAGCTCTTCTTTCTAACCTAGTCTTTCTGAACCAATTAGTTAGAATTAGCTTGAGGAAATATATAATTCCCCAAGAACAAAGCTATTAAATTAACTTGGTTTCTTGACTTACTTGTATCGTTTCCCTTGGGTTTTTGGTAGTCTCTGTTTTACCTGTGCTGTAAAGAAGAGCAAAAGTCAGATGTGAAAGGTAACCAGGAGCGTTGGCCTGCTCCTGGAGTTTCATCCTAGTGTCTGCGACAGATGGACTGGTGAAATGAGCACCTAGCAATAATCTGATCCCGTTATTTTGTCATTACTCTAAACTTAGCTATATGCATGCCATCTTTCAGTTTTTAAAGTCTCCCACAGCATAAAAGTCTTATAACTTAATCAGAGCCCGTACAACATGTTTGAGCCTTTTCGTTTAAATTTGAAGAGTGTAGAGGTCAGAGGACAACTTGTTTACATCAGTGCTCTTCCTCCAAAGTGTAGTTCCAGAGATCAAGCTCGGGTCCCCAGCATACGAGTACCTTTATCAGATAAGCCATCTTCCCGGGCTTTATTCTTAATTTTTTTGACAAAACTCTCTAAAATCTAATCTTGCCTGAAAGCATTTGCTCTTTTTTGTCTTTAAACTCTTTGCCCAAAACAGCTTACACCTAAAACTTTCTTTATGTTTTTTTTATATGATGATTCTTTTTAGTTTCATTTTCTTTACAAAGTTTGGAAAATATCTTTCTTGATAAAACAAATTTATACTTTAGTGACTCTTAGGAAGCTGTGTATGAACTGCAGTGAAGGCATATTATCACTCTTAGAAACTTTTGACCAACACATTTAAATTAACCGAAAGATTTCAGCCCTATTCTAATAGGCAACTAGAAAGTGATTTTTTTAAAAAAATATTTTATCATTATTTTATGAATATAGGCCTTTCCCCCTGCATGTATGACTATGTACCACATGCATGTCTAGTTACAAAGAAGGCAAAGAGGGCATTGGATTCCCTAGAGCTGGAATTACAGATGGTTGTGAGCCACCATGTGGGTGTTGAGAATCAAACTTTAGGCCTCTGGAAGAGCACCAGTGTTCTTAAATGACGAGCTATTGCTCCAGCCCCTGGATTTTTTTAAAGCATTCATGTCTCATTTGGTCTTACAAGGCAATCAAAACCCCAATCTGGATAAAGTTCTGGCACTTTTGGCTTCATTTTATATCTATTTTTCTTTGATTTGCTTCCTTACTTTTGGATGGAAGCATGTTAGTTACACAAGAAGATCTGAAAGCACCAAGAAAAGTTGCATCTCTAGCCCTTAAAACAGCACCCCGGAAGAGGACAGGGTTGCACTGCAAAGCAGAAATATTCATCTCTTGAAAACCAATCCATCCACCTAAGCAACATGGACTGCTTGAAGCAGCTCATAGAACTAGAATTGAGACAGTTATCATCCAGATAACATAACAGATGTCTAATTATGTACATCACTTCCATTTGTTTTAAATTTTTATTTTATGTTTCATGTTAATACCCCCAACAATGGGCCTGGCAATTACTGTTCTCTTTAACTGATATATGAGGACAGAGGGTCAAGTGGACCTAGTGAAAACATGTTTAACCTTTAAACTCCTGTCATTCAGATTCAAAGCAATATCTTTTCTGCTTTAAGAACTAAATAGCAAAAGGGAAGTGACCTTACATACAAAAATGTATTTCTTGGATGATGGACAATCCACCCATTTAATGAGAATCTGGATATATCCCTGCCTAGATCAGACAATGTCAACCCATCCAGTGACAGCTGTTGTCTCAAATTTTGGTGGCTACGTTTCCCTCTGGTTCTCCTTATAGAGATTTCTTTCATGTCTTGGAAAGCGCTGTCTTATCCAGTGCAAAATTTAAAGAAATAGACATGCAGAGCTTATGGGATTTCAACCTCTCATAAAAGAAAAATACACTAGGAACCTAAATTCACCTACTTCGGCCTTTTCACCATTTGGATAGCACTGGGGGAAAAGTTGTTAAACTCCTTCCTGACTGTAGCTGAGGACTGGAAAAACTGCATTCAGAGGGCAGAGTTCCCTTTGCCTAAGGCAGTCTGTTTCACAGAGAGCACCTAATATGGAAAAAACAGCAAGCACCTTGAAGAGATAGCTGAAGAGAAGAAAAAAACAAAAAGAATGCCTTTAGAATGTAGAAGTCAGCAGAGTATAGAAGCAGCCTTGTCTGGTGGGTTTTGCATCTGCCATATGTAACTCTGAGGAGTAGCTTTTCATGTGTTTTGTTCAGGCTTGTCTTGAATATTTTTGTGAGTTTGAAGGAGCTCAAGCCTCTGGGTGATCTACTCTTATAACTGCCTTCTAGACTAAACCAATTAAGTTCCTTTTAACCTAAGAACAGGTATGGATGCATCTAAGGGATTTCTAAATTTGGGGCCAATAGCACTTTTCAACACTTTGGAACTTCTGGCCAGAAAATCAAAAGCAAAATGAGCAGATCATTCAAATGACAGTCAGAGACAGTCATAAATAATGACTCAGATGGCTCACAGATTCAGGCCCCAAGATATCAGCAGTGAGAGGAAAGAGTCACAATGATGAGGCTGCTGCCCTCATAAGTCTATGATTTTTTAATCTTTTGGGGACCTCAACACAGGCTAAACCAAGATTCAAGCCTGCAGTGCAGAAAAGTGTGTGTGTGTGTCTGTGTGTGTGTGTGTGTGTGTGTGTGTGTGTGTGTGTGTATGTGTGTGTGCTCGCACACATCACACAGGATATCAGAGTGAAGTGAGAAGTACACAAGCATACTTATTGGCTCCTTAAGGAGAATAACAATTGTCTTAACAGTATTAAAATATACCATTTCCCTGGCTTTCAAGTTACATTTTAACAGATTAGATAAAAAAATGTTTCCCCCTTTTCTCTCTTTTTGAGAAGTAAGATTATAAAGTAGCCCAAAAGGTACTTTTTGATGGGATTCTAATTGATAAAATGAAACCAGGGACCAAAGAGTTGGATAAAGGCAACCTGTTTACATGCCTGATGACTTAAGTTGGATCCCAAGAGCCTACATGGTAGTCAGGGAAAACAAACTCCTTTGCATTGTCCTCTGACCTCCACATGTGCTTTATGACATGAGCATACACATGCACAGAAAAATAATTAATATTAATTGGTTGATTGATTAAATAATTGAAGTACAAACAGCCTAGAGAGATGGCTCAGATACTAAGGGCTTGGACCACTCTTGCAGAAGGATGGAAGTTTGGTTGTGAACACCCATGCCTGTCTGATCCTGGGGAATCTGGCACTCTCAAAGGGTCCTGAAAAATGTGCAAACCACCCCTATATAAGTAATTTAAAATATAACCTTAAAATTGTAAACGCAAACAAATCAGGATCAACTAAGGTTTCACATGCAATTTCTGGTGAGAATCCTAAACACTTACAGCTTGGATAACTAGAACAGGGGAAGGCCTTAAATAGATGTTAATTGTACTAGAATTCTCACTTATCTGCTAGACCCTTTAGCGGCATAATGGGCTTTTCTCACTTTTCCTGAGGAAATTCATGTTCATGATTACCAACCATCCATCTGGAAATATCAGGAATATAAAAAGGTTATGGGAAATGCATTCTTTAAAAATAAGTGGCTGCCAGGAGCTATTGGTGAATTCCTTTCATTTCAGCATTTGGAAGGCAGAAGCAGATGAGTCTTTGTGAGTTCGAGGCCCACCTACTCTCTTCAGAATGCATTCTAAACCAGACAAGGCACAGTTGCATCAGGACTGGCAGCCTGACCACAGATGGCTGGGCACCCCAAAGAGCTGCAGTAGGGCTCTCATTTTTGAGCACAAGGGTGAGTTCACACTCCCTCTCCACTGACTATCCTGGGAGAGGCCACCTGAAACTCTGGGGACACAGGTAGTTGTACGGCCTGGGAACAGACACTTCCAGCCCAAGACCAGAGCTGGCCCAGTTGAATCAGGACTGGGCACTCCCATTGGAACTCACAGCCTACCCAGAGAGCTGAACACCCAGGAGCAATCAGGGACACACAGACACACAGGAGAGACAAGCTCCAGTAAGAGACAAGATCACCTAGCATCACTGATAACAAGATGGAAAGAGGTGGGGCTGAAGAGGTGGCTCGGCGGTTAAGAGCACTGACTGCTCTTCCAGAGGTCCTGAGTTCAAATCCCAGCCACCACATGGTGGCTCACAACTATCTGTAATGGGGTCTGATGCACTCTTTCGGTGTGTCTGAAGACAGAGATGAACTTACATACATAAAATAAATAAATAATTCTTAAAAAAAAAAGATGGAAAGAGGCAAGCACAAGAATCTAAGAAACAAAAACCAAGACAACCTGGCAACATCAGAGCCAAGTTGTCCCACCACAGCAAATAGTGGATATCCCAACTCACGAGAAAAACAAGATCTACTTGTTTTTACCTCACAATGATGATAGAGGTCCTTGAGAAGTACATAAATAATACACTTAAAGAAGTACAGGAAACCCAGGAGAACACACGCAAACAAGTTGAAGCCCTTAAAGAGGAAACACACACACACACACATACACACACACACACACACACGCACACACACACACACACACACACACACACGTGTGTGTGTGCGCGCACTCACAAAACACTTAAAGAGCTACAGGAAAGCACAAGCAAACAAATGAAGGAATTGAAAATAGAAATAGAAACAATAAAGAAAACACTAAAAGAGAGACAACCCTAGAGGTAGAAAATCTAAAAAAGAAATCAGGAGTCACAGATGCAAGCATCACCAATAGACTACAAGAAATGGAAGAGAGAATCTCAGGGGCCAAAGACAACATAGAAAACATAGACAAAACAGTCAGAGAAGCCAAAAAGCTCCTAACCTAAAATGTCTAGGAGATCCAGGACACAATGAGAAGACCAAACCTAAGGATAATAAGAATAGAAGAGGGAGAAGAATATCAACTAAGGAGCACAGTAAATATCTTCAACAAAATTGTAGAAGAAAACTTCCTTACCCTTAAGAATGAGATGACCATGAGCATAAAAGAAGCCTTCAGAACTCCAAATAGGTTGGACCAGAAAAGAAATTCCTCCCGACACATAGTAGTCAAAACACCAAGTGCCCAAAGTAAAGAAAGAATACTAAAAGCAGTAAGGGAAAAAGGACATGTAACATACAAAGGCAGACCAATCAGAATTACACCAGACTTCTCAACAGAGACTATGAAAGCTAGAAGATCCTGGACAGACTCCATACAGACCCTAAGACAACACAAATGCCAGCCCAGGTTACTATATTCAGCAAAACTCACAATGACCATAAATGGAGAGACCAAGATATTCCACAACAAGACCAAATTTACATAACATCTGTCCAAAAATCCAGCCCTACAAAATATAATAGATGGAAAACTTCAACACACAGAGGAAAATTCACCCTAGGAAAAGGAAGAAACTGATCTTCTTGAAATAAACCCAAAAGAAAAAAAGAATACAAACAAAATTCTACCTCTAACAACAAAAAAAGCAGGAAACAACAATCATTATTCCTTAATATTTCTTAACATCAATGAACTAGGCCTGGAGAGATAGCTCAGTTGTTAAGTGCACTGACTGCTATCTTAGAGGTCCTGAGTTCAAATCCCAGCAACAACATGGTGGGTCATAAAAACTTTTTATGAGATCTTATACCCTCTTCTGATGTGTCTAAAGACAGGTACAGTGTACTTATATATAATAAGTAAATACATCTTTAAAAAAATCAATGAAATCAATTCCCCCAATAAAAAGACATAGACTAAGAGACTGGATATGAAAAGAGGATCCGGCATTTTGCTGCATAAAGGAAATTTTTCTCAGTGATAAAGACAGATATTACTTCAAAGGTATACATATTCAAAAGGAAGAAGCCAAAATATTACTATTTGCAGATGATATGATAGTATACTTAAGTGACCCCAAAAATTCCACCAAAGAACTTCGACAGCTGCTAAATAACTTCAGCAAAGTGACTGAATATAAAAGTAACTCAAACAAATCAGTAGCCCCTACTCAAAGGACAAACAGGCTGAGAAAAAAATTAAAAAATTGACAGCCTTCACAATAGTCACGAAGAATATAAAATATTCAATGCAATCCCCATCAAAATTTTAACTCAATTCACATAGAGTTAGAAAGAATAATTTGCAAATTTATTTGGAATAATAAAAAAGGATAAAAAATAACTATTCTCAAAAAAAAAAAAAAAACTTCCAGGCGAATCATCATCCTTCACCTCAAGCTGTATTACAGATCAATTGTGAGAAAAACTGCCTAGTATTGGTACAGAGACAGGAAGGTAGATCAATGGAATAGAATCAAAGACCCTGAAATGAACCCACACACCTATGGTCACTTGATCTTTGACATAGGAGCTAAAAACTTTCAATGGAAAAAGGACAGCCTCTTCAACAAATGGTGTTGGTTCAACTGGCAGTCAGCATGCAGAAGAATACAAATCGATCCTTTCTTATCTCCTTGTACAAAGCTTAAGTCCAAGTGGATCAGAGACCTCCACATAAAACCAGGTACACTGAAACTAATAGAAGAGAAAGTGGGTAAGAACTTAGAACACAAAGGCACAGGGGAAATTTTCTTGAATATAGCACCAATGGCTTCTGCTCTAAGATCAAGAAACGACAAATGGGACTTCATGAAATTGCAAAGTTTCTGTAAAGCAAAGGACACTGTCAAAAGGACAAAACGGCAACCAACAGAGGAAGGCCAGATGGTGGATGCCTCAGTCCTTCTTAGAAGGGAGAACAAAACACTCATGGGAGGAAATAGAGGGATAAATAGAGGCACAGGAATTGGAGAAATGATCATCCAGAGACTGTCTCATCTGGGAATCCATCTCATATGCAGCCACCAAACGCAAGCACTATTGCTGATGCCAAGAAGTGCTTACTAGCAGGAGTCTGATATAGATGCCTCCTCAGAGGCTCTGCCAGAGCCATATTGATACAGAGAAGGATGCTTGCAGCTAACCATCAGACTGAACATGAGGACCCCAATGAAAGAGCTAGAGAAAGGACTGAAGGAGCTGAATGGCTTTGCAACCCCATGGGAAGAACAAAACCCACGACAGCTCCCAGTGACTAAAACACAAACCAATAAGTTTGAAAGGAGAGACTCATGGCTCCAGGTGCTTATGAAGCAGAGGATGGCATTCTTTGGCATCAATGTGAGGAAAGGACTTTGGTCCAGTGAAGGTGTGTTTCCCCAGTGTAGGGGAACGCCAAGGTGCTGAGGTGGGAGAGGGTGTTTGGGAGAGGGAGCACCTTCCTGGAGGCAATGGGAGGGGGAGGGATAATGGAATGGGGGAAGGGGATAACAACTAACATGTAAATACAGAGAATATGAAACTTAAAAAAAGTAAAAAAAAAAAAGAGAGAGAGAGAGAGAGACAAGAGTACACAGAGGAAACCTTGTCTTAAGAAAACAAAACCAAACAGCTGATTTATAGCTATGCAATGCTTTTCTTACCTTTTCTTTTATTTAAGAGATTTATTTGTTTTAAGTACATGAGTACACCGTTGCTGTCTTCAGACACACCAGAAGAGGGCATCAGATCTCATTACAGATGGTTGTGAGCCACCATGTGGTTGCTGGGAATTGAACTCAAGATCTCTGCAAGAGCAGTCAGTGCTTTTAACCACTCAGCCATCGCTGCACCCCTTCTTACCTTTTCTTATATGTCTGCTACTCTTTTTTATTTTTTGAGATGGTCTTGCTGTATTGGGCAGGCTGGACCCCTTCTGATAATCCTCCTGTCTCCCTCTGCCAAGTGCTAAAAATAAGGATGTGCAGTACCACGTCTGGCTGCCCAAAACTCTCTTTGATTGACTTGATTATAAGTAGATTATTAATAGGCTTCACCATTGTGACATGTGTGCGTGCGTACTTGAGTGTGTGGTGGTGGTGTTTTTGGTGGTCATTTGAATGAGATAACCCCATAACGCCTTAGGCTTTGGAATACTTGATTCCAAGTTGGTGGATATTGGGGGAAGGATTAGAGGTTGTGACCTTGCTGGTGAAAGTTTGTTATTGGGCATGGGATTGGAGGTTTTAAAAGACTTAGAACATATCAGGTTAGCTCTCTCTGCTTCCTGTTTGTAGACTGAGATGTGAACTTTCAGCTGCTGCACTAGTCCCATGTCTGGCTGCAATCTGCTGCCCTGCCATGCTCTTAGGCATGATGGTCATGCATTCTTTCCCTCTTATAAATCCCCAATAAACCTTCTATAGGTTGCTTTGGTCATGTTTGATTGCAGCGATAAAAAAATAACTAATTCAGTGCTATTGCTTAAAGAATGAGAGGTGATTCTGCCAGAGACCCACTGATGGTAATAAACCATCTCATAATTCACTCTTGGGAACTATGAAGTATGCACAGAGATTCTGTGGTCAAGTATTCAGAAATAGCACAGTAAGGACTATTCTCTTCTGCAGTGACTGTGACCGTGACTATGAGAGTTCAGTTTGCAGAAACTTGAAAACCCATAGATGACACAAAGAACCTAATGCTGGAGCCAAGATGCCTGACAGAGAATCCACAGCGTACCGGTGTAATTATCTCAGGGTTTCAGTAGCAACGGTTTCCTGTGTATAAACCGAAAGCTATATGGCCTTTTATGATCTGGCCTTGGAAGTCCCACTGTGCTCAATCGATACAAGCAGTCAAAAGACCTAAGATTCAAGTAGATAAGAGTGTCAATGTCACCTCATTCAGGAGAATTACTCAATAATTCTAGCCATGTTTAAAAGCCGACGTACCACTTATGGTTATAAAAAAAATTCTTGCCATCAATTTCTCGATTGCCTGCTAGGCAACAGTCAATATGTTAGTAACACCTGCTTGGGTGTAATGCTTAGGTGTAAATAACAGTGACCTAGAGTAAAGTCACCACAACCTCCTTCCAGTCATGATATTGCTACCTGACGGATTTCTAAGGCTTTTTTTTTTTAATGATTAGCATAGTCATAAATACTCACTTGTGCACTGATTGGGAACCAATGTGTGTGGTCAATATAGTGGGCTGAAAAAAAAGAGTAAAATAAACCATGAGTAAAGAAAAAAATCAATTAGTGGCCTTGTGATTTTTTTTAATGAGCACTGGGTTTTGCAGCTCTGCTTCCTGGGCTTTCACCTAGTTTTAGATTTGTCAAGGAGAATGCTATGCTCTAGAGTCTCATCTATTGTGAAAACCAGGACAACTTTAGAAACAATCCCATCCAAGAACAACTGAGAAATAGAAACTCAGACAAATCCAAATGTTTTCTTGGGTTGTCAAAAAAGAAAGAAAGGAAGAAAAAAAGAAAGAAAGAAAGAAAGAAAGAAAGAAAGAAAGAAAGAAAGAAAGAAAGAAAGAAAGAAAAGTAATGGCAGGGTCAAGGAGATGAATCGGCAGGTAAAGTGCGTGTTGTGCAAGCTTGATCATATGAATTTGATCCCTGAAACCAGCAGAACTCACAGGAAGAGCATTTGTAATCCTAGAACCCCTATGCAAAATAGGGGACAGACACAAGAACACACAACAAAGCTTCAGAAACAAAGGAGACCCTGCCTCTGGGTTCAATCTCTAGAATCACAAAAATAAACTCTACAACTAGCACAGACATCCTAATCTATTTTTCTTACACAGAGATAGTAATGAAAAGTAAAACAGCTAAAAAATATTGCTATACGTGAAGCATTATTGTCTGTACATTGATAATTACATTTTATCCTTACAATAATCCTAGGAAGTATGTGCCAATGATACCCTCCATTCTACAAACAAGAGAATTACATGATGGAAGAGCTAACGAAGAGATAAGAAGTAGCAAAATAAGAATTCAAATCCTTGACGTCTAATTTCTAATCTATATTCTTAAACCACCACTCAGTTTTCAGTGTACATTCCAAGGGGCACATCTTATCCATTCCTGTATCATTAAATGTCTACTGCCTCACCTGGGGATCCACCCGATATGCAGCCACCAAACTGAGTCACTATTGCTGATGCCAAGAAGTGCTTACTGACCGGAGCCGGGAACTGGGAGCTTAATACGGATGTCTCCTCAGAGGCACTGTCAGAGCCTTACTGATACAGATGAGGATGCTTGCAGATTAACATCAGACTGAGCCCTGGGGCCCCAGTAGGGGAGCTAGAGAAAGGACACAAGGAGCTGAAGTTGTTTGTAACCCCATAGGAAGAACAACAATATCAACCAGCCAGAACCCCCCCCCCCTCAGAGCTCCAAAGGACTAAACCACCAACCAAAAAATACAAATGGCTCCAGATGCATATGTAACAGAGGATGGCCTTGTCAGGCATCAATGGGAAGAGAGGCCCTTGGTCCTGTGGAGGCTCGATGACCCACTGTAGGGGAATGCTAGGGCAGTAAGTTGGGAGTGGGTGGTTGGGAGTGGGAGCATCTTCATGGAAGCAAGGAGAGGGGATGAGAGGTGGAGAAAAGGGATAACATTTAAAATGTAAATACATAAATATCCAATTAAAAGATTTTTAAAGGGTCTATTGAAAATATTTGACCCCTTTTTGTGCTAGTGCCACATGCCCACATTTACAATTTATTTTCAACACCTAATTGTGTCTGTGTGTGTGTGTGTGTGTGTGTGTGTGTGCGTGTGTGTGTGTACGTGCCATACACAGGAACACAGGAATTACACAGAGTCAGAAAAGGGCATTGGGTCATCGAAAGCTGGAGCTTACAGTATTTGAGAGCTACATGATGCAGGTACTGGGAACTTGACTGGCTCTGGAGAAGAACCCTGCAGTCTTTTTTAAATGTATTTACTTTACATCCCAGCACTCTTAACTGCTAAGCCATCTCTCCAGCTTCCATTTTAGAATTTTGATAGTCTATATACAGCTCTTTTCTATAATTATACATTCAGTTCAATCACTCTGTATCTTTTTACACTATGTGTCCGGGAAGACAGTGGAAATTTGAAAAGCTGCAAGATTGCATTCATATGCTCCTGGAGATCACTAATTAATGCAAGACAGTAGATACTGTTTATGGTACATCCTGGACCACAGAACAGAATCTCCTAACCTATATGCTAATGAAGTCTTTTTAAAGATTCATATATTTTTATATGTAAGTACACTGTAGCTGTTTTCAAACACACCAGAAGAGGGCATCAGATCCCATTACAAATGATTATGAGCCACCATGTGGTTGCTGGGAATTGAACTCAGGACCTCTGGAAGAGCAGTCAGTGCTCTTAACCACTGAGCCATCTCTCCAGCTCCTTATGAAGTCTTGTAGGAATAAGTAATAGCTAGGAGATTGGTTTTTAGCATGACAACATGAGCTTTGCAGTTTTGTTCTCTAGTATAATTAGTAAAGACTCTAAAAGCAAAATGGAACAAAACACATCACTACTTCAAACTTATTTAAATAGTATTAAATAAATATTTAAATACATAGTATTAAATAAATAGTATCAATAAATAATTGCCCAACATGGCGGCCAATGTCTTTATTCTCAGCACTGAAGAGGCAGAGGCAAGTGAATCTCTGTGACTTTTGAGGCTAGCCTGGTCTACAGAGCAAGTTCCAGGACAGCCAGGGCTACACAAAGAAACTCTGTCTAGAAAAAACAAAACAAAACAGCAAAAAGGGGGGGGGATCTCTGGCATTTGATCTAGACCTCTCTCTCTCTCTCCACCAAAATTCCTAGCTGAGTTTGGAGGCCATAAACTGCACTCCAAGCAATTGAAAACAAGCACAGTGCAACTTTAAGTCTGGAACTTTCTTCTGGGGAGGGATATTAGCATTGCTCAGCCTGCCACCACTGACCCTTGGCTAAAGCTGAATGTTAAGTGAGTGCAAGAGAGGTAGGGACTCCTTTGTCTATCCAACCTCCAGTCAGAGATGGGTATGGAACCACAGAGAACGCTAGGGCCCTGCTTTTTTCTTTCTTTTTTCTTTTTCTTTTGTCTTGAAAACATGGATCCCCAGAATTAGCAATGTAGAGCAAAACTCCCCAACAGTGTTGCATCTAGAGCAATCCCATTGACTGATTTTTGTCCAAGTGCAAGAGTGCAGGAGGAGTGGCTTCATTGTGAAGAGATGGAATGCTGTGGGTCAACGGGACGCTGTTATCTTGGTGATCTTTGTCCCTTAAATGGCCACATATTTTCAGCTTCTGTGTCTGTCTTAACATCCTCCCGGCCATTAGGTAAGAATCCTGGAATGTTATCAGTGAGCTGAGTAGACATTTAGTCTCCACTAAGCCTTAAAAGTAAGACACCTAGGAATGCTGGCAGATAACATCTGAAGTCAGCATGCTTGTTGAGTGAATCCATTTCCAACTTTTTACTTGTTTTTTAGTTATGAAAGTAACACAGCCTCTTTCGCTTTGGAAAGTGTCATTTAAGTTAGTCTGAGTCCATGTTTCTGGGCCACTGCCACTCACTTTTTGACTAAGAATAAATTATTTTTCTCCTTTGCAGAAAGCGACTATGTTACTTTGACAGAGGTAAGGTGAGGGGACTTTACACAGCTTATAGGTCTAACCATGAAGAGGACACACAGAGCAGAAAGGTCACCTAGAGACAAGGCTGCTATGCTTCCTGTCTCCAGACTCACAGCCCTTGATCAGATATTACACCCTTGGAAATATGGAAACCATAAAGAATACATCTCGGAGGTGAACGTAGTTCAGTTTCAACTGGAGAAATTTAGGCCATGACTGCTCCCAAGTTGTGATAGGAGCAATTGGGAAGTAATTAAATGGGTTTGGTAAAGGTAGTTCACTGCTGTCTGGCTAGACTGTTAAGGAAAACTAAAGGAGAGGAGGTTTCCTATGCTCAAAATAAACATCAGTCCTGACCTTGACACAGACGTAGTGTGGCGCATGCTTGGAGTCCAAGCACTCAGAATGCAGCCGATGCAGAAGCTAATTGTATTTTCTTGAAAGCCTGGACTACAAATGACGACCCCAACTGAAAACAAAACAAAACAAACAAAACCCTCCGACCTTGACAACTAGTCTTCTATGAAAGGCCACATTTTATTAGCTTTCAGAGCCACTGGTAACTAAGGCAATTGCTGGGAACAAGAGTGTCAAGTGATTATTAATGGATTCTAAGGTTTAGAGGTTTAGTGAGAGAACAAAAAAGCCTTATTAAAAGCATTGTCTTCAAGGTGATACTTCCATGCTGGGGAGATGGCTCAGTTTGTAAAGTGCCTTCCCCTTAAACAAAAAACCAGAATTGAATCCCCCAGAGCCCCTCGGTGCTCTGTGAGCCTTGCAACCTATCCCAGCTTTCCCAAAGGATTTAGGGATCAAACAGCTGAAAATGTCTTCCAAAGTAGCTGTACCCTGCTGCCTTCCTACTAGCAATGAAAAGAGAGGCCCCGTTGCTGAATATCCTTGCCAGTATGTGTGTCTGAAATGTGAACAAAGCATATAACTGAATAATAGTATTTGACAACAAAGAGAACGAACGTACTGGCAGAGGCTGGACTATGGATATGAATAGATATGAACAAATCTTTAGAACATTATAATAAATAAGCTGCAAGAGACTGTTTTACACATGTGAAAAATTATGCTGATAGAAGGTCTACTGAGTTTTGCTTAGGACTGAGAGAATAGGGGCTTTGGAGTGCCATCCTGCTGTTTGACCTCCAGAATTTTGTGATTTCTAAAAGTGAGTAACTGGCAGGGGAAAGGGGAAACTAGTAGTCATAGAAGTAAAGAAATTAAAAACAAAAAAATGTTGTTTGAGGTAAGGATACAAAGTCAGGTTTGCTTTTTGTTTGTTTGTTTTGTTTTATTTTGGTTTGGGTTGGGAAGGTACTGGTAACTATCGAAGTTAGGAGTCTGCACTTTCATGTAGTCTTGGAGACATAGGCCTTCTTTTGACAGCTAAATTCTAATAGTACTCCCTTTATGTGTTTGTGTGCTTGCTTTTGTGGTGTAAAAGCTTGCAGAAGAGAAATAAAAAAGACAAGTTTTAGTTCTGGAGATGCAAGGGCAATAGAATTTGCTATTAGAACATTAAAAACTATATTATTACTATTATTATTATCATCATCATCATCATCATCATCATCATCACCATTATTTCCTAAACCACCAGAAGACAACACCATATTGCCACTTAAAAAGAAATGATCCTTTCTTTAGCAACCTAAGAGACATTATCCTGGTGTTTGCAGGTGTGTACATCTAGTAATCTATACCTTCTGTTCTGTCCCCTGCCCCCAGTTAGTGCAAAGGTTTATTTAGCAAAGTGGCAGGAACAAAGCTCAACAAAGTAAATACTCCTGAAAGAGATTAGAGTGGACTGCCCCGAGGCAGGAGCAGCCTAGTGGGTTCTCCCTAGTGATTTTAAAGAAGTTTTATAAATATTTATGAAGTGTATATTAGAGCATCCAGGCCTTTTAGACCCTGAGCAAATATTACTTTAGGGAAGCCCTGCCCCCATAGCTACAGCCACCAGCAGTAGCAAGCCCAGCCCCCACCTACTGTGGGCTAGGTGTCCAAGGCAACTTGAATTATAGTCACACATTAATCAACCCTGTCCCTCCTCTTATCTTGGTCAGCTCCGCTATCTCATCCCCAGCCTGAAGGCCTTTTATTTCTCATCCCTAACGTTCCTTCCCTCACCCTCTTAATCCTAGCATTCATTTCAACTCCCACATTCCTTTTAACACAGTAAGCCTAAAACCTTTGCTAGTCTGGATATTCTTTTTTAATAGAGAAAATTAGGTACACTTCCCATAGAAAGTCTTCCTGTAAATGGTATCATTGCCTGGCATGGGGTAGTTTCTTTGTCTTTAGGAAGTAAACATGAGCTGGATTTTTAAATGCTTCTTTATTTAAACTGGAATGGAGCATTGCTCTCTTTTGTATGCCCAAAGACTCTAGCAAGGAGGGTGGCACATTGTTAGAGCTAAACTTGAATGGAGGTCAATAGAAAGTACTTAAACTGTGTTGGAGAGGTGGCTTAGCAATTAAGAGCACTCGTGGCTCTTGTACAGAAGGTTTGGTTCCCAGCACCTACACAGTAGCTCACAACTGTCTGTAACTCTCAGTGTTCATCTTCTGATCTACCAGACACAACAGGGTGCACATATATACCTGCAGAAAAAAAAAACACTCAAATACATAAAATAAGTAAGACCTTTTCTTAATTAAAAGTAATAATAAAGCGCTTACAGTAAGATTTTTGTGGTTTGATAGCATCCCAAGGAAAAATAGCATATCTCCATAGTAAAGAAAGCACCTCATAGCTCTTATCCCTCTTAAAGTGGAAAGGAGGCCAAGGTAACTGTATATGAGACTGAAGGTCAAAGTGAAAAGAAATAGCATCAGATCCAGCATCAGCCAGTATGAATGAAAGCTCCTGGAAGGATTACACTTACTCCTTACACTAAACCTTCTGCAAAGCTGACATGGACTAGAAATTCCATCATTCCAGGGAGGTTAGGGTGTTGCAGGTCTAGAGCCTAATTACAGTTTATGTTTAGCTTACTGTTAGCCCACTTAATTCCTGCTCTATCTCTCTGTTCTGACATGCTTGTCACTATCCCATGAAGCTTGTAGAGGAAGACCACTGTCTTCCATTAACAAAAAGGCTAAGAATGACGTGAGATGCCATATGAGGCGCATGGCAGAGACTTTTCTACTGATGCCAGGGAAGTCTGGGTCCCATTTTGGGGCTCTTAGTCTCATTAATAAAACAATTTTAAGAATGGACTCAATGAAAACTTTCAAGGAAAATATTTGATTAGAGTTTAAAAAGAAAAATCCAAGCTGTAAATCTCAGCAGCTGCCTGGAGGAGGAGGATAAGAGAAAGGGGGATGGGGTGGGATGAGGAAGTCATGCTATTTGAGTTAAACTGGTATGGAGGTCAGACACATGGCAGGAGTCAGCCACCTGACAGATATGGGAGCGTTGGAGAAAGAATGGACCTCAGAGTGCTGGGGAAAAGATGATTAGAAAAGAGAAGAAAAGGAGAAGCTAAACTATCTGAGCAATTCAGAAAAGTGGTCAGACTTAGGAGACAGCATGGCTGCTGCCCTGTAAGCCACTACGATAGGGGCAGGCCTACTTTGTGTTTTGACAATATATGGCAAATAGGTATCATATTCAAGTCTAGCTCACTATATACTACTCGCTACAGCTACTTTGCCACACTATACTACCAATAGTAAAGATGTGAACAAAAGATTTCATGAACACTTTTCCAATTTAAAGTAGACAAATGACAGGGCACGGTGGCAAACGTCTTTAATCCCAGCACTCTGGAGTTTGAGGTCAGCCTGGCCTACACATCAGCGTTCCAGACCAGTCAGGGTTGTGTAAGTGAGACACCATCTTTAAAAAAATTGCTTAACACACACACACACACACACACACACACACACACACACACACACACGACATGATTGGTGGCTTACAAACACTTGTAACTCCAGTTAAAGAGGATCCACCCCTTCTTCTGGCCTTGTGGGCACTGCATGCATGTGGACACGTACATGGGCAAAACAGCCATATTCTCATAGAGTATGAATGTATGTCATATGAAGCTGTTTTTTAAACACATTCTTCTGTTGTTTTCCTACTGCAATATTTACACAAGTTTAGTCCTGTATTTAGTATCCTGGTGAATCCAGTGGCCTTAACACTTCTACCTCAGTCATTTTAAATCGACATGTTAATGCACTTACTGTGTAAGGTATATTATATCAATAAATTGCTATGTGCTTTTGAGATCACTGGGATATTTAGCTCTGAAAATGGTTTGACCCTCATCTCAGACTCAAGCATATTTGTCTCCAAGTGCTCTCCAAAGCCTCTTGTCTAGGGATGGGCTGACCTCCCTGAGTCTGTAACAGGAAGGAGAGCACAGCAAAACAGCCCCGAGTAAAAACACCGTGTCCTTGAGAACAGCTAGAAGGTAAACAGTTTCTACCAGATCTTTCTATTGCTTAACCCAAGATACAAAAAGTGCCTGCAATAGGAAAAACAATCTGGAAGTTCAGCCATGGAGAGGAAGCTCATTAAAAAGCTTCAGCTGACCACCTCATCCGTTTTCAGTTGGTTTTTGGTGGGTGTAAGCTCCTGATTTGATGATGTAACCGTTACCTGTTTTTATTTGTTCCTAAAAGCATCATTTGAGAGGGGGTGGGACATCCTGCTCTGCCAGGAACTCTCTAGATCAAGAATTCCAGTTAATTGCCTCAAGAGCAGTTCCTCAGTCAGTTTCTGTCAAATATTTTGAGTGTCAGATTTGATCATTTTCTATCATCTGTATGTCTCATATTGCTATTTACTTTTACTTCTGCTTGCTGTACAATTAATAAATAAATTCAAAACTAAAAATATATCTATATTAGCTCACTCTCCCGGCCATATAGAAAACTATGTCTTACAGTAATTTCTTTGAGCTGGAGTCTTGGATAGTTCAGTCTGACCTTAAAATTACCAAACTGACAAGATTGATCTTGAACTCACAATCTCCCTGCCTTTGCCACCTGGGTGCTGGGATTATAGGCACCAAACACTACTTTTAGTATAATTTTAAAGTTCCTCAAAGACTTTCTTGTAAGGCTTGACATCACCATGATCTATTGTACAGAGCAAAGTGTTATTAGGAGAGGCAATCTGCCAAAAGCCCTGAGTGTCCTTGTATGTTCTTACTGCATATGCCAAGAATGTCGGGCCCTGAGCACTCTTTACCCAGATAAATTTTCAGCTGTGCTTACAGTAAGCAGCCTTGAAGTATGAGGTAACATCTTTCCTCACAGAACAGGGTTGTAATTTCTTTGAAAATAGTGAAGAACTCAAGCATTTATCACAGTCCCTTTGTCACTGCAAGAGATTTGGGAGTCAGACAGTAGAAATCAACATGAAGTTCTAGGTAAGGCATTTATTCCTCTAATAAGGTCCTTAGTCTCTGATCCAGTGCTTTTAGTGTCTTCTGCCTGCATCCACTGAAAAACAGCAGGTTAGCTTGTTAGCTTTAGGATAAAGCCTTAGACTGTGTACAGTTCCTGATATGTGCTTGAAGATAATACTCCTCATGCAATTATAACATTTTTCCTACCAGTATCATTTCTGGCACGTACCACCAAGGCCATTAGCATTGTGTTCTACTTACTGTTTTCCTTCAAACTGAGTCACTTATATAGTTTGGATAGTTTTTCTAAAAAGTTTATAACATGACCCTTAACCCGAATTCTCTTCACGCTTTAACCTAAAAGTATTTAATGCATGTTCGAATAAAGACATGGGTATAATAGTTTAAATTATGTACATATGATCTATAATCACCCTCCCTGTCCATTAAATTCTCCCTTGACATAAGCTATCTGACTCCATCAAAAGCTACCATGTCTGGTGAGTGCTTAGGGAATATTCTGAGCTACTGCTTTTTCTTTTTTTTCTTTTTTTTTTTTGGAAAAGTTCCCTTCAATTTTTCCTGATCTTTTAAGTCTAGTGTTTTAATATGCAGTGATGTAAATTTACCCTCTTTCAGATGAGTTTGCCCATAGCAGCCATGCCATCAGTCTTGTAAGTTTCCTACTGCGTTTTGGAGCAGAAAAGCCAAAGAACTATCCACCCGGCTGAAGAGTGTGTTAGGGAGGAGACATCCCACATCCTGCTCCTCCTTCCAGGCTTCAGAAAACTGGATTTCTTTCTGTAAAATTGACATTACATTCCCCTAGAATCTTACCTTACTCCAAACAAAATTGCAGCCTTGTTATCATCTGCCCAGTTGTTACAACCTCAAAGGAAATGAAGAGTTCCCCAAAAGAGCATCATAACGTAAAAATGATATACATGTAGCACATTACCATACTATTTTGCTTCCAGGCAGGACTGAGAAGTCTTAAGTCTGACTTCAGCCTCCCTGTAAAATGTATACAAGTATTGGGATACCTGTTGGACGTGAGGGGAGAACCTGTCATCAGCCTGCAGGGGAGAAATTACGCACTATATGGAAGCAGGAGTCACTAATACCAAATGGCATCTTCACATCCAGAAATGAAATTCTGTGAAAGCCTAAATTGTTATTCAGTCATGTTCTTGTCAAACTCGTACATGAGCCTATTCTCTTTCAGAACCTTGTAAGAGGAAATAGGATACCAGGGAACTGTAATTTACTGAAGTGTGAGAGAAGGACTGGAACACCATACTAGTAACAAAAGCAGCTAGATGAGAGTCTAGACCGGCAAACACAACGATGCAGTACTCACTGAATGCTTGCTTGAGCTTGTTCTCAGGCACAGAATGAGTATTACCTTTCCTATGCTTCTGAATAGCAGAAACAAATCTCTTGCATTTGGATCCTCCTACATGAACAAGTGGGGATAAATCCCTGTGGAGCAGCTCTGTGCCTTAGTTGACCAACACAAAAGTATTGTTTATTATTGCATATAAGAATAGATGTAAGTCTTAAATCTTTTTAAATTAGTGGTTCTAATATTGTCAGTGAATAACAAGTGCCTCAGTAGTTTTAAAAATAAATGGATAAGTGCTGTTGGATGCTCATTTTTAGTTATAAAACCTTTATTATTTTTAGCAAGAATAATGCGTGTTCATTTTAGGAATATGGCAAATGCAAGTAAGCAGAAGAAAAATCATTCATCTTTCACAAGTTTATATGTGCATATATGTAACATACAAAGGTACTCCTGTCTTTCAAAATATGATATTCCCATACTATTTTGTATCCTTTCCTTACTTTGTATCCCATCAGAAGCTCTTTTTTTTTAAAATCAGTAAAGCTCTCCTGTTCAAAGCCAGAGACGTATAGATTGGTTCAAATATAATCAACAGTAAGATACAGACAACAAGAGATACAGCTAAAGCCACTAACAGCAACAGATTCAATGTAGGAAGATGGGCAAAGGTCTCAGCAGGAAAATGCTAATCAAAAGAAAGCTAGATTGCAATGGTGTCACGGGATCAAAAGGAAATCAAGCCGAGCTACATTAAATAGGGGTAAGGATGGCTTCGATTAGCCTTCCAACGCATCACTATGAGCTTGTTCCTCACCCTCCTGATCTCATCTAGCTCATCCACATCCCTAAACATATCTTCACTGCTCAGATGCCTGTTGTGTATATCCTCCTTAAAATCCTGGAGAGACTGAATCAGCCTCTCCCGAAAAGTTTCTTCTGATTTTTCCTCCTCTTCTGGTTCATCCCCCTCCTCTGGCTTTTCCTCGGGCTTTGGCTCTTCCTCCGGCTTTGGCTCGTTCTCCTTCTCCAGGTTTCCTTCCATTTTTTGGCAGGGTTTCATCTTTGCTGCTTCCTGCCGAATACGTGAATACAATTATTTCTAGGAAGCAAGGAGGAGACAGTAGATGGAAGACCTGGTAAATGTGCAGGTGCTGTGCACAAAGGTCTCCTCACCGTTTGCTCACGCCCTCCCCACCCCCACCCCCGCCTGACTCTCTCCCCCCTCCCTCTCTCCCCTTCCCTCTTTCCCCCTTGTCTCCTTCCCCACCCTCATTTGGTCTAACTGCCCTCACCAGATACCTCCCACCTGAGAAACCTAGTCTGCAATCAAGGTTTCCCTGTCCCCGCCCCTCTTACCTCCATTTTCCACCCCCTCCCTTCTCTAGTCCCTCCCTCAAGCATTTTCCAAGGCCTTCCTTCCCGCCTCCCGCCCCAGCCCTCCACAAATCTTTCTCCCTCACAGGCCTGACACGAAAGGCCCTCCGAGGGGGGGTAGGTTTCTGAGGGGGGAAGGGAGAGGGGACTGGGGCCTTCAGCCTCTGCAGGCCTTCACCAACCCATATTCTGGGGGGTCTTTTATAAAGTTCCCCTCACTTACCAGGTACGGATCTGATCGACTTCTTTTTCCGACTTCTTTTAGCCAGAAGAGGTACAAAGACCAAACCTGCAGGCGAACAGAGAAGGGAGGGGATGTTGGGGGTGGGGCACGCAAGCTCTCGGTGCTCAGTAGAGCAGCACCACAGAAGCAGCCCCCGGAGCTTTCCTTATAGAAGGTCTTGCTTCTGGAAGTTTCCCACCCTTTTGTCTCCCATAGGACTCCTCCTTCCCACCCAGCAAGTTAGCCTGCCTTACTCACCAGACAGAGGGTAAGAAAGGAATATTATTTCCCAACTATCTATGGACCCGAGACAGGGTTTGGGAAACAAAGTGGGTGTCGAAAAAAAATCTCTGAGTATGATTATTTTTGAATCGTCACAGGTCCCCTTGTTTCCTTTTGGGACCCCCTAGTCCTTTCACAAGTGCCCTTTCCTGAAGAATTGGAGGTAAGAAAGAGGTCGAGGGACAGACTTAACTATGACTCAAGTCACTATCCTAGACCACCCTATACGACGAAAAAAAAAAAAACAAAAACAAAAACGAAAACAAAACCACAAAAAAACCCACAAAAAATATCCAGGCAATACCGCTTAAAACACTAACCTGCTGAATTCAAGCAAGCTCTCTCCTACCGCTGGCTTCTCACACCGCCGCCTGCAAGGCGAAGGGAGCTGGTACCCAGATGGAAACAAGGACCAGACTAGCAGGATTTCTGCACACGTCGACTCCTGGTCACATGAGATCTACGTCACCAGTGAGCTCCGGTCCCCAATCTCCACTCCCACAAAAAGCGCGGCAGATGTGGCCCCGCCCTCAGCTCCCTCATTCTACTACCCCCCTTCCCAAACACATTTGGCCTTGTCAGTCTTTACTGCAGGGAAAAAAAAAGAACATGCGGGTTGTTTTTTTCTTTTCATTTCTTTTCTTTCTTTCTTCCTTCCTTTCTTTGTTTTTCTTTCTATATTTTTTTTGTCGTTGTTCTTTTTGCAGCTCTCTGATTACTAAAGAGGAGCTTCTCATTTTCTGGAGCTACGGAACTTTTCTGCTTCTTTTACTAATAGGCCCTTCCTGTCTCCCGCTCCCAACCGCCAGAATTCTCTAACCCCCAAGCTAGCTTTCCTTAACCCCTCCCCCTCCATCTCCTTTGTTGTTGTGAAGCCAGGTAGGTAGGTCAGAAATCAGAGGGAAAGGGGAAACCTTGAAATAGGAGTGGGATTTTTTTTTAAAGGCAACTTAAACTTTATTCTTAATACGTCTGTAGTCTTTTCAAAAGTAATGTTTTACAGTCAGAAGTGACAGCCAAATTACTTTAGATACATGCGTGGATTCATACATGTACATTACTTAGGCTAGAGCCTGGCATATAGTAAATGCTTTCAAAGTATATGCCTTTCAATTTGTTTAAATTATATTGTGATGTTACTTGGGGGAATTATTTAAAATGAAGATACATCATGTTTAACTCTAGAGCCCTGGTGGTGGTATTACCCCGATGTTGTGCTACCTGAAGAATCACTGTTTGATCACTTGCCAGTGCACATTGTTAGCAAACAGTCTCCTCATCTTAAAGAGAGTAATCCTTTACACACATCATGGATTGTTAGAACATCTTAACACTGTGTCTGCTCTAAATCACTTAGCTCATAGAAATCTTTCAACATTTACTTATTCCCATTTTATTTCATATATACATATGTGTGTATGTATGTATTATGTATGTAGCCTCTGAGAAGCAAGTGCATTTGAGACATAGATAACAGATAACTCAATGTTCAATACCTTGAGTCTTCTGGAAAGAGCGCTGGAGTGAAAGTGGATATGGTTTATGTTCCCCTTTAATAGGGGGGACTCTAGCTTCTTTATCTTTTAATTGACTTTAGAAGTCAAGGTACTAGTTTTATGATGATAATGGCTGCTTGGCATAGGGACTTAAAAGCCTCTATAGGTGGAAGTATTGGCTTTTTAAGCCAGTAAGTGTCCGAAAATATTTTAAAACTCAGCATTGCTGCTTTCATGCTGTATCTTGTTTGGTTACCTTAACCTTTAGTCAGATTTCTGCTCAATTTTACATGTGGACATAGCCGTAAGTTAAGACATGGTTTGTTCAGAACAACAATACAAGGTTCATTTGGCCTAAATTTGCACAATATGTTCCCTCTTCAAAGCTACAGACACCAAGATAAGAGTGACTAAGGCAATATTCCATCTCTGGCCATTGGAATCTAGAAGTCTCCAGTGAACAGTCCTCTGCTGTCCACTACCTCTTCCTTTACTCCCCCAAAATGCTGCTTTGCATTCCTGAATCCTCTAAAATAATCTTTTGCTGGCAGTAGCCTCTGATTTTCCTTGCTGTGTTCGCATTCCAAGTGCAATCTTTTCCTTCCTTCCAAAACATATGCTTTTATTGTTTTCAAGTCACAAGTAATGGTCTTGAACTTAGTATCACCTCGATGTTTGTCCCCAGTGTGGTGACACGGGAAGTGATGGAATCTTTAAGAGGTATTGTCCAGTAAGAGACTATTAGATCACTGAAGGACATTGCCTTTGACAGGAACTGACGCAATACTCAAGGATCTCTGGTTATTTCTTACAAAAGGATTGTTATGAAAGGGCCAGGATGAGTCACCTAAACAGACAACGTTGATTGCTCTCCAGCTTCCTCTTGTCTTTCTCACAGATATCCATCAGGCTAGGACATGGTCAGTAATCCTTCACCATAGAAGTCAAAGCCCCTGAGTCTCAGATACTAAGTGCTAATTTATTTTATATTGAAAATATAAGTGCTTATATTTTAGTAAAGTATTCAGCCTTGAACATTTTATTATAGTGACAGAACACGAACTGATACAGTTTCTGTGCCAAACTTTGAGCTGATTGAAAGATTCTCAGTAAGGTCTACTCTCTGTTTCCCCTATTAGTTACTATTCTCCTTGCTGAGACAAAACATACGGCAAACAACAAGTTTAAGGAAGGAAGGAAAGGTTTTTTCCTGATCTATAGACTAACAGTACTGTCCATCATGGGAGGGACTTTATAGCTGCAGTGGACGAAACAGCTGGTCAAAAGTCAAATTGCATCTGCAGTTAGGAAGGGGATGGGGGGAAGGGGGAGGGGGAAGAGGAGGGGGAGAGAGAGAGAGAGAGAGAGAGAGAGAGAGAGAGAGGGAGGGAGGGAGGGAGGGAGGGAGAGAGATATGCTGGTGTTGTGCTTACCTTATCAACTTTGGGCTGGAGAGATTGCTCAGTGGTTAAGAGCACTGACTGCTCTTCCAGAGGTCCTGAGTTCAAATCCCAGCAACCATATGGGATGCCCTCTCCTTTGGTCTGTACTCATATAGTAAGTATATGAATATATACATATATACATATATATATATATATATATATATATATATATATACATATATATATATATATATATATATATAACTTTTCAACTTTGTTTGCAGTCTGTAACCCTAACCCATGGGATGCTGCCACTCAGTGTTCAGTGGCTTTTCCTCCTTAGTTAACTATATCTGGAAACAACCCAGTAGCCATGCCCAGAAGATGGTCTCTCGGGTGATTCTAATGACTGTCAGGCCAACCATCCAAATCTGTCTTTCTAAGGGTGGGTCATCTTACTTACCGGGTATCTTCACTCCTAGCCTAAGAGCTAAGGGTAACGTAAATGGTATAGAGGAAGAGCCTTCTTCATATAGGTCATTTAGAGAAAGGCAAAAGGAGAGGAGGCCATCGGGCCTTGACACAGGTCAAAAGAGGGGAACTTGAGTTTCAGAGAGTGAGGAGAAGGAAAAAAAGAAAACTACTCGAATTGCACGAAAGTGCTGGGCCTTATTATTTTCTGACCCCATCCTATGGTTCTTTGCTGCTCATTTGTTCCCAGTTAGTAGTATGTAGCTCTGGTGATAGTGGATATTGCTGAAAGTAAGTTGAATCCAAGCACACTACGGTACAATCTACGATACCAAGAATTTTCTAGTTACTTCACAGATCCCAGACTCTAAATAAATACACTTATCTTTCTAGACAGAAAGAATGTAAAATATTTATCCCCTTTGAGAATGTAAATCTATTCCTATGTATTCATCTTTAGAAACTGTTTTATGATAATCACAATGATTTACTACAATAAAATTTGTAGACCTGAATTCCCAGCACTGTTTCTTTAACTTGAACATGAATAAGCAGTGGGAAGCATCAAGGGAAATAACTTGCTCAACTGTAAAGTAGACGTAACCACAAACATGTGCACATGCCTGCACATACACATATGTGTATGTATATGTATATATATATATATATGTATGTATATATAAATCTGGATTCTCCTGAATAATTTATTAGAGGATAAATAGGGAAAAAACTCATAACTATAAAAGGAAAGGGAATATATATGCCCCCTAAAAGTTGTATGTTGAAGCCTAATACCCAGTATGATGGTATCTAAGCATAAAGCCATGGAAGGAAATTAGAACAAGATGAAAAGGCCCCAATGAATGGAATTTCTCCTCTTAAAAGAGGCACAAAAGTGGTGGTACAAAAAGAGGTAGAGAGAGAAGAGGGGAGAAGGAAAGATATGAGGGAGCTTTCTTTTATACTCTTCTCACTGCCCTGTAATGATATAGTAAGACGGCTATCTGTAAAGGAACGATCATTGAGAGACTGCCTCGCCTGGGGATCCATCCCGTATGCAGCCACCAAACCCAGTCACTATTGCTGATGCCAAGTAGTACTTGCGGACAGGAATCTGATATGAATGTCTCCTGAGAGGCTCTGCCAGAGCCATACTGATACAGAAGAGGATGCTTGCAGCTAACCATCAGACTGAACACGGTGACCGAAATGGAAGAGTTAGAGAAAGGACTGAAGGAGCTGAAGAGGTTTGTAACCCCATAGGAAGAACAATAATATCAACCAATCAGACCCACCCCCCATCCAGAGCTCCCAGGGACTAAACCACCAATTAAAGAGTACACATGGAGAGACCCATGGCTCCAGGTGCATATGTAGCAAAGGATGACATTGTCTGGCATCAAGGAGAGGAGAAGTCCTTGGTCCTGTGAAGGCTCAATGACCCAGTATAGGGGAATGCTAGGGTGGTGAGGTGGGAGTGGGTGAGTGGGAGGGAGAGCATCTTCATAGAAGCAGGGGGAGGGGAGATAGGAGAGGGGAGAAAGAGATAACATTTGAAATGTAAATACATAAACTATCCAATAAAGGATGGCTATCTATAAACCAGAAACTGAGCACTCACAAAAGACTAGGTCTTTTCAGGACTGGTGCTCAGTAGGTAAGAGAGTATCCGGCTCTTGCAGAGAATGCCAGTTTAGTTGCCAGTATCCACGTCCAGTGGCTTTTATCCACCATAATTCTATCTACAGAGAGATCCCAGGCCTTTTTTTTTTGGCTTCTCTGGACATTGCATTTGCATGGAAAAAGCCACACTCACACATATGCATATATAAAAAATAAAAACAGACCCTGGTTGGGGACCCAATTTGAGTCTAGGATAGGCCTACGAGTGCTGGAGAAGTTCCACATCTCCCACTAGCAATAGAAGTTGGTGTGGGCCAAAAGAGCAGATCAGTCCTGAACTGGTATTGGTGCAACATTCAAACTCCATAAGAGAAGTGTGTTTATATAGATACAGCTGAGCGAGCTTGCAGCTAACCATCGGTCTGAACTAGGGAACCCCAAGGAGGTTGCTAAAGAAAGGACCCAAGGAGCTGAAAGGGGTTACAACCTCATGGGAAGATAACATTATCAACCAACCAAACCCTCCAATACTCCCCAAAGTAAAACACCAACCTTTGTGCGCACTTTGAGAGACCTATTGATCCAGTTGCGTATGTAGCTGAAGATAGCAGTGTCTGGCATCAATGTGAGAAGAGGCTTTTGTTCCAGAGAGGGCACCTTTTCCCAAGGTAGGAGAATTAGGGTGGAGAGGGGGATCAGGAGGGAGTGCACCTTTGTGAAGGCAACTGGAGGGGGAGGGGGATAGGAGCAGGGTGGGGTAAGGGGATGACATCTCAAATGTAAATACAGAGTATCTATTTAAAAAAAGAAAAGTGTGTTTGTGAAGTGGATGGTGGTGAATGAGGGAACATACAACTTGTCGACCTGCAGAGAAGAAATGACCACTGGCTGAGCACTCAGGGACCATTGCAGAAGATGGGGTGGATAGGTTGTAAGTGTTGGAGGTCATAGAAAACATAAGCAAAGCAGTATATTCTGGACATGAGAGGACTTGTCTGCCTTCATGAACTCAAAGCAACTATGGTTGCCTATAAAAGATCAAACCAGTCAACATTCTAGCACCATTGGTGTAGGAAGGGGTTCACTAACTCCTGCCATTAGATGAAGTGTTATTGTCAGTTGATGGTTTCTAGGGCAGTAAAGAGACTAGATTTGTTCTAACAACAGGAATCCACAATTGACTTTGGATTTTTAGAGAGACTTGAATAATTTAGACCTAACTTTTTGCTTTTGTTTTTGTTTTTTCTGCTTTGTTTGTTCATTTGCTGTTTTTCAAGACATGGTTTCTCTGTGTAGCCCTGTTTGTTCCAGAACTCACTCTGTTACCAGAGTGGCCTCAAACTCACCGAGACCTGCCTGTGTCTGCCTCCTGAGTGCTGGGCTTAAAGGTGTGCATCACTGTCAGGCACATTTCGACTTTTGAGTTCCAGTCTTTAAACATTAAAGAAAAAACATTTTATTACTCTCAGTACTTTACTTAATTAGTGTCATATAGCTTAGAGACAGAAAAAGATGGAGATAAGTCAGATTCAAATGGCTCCGATAGCCCTACCCCATCCCCCACCCCCAGCTCTGTTGTCTTTAGAACATGTGGTAGTTCTACTTGGTTCCTTCACCTTTCCTCGCCAAAACACCCCGCACTTCTGGCATGACTGTCCTGGGCTCTCTACTTCAATTTAGGTTTTACTCATACAGCTTCACACCCAGACCACTCAGAAGTTCCATTCAGATAATCCAGTCTTGCTATATGTCATCTGGCTTAAGCACATTCCCCAAACCTTGTTGCAAGCCTCCATCACCCTCTAAGTCATCTTGGATGCCCAAAGAAGGAACATTAAGTGAATGATTCCAAGTTCTACTCTTTGTCTGAGATATCAACTAGCCCTTTATACCACAATTTGGGGATCTAAATGAATGGTATCGTGATGTCAAGTTCCTATTGTCCTGGTGGACACTTTGACATTTCTCCATACAGATGGCAATCTCTTTGATAATCGATGACACTTTATCTTCACTGTCTTCAACTAGAACCAGGCTCACGCCCCCTTTCCTCCCTTGCTCCCCACCAAACTGCACACTTTTTTATGTCGTTCTTCTCCACCTTCTGTTTGTCCTTACTCCAAGTCTGTCTAATGCAGAGAACAAAGTCAATACCACAGTGTGAATGCTATGCTGCTTTGAAATTTCCTCCACCAAACAAATCAGCCTCACTCAGATACTCAGGAAATTGGCAGGGTGTAGTCAGATTCTTTGCCAGAAGAAAGCATAAATAACCTCCAGTAAAGTTTCCAGTGACGTGCTTATTCTCCTGTGGAAGCTTGTGAGCACTAACCTTCCTAGTGCCCTTCCTATCGGCATTCCAAGCATCATACATAAGAGGCACTACCCATGAAGTTCTTCTTGTGCCATGTTAGTGCTTCTCTAGCTCATGGCTCCAAGCTTTCACACATTCTTTCTAAAAGCCTACAAAATATGGTAGCCATAGCAACAACCCTACTTCTGGGTATCAATTTTCTGTATAAGTTACTTTTCATGGGAAAGGATACCTTCTAGCAATGAAAAGGTTAAATATTGATTCCGTTGGTTAAAAAGAGAAAAAGAAAAAAAAATGTCTTGGCAGAACCCTTGGGTGATTTGATACATACACATCTTCAAAAATTAATGTGTAAAATTTAATAAATAATATTCTCTAACTTGTAAGAATTGATCCTCCCCCCATTAAAATTTGATTGTGTATTATAAAAATCTCAAGCATAGATTAAAGGGCCACCTTGTGACCAGATCCAGTACTGCAATTTGAACATACCTGAGCAGGCTCTCCAGAGAAGCAGGCAGCTGACTCCTAGTCATTACCTTTCCCCTGTAATAAGGCTGAGGTATCTTTGAGGCATTGTAGAAGACAATTACACTAGATAGCTATGTAGAAACTCAAGGGCTTTGAGTTTTTGGTCATAAGTGTGGAATTGTATCCTTATTCCCAAGCTCCTGTGACTGATGCAGAAAGTAATGAGATCAGTCAAGGACAATATGGAGACTGAAAATAGGATACCTTCCGTATTGATATAAATTCTTCTGGTCAACGAAAGCACAGCCACTTGTTTTCTGGCTCTGTGAAAAATTTCTTTTTAAAATAAAATGAGTCCCTTATAGAAAGTAAGACTTTTGATAGACTTTCTCCTCAGAGAATCCATACTCTTTAAGTCAAGGGAGATACATGCACAGACAAACTTTGGGCACACAAGTTTTCCTCTGGCAATGGACTCATGACAGATGGAAGGATAGCAACACACATGCACAATATACATAGGTAAGAGATGTACGGAAAGCAGAAAACAACACAATGTCAGTGAGCTATTTTTCACTTTAGCAACAACTCACTATTTAGTGAACTAACTGGAGTTCCATAAGAAGTAGGAGAGCTACTCTGCGTTCTGTGAAGTCAAGGCCAGACTGGTCAACACAGTGAGTTCCGGTCTAGTCAAGGCTGCATAGTGAGACCTTGTCTCCAAAGATCTAACCAACGAAGTATGAGAACCACATTAAATCCTTTGAGGGGTAAGACATTCAGTGAGTTAGCAAACTTCCCTGACACTTTACCTATGAGATGTTCCACTGTCTATATTCATTCATTTACTTATCGCATGTGTCACAGAAAGAGGGGGAGGGAGAGGGAGAGAGTGCCATACAAGAACCTGCCACAGCATGTATGTAGAGGTCAGAAGATGCCATGCAGAGTAGAATTGTTTTGTTCTCTATTTTCACCATGTAGACTAATGAGATAGACCTAAGTTCCTCAGGTCATTGGGACATCAGGCTTGGCAGCCAGCGTTTTACTGGCTGAGCTATCTCACCGACCCATAAAAAACATATTTACTGAGTTGGTTTGCACAATACATTGAAAGAGAGGTTGGGAACAGACTATTTGTTTAGCCCTCGAGGCTGTGCTACGTGTCTCAGCAGTCCTAATCTGTACCAAAAGCCCAGGGGATGCCTTGGAGATAGATACTGGTCTTCAGTTCTTGGAAGCAGGAAGGCGCCTGGTTCTCTTATCAGCAAAGGGATCGGCAGCTGCAGCAAGAGGGTAGATGAAGTCACCATTGAGAGCAAAGGTCAAGCCAGCAGAGAAGGGAAACTTTTCTTCTTCCATCTTCTTTTATCTAAGCCTCTAGCAGATGCTGCTGCCCACATCTAGGATGTCTCTTCTCACCCTAATTAACTAGCAATACAGAGCCCCATAAAATGTGCCAGACTGCTTGATCCAGATAACTTTTCATTAAAAGTCACTTTCCAAGTGATTCTAGATTGTGTGGGGTTAACAGTTAAAACTAAACATCAGGACAGAAAGCAAATCCCAAGGATTTTTCAAATTAAATAGTAGTCTTCTTCCTGGATATGCTCACACACACTTGTACTCTCAGGATTTAGAAGTAGATTCAGGATTGCCACAGTTTTGAGTTCAGCCTGGTCTAAATGATGAGTTTTCGGCTAGCTAAACAACACGGTACCTCAAAAAGCCAAAACCAACAATAAAACAATACACTTGTCAATAAATTGTAGAAAAAATGAATGATGTTCAAGTGTGTTAATATATGCAAAGGGATAATTATGAGAACAGGACCCCTGAAAACCTGTGAGGATGCAGCTGTGTCTGTGCTTAGTGAGGAATTCTGTATGCTCAAAAACATAAAAAGAAAGTCTGACAAATTCCATTATCTAGGTTGTTTTTCAAAAACTGGAAGAAGCATTCTGCTTTTAGCTTTATGCTTGAATTTAAATTATTTTCTATCATTGGGATAAATATTATGTTAGAACACTAGCTGAGGACATACTGAGGAGAAACAAAAAGATGCAAAGTGGAAATTTCTGGTTTCTTTGGAAACTCAGTTGGATCATGTGATGTTTTTCTGGAAGCTGTCTTGTGAGAGGATGTTTTGCTGAAGCAGACACATGAGAGGGCATATGATGTTTTGCTGGAGTGGATGCTTGAGAGGGTACAAGATGTTTAGAAAGAATATAAATAGAACCCCACAGACAGTGAGAGGATGCTCTTTTAGTGCTACACCGTGCAAAACTTTCCTGGTGTTCACTGGTTTTCAGTGCACCAAAGAATTTCTTGTGGTATTCCAATTGATTCTTGCCACTTCAGCTGACACCAGAAACGTGTTGGTGGAGTCTATGGTTTCTGCTGCTACTAATTCGTGTTTGGTGTTTGCTACTGGACTGGACGCTTGTATCCTGACAACAGAGAGTAGAATCACCCCAAAGAATTGCTTCTAAACAGATCCACAACCTCCTTTTCCTATTAACCTTCTTTTCCCCCTACCTCTGGTTGGTGGGTTAGAAGGGAGGTTGAAGTGTTCAAGAACCCTAAATCAAGTAGGTTTTGAGAAAAATCTAAGCTTACAAAGATGCTTCATGGATATCGAGCAGTTAGAAATATTTTGTAGACTTTATTAAACAACTAGACAACTATATTAATCAACAACCCTCTTACTTACACATAAATGCACACATCTATACATCTTGGAGATGATGGAGAATCAGACTACTAAAGTTGCCACATCATGTTATTCAAATGTTCAGTTTTCACCAAAAGGCATACAGTTAACAGGAAAGTGCATCTCACTGAGAGGAAGAAAATAAAACTAGAACCCTCGTGAGAGCACTTACCAAGGAATGATTTTTATTTGTTTACATTAAAATTTATGACATGTTTATTTATTCATGTGTGCGCACACATGCATGTCCCTGAGAAAGTGTAGAGGTTACAGAGCAACTCGTGGTGGTCAGTTCTTTCCTTCCATGTTTGCCCCAGAGGCAGAATTCAGGCCACTCCTGATTGGCAACAAACACGTGTATCCTCCAAGTGAGTCATCTCTCTGGCCCAGTGAATGCTTTAAATTAACTATTTTAAATGTCTTTAAAAACCTTAAATGGAGTCAAAAGAAAAATGGAAAGAAAATATGAACAAAACAATAAGAGGAAACTGTAAAATAAAAGAAAGAAAGGAAGAAAGAAAGACAGAAACCAAACAAAAAATTTGTAGCTGCACAGTAAAATGAGAAATTAATTAATTCTCAAAACCATAGAGACTAGAGTTCATCATAGCAGCATGTTTAAAGTTCTAGAACAAACAATACCAACCAATGGGTCAATACTTTGTAGTTGTCTTCAAAATGAGGAATGAAGTAAGTCATTCCTAGACAAACAAAAGCTGAAGGAGATTTTTCTTCCTGAGAAACCTGTCCTACCAGAAATGTGAAAGGGTATTCATCAGGTTGAAATGAAAGGGCACCTGGCCACAACTTCGAGTTACAGGAGGAAAGGAACATGTCAGATGAAATTAACTCGGCAGACATAAAAGCCAATATTGTATGTTTGGCTTGTAACTTCACTTTTTATTGCTTGCTTGATTTAGAAAACAGATAGATGTCCAAATTTGTGTCTTAGAAAAATGTGGGGCATACATAAAATGGAATTTTTCTCAGTCCTAGAGAAAAAAATAAAATTATGGACTTTTTAGGAAAATGGATGGAACTGGAACGTGTTGTTTTAAGAAATGCTACAGAGTTAGCTTCTAATTTTCACACCTGTTAATGTGGGACTGGGTGTGTTCAGAGGCCAGGAAACTACAAAATGACCCTTGAGAGAAAAAAGGGAAGACAGTTAATAAAACAAATTTCACCACTTCCCAGACTAAGAAGACAAAGAAGGTCACTATACTTTGATTAAAATGTTCAATTTATAAATAAGTTATAATGATATAACCAACAAAAGATCAAAAATGATATGATCTTTACGAGAGAATATTGTGTAAACTTCAATACTTCTCTTTCAAATGGAAGGTAAGTAAGAAGAGAAAAGAATAACACTGTCAATTGTATATAAAAGACATATACAGCAACCCTCACAAAACAATAGAATACACACTGTTCTTAAGTGCTCATGGAAAATCTCCTAAAACTATAATTTGATAATTATGTGGAAATACATTTTTAAATGATTAATGCCATAAAGAGTATTTTTTCTAACCAAAACCAAATGATTGATACCTACAATATGTAAACAACTTATGCAGCTCAGAAAAAAGGACAATAAACCTTTCACAATCAAAAGGGTAGAAGTTGAATCTACAGAAAATATACAATGTAAATAACTGTTTAATATCTTTTATTGCTACCAATAGCACAAAAAAAGTCATACCCACTAGTATATTTATGCTTTAAATGGGAAATAAGTACTAGCGAGGATATGGAGACCTGGAATCCTTGTACATTACTAATGGGAAGTTAAAATAGTGAAGTTGGTGCAGAAAACAGCCTTACACAGCGGTTCCTAACCTTCCTAAGGCCGTGACCCTTTAATACAGTTCCCCATGTTTTGGTGGCCCCCAACCATAAAATTATTTCATTGCTGCTTCATAACTGTAATTTTGCTACTGTTATGAATTGTAATTTAAACATCTGATATGCAGAAGGATATCTGACATGTGACCCCCAAAGGGGTCATGACTCACAGGTTGAGAGTCACGGCTCTAGGCACTGTAGTAATTAATATAAACAAGCTTATCGGGGGAGCCTAGGCCGAACAGCGCGGAGATGGGGGCGGCGGCTGCAGAGGCCGACCGCACTCTGTTCGTGGGTAACCTGGAGAATCTGACAAAGGTGACAGAGGAGCTCCTTTTCGAGCTGTTCCACCAGGCTGGGCCAGTAATAAAGGTAAAAAGTCCCAAAAGATAAAGATGGCAAACTGAAACAGTTTGCATTCGTGAATTTCAAACCGGAAGTGTCTGTTCCCTATGCCAAGTATCTTCTCAGTGGAATCAAGCTTTTCGGGAGGCCTATCAAAATTCAGTTTAGATCAGGAAGCAGTCACGCCCCTCAGGATGCCGGTATGTCATTTCCCCAGCATCATGTTGGAAATTTAAGCCCTACCTCCACACCTCCTAACAGCTATGAAAGGACCGTGGGTAATGTGACTCCGCCAGCACAGATGGTCCAGAGTGTCCTTTTCATCTCCAGAAGATAATCCGCGGCAAGCACTGATGAACAGGGTTTTCAGACAGATGTCGTATGTTGGGAAATTTGGTTCTCCACATGCAGATCAGTTGGAATTTTCACCATCAGTTCAACCACATGGTCATACCTTCAACCAGTCTTCCAGCTCCCAATGGCACCAAGATGCACTGTCATCACAGCATAAAAGACAGAATTCTCACCCCTACCTAGCTGATAGACACTAAAGCCGTGAACGGCGTTACTCTGACCATGGGTCTGATCATCACTACAGAGGAGGCCGAGGATTTCTACTATGACGACAGGAATCCTGATGACTGGAGCCATGACTATGATAACAGAAGGGACAGTAGTAGAGGGGGACGAGGCCCTCATCCCGACACTAACAGGCATTCCAAGGACACTGTTTACAGGGCCATTTTAGGTCCTTTTAAGTTGTTGCAGAAATATTCCTAAAATCTTTACAGAGTAATCCCACAATTTCCACCTGTCTTTGAAAAAAAAAAAGTTTTTTTTTTTTTTTAAACCTAGTAACAGTTTCATAGTGAACTGTGGCCCCTTGTGCTACTCTAATTACCTCACGGTTCTGTACAGAAAGTTCCACCATTCTGGTGGTTTCGGTCTCGGGAAAATGAGCTGTATGGATTGGTTGTATTATACAGCAAATGTTTTACTTATCTCATCTTTTGTGTTGCAAGAAGTTTCTTGGTAATGATTCAGTTTGGTGTATATAATAGGGAACATCTAAGTTGGTAGTCTGAAATGGCTGTCCGCATTTTGATAATGAATGAGAAAATAGAACTCAGTAATCTGTTAATTAATGGTTTATTTAAAACAGTTTATTGGCTTTGTTTGGAAATAAATCATATTTCCTAACTCAGAATTCTGAGCACAAATTCTGTGGTATGCTCTTGAATTTTATCACAATTGAACATGCATTATAAATCTTTTTACTAGTTCATTCTAAGAACTTTAAGATTATTTCATTAAATTATATTTGATGTATGACTCAGGAAATTAAATATCTACAATGTATATTTTTACAGAAAATTACAGTGTTGATGAAATTTTAGAATGATATTAATAAAAAAAGAAAATGGCAAAATGTTTCACCACAAGGATTATAATTTTGAAATTTTGTTTAACAAACCTTTCATGTTTCAAGATCCTGTTGCTCTTTTCACTAAAAATTCATTTTTAAGAAGAATTCATGCCATGAAAAAATATGGATCCTCTTTATACTACAGCATTTATACTATGTTCCTTTTAACATATTAAATACATGAAAAGAGAAAAAATAAACAAGATTATTGTTTGTATTAGTTATGTATCCTTGTGATAAAATAACCTGACAACAGCAACTGAAGAAAGAAAAAAAAGGAAGGAAAATAGAGGAAAGAAAAAGGGAAAGAAGGAAGAAGGAAGGAAGGAAGGGTGATGGGAGGAAGGGAGAACAGGCTCAGGGTATAGTCCTTCCTAGTGGCAGGACTAGAGGAAGCTGATCACACTGTGTTTACAATCAGGAAGGCAAGAGTCTGTGCTCAGGTAGCTTCTTTGTTTTATACAGTTCAGGGTACAAGCCCAGCAAACAGCACTGTTCCTTTTCAGAGTAGATCTTCTCACCTCAGTAAACCTAATCAAGGCAGTCCCTCTTGTGCATGTTTAGATTAGGCTAACCTAATCTGCAGTCTTTACAGACGTGCCTAGAGGTTTATCTCCTGATTCTAGATCCTGTTCAAGTTGATAATACTAAAGATCACAACCTAACCCCTTGTCAACCTGAAACCTTCTAAACTGTACATTCCCACCTCTTATTCCTATAATTTTATTTTACAATGCAAAAATCACCCCCATCCAACTTCAAAAGTCCCTGTAATCCTTAACAATTCCAACACTGAAAGTCTGAAGTCTCTTTTGAGACTCAAGAAAGTCTCTTAAGAGTGGACTCCTATAAGATTAAAAAGAGTGCACAAGGAGGCAGAAGCACAGGTCTTGGAGCTGGGCCATGTGACCGCTGTGCATCAACCCATGACTGCCTATTCCTACTTCCCACTATCAGATCAGACCAGATCTCCCTGTAGAGCATCTTCCGGTGGGTTAATAAACACAGGAGCGGAGTGACAATGAGCTTCATTCAGCAAGCATTGTCCAATGGTACGTGGACTCCATTTAATCCAGTGACCGTAAGGTCAGTCATTTCTGTTTGACTGGGAAAACAAGGCTGGTGTGAATTTCAAGGAATTCATGGGTATGGGGAAGTATATCACAGACTGGCAGAATGTCTTCCAGACCCATGGCAGTGACAATTCTGGGATGATTGACAAAAACAAGTTCATACAAGCACTCTGAGGCTACTGGCTCTCTGATCAGTTCTATGACATCCTCATCCAAAAATTTGACAGGCAAAGACAAGGGCAGATCACATTTGATGACTTCATCCAGAGCTGCATTGTCTTGCAGAGATTGACAGACATATTCAGACGCTATGATATGGATAAGGACAGTTGGATTCAGGTGTCTAATGAGCAGTATCTCTCCATGGTCTTCAAAAAACAGTGAAGATGCCAAATCCCTTGGCTGTGATAGAACAGGGCACAGCTACAATGAGATGCTGTCCTTTCTGTTGGCTGTAGAGTTAATACTAGGGGACCTGGCTGTACATATGTAAATAAGCTGCTCAGTGATTCTGTAGGGGCAATCTAGCTACACTGCTGTAACATAAACCTTGGGTTTGCTGATTAATTGTGCCATAGGGTGAGGCCTAATAATGGGTCAGAATTCTGCTCTCAGATTATCATGTTTTTTCTAGATGCCTCTAATTCTATACTTGCAATACTTTTATAAGCCAATAGAATTTTAAAATAATATGGAACTTTCAAGAAGGCTTTTCTTGTTCCTTTTTTAAAAAGCTTATTCATTGGAATATGTAATGTAAGCAATAAAGTAATGATACAGAAAAAAATGCACAATGACATCAAATGTAATCATTAATCCCCCAAAGGAAAAAAGAATCACAAAACAAGGAATGATTAGAGCCAACCAACTAAAACATGCAGCAAGGCAGACATCAAATCCTTCAACCCCATTGGACAATGTTTAGGGCTCACGATAGATCTCCAGAGAGCTTGAGTAGCCTCACCCCTCCAGTTCTGCTGCTTGGAGCAATATCTACTCTCTCTTGGGCAAGCTTTACTTTATGTCTGCTGCTTTCCCCCCCAATGAACACTTTGCTGTCTTAACATCTGTAACATCCTGGGATCTCCACTGATTGACCTTCAGATCTTTATGTAGTAATGCTTCAGGGCCACCTTACAGGTATATATTGCTTGGTATCAGCGGCTTTCTGAAACTGTGCTGAAAGTCTTGTAAGACCTACCACCATGCATCCTCTATGCCTGCAGAGTCAGTACCACACGGATGCCTAGGCTTTTTGAGAATTTTAGTAGCAGCAAATGAATTCTGCATTTTTAATGCAACCTTTCAGATTTGGTATCACCACTCCTGAGTGGTTCTTTGTATTGGCATGGGTGTTAAACAAAGCATGTCAGCATCTTGAGAAATTTTTAGAAAGTACTAAACATGACAGACACTCTAGAGAGAGTTTTAAAATGTAAGGATGAAGACATTTCAAACAACAAACAGGCTACTTGGCTCAGATGTTCAAAGATGTTTTTTGTATGCCCACCCCTAGTGAGTTTCTCAAGTTCCTTCTATTCCTGTGGTTGGGGGAATATCCTCATGAGGAAGTAGACTACTGTTTCCTAAGATGTGGGTTATCTTTCAGAGGTTTATCCCTGAATCCTGAATCTGTGCGAAGTAGGTGCTTTACTTTTGGGACTTGTGGGTTAAAAAAAATGTCTGAAACAAGAGGAGGAGGCAAGAGTTTCATGAAAATGGCTCATATCATCTATGAAGAGAGAAGTGTAAAACCAAATCCAAATGATACTTCAAGCCCTTTGTATGTCAAGTCTGAATATCGGCAGACCATGGCATTAGAAAAAAAAAAAAAACAAAAAAAAAAAACAGAACCTTTTAGGAGACGTAGAATCAACAGATAATTCTGGAGCTGGGAGAAGACTGATTTACAAGTATACTGCAGATATAATTTCATGAGGAAGATACTTCCAGGCACCCTTACAAAGTGTAATTGTACCCCAGGGGAACTTCAAAGCCATTATTATCTCTCTGAATGTGGCTTCACTGACTCTTTCAATGTATTTCAAAGAATAACAATGGAGTGTGAGCTCTGTTCAGCAGGAGGTCAGATTGTAAAGTGGGCACACAGAACCATGTGGCTAGATATAAGGCCAAACTTTGTGTTTACATGACACCAGAGAAATGAAAGTGCTTTATCTAAAATAAACATGATAACCCAGTACAAACATGGGTGCCACAAACCATGCTGCCTGGGATAGTTCTCAGACTCAGTGTGACTCAACTGCGGTGGGTTTCAAAGTCTAATGGCTGGTAAACTACATTTCATAGATGAAGATCTCTACTCCCAGTACTGGGCAAAATAACTTCTTTGACTAGAAAGATAATAGAGAAAAGAAAAAGAAGCAGAGAATCAAGTTAAGGACCAAGACATCACCTGTGGTATTCAGCACTCCCTTGCTGTCCTAAAAGTGAACGTGACAGCAAATTTGAGAGCTACATTTAACAAAATCTGAAGGATTAATTTGTGCCTACTAAACATTCCAAGAAGCCTAGAAAAAAAAAAGAGAGCATAGCAGTCTGGTGGTCACATGGATGACTCTTAGAGTCCCTTCCATACCTTTGAATGTCCCTGGCAGGATGCCCAGTCTTTGAATCATGATCCAAATGTAGTGTGGCATGGTTTGCTAGGCATTTCCCTAGTGTTCACAGAGAAGAAAGGAGCCATGTATCTCTAAGATGTGTGTGTACGTATTGGGAGAACACGTGTCAGTCCTCACTGCCAATAGAGTTTCCTAAAACTTGTTTTCTATGTTGAGGTTCTGTATTATTTCGGTTTGGGGAGCTGTGTTTAACATTAAATATATAAATTATTTACCACAAAGTAGAAGTTGTTATCACCCCGTTATTAACGGTATCCCCTTGCATACCAGAAAACTCTCAAAATAGCCAGACTCCAGTGTGAAAGCCATCAGTGTAGGGTGTTGGCAGATGTTCCTCATGTCAGTCAACACATCATATACATAGAACAAAATTGTTGTTCCTTGAATTCTTTAGCTATGAGGAGCATTAATTTAATCTGGTTTTATATTTAATAGGCAATAAAATGTTCAAATTGTTCTTGGATTTGGGAAAGTTAAATGTGTCCATTATTGCCCTAAGAAAAGATTTTGTATTTTGTAGCATTAAATTTCCAGCTGCTAACTTAAAATAGTAGGCTGCTACATTCATGTATTTTCATTAACTAAGAAATACAATAAAAGTTGGGAATGATAAAAAAAAAGAGAGAGAAGGCAGAAGAAAAGCACACAGACACAGGACTCCATTTCTACCAGGGTGACTGCACTAAGAACATTCAGGCAATTAAACCTGGTCTAGGGAGATGGCTCAGCGGGGAAACATACTTACCATACTTTGGATGCTCAGAGCCCACATAAAAGCCTGGCAAGTGTGGCAGCTGTCTGTAATCCTAGCACGTGGGATTCAGACACAGAATCCTGAAGGCAGGCTGGCTAGCTAGATAAAGTACCTGCAATTGGTGTGTAGGATTTGCCCAGAGACCCTGCCTCAGCAAATCCAGTGAGAGGAGAGCAAGGAAGATATCCACCAACCTCCAGCCTGCATAATCGTGCACACATTATCAATGATGTAGAGAAATAAGAAACCATATGCATTGTTAATGGCCATATTGGAAAAGCAGATTAGAAATTCCTGTAATAGTTAAAATCAAATTAACCTATGACTCAACAATTCTACTTCTTAATATATATCTATGGAAAAAAATATATCCCAGGACAGTGTGAAACTGGCGGTGTTCCAGGAGTGCCACCTGTTTTAAATATCACTAGAAAGCAAAGGTAAGAAGACACTGAGAGCTCAATTCATTGGAAACTCAGTGAGGTTTTGAAACATAAGGCCCCACCCCCACCCCGTGCCCGGTGCATCAGCAGCCGTGCAACTACCAGAGAGCAAAAAGAAAAAAACCAAGGCAGAATGTGCTGTAAACAAAGGTGGGATTCAAAAGCTGAGGGCTGACATGGAAGACACCACCTATGCCTTCTGGCAGTGTTCTTGAGCATATATTGAAACATTCCATATTGTCCCTCAGATGGATGTCTCTATGCAAGCTGGGTTTCTAGATGCACATGTGCAAATGAGGTCTCCCCAACATAGCAGCAGAGCTTCTGATTCAATAGCTCTGTGAAGTGAATATTTTCCCCATGAAATGATCAAGTCGTAAACATATGTATTTCACAATGGCCAGTTTATTCCTCTGGCTAAGAAATCCAAAGGCAATTTGCAGTTAACATGCCTTTCTTATACTTCTGTTATTAAAAGTTGGCTGTTTCACTGCTTTCCAAGAGCTATTGATAAACCTCTTTCACTTATGTCTAATTGTTTTCTTTCCGTGGTACAAAATTAATAATACAAATACAGATACGAATATATTAATTTTGTGGAAAGTAAGATAGAGAAGCCAGATCACATATATTAACCTCTTTGCCGTGGTGCCATACGTAAGGGAACACTTAAGGTATACACATATGTTTTTTTTTTTTAACTTGCAGGTTTTGGTTTACAATAAACTACCAGATGATTGCCCTTTCAAATAAACAAAACAAAACTTATAAATCGGTGGGCTGAAACTAAAAGGTGAGACGTCGACAGTATGAGGTTTATACAGGGCTGTAACCAAAACCGCAGTATCAGTGTGAAATGACAGCAATTATCTATAAAAAAAAAAAAAAAACGAGCGAAAGCAGAAAGCAGTGGGAATATTCATAACAGAAGATAATTTCTGAGGCTACTGCATTAAAAGGGATGGTCGCGAGAACGTGTACGGTTAGAATGCAGAGCCCTGAATTTTTTCCTCAGACTTCTTATTTCTTCCAAACATCTTTCCATCTCTTCTTCCTCTCCAGTCATTTCTTCACCTTTAAAATGCCTATAGTCGATGTCTTCTTTAAATTCTTCAAGAGACTGAAGCAGCCTCTGTCTGAAATTCCCTTCCAGTCGCTGGCCTTCAGACGCTCCATAGGGATGTTCATCCTCCCTCTTTGGCTCACTGCACTTGGGCTTTCCTTCCTTTTCGTTGCAGGACTTTTGCATGATTTTGTTGTTTCCTGCTTAACACCAGGAAGAAAATGCAGAGACAGATTACCTACCTCCGTTTGAATCCCTTTCTCTTAGAATCCATTTCCCCAAACCTGACAGAACCACAGTTCCAGCCTTCAGAAACTGAAAATATGTTAGCTTCTTCTTCAGCTTACTGAACAAATCTCCCTTTCTTCTTTCCCACCCCTGAAGCCCAACCCACTTTTTTGGCCAGGAAATAAGTGAAGCTGCAAATTTTCCTCAGCAGTATCTGGTCCCAACTCCCAACCTCAGAACCCAGTCTAAGAAACTCCCACACACTAACCTGTACAAACGCAGGGTAGTTTCTCGCTGGTTTTCCTGTTACGTGGTATCTGTGAACACAGATTCCTAGACTTACAAACAGAAACAAGGGTCAGGGTAGAGAGTAGTGACCAAACACATGTTATCATTATCCAGAACCTGGGATTCTCCTCGATATGGTAGTTTCAAGTATTCTGCTGGTGGGTTCTTTTCCTATAGCTATCCATAGTCTAGGCGTGTGTGCCTGTTCGCCCATCCTCCCTCTCAGACTCGGCCCTTGTAAGACTCAGCATCTTCTATCCCCCATTTTGACCCCACCATTGCAGGTTAGCATTGAATGAGGTGAAGCATTTTTAAAATTATCTTAATTGTTCTTGTCTCCATTCCACAATTTCAGCCTTTCTCCACACATTGAGTCATGTTTTAGAGCTACTGTGTGCTCCAATGTATTGGGGAAAGACAAAGTTCTAAGAAGGCAAAGTTTTCCAGGACAAGAGAAGTCCTATCATTAAATTGCTAGATGTTTCTCAACCCTTTCCCATGTTTCTTGCTTTTTTTTTTTTTTTTTTTTTTTGCCAAATAGGTAATTATTGGACCAGCAAGCTGGCTGAGTGTGTAAAGGCACTTGCTGCTTAGTCTGAAAACCTTAGTTCAGTCTCTGGGATCCACATGTTAGGAGAGAAACAACTCCTACATATTTGCTCTGACCTCCATATATATGTAGTGAAACATGCATTCACCAACATGCATGCAAATGGTTAAATGTAATTAAAAATTAAAACATATGCAATTATCTATCTCCCAATTAGCGATATGGGGAAATAAGTCTAGATGGATTCTCTTCTCATTCAGCCACTATCAATCAAGGGTTCCTGGTGGTGTCTGTATACCAGTCTGCTGGGATTTAAGGAATTTACCTTCTCTTCTCCTTGGCCACGAGTATTCAGGGCAGTAAAGAGCTCGTACCCAGAGGAGAAAGAAACCTGGATATATAACAACTTGGGCTCACGTCAGCTTCTAATCACGTGAGGATTATGTCATCTTCCAACTCTGGTCCCAACTTTCCCTCCCATCAGCACTACTGCAGAAGTAGACCTGTCTACTAACCTCCCACCCCCACCACACCAGGCCCTGTCACTCATTTTTGCCTTTGCTAATTTCAGAGGTCAAAAGTGGCCCCTTCTCCTTATGGATGGAATGTGCCTTTCTCTGATTACCAGGGAGGGGCTGCATCTTCCCATGGTTATATTAACCATCATTCCTTTTTTAGGGGTTGTGTTGAGAGAAAGGATTACTCGTCCTCATCTTGGTTGCAAGAACAGGAAAGTAGCCTCTGCTCACCCTTCCCTCCGGCATAAATATCATTTTTCTTATAGTCTAATTTTTGAAACCAAATTGGAAAAATATGAAATAAACTAGGTAATGAGGTTATAATCGGGATTATGTATTTTTACTTTTTTCCAGATATCTTCCCATTTTTCAATTATCCATAAATACATTCTCATAATTTAAAACATGGTAGAGCTATGCATATTTGGAAAAAAGATTAAAAATAGGAAGATAAAAAGACCCAAGCACCTGTTCCAGCTAATGAAGTCAGAATATAAATATAGTCCTTCCAGGCGGACACATTTTTAGAAGCTCAAAATGTACAGAGCAGTTGGAGCATGCCCTTTCACGGAGACTTCCGAGCAGGTGAAGTCCTTCTGTCACATGGATAACTAAGACTATAATCCTACAGTATTCTGTGCTTAGAGATACAGATCTCAGAACTCAATCCCAACATCTACTAGTTTGATTCCACATTTTCACAGATTGTGCCTTGCCATATTTTTTTTATTCCCTGGAAGGTTGTGCCCTGAATATATTACCTTTAAAAATCTTTACCCTCAGTGGGATCATTTTTAATTTGTTTCTTTCCTCTCAAACATTTCTGGCCCACTTATGTTTTCCTAGACTTTATTCAGTCAGTCACAAAATCCACCACCCATCCTACCAAACATTTCTTGCTAAGGATCCTATTACTTATATTAATGAATTTGTTTACAGGAAAATAAGTAAGGGGGGACTACAAAAACTTTTTCAGTCTTGTTTATTAAGGACTCTGTAGCTGGGCTGGAGAGATGGCTCAGTGGTTAAGAGCACTGACTGCTCTTCCAGGGGTCTTGAGTTTGAATCCCAGGAACCACATGGTGGCTCACAACCATCTGAGATCCAATGTCCTCTTCTGATGTGTCTGACAGGTACAGTGTACTCATACACATAAAATAAATAAATCTTTTAAAAAAAGAACTCTGTAGCTCATTGTGAATGTAATCACTACTAGTAAGCTTGTTGTAAATGATTCCAGGAAAAAAAAAGTTAAGTGGGCAGAAGAGATCTTTTGAAAACTAGAGCTTTGTTGCACCCACTTTTAAGGAATGACTAGCTTTAAAAGAGAAACCAGCTAGTGACCAGCCAGAGAAGAAATGAGACTCTGAGTCCAACATCTCAATAGAAAGCACTAACACATTTCTAATTTAGTAAGTGGATTTTCTTGTAATTGAATGCTAATATGACCCTGATATTATCAACATCTTCATTTCAGTCTTGTAAGAGACGTTAAGGTGAAACCATCCAACCTAAACTGTCCAGCTCAAAGGCCCCCAGAAACTGACATAAAAAGGGGTGTTGTTTTTCATCACTATGTATAAAAATAACATATATTTTGTAGTTCAGAAATAGATGACATTATTTACTTGGCTTATTACTCTGACAAAATATAGGACAAATGCAACTTAATAAGAAGGGTTTATTTTACTTCTTTTTTTTTTAGACATGGTCTCTCTATATCTCTATATAGCCCTGGTTGTCCTAGAACTCACTATATAAACCATGCTGGCCTTGAATGCACAGAGCTCCTCCTGCATTTGCCTCTTACGTGCTAGGATGAAAAGAATGTACCATCAGTCCATCCGAGAGGAAGTTCTTTTAGCTGCTAGTTTAAGGGAAACAGAAGTTTTGGGCAGCTGGATGTCTTGCATTCACAATGACCAGACAAGGAGAGACAAATGCTGTCTCCTTATAGAGTGCAGGACTCAACCATATGGCATTGCCTTTCCACCTTAATGAACCTAATCTAGATAATCTCTCACAGGCCTGCATGAAAGCTTGTTCCTGGGTGATTCTAGATCCTGTCAAACTGAATGTTGACTATCACAGATAACTAAACATACATAGTGAATTAATAAACAAGTACAACCTACTGATGAAGATGGCCATTAAGATGAAGCTAGACACAAAAGAGTAGATGCAATATAATTCCACTTACATGGTTTTCATCGGAAAATTCTGTCTATACTGACAGGAGTTGGAATACTGGCCTCCTGGAATGAAGAGAATTTGGACTACTGATTTCAAAGAAGTGTGATGTTCTGGGGTGACACGAAAATTGAATGCAATAGATGAGTTTTATGAGTGTGATGTTTGTGTTTATTACTTCTTTACTTTGAAGACTGTTATTTACATACAAGAAATTACACACATATAAAAGAGACATTTCAAATGAGTAATAACGAACAAACGCCCTCATGAACTCATTCTTATTATGTGAAAAATTATATCACCCTAGGAAGGCATGCTCCTTTGTAGTCACAGCCACACATGAGTAGATTTACGGCTGTAAAAAGCCCTGGAAGTACTTTAGATAGTGATAAGTTGGATAGAATCTTTTTGGTCACCTTAGCCCTGTTGAACTTCTAGTTTAGATAAACTGAGGAAAATATGAATGAAATATTGAATGAATATATATATGTGTGTGTGTGCCTATACTTATGTATATATATATATATAATTTTAATATATGTCAACAAGTATATACATATATGCACACACATATAGATACACATATGCAATGCACTTTTGAAATCAAGACACACATAGACATTTAGCTACAAGTCTTTAAACTGTGTCTATAACAACATATTTTACCCTAGTGTTTGTAAGCCTACAGGGACCACATTCAACTTTTAATTCTCTTTCAATACTGATATTCACCTTTCAGTGTGATCTTTTGCTATTAGCATTAATTAACCCAGTCTGTCCGGTTACTTTTTGTAGTCACCCTGTCTGTGCCTTGTCTAATGTCAAGTCTTCCATAATCACTATGCCTTGTATTCACTTTGACAGCTGCATCTGGCACTTTCCCAGTTTGTGTCTTTATCTTACACGTGAACTGTTAGGGCAGATGATTCTCTAGTGTGTTTTCTTCTATTTTCTCTCTTTCACCTCTGGAGATATCTATGTAAGATGTGCAAGGTCACTTATCTGGTTAGTGCTTTGTATAAGAGTCCACTCAGGATTTAAAATGAGGCTTGTCCCAATCTGCCACAACATTCTTTTCTAAGTTCCTCAGATAACAGGCATGCTTTTATGCATGATACGTTTACTGTTATTTTGTAACTTCTGATGCCCAGTACTACATTCTTAGAGGCAAGTTCTAAACAACTGAGAATATACTCTCTTTGGATGGTGGTTTAAAGAAAAGTTGAAAAGAGGAGTGAGCTGTTTGGATCAGTAGGTAATAGGAGAAGGCAATGGTTAGGCTAGCCCCAGTTAGAAAATGCTTTAGGAAATATGTGGACCAGCATCACAAAAGGTAAGTAGGACCTAAATTTAGGATGAGGTGGTGGAAGAGACCTGTCAAAGGAACCTAAGTCATAGAACCTTAGAACATGTGTAGAGGTCCCCTCACTCCATCTTTAGGGTTGTTTTTTTTTTTTTTTTTTGTCTGAAAGTGCTTTGGGGTAAGTACTTTATGACACAAACCCAAGAATTCCCCTTTGCATTCCTCCAAGGACTTTTGATTTGTTGAAGACAAGATCATATGTAACCAAGGCTGGCCTCAAACTTCCTGTGTAGCTAAGTCTGACTTTAAAATCCTGATTCTCCTGTCTCTGTTTCCCACGTACTGTGATTACAGGCATGCACTTCCAAGCTGATAAGTCACCTTAAGGATTTTCCCTATTTATTTTTATGTCAAGGTGCCAAAGTTCATCAACATTCCTGGATAGAAGTACATTAGCATATTCATCCACTACTGAAGCCATACACACTGTGATGGTTTCTATATGCTAGGCCCAGGGAGTAGGTGTGGCCTTGTTGGAGTAGGTGTGTCACTGTGGGTGTGGGCTAGAAAACCCTCAAACTAGCTACCTGGAAGTCAGTATTCTGCTAGCAGCTTTCAGATAAAGATGTAGAACTCGCAGGTCTCTCTGTGCCATGCCTGCCTGGATGCTGTCATGCTCTTGCCTTGATGATAGACTGTACCTCTGAACTGTAAGCCAGTGTCAATTAAATGTTGTCTTTATAAGACTTGCCTTGGTTATGGTGTCTGTTCACAGCAGTAAAGCCCTAACTAAGACACACACATTATGAGACATTCATACTAAAGAAATAAACAAAATTATACAGAGGATGTAGTTCACTAAGTCGAATTCTTGCCTAGCATGCACAATGGCCTGTGTTTAATCCTTAGCAGCACGTACTCGTAATCTTAGTACTCAGGAGTTAGAGGAAGAGAGATCAGAAGATTTTAAAAATTATGATCATTCTCAGCTATGTAGAGAGAATAAAGACAATCTGGGTTCTATAATACCTTGTCTTAAAAAAATCAAGTTAAACCATAACATAATTATTCATTAAATATTGGGTGATCAGATTTACATTATCCACACTGATATTCATCTGGTTAAAATTAAGCATAAATAGAGAAAACTTTGTGGTTTTATTATATTAGTTGTATACAGATGTATCCCAGATCATCAACTTTGCCAGAGTTCAGGGATCACTCATTTTAGCCACGACTGCCAATTGTTCCTGGTGATAATTTGTCTTATATTTCCTTACCCAATAGTAAATTTCTTTTTGCTTCATTTCAATTCTCCTATATGGTATATTTTCTGTTGCTTTATAGAAAAATTAAATTAAAGGTAATAATTTATATAAACCAATTAATCTGCGTTTGGGTATATTCTAATCTGTTTTTCTTGCATTTGTATTACTAAAATGTGTTTTTTTTTTTTTTTTTTTTTTTTTTTTAAGAAAAGGTCTCATGTAACCCATGATAGCTTTAAACTCACTATGTAGCCAAAGACATTCTTAAATCACTTGATACTCCTGGTGGGATTCTGTAAACCCCACCCCTCAGTTACCTAGCAACATCCAGGTATACCCCACCCCTCATTTACCCAGCAGTGGCCAGGTATGCTCCGCCCCAGTGACCTGACACTATAAAAGGAGCTGCTTGACCCCTCCTCTCTCTCTTGGCCTCTCTTGCTCTTGTTCTCTTGCATCCTTGCTCTCCCACCCCTACCCCTTCTCTTCCCTTTCCCTTCCCCCTCTCTCCCACGTGCTCATGGCCGGCTTCTACTGCTCTACTTCTCTCTCTCTCTCTCTCTCTCTCTCTCTCTCTCTCTCTCTCTCTCTCTCTCTCTCTCTCTCTCTCTCTCTCTCTCTCTCTATCTGCCTCTACCACCCTCTTAACTCTCCCATGACCTGAATAAACTCGATTCGGTACTATACCGTTGTGTGGCTGGTCCTTCAGGAAAGGGATTCCCAACACGGACCCCACAGAGGCATCTCCCTTGCCCCCAGACCTCGCCGCACCTCCATGGGCCATATGCCCCCCACTCTCTTCATCCTTCCCCTAACAACTCCTGCTTCTGTCTCCTGAGTGCTGGGTTAAATGTGTTTGATATGGTGTTGGAGATGGAGCCCAGGGCATTGTACACATCAGAGCTGCATTTCCAGAAACACACAGTGCTGTTCACAAATCTTTCCAGACATCTAGATATTTTTTTCTGTAAATGGAAGGTAAAATTTGAAGTAACTATATCAGATACTTTGAAGATTTATAAGAATTTAGAAAATTGCTAGTATATGGTCCTATAAAAAGAAGGTACAAAATGATATCTTTCTGACAGCTTGACATTTTTTTAAAAGAAACCAGACTGAGGATGAATGAGGTGGTTCAATTGGTAAGAAAGAACTTGCAGCTAAGTCTGATGACCTCAGTTTGACACCCTGGTCCCACACGGTGGGTAGAGAGAACTGACTCCCAAAAGTTGTTCAGTTGTTCTCTGACTTACACACACACACACACACACACACACACACACACACATGAATAAAGCAAAGCAATTGAAATGAGTACACTGCTGTAACCTATACAATATAAACCTTACCATTTTTGTCTGACTGGAAAGCTGTGGTCTTTCTGACTATTGAGGTGCACAACATAACTTATGCAGTGGAGAAAAACAGTCCCTATCTGAATAATCATTTGTCTGTTGATAAGTATGTTAAATATTAAATTATACAATTTAAGTATGGATATCTTGGGCTGAGGATGCAGGTCAGTGGTAAGTGTCTTCCAAGTGCCCCGGTTTCATCCCCAGCACTACAAAAATAAAATGTGTGCATTTTATTGTATGCCTTCAGTGATTCCTTTATTGTTTTAGTTTCTGTATATAACTTACTTCTAGACACTTCACCTTTAGGCAGAAGGTGGTGGCACACATCTTTATTCCTAGCACTCAGGAGGCAGAGGCAGACAGATCTTTGAGTTTGAGGCCAGTCTGGTCTGTTGAGTGAGTTCTAGGACAGTCATGGCTACACAGAGAAATCCTGTCTTGAAAAAAAAAACCCTCACATTTAAAGTTCATAAAGTATATAAGACACTTCTGCATTTCAATTTTCAATTGCTCATGTCTCGAATACCAACCAAATAAAGGTGTATTTTGTGTGTTAGTTATATACCTGAAACCTTCCTGAAATGACTTCCCAATTCTCTGGGGGATCGCCTTCCCCTGTCCTCTACTCCTACTACCTTCTCAGCCACCAAAGCTGGTCCTGAAATAGATTTACTGTATATAACATAAGATTCTTTAAATACGTGCTCATTGACTTGCAAATACAGATGAACCATTTGAAGCAAAGATTTCTGAAAGAGATTTGTTCGTTTCTTTCCATTCTGAAAATCTGACATGGCTTTAAAGCACAGTAAATTCTGGCTCACCTCATGAAAATACCTTGCATATCTAGGGCCCCTGACAAGGGAGGCCATCAGCTGCCCTGTCCTTTTCTGAGGTCCAAAAACAGCAGCTGTTGCCTGTACAGTCTATATTTATATAATGACTTAGCAGGGGAGACAGATGGTTGGCTTTTTTTCCCCCAAATTTAATCTTGTTTTTCAAATAAGCCTATTTTCTTTTTAATGAGACAAGAACTCCCCAGCCTAGGCCAGTGTTAAACTAGAAATCCTCCTGCCTCAGTTCTCCCAGTGCTTACAAACAAGAAACACCATTCCCTTTCTTTTTAAAAATTTTAACACAAATATAATTACCTTACTTTTCCCTTCCCAAGCCCCTTCTCTCCAACTCCTTTGATGCTCTCCCCACTCTCCAATCAAAGCCTCTTCTTTTCCCCTTACTATATAAAAGATACATGCTTTGTCAGGATCACCGAGAGAACATTGTGGGAATCCATTAAGAGATTTTAAAAATCAGAAAGGCTGTGGTGGCACAGGCCTTTAATACGAGCACTCAGGAGGCAGAGGCGGGCAGATCTCTGAATTTAGTCCAGACTGGACTACTCAGTGAGTTCTAGAACAGTCGGGGCTGCACAGAGAAGCTCTGTATCAGGGAAAGGGAGGGAGGAAGAGAGGAGGGAAGAGAAGAGAGGAGGGGGAGCGAGGGACAGAGGAAGGCAGCATTTAAAAATCTGCACAAGCCCGTTTTTCTTTACTAACTTTTCCCACATATTTTAAGGAAGACAAAATGAAAAGCTGAGGGGACAACAGAAGGAGGCACACAACCTGGGAATAGAGGAAGAGGAGAAAATCAGTCCCTCAGAGAAGTGGGAATGGCAGCAGCACACAGAGCACACAGGGCCCTTCCTTTCTCCAGGCCAGGAAATGTTCAGGGCTCAGAGAGACAGGGCCCAGGCTGGAGACAGTAAAGGGACCCAGAGGTGAGGAAGGGACCTGAACTTTGCACAGCAAGACTCTGGGGGCGGGAAGAGGGGCTGGGGCCGGGGGCGGAGCTTTGTTTGTGACGCACGTGGCACGTGACTAGCCCACGCAGGCTCACACCCCTCGCTGGGTCTCGGACCTTCCCTCGCTCACTCTCGCCAGCCCGCCATCCCTAACGGAGGCACCTGTTCCTGGTGGCGCGGAGCGCGCGGGCCGGGGCGGCGCGGAAAGCAGCAGGAGGAGGAAGAGCGCAGCAGGTGAGGGGGACGGCGGCCCCGACCCGCGGAGCCCGTCGTCGGGGTCCCGCGGCCGCCACCCAGGCCGTCGCAGCGCAGGCCGAGGCTGCAGGTGGCGGTTCCCGTTCCCGTGTGCGAGGCGGCGCGGCCCGGCGGGGTGGGGGGCGGCGGGCCCGGGCGGAGACCCTCGGGGAGTAGGAGCATGCGCCCCGCCACAGCTTCCCATAGACCCCGGCGTCCCTGCATGGCGGCGGGCCGGGGTGGTCGGCGGGGCGGGGCGGGGGCTCCCGAGGCGGCGGGAAGAGCCTGGGCGGTGGCGCTCGGGACGGCGCCACAGGTCCTCCCTCCCACCCACCCGCTCAGCCATCCTGGGTTGCTCGCAGGTCAGAGGACCAGAAGCTTCGAGGGGCACCTGGTGGTGAGCATCGCTGGGAAGAGAAGGCGAGGATAGGCCCAGGTAGGTGCAGGGGCAGGGCTGGGGACTGAGAGGGGAAAAGGAAACGTGTGCAAAGCTGGGAATGTCAGAACCTTACTTGACCACCTCTACCCGATTCTACTCTCCCATCCTATTCTTCCATTTTGATGACGCAGATGTATCTGCAGGAAACACGGTGGGCTTTGGGGAGAGGTGGGCTGGATTTGAGCCCTCGAGAGAGCTACGGACCTTTTAGGTGGGGAAGTGAATTTCGAAAGGTGCAAAGCAGAGACTCTTGGTCCTAGTTGCTGATCAATTCACAAAGAAATCTTTGACTTTTCTTGCTTCTTAGGAGAAATGGAGTCCAAAGATCAAGGAGTAAAAGATCTCAACATGGAAAATGACCATCAGAAGAAGGAAGAAAAGGAAGAAAAGCCGCAAGATACTATCAGAAGGGAGCCGGTTGTGGCCCTGGCTCTTGAGGCGGGCAAAAATTGTGCGCCTAGAGGAGGTCGCAGGCGCTTCCGGGTTAGGCAGCCCATTGCTCACTATAGATGGGACCTGGTGCATAGGGTTGGAGAGCCCCAAGCAAGGATGAGAGAGGAGAACGTACAAAGGTTTGGGGGGGATATGAGACAGCTCATGGAGAAGCTGAGGGAAAGGCAGATGAGCCATAGTCTGCGGGCGGTTAGCACTGACCCCCCTCACCATGACCACCATGATGAGTTCTGCCTTATGCCCTGAGTCCTGAGGTTTTCTCTGAAGATGGTATGGGGACCCATACTTTGTGATGTACTTGTACAAGTTTTGAAGTTACCCCTTTTGTGTAGATCTCTTCCTGTTACCAGCTTCTAATTGAAACTTACGTTTTTTACTCGGCTTGTAATTCTTTCGTTAGCAGAATTGATCAGTTGCATGGGAAGATCCTTAGTACGTATTGTGAACCTAATAAAGCAGATTGAAAAGGCATTTTCTGTACTCTTTTCTTTCCATAAGAATACGAACGGCCACATGACTGGAGTAAGTAGGGCTGATCACTGGAAGAACTGAAAGACGGTTTTCTTTGTTACTTAAGAATTTGGTAGCTTAAGAGATGGCTTAGTTCTACCAGAAGAACTAATCCCTCACACCCACAGGGTGGCTCACAACCACTAGTCCGGGACAGTGTGATAACTTCTGGGCACAAGGAACACATTTGGTGCACAAACACAAGCAGCCAAAAACACTTGTGCATAAAATCATTTTTTCTTTTTTAAAATTAGTTATTTACATTCCAGTAGTTGCCACCCATTCCCAGTCCCCCTCCCACACAGTTCCTCACCCCATTCATTCCCTTCTCTTCGCAGGGTGCTCCCCCTTTACACCCCCTCCTCCCTCCTCCCTGGGTCCTCAAATCTCAGGATTAGGTGCATCTCCTCCCACTGAGGCCTGACCAGGCGGTCCTCTGCTGTATGTGTGCCTGGGGCCTTGGATCAAGCTGCCTGGTTAGTTGGTGACTCAGTCTCTGGGATTCTCCTCTGGGGTCAGAGTTAAATGAGTCTGCTAGTCTATGGGGTCACCCTCCCCTTCAGCTCCTTCAATCCTTCAACCTAATTCCTCCATAGGAGTCCCTGACTTCAATCCAACCCAATGGTTGGGTGTAAGTATCTGCCTATGTCTCAGTCAACTATGCATTCAGTCTTTAAAAATCAAAAGTTTTTAATGTTACTCTTATAAACAAACGATATGAGAACTTTCCAGACTTGTGACCTAATCTCAGATTTAGTTTTATCTTCTGGCATCTGTTGCTGAGAAATAAGAGAACTAAATGAGCTAATAAGTTTGTGAGCTTTTTCAGAGTTTTTCATTCTCTTGGCTTGTGGGTAACCTAAACCTGGAAATGTTTTCAGCTAATGGGGGGGTGCTCTTAAGAGATCTCTACTCAAAGGTCCTGTGGGACAAAGAATGGGTACTTCTTTACTGTGCCTTTTTCTCATCCTTTCCCCTAGAGAGTCTATGTACTAGATTATAGGTTTCTACACTAGACCCAGACAGATACCCACGTATCTCCAAAGTGAGAGATTCTCACTGATTTCTCTGGAGTGCTCATTGTATTGAATCCTGCTCTGCACCTGCAGCTAAATTCCTTTCTGTTTATCTTTTTGGTAAAGATTGCTTATCTGGGGCAATTAGCTCTCTGCTGAGCAGCTGTATGAGCCAACAGTTCACTGAGACAGTTGCTAAAAACAGCTCGCATTAACCTGAAACTTAGGAATGTACAGAATTTTGTTATGCACATACTGAGTTGGTCAAGTGAGTATATCAGGGTTTTCCTTACATGGGAAAAAGTACATTGTATTTATAAAAATTTTGTGTGTGTGTGTGTGTTTCTGGATGGTGAACACAGCCTCATGCAGAAGAGGCATGCTGATATTTTACAAATATAAACTTAAAATTTAACTCCACCAGAAGACCAACAGATTCAACTAACCTGGACCTTTGAGCCTCTCAGAGACTGATCACCAAACAAAGACCCAAGCTGGACCTAAGCCTTTCGGGACATAAGCAGCAGATGTGTAGCTTGGTCTTCATGTGGGTCCTGAACAACTGGAGAAGGGGCTATGCCAAAAGCTGTTGTCTGTTTGTGGAATATGTTCTTCTACCTGGGCTGCCTTGTCTGGCCTCAGTGGGCAAGGACATCTCTCGCCTCCTAGAGACTTGAAGGGCTAGGGTGGGGGGATATGCAGAGGACCCCCGCCAACTTAGAAGAGAAGGGGATCAGGGAGGAAGGAAGGAAGGGCTGGGGAGGGGATGATAAGAGCTGTGAGCAGGATGTAAAGTGAATAAGTAAAAAGTAAAATTAAAAAAAATATGTTTCTAAAAAGAAACAACAACAAAAATGATTCTGGAACAGGTTAGTAAACAACTCATGACCAAATTCTAGCCCACTGTTTATTTGGGGGGGGTGGTGTAAGAATGGTTATAAAAGATTTTGTAACAAAAATATGGAATTTTAATTTTTTGTTTATAAAATTTAATTGGAACACAAAATGCTAATTCATTTACACATTGTTTATGGCTGGTTTTACATTACAGTGGCATTTTTAAGTATTTGTAAAAATAGGCAGTGTAGCTCATTTACAAAGACTGTCACTTGGTCATAATATAGAACGGTTGTCACCCTCTGTCTTAGACTATAACGTGAGAGGTAGTTAACAGGGAAAAATACCCATTGTGAAAAGTAATAAAGCCCAGGATGAACCATATGCTTAATTCCCAAGTGTCCTGGCCTCTCACAGGCACTTAAATATAAGGCAAATCATGAAGACAGCAGGTAATATAAAGAAAGTGTCGAAGGTTTTGGATGAGTTTTCCTAATTATCATTTCTGTAGCTGATGTAATGAGCTTCTTTTTCTCCATTCTTTACCAACAAAATTCTGGCAAGGTACATGCTGTAAGATTAGGGGTGTTTACAGAGCAAAAGAATGTTCAAAAAGAGGTTTGAGGTGGGAAAACAGAACTGAAGCCCTAAAGGTCAGCAGAAAGAATGGAAACAGGTAACCTCGGGAAGTAGGAGGTGGGGGACCCTCTAGAATGTACCAGAGACCTGGGAGGTGAGAGACCCTCAAGACTCAAAGCGGGGAACCATAGATGCAATGCCCTACAGTGGGGAGAGGGAACTTGTAGAACCCACCTCCAGCAGAGAGACAGGGTACCAAGTGAGGGATCGGGTTGTTATAACACATTCAAATCTCTGACCCATAATTGTTCCTGTCAGAAAGAACTGCAGAGAAGGAAATGGAGAAGAGCCTGAGGAAAAAAAATCCAGGGACTGGCCCAAAGTGGGATCCAGCTCAAGAGGAGACCCCAAGGCCTGACACCATTACTGAGGCTATGTGTCTCTCACAAAAAGGGATCCATCATGACTGCCTCTGAAAGACCCAACAAGCAGCTGAAAGAGTCAGATGCAGATATTTGCACCTGACCAGTAAACAGAAGCTGCTGACCCCTGTGGGTGAATTAGGGGAAAGCTGGAGGAAGCTGAGGAGGAGGGCAACCCTGAAGGAGGACCAGCAGTCTCAACTAACCTGGACCCCTGAGATCTCTCAGACACTGGACCACTCTTTCGGACGGCAGTCATGCTATGCTCCTGCCTGCAAGCACACCACAGGATCAGGCCTTGAGCTGGCTGTCACTTTGGGCCTGTCACTAGACCTTCTTTTCCTCAGGCTCTTCTCATTTTTGTCTCTGCAGTTCTTTCAGACAGGAACAATTATGGGTCGTCTTAATGGCAAAAAAAAAAAAAAAAAAAAAAAAAAAAAAAAGAGGTTTCATATATATGTATGGGTGAATTGCGCCATTGAGGCTTAGCCTATCATAGGCATTCAGTAAATACTTACAAAATATATGAAAAAAAGATAAATATACAAATTTAGTGGTACTCCACAAATAATCAGTATACATTTTAAATGCTTGCATATGTCTAATAATCTAACTGAAGTAATGCAATCACTCATTTTAATAAAGTTATTTTTCTTAAAATTTACAAATCACTGATGAAAATCCTAAAATGAATACAAGGTGGGCCATGGGAAGTACTACAGAATGAACTTTCTCATTTAGAGCCGAGAACGAACACAGACAACCTAAAACTACCTTCTGGATACAAGAAGTAAGATAAAGCTTGCATCACTAACTGCCATTATAGAAACATTAAACTACATTTATGAAAATGAAGTAACCCCAATGGATACAGAGTAACACAGACTAGATTGACAACTGAAGCCTAAAGTCAGGGCAAAATTCATGAAATGCTAAAATTCAGTCTCAGAGAAGGGAAGCATATGGGTCTCATGACTATTTTCAATTTATGACATATGGCAGGATTTATAACACATCAGTAGGTGGCTGGAGAGATGGCTCAGTGATTAAGAGCACTGACTGTTCTTCCTAGAGTTCAATTCCCAGCAACCACATGGTGGCTCACATCAGAGATCTGATGCCCTCTCTTGGTATCTCTGAGGAGAGCATCAATTTACTCACATACATAAAGTAAATAAATCTTTAAAAAACCCCGCACATCAGTAAAATACATGTCAATTAAAGAACAGAGACCAGAGGGACGTAGATGTACATACTTTTAATATTTTATTCTATGTTCAAAAGTTAATTCTGATACATTCAAGAAATACAATATGACCCTTAAAACAATCAATAAAATTATAGCCAAACAAATAGTGAGATTAACTCTTCAAAAACTCAATCCAAAAGGTATTAAAAGAAAAAATGGGGGCTGGAGAGATAGCTTAGCCATTAAGAGCACTGACTGCTCTTTCAGAGGTTCCGAGTTCAATTCCCAGAAACCACACGATGGCTCATAATCATCTGTAATGGGATCTGATGCCCTCTTCTGGTGTGTCTAAAGATACCTACAGTGTACTCATATATAATAAATAAATAAATATTTTTTTAAAAAACAAATAAAAAGTAAAATGAAAAAAAAAGATGGAACAAATGAAAACAAGATGGCTGGTTTAAACATGTAAGTAGTCCAATTAACACATTGTTGAAACGCCTTGATTATAGATATTCTCAGATGAAATAAGAAGAGATAATAAAATTGCACATTGCCCCTAAGAATCTCATTTTAAGTGTAAAAATAAAATTAGATTATAAGTAACAAATGGAAACTAGAAATTCTGTGCTAATCAAAACAAACTTCAAATTACTATATTGATGTTAAACTCAATAAATTACAGAACAGAAGACCGGGCATAAATGAAGTCAATTATATAATTTTAAGTGGCGAATATTCAAAAATTATAGTGTTTCAAACAACATGAAACAAAAACATTTATAATTTAATGAAAACAAGAGCATTTGAAAGTCAGGAATTGGGGCTGGAGAGATGGCTCAGCAGTTCACAGCACTGACTGCTCTTCCAGAGGTCCTGAGTTCAATTCCCAGCAACCACATGGTGGCTCACAACAATCTGTAATGGAATCTGATGCCCTCTTCTGGTGTGTCTGAAAACAGCTACAGTGTACTCATATACATACAAACAAATAAACAAACAGCTACAGTGCACTCACATATATAAAATAAATAAATAAATAAATAAATCTTTAAAAATAAAAGAAAGTCAAGAATTAAGCATTATCTCTAAAATATTAATGGAAACAAGCAAACACAAAACAGACTTCAAGAATAATATGAATTAATTTAATCTATTTGATAATTATATAACTTCCTACCACCAACAGTAGAGTCTATTCCTGATTTATATGTTCATAGCACATTTACCAATGTAGTGCCTACTCAGTGGCAAACAATAAGTCTTAATAATTCATTCTTTTCTTAAAACTTTATTTAAAAATGAGAGATACATGTACATGTTTTTTAAAGCATTTTGGCATAAAATTATATGAATATATTTTTGTCAGTACTTGATTCTTTTAAAGGTTTGATAGTATGTATTGCAATTTTACAACTTAAAATGAGAATAAAATCCATGTATAACAGAATGTAACGTGGAAACAGTTGAAGATTTCTTGGTGTGTATAGATTAGACATAATGATTTTTAAATACCAAAAATTGCCACAAGTCTATTGTCTTAGCTCTTGAGTTATTAATGATTTAAGGTCTAGATGTACCGCACTCTGAGAGGGTGCTATACACTTTTTTTTCTAAGAAGGATGAGGCTTTCACTTTTTGGCCTTTGGGTTTTTTTGTTTGTTTTGTTTTGTTTTGTTTGTTGGCTTGTTTTGAGCTTCAAATGGCCTGTGAGTTGTTTCTGAGGTGTTCAGAGCTTTCTGGGGTTAGTATCCCATTGTCAGTGACTGCATATTATGTCTGTTCTTTTGTGACTGGGTTATCTCACTCAGGATGATATTCTCCAGATGCATCCATTTTCTTAAGAATTTCATAAAGTCATTGTTTCTGATAGCTAAGTAGTACTCCATTGTGTAAATATACCACAATTTTTGTATCCATTCATCTACTGAAGGACATCTGGGTTCTTTCCAGCTTCTGGCTATTATAAATAGAGCTGCTATGAGCATTGTGGTGCATGTGTCTTTGTTGTATGTTGGAGCTTCTTTGGGGTATATGCCTAGAAGTGGAATAACTGGGTCTTCCGGTAGGACTATGTCCAATTTTCTGAGGAACCGTCAGACTGATTTCCAGAGTGGTTGTACCAGCTCACAACCCTACCAAGAGTAGAGGAGTGCTCCTTTTTCTCTGCATCCTCGCCAGCATCTGCTGTCATCTGAATTTTTGATCTTAGCCATTCTGACTGGTGTGAGGTGGAATCTCAGGGTTGTTTTGATTTCCATTTCCTTGATGACTGGGGATGTCAAGCACTTCCTGAGATGCTTCTTAGCCATTCGATATTCCTCAATTGAGAATTTTTTGTTTAATTCTTTACCAAATTTTTAATAGGTTTGTTTGATTCTCGGGAGTATAACTTCATGAGTTCTTTGTATATATTGAATATTATACTTCTATCAGATGTGGGGTTGGTAAAGATCTTTTCCCAATCTGTTGGCTGCTCTTTTGATTTCTTGACAGTGTCTTTAGCCTTACAGAAACTTTGCAATCTCATTAAGTCCCATATCTCGATTGTTGGTCTTAGAGCACAAATCATTGGTGTTCTATTCAGGAAATTTTCCCCATGCCTATGTGTTCTAAGGTTTTCCCAACACTCTATTTTAATAGTTTCAGTGTACCTGGTTTAATGTTGAGATCTTTGACCCACTTGCACTTGAGCTTTGTACAAGGAGATAAGAATGGGTCTATTTTCATTCTTCTGCATGCTGAGTGCCAGTTGGACCAACACCATTTGTTGAATAGGCTGTCCTTTTTCCATTGAATGTTTACTGCTCCTTTGTCAAAGATCAAGTGACCATATGTGTGAGAGTTAATTTATGGATCTTCTATTCTATTCCATTGATCTGCCTGCATATCTCTGTACCAGTACCATGTAGTTTTTAACACAGTTGCCTTGTAATATAGCTTGAGGTCAGGGATGGTGATTCCCACAGATGTTTTCTTACTGTTGAGAATAGATTTTGATATTCTAGGTTTTTTCTTATTTTAGATAAATCTGAAAATTGCTATTTCCAACTCTATGAAGAATTGGGTTGGAATTTTGATGGGGATTGCATTGAATCTGTAGATTGCTTTTGGTAAGATGGCCATTTTTACAATGTTGATCCTTCCAATCCATGAGCATGGGAGATCGCTCCATTTTCTGAGATCTTCTTCAATTTCTTTCTTCAGAGATTTGAAGATCTTCTCATACAGGTCCTTCATTTGCTTAGTTAGAGTCACACCAAAGTATTTCATATTGTTTGTGACTATTGTGAAGGGTATCTTTTCCCTAATTTCTTTCTCAGCATATTTTTCTTTTGAGTAGACGAAGGCTACTGATTTGTTGGAGTTAATGTTATATCCAGCCACTTAGCTGAACTTGTTTATCAGCTGTAGAAGTTCTCTGGCAGAACTTAACTATACTATCATGTCACTTAACTATACTATCATGTCATCTGCAAGCAGTGATATTTTTACTTCTTCCTTTCCGATTTGTATCCCTTTGATTTCCTTTTGCTGTCTAATTGCTCCAGCCAGGACTTCTAGTACTGTGTTGAATAGGTAGACGGAGAGTGGGCAGCCTTGTCTAGTCCCTGATTTTAGTGGAATTGCTTCAAGTTTCCCACCGTTAAGTTTGATGTTGGCTATTGGTTTGTTGTATATTGCTTTTATTATGTGTAGGCATGGGCCTTGGACTCCTGTTCTTTCCAAGACTTTTAACATAAAGGGGTGTTGAATTTTGTCAAATGCTTTCTTAGCATCTAGTGAGATGACCATGTAGTTTTTTTCTTTGACGTTGTTTATATGATAGATTATGTTCATGGATTTCCATATATTAAATTATCCCTGCATCCCAGGGATGAAGCCTACTTGATGATGGTGAATGTTCGTTTTGATGTGTTCTTGGATTCGGATTGCAAGAATTTTGTTGAGTATTTTTGCATCAATGTTCATAAGGGAGATTGGTCTGAAGTTTTCCTTTCTTGTAGGGTCTTTGTGTGGTTTAGGAATGAGGGTTATTGTCACCGCAAAAAATGAGTTAGGTGGTGTTCCATCTGACTCTATTTTGTGGAATAGTTTGGAGTATTAGGTGGTCAATAAATATCTGATAGAATTTTGCACCGAACACTTCTGTTTCTGGGCTTTTTTTTGGTTGGGAGGCTTTTGATGAATGCTTCTATTTCTTTAGGTGTTATGGGATTATTTAGAGGGTTTATATGGTTTTGGTTTAACTTTGGTATCTGGTATCTGTCTAAGAATTCATCCATTTCCTCTAGATTTTCCAGCTTTGTTGAGTATTGGCTTTTGTAGTAGGATCTTATGATTTCTTGGTTTTCCTCAGTTTCAGTTGTTATGTCTCCACTTACCTTTCTGATTTTGTTAATTTGGATACTCTCTCTTTGCCCTCTAGTTAGTCTTGCTAAGGGTTTATCAATCATGTTAATTTTCTCAAAGAACCAGCTCTTAGTTTTTTTGATTCTTTGAATGGTTCTTTTTGTTTGTATTTGGTCTATTTCTGCCCTAAGTTTGACTATTTCTTGCCATCTACTCCTCTTGGGTATATCTGCTTCCTTTTGTTCTAGAGCTTTCAACTGTGCTGTCAGGTTGCTAGTGTATGCTCTCTCCGGTTTCTTTTTGGAGGCACTCATTGCTATGAGTTTTTCTCTTAGTACTGCTTTCATTGCATCTCATAGATTTGGGTATGTTGTGCTTTCATTTTCATTAAATTCTAGAAAATCCTAAATTTCTTTATTTCTTCTTTGACCATGTTATCATTGAGTAGAGCATTGTTCAGCTTCCATGTATATATGGGTTTTTTGTTGTCTTTGTTGTTATTAAAGATCAGCCTTAGTCCATGCTGATCTAATAGCATGCATGGGAGTATTCCAATCTTCATGTATCTATTAAGGCTTATTTATGACCGACTATATGGTCAGTTTTGGAGAAGGTGCTGTGAGGTGCTGAGAAGAAGGTATAATCTTTTATGATGAAATGTTCTGTAGATGTCTGTTAATTCCATTTGGTTCATATCCTCTGTTATTTTCATTGCATCCTTGTTCAGTTTGTGCTTCCATGATCTGTCCATTGATGAGAGTGGGGTGTTGAAGTCTCCCACCATTATTGTGTGTGGTGCAATGTATGTTTTGAGGTTTAGTAGGGTTTCTTTTATGAATATGAGTGGTCTTATATTTGGAGCACATATGTTAAGGATTGATAAATTTCCCTGTAAGAGTAAATAGTGTCCTTCCTTATCTTTTTTTCATATCTTTTGGTTGAAAATCTACTTTATTCAATATTAGAATGGGTACTCCAGCTTGCTATTTTGGGCCCTTTGTTTGGAAGTTTTTTCCCAGCCTTTTACTCTGAGTTAGTGTCTGTCTTTGTCTCTGAGATGAGTTTCCTGTATGCAGCAAAATGCTGGATTCTGTTTATGTATCCAGTCTGATAGCCTATGTCTCTTTATTGGGCAATCGAGTCCATTTATTTTAACAGATATTAAGGAATAGTGATTGTTGTCTCCTGCTATTTTTGCTTTTAGAGGTAGAATTATGTCTGTGTGTTTTTCTTCTTTTGGTTTTCTTGTTTAGTTATTTTCTTGCTTTTTCTAAGATATAGTTTCCCTCCTTGTAATGGGTTTTCCATCAATTATTCTTCTAGGGCTAGATTGGTGTTCAGATATTGTGTAAATTTCATTTTATCCTGGAATATCTTGGTCTCTCCATCGATGGTGATTGCTAGTTTTGCTGGGTATAGCAGCTTGGGCTGGCACTTGTGCTCTCATAGGGTCTGTATGATGTCTGTCCAGGATCTTCTAGCTTTCATAGTCTCTGTTGAGAAATCGGGTGTGATTCCAATTGGTCTGCCTTTATATGTTACATGACCTTTTTCCCTTACTGCTTTTACTATTCTTTCTTTGCATTGGGCACTTGGCGTTTTGACTCTTATGTGTCGGGAGGTATTTCTTTTCTGGTCCAATCTGTTTGGAGTTCTGTAGGCTTCCTTTGTGCTCATGGTCATCTTTTTCTTAAGGATAGGAAAGTTTTCTTCTAGGATTTTGTTGAAGATATTTACTGTGCCTCTTAGTTGATATTCTTTGCCCTCTTCTATTCCTATTATCTTTAGGTTTGGTCTTCTCATTGTGTCCTAGATCTTTTGTATGTTTTGGGTTAGGAGCTTTTTGGTTTTTGCATCTTCTCTGACAGTTTTGTGTGTGTTTTCAATGTTGCCTTAGGCCCCTGAGATTCTCTCTTCCATCTCTTGTAGTCTGTTGGAGATGCTTGCATCTGTGACTCCTGATTTCTTTTTTAGGTTTTCCATCTGCATGGTTGTCTCTTTTTTTTTGTTTTCTTTATTGTTTTTATTTCCATTTTCAATTTCTTCATCTGTTTGGTTGTGTTTTCCTGTAGTTTTTTTGGATGATTTTTGTGTTTCCTCTTTAAAAGCTTCTGTTTGTTTATGGTTGTCCTCCTGTGCTTGCTTAGAAGAGTTATTCATGTGCTTCTCGAAGAGCTCCATCATCATCTTGAGGTATGAGTTCAGGTCTGAGTCTTCTTTATCTGGAGTGTTTGGTAATCCGCTGCTTGCTGTGTTGGGAGAGCTGGGTTCTGATGTTGCCAGGTTGTCATGGTTTCCATTGCTTAAGTTCTTTAGTTTTCCTCTTGCCATCTTGCTATCTGTGATTATACATGGTCTTGTTGTCAGTGACTGCCACCTGTCTCTCCTTTGCATCTGAGAGCCTGTGGGCTCTGGAAGAAAATTGCTTCTGAGTGTTCACTTCTAGTAGGCAAGCAGTGAGTTCTGGTAGCAGTGACTCAGCTTTGTCTTTGTGGGCTCAGGTGTGGGAGCTCTTGTGAGGCTGTTCTGGTAGCTCAGCCCTGTGCCCACAGGTCCTGAGTACTACTGGCAGAGACCTGGCTCATTCTCTAGGCCAAAACAGACCCTTTTCCAGATAGCACAGTACTTTCTGCTCTCTGAGAACTCCCGGTGTGCTCTCTCTGGGCCTATGTGCCAGGCTCCCCCTCTGGTCCTGATGTATGAGGGTCTGTAGAGTTGAACTTCCGGCACTGCCTTTCCCAGACAGATCCCGGTTCACACTGGCAAAGGCCTGTGCCTTACTGTGGGCCTGTGGGCTTGGTCTGCATGCACAGGCTTTCTGGGCAGATCTTGAGTCCCTCTGCCAGAGGCCAGGTTCTTACTGTGGGCCACAGTGGCACGTTTTCCGAGAACTCTGCCTAGCCCTCTCTGCTTCGGTTACTCACAGCGCAATTTCACCAGGCCTGTGTTCCCAGATCTCTGCTGTTCCAGGTGGCAAAGGGTCTGTGTCAGTCTTAATAATTCCAACAGGATTCAAATGATATTTGAGGCTGGGTTCTTAGAGCACCATGAAATTAAATGTGAAATCACAATAAATCTCTGGAAAAATATCAACACATGAAAATTGGAAAAATTAATATATGTCTAAGTAACTCATGGCCCAAAGTAAAACAAAAATGGAAATCAAGCCATGTGAACAGTTCACAGAAAGACATTTACATAGTATGCCTAAGGCTCTGGGATCAATCCAGAACAGCAAAATATTTTAAAACAGGCATACCATTTTTGAATTTTATTATTTATTGAGAATTTTATGTATGAGTACTATATTTACATAATTCTCCATCCCTCTCCTCCTTCTAATTCCTCCTGTGTTCTCTACTATGACACCCTCTCAAATGCATGGCTTCTTATTCTTTTTTTTTTACACACATACGTACATTTACAGATACAATCTGATGATTCTCCTTAATGTTACGAATGTATGTGTGTGTGTATTATATGACTGTTTCTGAAAAACACTGATTCCTCCACTCTTAGTAGCTGTCTTTTAGTTGGTGTTTTATTGCTGTAGAGAGACACCATGGCCAAGGAAACTCTTATGAAAGAAAGCATTGAGCTTTTCTCTTTCTTTTGTGGTCCCAGGCACTGCAGGAGCTGGGAGTTACCATACAGACATGGCCAAGTCCAAGAACCACACCACACACAAAACCAGTCTTGCAAATGGCACAGAAATAGCATCAAGAAACCCCAGTCACAAAGATATGAATCTCTTAAGGGGGTTGACCCTAAGTTTATGTGGAACATGAGATTTGCCAAGAAGCACAACAAGAAAATAATGGAACTTTGGAACATTGAAATTGGCTGAGGGGAATTAGTGACTATTTCTCTATTCATATACTTCTAGGGAATGCATACACACACACACAGACACACACAGACACACACAGACACACACACACACACAGAGAGAGAGAGGGGGGGGGCCTGAAGATGCAGGCCAACAACGTAAAGGTAGTGAGTGCACTCACAGAGACCATCAGGGTCCTTGAGAAGCCTGAGGCCATCAAGCCCAAGATGCCATACGGCCCCTGCCACACAAACTCAGCCATCTGGCTTTCATATATTACCCCAGCTTTGGAAGAGGATTAGAAGCTACATGGGCAAGGGTCTTAGGTTCAATCAAAGCCCAAGGTTCACACCAAGGCAGAGGCCAAAGCTCCAGCTGAGGCCCAGGCTTCAGCTCCAGTTCAGGCTCCCAAAGGTGCCCAGGCCTCTGTGAAGGCTCCATAGAGAAGGCTCCTGCCAATGTGCAGACAGACAGACAGACTGCTGTGACACATGCACCTACATACACACACACACACACACACACACATACACACACACACAAACGTTTTTGCAGATGCTGTTTTTACAAATAAACTTGAGGCAAGATCTGAAAAAAAAAAAAGAAAAAGCATTGGATTGGAGGCTAGCTTACAGTTTCACAGTTTTAGTTCATTATCACTTTGGCAAGAAACATGGCAATAGGCATGCCATGCATGATGGTAGAGAAGCATTTGATAGTTTTACATTCTGTTCCATGGTGACACACTTCCTTCAACAAGGCCACATCTTCAGATCTTTCTAATCTTTTGCAGTAATTCAACTCTCTGGTAGCTAAGCATTCAAATATATGAGCTTATTCAAACCACCACAGTAACCATTAGTTGACTGTGGCTCTTCACCTAAAATGATAAAAATAACTCATTTTAGAAACCATACATATTCTTATATATTCTCTTGACCAGTAGCTTTCATCCTTTATATATTATATACACCTTTGAATTTTATTTTATTTTTTTAGTTATTTTTTATTTGTAATATGAGAGAGAGAAGAAGAAGAAAAGAGGAGAGAAGAGCAGAGGAGAGAGGAGGGGAGGGGAGAAGAGAGTTGGGGAAGGGAGGGGAAAAGAAAGTGTGGGAGGGGAGGAGATGGGGAGAAGAGGAGAGGAGAGGAGAGGAGAGGAGAGGAGAGAAGAGAAGAGAAGAGAAGAGAAGAGAAGAGGAGAGGGATGTATTTTGGATGTGCTTGTGCCATGGCAGAGGTCAGAGACCAACTTTCAGGAGTCAGCTTTCTTCCTCCCTCTTCTTTCTGCCACGCAGTGTTCTCAGGGCTAAGTTGTTCCATAAGCTCTGTGCCCATCTCTTGTCTCTGACTCTCATCTCACCATCAGAGTTCTGAAGTTATATCTAGTTTTTTTTTGTTTTTGTTTTTTACATGCTTTCTAGAATGGAATTTATGTCACACTGGGTTATCAAACTTGGGCAGCAGGCATTTTTACACACTGAGTCATCTCCTTTGAGTGTATAATAAAAATCAGTGTCATCTACTCTCAGCAAATGCATACATACATCAAATAAAATGTATATTGCTTATGCCCATGAATATAATTTTGAACATAATTTCAAGGGTTTCACAGTATGAAAATGGCTCAAAATGGCATGGGGGATAGACTAAAGACTGAGGGAATGGCCAAAGAATAACTGGCCCAACTCAGGACCCATTCCATGGTCAAGCACCAATTCCTGAAACTAGTAAAGATACTCTGTTATGCTAGCAAAAAGGAGCCTGGCATGGCTGTACTCTGAGTGGCTCCCAGCAGCTGACTCAGACTATTGCAGACACCCACAGCCAAAAGGTGGATGGAGTTTGGGGACTCTTATGGAACAGTAAGAGGAAGGATTTTGGGTCCCAAAGTGGATAGGAACTTCATAGGAAGACCAACAGAGTCAACTAATCTTGTTGGACTCTTGGGGTTCTCAGAGACTAAACCACCAACCACAGACCATACAGGGCAGGACCTAGATCTCCCTGAAGATATGTACGTAGCAGATGTGCAGCTTGGTCTTCATGTGGGTCTGAACAACTGGAGCGGGGGCTGTCCCAAAAGCTATTGCTTGTCTGTGAGATATGTTCTTCTAGGTGGGCTGCCATGTTTGGCCTCAGTGGGAGAGAATGCACCTAGTCTCACAGAGACTTGATGTGTTGGGGGGAGATATCCAAAGGGTCCCCCACCTGCCCAGAGGAGAAAATAATGAGAAGATGGGAAAAGGATTGTGAGGGTGACTGGGAAGGGGACATGAGCAGGATGTAAAGTGAATAAGTAAAAAAATTAAATTAAGGACTGAATGGCTTAGCAGTTGAAAGCACTGACTGCTCTTCCAGAGGCCCTGAGTTCAAATCCCAGCAACCACATGGTGGCTCACAACCACCTCTAATGGGATCTTCTGTCCTCTTCTGGTGTGTCTGAAGACAGCTACAGTGTATTCACATACATAAAATAAATAAATAAATTTTAAAATTTTTAAATTAAAAATGGAAAAAAAAACCGCATGAACTCAAGAAGTGTCTGTTTCTCCTCTCCTCAATTGTATTTAAGCATAGCGTCTTCTCTCTTCCCAAGCTCATAATCCCTGCTTCCTCATTATGTCAACCTCCTTACATATCAGCATCTTTAAATTCCTATAACATGGGTCTTTCTCACAAAGTATATATAATCCAATAATTCCTATTATACTCCCTGGATATTATCTTGGGTAGTAAGGTCAGAACACATGGCCTAGATCAATCAGCATGTCCAACACCAAGTCATAAAGTACCAGAATATGAGTATGGATTATAGTCAGAAACCCTGAAGGATAGCTAGGCATTTCTTGGGTGCCTTGGCAGTAAAAATGGCAGAGTTGGGAGACCTGGCAAGCCATACAATCCAAGGAATCTAGAAGGGAGAAGGCAGTGTCTAGGGAAGTTTCTACCATGTTTTGTGAGTAAAGTCAGGAAGCAAACAGGTCTAAGGGCTCTCCCTGCAGCAATTACTTCCCCAGGCATCCTGAAACCCCAAGTTGCAGGAGGATGGAGGGAATCTGTTCTTCCTTTCCTCTGTGCCAGGAGCTGATTTCCCCTGGTGGGACTCTGGACCAAAAAGGGAAATGCATTACAAGCATTTATTAAATTGACCACCTGTGTCACCTACCACATAGGATTTTTAAGAGACCAACACATTCTGGTACCCGAATGCAGAGAAATAGGAGAGGCTCTGAAACATGGGTCGGGAGATTGAACTGAGACTTTCCTCTTCTCTTCACCTGGGTTACGGCTCTTTCCCTTGCACAAGCTCAGTGAGATGACTACAGTCCAATTTTCAAAGTGGGTATTTTTCAAAGTGGGTATTTTATTAATCATTAGTTTCTACCTGTCATTCAACAATTGTTTTAGAAATTAGACCAATGTATATTTAAAAAAAAAAAAAAAACAATGCATGACAGCACCAGCTGTCAGGGTGCTGAATTGGTATTTCGAAAGTAACCAAATCAACTACAAGTGGGACAAGACTTCAGAGTAGAAAAGTTGGAGACCGAATTTCTCCTTTATCTTAAACGCTTTATTTTAAATGAAATAGCTTTATGTTCAGCAGTGTAAATGAAGTTTTAAAAGAACTAGTATAAAGAGAAGAAAACCTCCATTTCAACGACTTGCTGTGCTCCCAAGTGTTCGGCCCTGCCCTGTATGTGCAAAGTAGACCACATGCAGGATGAACATCTGTGGCTAAGACATGAAGTGGATTGAAGAAGTACGTTATTTGCTTTTTTGTTTTTAAAGATAAAGTGGCCCTCAAATCCTCTGAAATCTTAACAGGAAACGGTATTAGGAAAAGATGCAGCCTCTCCCTAATGAGCACACAGGACTACACACATCACAGGGCGAACTGTATTTGACCTCTGGAATTTGCAAGTAACAAAATGAATGACAAGGCCTCATGCTGTGGGGGAAGGGACAGAAAGTGTGTGGGGGGGTAGTGAGGGAAAAAGTAGGCTGGCTCCTGACGCACTTTCTGGTGCTTAGGAGGGGAACTAGGGACCTGAGCCCACTGGTGACGTTCCTGTCACGTGATAAGGAGCAGCCGTATGCAGAAGTCTCTCTCTTCCAGGTACCAGCTACCAGCTCCTTATCTCCCAGGAGGAAGGCAGACTTGAAACCGAACGACAGAGGGGGGGAGGCGACTGCCCTATAGCCCGGCAGGTTGGTACAAGCCAGGGATTCCTGAAGGAGGGGTGGTAATGGACAGAGGCTACGGAGCAGAGGACTCGCTCTGCTTTTCAAATACCGCCCCCTTTCCACCCCCATTCATTTTGGCGCAGAAGATTGTGTGAGTGTTGGGGGTAGCAGCTCAGAGAGCTGTGGGCTAATGGCAGAAGGAAATGTGAGAAGGAGTCATTTCTCAGGGATAGCTACAAATCCTTCCCTGCCTGCAGATCGCTGGGTAGGAATGACAGAAGGCTAAGACCAGAGCTGATTCCAAACCAGATACTCCACTCCTTCCCAGATGCTCACCGACTTGGTGGAGGAAATGGATGGGGATGGGGACAGAGGTCACTGGACGGAGATCAGGGGTAGAGAATGCCAATTGAGATATCATAAGAACAGTGATTGAGCTACAGATGCCTTATAGAGGAGGAGGATGGGGGAGGGGACAGCGGAGGGAGTGGGGGTGGTGATGGCCTAATCCCTTTTAGGTAGCAGGCAGGGGCCATGACTCCAGGCTGAGGAAGACTGACTGACCCAGGTCAAGGCTTGAGTTCTCCTTTTCTCTTCTCTATCCCCCAACCATTTTGGATCCCAAAATGGTAGGCCAAGGTGACCAAGGGTGGGGGTTGCTGCAGAGGAGGGAAACAGGTTTAGTAGGAGGCTCAGCTCCTAATTACTGAGTGACTCCTCAACAAGGAGGGATTCAAAAGGAGGTGTTAAGGACCCAAAATGTTAGAGTTCAGAAATAATTTGTCTCTTTGACTGTAGAAAGCTGGATTGTTTTTGGTTTTTGTTTTGGTTTGTTTCTCTCTCTCTCTCTCTCTCTCTCTCTCTCTGTGTGTGTGTGTGTGTGTGTGTGTGTAGGAAAGGATGAATGCAGTGCTGTAGTTATATCTGCCCTGCCTTCTGCTTTTACTATCTCTATTTTCAGAAAAGTACCCTGCTATTATCAAGGGACCCTGGGGTGAGAGTGGGGGTTCCGGTACAGAGATCTGAGGGCAGCAAGACCTGCCTTCTGACTTTCCAAGTCCTGAGCTCTACTCATTTAAGGGAAGTGAGGACAGATTTGGGCAGGGAAATCAGACAGAGGGAAAGAGTTTGGGAGTAATTTTTCTTTTTCATAGCCTCAGGACTAGAAAAAGGTAAGCCATTGAGGGAGACATGTGGAAGAAAACCAGAGAAGACAGAGAAAGTAAGATGGAGTGAAAGTTTTGACAGAGACTGGGTCCTGCTTGCCAGTCTTCTAATCCCTCACCATCTGATTCCCATCTCCCCACAGGTCTTCACGTCTGTGGCTGTGGGCAGAAACCCAGCCAAGGAAAGGGAAGACCTGCAGCATCAGTGCAGGTTAGTGAGAGGAAGGGTGTACTCCACCCTGGAACTAGAGCAAAAGCTGGGGAAGCCACTGCTCGCCTCCTCCCTCCTGTCCTCATTACAATTTCAAGACACATTGCAAGGTCCTAAGGGAATGTGATCCTTTGCAGCTGCTGATGCCAAAGTGGAGTCTATGAAAGGGGGGGAAGGGTAGCACTTGCCACACTCTCTGAGACTATCAGAGCACCCCTGAAATCTGTGTACACTTATTTTAATAAGTTTTATATGTGCAAAGATGAGGAAACAAATGAAAATGTCCCTCAATTCCTGTAACTCTTTTTAAGTTGAAACTACATAGCAGAGCCAGAACAAACTTGAGACACTGTTACTCTCTGTGTTTCTTTCTTTAATGGTAGGGAGACACACCCTTGACATTTCCTGCAAGGTTGGTTCATGTAAGAAGTGTGTAGGGAAAGGAATGGAAAGGTAAGAGTGAACCTGGAAGGTGGATTAAGGTGGGTTGGGAAAACCATGAGAAAAGGAAAGCAACTATCCAAACCTTGTGCCATGCTGTCGACCCTTAGAGTTCTTTTTTTATCTTCTAGGACAGGCAACAAAGAAAAATTGCAACATGGAAAAGTTCTACAAAGAAAATGAAGGAAAGCCAGAAAACAAGGGAAGGGCAGAAGACGAAGGAAGTACAGAAGAGGGAGGAAAAGCAGATGAAGACAAGTCAGATGCAGAGGGGAAGCCAGCACGCCAGGGCAAGCTAGAGGAGGAGGGAGGGCAAGGTGAGCAGGCACAACAGAAAGGTGAGGGGAAGCCCGAGAAGCAGGGAAAGTCTGACGGGGAGGGGAAGCGCCAAGGGGAGAGCAAGCCGGATTCCCAGGCAAAGTCAGCCAGCGAGGCTCGGGCTGCAGAAAAGCGCCCTGCTGAAGATTATGTGCCCCGGAAGGCAAAACGAAAAACAGATAGGGGGACAGATGATTCTCCCAAGAACTCCCAGGAGGGCTTACAGGACAGGCATGTAAGCAGTGAGGAGATGATGAGAGAGTGTGCGGATGTGACGAGGGCTCAGGAAGAGCTGAGGAAGAGGCAGAAAATGAGTGGTTTTCACTGGGTGCCAAGAGATGCACAGGATGCTTTAGTCCCCAGGGGCCAGCGGGGAGTCAGGGGGGTGAGGGGCGGTGGAGGCCGGGGTCAGAAGGACTTGGAAGATGCTCCATTTGTTTAATGCCTTCAGCCTTTCGTTCTGGTTTCCTTGATGGGAAATATTTCCAGCCCTGCTTTCCCTGGCAGGCTTTTGCCGGGCCTGTGCTTTAACCTTGTGCTGAGATTTTCCTTTAGGTGTCACTCCTGTTGCCAGCAGACAGCACTATGTCTTTTAGTAAAGGACTTTCACCCATGTGCATGGAAGAGATGTTCATGGTATGCTGTAAAATAATAAAGATAACAGTTTGCAGAACCACAGATACAGTATCGGTTCATTTGTTGAAAACAAAATCACCATGTAGAGTATACACACAAGGAAAACCATACAACTACATAGACCTACAAGAAATAATGGCTTTCTCTGTTTGAGAAAATTTGAGAATTTTTTTTCTCATATAACCCCCCCAGTCCACTAAGAACAGAGTCTTTCCTACTCCTCTCTAAATATTTGTTTAGTTATTACGTACAGTGTTCGGCCTGCATGTACACCTGAAGTCGGCATCAGATCCCATTACAGATGGCTGTGAGCCACCATGTGGTTGCTGGAATTGAACTCAGGACCTCTGGAAGAGCAGTCAGTGCTCTTACCCACTGACCCATCTCCCCAGCCCGAGGGTAGTTTTGTTATTAAAAAGAAACAATAAAAGGCTGGGTGCAGTGACACAAGCCTTTAGGGCTCCAGAGGTAGAGGCAGGCAGATCTTTACCGCCATTCACCTAAGACCAGCCAGGACAAATGAGAGTGACCCGTGTCTCATATTAAGCTTGTACAGGCAAAGGAGAGACCCCTAAAACTCTTTTCAGCATATAGAACCACAGGTAAAACTGCACCACCTCTGGACTTGAAATTCGGAGGAGTTTTTGTAATCCCCGCCAATGCTACTGCTCCCTTGTCATATGTGAAAGGGGGATAGAGAAAGCTCACATCACAGAACTATGGCATACAGCGAGTTTGAAAATGAGTGCTGTCGATGTGTACTCACAACACCAGATCAGACGCTTAGCGGACAATTGAAGCAAGTCTTATCTATGCCCAGAAGAAGATACAGGAAGCTGAGATGTGGGTGATCCCTTCCCTTGAGAAAGGATCCCACCTGTTTGGCATATGCCTTCTCCCTCATGAATCCTGTAACCACTTGAGACATCCACTACTAGTCAGTGAAGTCATTGAGGTAACACTGCCACTTTTATTTTCCTGAAGCCCCTGTTAACTAGAATATTTATTGTATTTACAATGAGATTTTTCTCACTGTAATAGCTGTCTGTCAGTCATAAAAAGATGTTAAAAATTTTAACTTAAAATTACATCCACCAGATTTACCCTTTATGAATCATTTATTTATTTATTTATTTATTTATTTATTTATTTATTTAGTGACAGGGTCTCTTGTAAGCCTAGGCTGGCCTTGAACTCGGCTATGTTAGACAAGAAATTGCCTTTTGCTTTTTGTTATAAAAGCTTCTTTTTTTCTTTAAAGATTTATTTATTATATATAAGTACACTGTAGCTGTCTTCAGACACACCAGAAGATCCCATTACACACATCAGATCCCATTATAGATGGTTGTGAGACACCATGTGGTTGCTGGGATTTGAACTCGGGGCCTCTGGAAGAGCAGTCTATGCTCCTAACCACTGAGCCATCTTTCCAGCACTGCTTTTTTGTTTTTAAATTCTGTTTCTTTGTTCTTACGCTAGAATTACAGGCATACACCACCAAACCAGGTTTATGAAGAGCCAATGATCAAATTCAGGGCTTGTTTTCACAGCGTTTCTGCTCCTGGTTGTATGCACACTCTTAAATATATAACTTCATTCCTTTGTTATTGATTAAGCAAGGTCTCATGAAGACATGGCTGGACTGTACCTCACTATTGAGCTGAAGCTGGCTTTAGCTTCATGATCCTCCTGCCTCTGTCTCCCAAGTATCAGCATTCCAAGCATTAGCTACCACATTTCTTATGCAACTGAAATTTGCTATTAAAAAAAAAAAAACAAAAATCATGGTAGGGGAGAAATTGTACAATTATCCAAATGGGATATGATAGTAGCTTTCAGCGTTTGAGAGCTTACCGCTAGAGTGTCTGCATGAAAGTCCCATCTTTTTTGCAGAAAATAGAGAATCCTGGCTTCCGTAGCACACCCAAATCATCAGGATCTTCTGACTTGGCATGTCTTCTACCGTTTGTTTATTTTAAAGAATTTTATTAAATCCATGCATTTTTGGGTGGTGTGGGTGTGCGCGTGTGCATGCATGCATGCATGCTTGCTTGTGTGTGATGTTCTTGTGGAGGTGAAAGGACAATTTCCAGTAGTTGCTTCCCTCCTTCTACCATGTGGCCAGTGGGAATTGAACACACTCTTTTATTTGCTGACTCGTCTCTCCAGCCCTCATTTTTCGTGTTTCATAAAATAGATACATGCACTAAAACAAAACACCAACAGTGGAAAGAATTTATTACTAATAAATACTGCAGTCTGTATTGCCAGTTCATATACCAACTGCTTAAATATGTTTGGCTTCTACCTACCATCATTTTTTTTTTGTAATGTGCATGCGTTAATACTTTAACAGATTTGGTGAGACATACTTCACAGATTCCAAAACTTACCCATGTAAGTGCATAATTCAGCATGTTTTACTGTTAGCGGAGTTCTGTAACCGTCACATTATCTAGTTCTAAATTAGATATTTTCATCACCCTCAAAAGAAACCTTAGACATATTGACACTGTGCCTATTCCACGTCCCTAGCATCTGGTAAGCAATGATCCCTTTTCTGTCTCTACGGATTTGTCCGGTCATATAAATAGAATCACACACTACATGGCTTGTCCTGTCTGGCTTCTTCAACTTGTCATAATGTTACAGCATCCATCAGCACTAAATATCTGAGAATAAGATTTTGTTTCAATCTGACTGGTGTGAGACTGGGATGCAGGGATGGTTTAACATAAGGAAATCCATCAATGTAATCCACCATATAAACAAACTTAAAGACCAAAATCACATGGTCATCTCACTAGACGCTGAGAAAGCATTCGACAAAATCCAACACCCCTTCATGTTAAAAGTCCTGGAAAGAACAGGAATCCAAGGCCCATATTTAAACATAATAAAAGCAATATACAGCAAACCAACAGCCAACATCAAACTTAATGGCGAGAAACTTGAAGCAATCCCACTAAAATCAGGGACTCGACAAGGCTGCCCACTCTCTCCCTACCTATTCAACATAGTACTGGAAGTCCTGGCTGGAGCAATTAGACAGCAAAAGGAGATCAAGGGGATACAAATCGGAAAGGAAGAGATAAAAACATCACTCTTTGCCGATGACATGATAGTGTACTTGAGTGACCCCAAAAATTCCACCAGAGAACTCCTACAGCTGATAAACAAGTTCAGCAAAGTGGCCGGATACAAAATTAACTCAAACAAATCAGTAGCCTTCCTATACTCAAAGGACAAACATGTGGAGAAAGAAATTAGGGAAAAGGTACCCTTCACAATCGTTACAAAAACTATGAAATACCTTGGTGTGACTCTAACTAAGCAAGTGAAGGACCTGTATGACAAGAACTTCAAACCTCTAAAGAAAGAAATTGAGGAGGATCTGAGAAAATGGAAAGATCTCCCATGCTCATGGATTGGAAAGATCAACATCTTAAAAATGGCCATCCTACCAAAAGCAATGTACAGATTCAATGCAATCCCCATCAAAATTCCAACCCAGTTCTTCATGGTATTGGAAAGATCAATGTGCAATTTCATATGGAATAACAAAAGACCTAGAATAGCGAAATCCATCCTCAACAACAAAAAAACATCTGCGGGAATCACTATCCCTGACCTCAAGCTATATTACAAGGCAATTGTGCTGAAAACTGCATGGTACTGGTACAGAAATAGGCAAGTGGATCAATGGAATAGAATAGAAGATCCAGAAATGAGCCCTCATGTATATGGTCACCTGATTTTTGACAAAGGAGCAGTAAACATTCAATGGAAAAAGGACAGCCTATTCAACAAATGGTGTTGGTCCAACTGGCACTCAACATGCAAAAGAATGAAAATAGACCCGTTCTTATCTCCTTGTACAAAGCTCAAGTGTAAGTGGATTAAAGATCTCCACATTAAACCAGATACACTGGAACTATTAGATGAGAAAGTAGGGAAAACCTTAGAACACATAGGCACAGGAGAAAATTTCCTGAACAAAACACCAATGGCTCAAGCTCTAAGGTCAAAGATTAACAAATGGGACTTAATGAGATTGCAAAGTTTCTGTAAGGCTAAGGACATCGTCAAGAAAACAAAACGGCAACCAACAGAATGGGAAAAGTTCTTTACCAACACCACATCAGATAGAGGCCTAATATCCAAGGTGTACAAAGAACTCAAAAAGCTAGACACCAGAGAATCAAATAACCCTATTAAAAAATGGGGTACAGAGCTAAACAAATCATTTTCAGTTGAGGAACACCGAATGGCCGAAAAACATCTGAGGAAGTGCTCGACATCCTTAGCCATCAGGGAAATGCAAATCAAAACAACCCTAAGATTCCACCTCACACCAGTCAGATTGGCCAAGATCCAAAACTCAGATGACAGCAGATGCTGGCGAGGCTGCGGAGAAAGAGGAACACTTCTCCACTGTTGGTGGGGTTGCAAGCTAATACAACCACTCTGGAAATCTGTCTGGCGATACCTCAGAAAATTGGATATAGTACTACCTGAAGACCCAGCTATTCCACTTCTGGGCATATACCCCAGAGACACTTTAATACACAACAAAGATATATGCACCACAATGTTCATAGCGGCTCTATTTATAATAGCCAGAAGCTGGAAAGAACCCAGATGTCCTTCAGAAGATGAATGGATACAAAAATTGTGGTACATATACACAATGGAATACTACTCAGCCACCAGAAACAATGACTTAACCAAATTCTTAAGAAAATGGCTGCATCTAGAGAAGATCATCCTGAGTGAGATAACCCAGTCACAAAAGAACAGACATAATATGCAGTCACTGATAGTGGGATGCTAACCCCAGAGGCTTGCACTCCCCCAGAAACAACTCACAGACTGTATGAAGTCCAAGAAATAAAGAAAACAAAAAAATATACATATATTCACAAAACAAGAAGACTTTGACTATTTCCATGTTGCGTTTTGTTTTGCATGTACTTTACGCTTATTGCAACTAGTACGTTTTCAATGTATACTGTCAAGCCCTTGAAAAAAATCAAGTACTGACTAAAAAACATATTCACATGGTTTTATGTAAAATTTATTTTAATGTCTGAAAATACAGTACTGACAAAAATGTATAATTTTAAGCAAAAAATGTTTAACATCTTTACATGTATCTTTGTTTTGCAAAATAAAGTCGTTTAAAAAAAAAATGGAAAAAAAAAAAAAACAGATACTATCCCCATATAAGTGAACACATAAAAAAAAAAAAAAAAAGATTTTGTTTCAAAATGTGTTTTTGGTTTTCTTGGCTATATTCTCAGGAGACAAAATTTTAAAGTCTATAATGACTTGGTATAAGTTTTGACGACCTGCCAAATTGTTTTCTGAAACAACTGTGACACTAGACAGTCCTACCAGCGGTGCACTCACGATCCGATTTCTCAATATCTTTGTTGACACAGTTTTATTATAGCAATCTTAGTTGATTAAAAAGTAGCAGCTCATAAAGATTTTAATCTAAACCTTCCTAATGGCTAACAACCTTCAGCATTGTGTGGTATTTGTGTTTATCATTTATATTTCTTCTAAGAAGAAATGTGTATCTGCCTGCTTCTGACTCCCGAGTACTGGGATTAAAGGCATGCACATTTTAAAACAAGATTGATAGTCATTTTTTATTGTTGAGTTGAAATAACTCCTTGTCTAGCGGATACAAGTCCCTTATCAGATAGATAATTTGCAAGTGTTATTTAACTCGATAAGTACAGCCATTCTCTGTGGACCTTCTGATATGATAATGGAGCACATTCTGCCTCACCAAATGTGTTAGTCATCTTTCCTGTGCCATAATAAAAGTCTGAGGAAAAGAAACTTTAAAAGAGCAAAAGTTATGGTTGGGGAGGTTGAAAACACTGACTACTCTTCCATAGAACCTGAGATGAGATTCCATATAGCCATATGCTGGAGCCCATCTGTACCTCTAATTCCAGGGGCATCTGACACCCTCTTCTTGTCCCTGAGGGAACTACAAATACACAATACACTTGAATACAAACAGGCAAGACAATCTTATACTATATATATTATATATTATTGTATAATCTTATTGTATAATCTCTCTCATTATATATAGATTATTGTAATATATATATGTATATATATATATAATGAGAGAGAGAGAGAGAGAGAGAGAGAGAGAGAGAGGGAGGGAGAGAGAGAGAGAGGTGTATGGGGGCCCAAAGGATCTGGTAGATAACTTCGATGTTAAAGTGTTTGATGTACAAGTATCAAAACTTGAGTTCAGATTTCCAGTGCCCACATAAATGCCAGATGAGTTGGTGTACATCTGCAAGTCTAGAACTGGACAGTCTGGACAGGGGTAGGTGGTGGTAGGAGTGAGATAGACATTCATTCTAGTTAATCCGTGAACTTCAGTCTTAGAGAATCTGACACAAAAAGTAAAGAGGAGGAACTGGAGAAATGACTTGGTGGTTGGGAGAGCTTGCTGCTCTTGCCCTGCTGTGGTTCTAAGAGCCCAAGCTGAATGGCTCACAACCACCTATAATTTTAACTCCAAAGTATCTGGCACCCTCTTCTGTCCTCTGTGGGTACTGCATACATGTGGTGTACATAAAGACAACACACCAGAAAGTAGTGACACAAATATAACATAATAATAATTATACAGGTAAAATATTAAAAAATAAATAAATGAATACAAATAAGGTAGATACCTGATGTCATCCTTTGGTGTCACAAAGTGCACATGTGCATGTGCACACACACACACACACACACACACACAGCTCTACCAAAGACATTGTTACCACATCGATAAGTACACCAAAGAGTTACTGAACTCTGAGGATCATTTGCTGGTTTACGGTACGTTCATACTAGAGTAGCTAATAATGCCAAACACCTCATGACTTAATATAGTGGAGGCCTATAGAGATAGCTCAGCAGTTAAGAGCACTGTCTGTTCTTCCAGAGGACACAAGATAAACTCCCAGCACCACATGGAGACTCACGACCATCTATAACTTCAACTTCAGAGTATCTTATGCTCTCATCTGGCCTCTGTGGGCATCAGGCAAGTACATGGTTCATAAATGTACAGGTGGGCAAAATACCCAAATATTGGGGCTGGAGAGATGGCTCAGTGGTTAAGAGCACTGACTGCCCTTCAGAGGTCCTGAGTTCAAATTCCAGCAACCACATGGTGGCTCACAGCCATCTGTAATGAGATCTGGTGTCCTCTTCTGGTGTGTCTGAAGATAGCTACAGTGTACTTATATAAATCAAACAAACAAATATATCTTTAAAAACTGAATTAAAAAATACCCATATGTTTAAAAGATGATGCAAGGCTTATTCCTCAAACGGTAGAAGATGGGGGGAAGGAGAAACTATTTCCTGTAGTATCTTATAAGAACATAGCTTATGATGCTAGCGGAGTATTAGGTAATAAGAGTCCCTGTGTGGCAGGATAAAAAGACAGAAAAAATAGGAAGTCATGTGAAGGAAAATTTCTTATCTAGGGATCTCGTTTTTATTCCTTGCTGTCAACAGTTTCATTCCAAGAGTCAAGAGTTTCAATGCAACCGATGAAATCAAAACTGCTGTGAAGACTGACTATACAAACAATAATAAAAGAAGATTTACACAAAGTCACATACAGGTAAGAAAAGGAGCCTAGGTTGGAATCTAAGTATATTTGGCTCTAAATGAATAAATTTCAATTAATGTTCTTAAATTTGATCTTTAGTTTATTGTCTCATCAGTACTTTAGGGTTTCAGAAAAGTTGTATGCACTGTTTCCTAAGAGGTAAATCTTAAAAACAAACAGACAAAAACCAAACAATGGCAGCACTGACCAGCTGATATGAGGCCCCCAACTCATATACAGCAGAGGACTGCCAGGTCGGGAGTCAGTCAGAGAAGATGCACCTAACCCTCAAGAGACTGGAGGCCCCAGGGAGTTTAGAGGTCAGGTAAAGTGGGGGTGGGGGTGGGGTCATCCTCATGGAGACAAGGGGGAAAGGGGGAGAATGACCAAATGTCACTGCCAAACCTTAAATGGCACCTTTACAGCAATCCACAACTGGATTAGACAGGATACAATCGTGAGTGAGTGGTTTCTCAACTGCTCAGTGAGGAAGTGATAAGACTTGTAAAACTGTGTGCTCCTATAAAGCAAGTTGCTTTGCCTGCAGTCTCTCAGACTTTAGGGCCTAAGGATGACTTGAACATAAGAAATACTGGAAATAGAAACAACTTAAACGGAAACTATAATGAAGTGTGGAACATACACATTATTGAATACGATTCAACTGTTAAGAGAAAGGATCTGAGATCTGAGGGTAAGTAGATGCAACAAGAAAATATTTGGTAAGAGTTAGGGTTTTACTGCTGTGAACAGACACCATGACCAAGGCATCTCTTATAAAGGACAACATAATTGGGGCTGGTATACAGGTTCAGAGGTTCAGTCCATTATTATCATGGCAGGAACATGGCAGCACCCAGGCAGGCATGGTGCTGGAGGAGCTCAGAGTTCTACATCTTCATCTGAAGGCTGCTAACAAAATACTGGCTTCCAGGCAGCTAAGATGAGGGTCTTAAAGCCTAAACCCACACACCTTCTCCAACAAGGCCACACCTCCAAACAGTGTGACTCCCTGGACCAAGCATATACAAACCATCACAACATGTTTGTTTATTTCTAATTTTATTATTTCTCTGTTTTTGTTTTTGTTGAGACAAGATTTTTCTGTGATTCCCTGACTGCCCTGAAACTTGCTCTGTAAAGCATTCTGACCCCAAACTAAGAGATCTGCCCACTTCTGCCACTCAAGTCCTGGGAATAAAGGCATGCACCACCACATCTGGCAATGTTTATTTTTTTAATTTATTGGATACTCTCTTGTTTACATTTTAAATGTTATCCCCTCCCTCCACCCACCCAAACACTGTCAATACCCTTGCCACTCCCCTTGCTTCCATGAAGGGGCTCCTTTTCCCAATCACCCTATCCACTTCAGCACCTTGGCATTCCCCTACACTGGGAAAACACTTCACTGGACCAAAGGTCTCTCCTCCCATTGATGCCAGACAATGCTATCCTCTGCTACATATGCATCTGGAGTCATGGGTCTTTCCATGTGTGCTCATTGGTTGGTGATTTAGTCCCTGGGAGTTCTAGAGGGTTTGGATGTTTGATAATGTTGTTTTTCCCATGGGGTTACAAACTGCTTCAGCTCCTTCAGTCCTTTCTCTAGCTCTTTCATTGGGGTCCCCGAGATGTCTGAGGGTTAGCTGCAAGCATCTTCAACTGTATCTGTATGATGCTGGCAGAGCCTCTTATGAGGCCTCCATATTTGGTTCCTGCCAGTAAGCACTTCTTGGCTTCAGCAACAGTGCTTGGGTTTGGTGGCTGCATATGGGATGGATCCCCAGGTGAGGCAGTCTTTGGATGATCTTAGCTTCCATGTGTATGTGGGGTTTTTGTCGGTTTTGTTGTTATTGCAGACCAGATTTATTTTAGTCCATGGTGATCTGATAGGATGCATGGGAGTATTTCGATCTTCTTATATCTGTTGAGGCCTGTTTTGTGACCAATTATATGGTCACTTTTGGAGAAGGGACTGTAAAGTGCTGAGAAGGTTTTAGAATGAAATGTTCTATAGATGTCTGTTAATTCCAATTGGTTCATAACCTCTACTAGTTTAGCTGTGTCTCTGTTCAGTTTCTGCTTCCATGATCTGTCCATTGATAAAATTGGGGTGTTGAAGTCTCCCACTATTATTGTGTTGGTGCAATATATGCTTTGAGCTTTAGTAGGGTTTCTTTTCTGAATGTGGGTGCCCTTGTATTTGCAGCATAGATGCTGCATAACTGGAAGCTCCTTGCCAGTGTCGTTATCAAGGTTGCTTTAAGTTAGGTTGCTGTGACCAATGGCTATTTTGGATAGTTTGCAGAAGTTATTAAATTAATCCATGTTAAACCTGTAGAACATATTTTTATGTCAAGAAATATGGTAACAAAAAGCATAATCAGTTTAAGTGGAAGTCAGCCTAGGATCTGTTTTTACTCATTCAAACATCTTTACCCTTCAAATTGAATGATGAAGAAGGATGCTTGATGTTGAGTTCATGGCCTTGCTAGGGACAGAATGACATGGTTCCTGCCTCCCTGACAGGGCCAGCAAGTGTGGCCTCCTCAAGTGTTGATGGGGTCAGGAGTTGGTAAGTAAACATGGGTCAAACAGATTCAAAAATGAGAGAAATGTACGTTTAGGTTTTGAAATGTATTAGTAAGAAAGATGTCAAGATGTACACAAGGCTTTTGCAAGATTTGTTTGAATTCATACAGAACATTTGTCTGTGGTTCTCTGAAGAAAGCTCATTGAGCCCTGATACATAGTGTGAGGTCAGTAAAGACCTTCACAAGTGGGTACAGACCCACGAGGGTGAAGAAATGCCTACGCTTGCTCTCTTCTTGTGGAACACATTAAGCAGACCTTAAAAACAGAAGTGGGGACTGGAGAAATGTCTCAGTGGTTAAGAGCACTGACTGTTCTTCCAGAGGTCCTGAGGTCAAATCCCAGCTACCACATGGTGGCTCACAACCATCTGTAATGGGATCTGATGCCCTCTTCTGGTGTGTCTGAAGACAGCTACAGTGTACTCATATATAATAAATTAATTAATTAATTAAAAAAAAACTCAGTCGGTTGTTGATCTGCCTCACTCTAGCTCAGCCTCAGTGGCCAACTTTCTCCGATTTGATTCATTTGGGGAAAACTACACCTTTACTAAGGCTGCCACCATCACCCCCTTCCCCAATACCGAGGACTTTACAGGCAAATCTTATTATTTATGAAGTTGAAAATGGCCATTCAATATTACTCAGTTGAGAATTCTGTTTAGCTCTTTTCCCCATTCTTTAAATGAATTATTTGGTTCTCTAGAGTCTCACTTCTTGAGTTCTTTGTATATATTGGATATTAGTCCTCTATTAGTAAAGATCTTTTTCCAATCTGTCGGTTGCCATTTTGTGCTATTGACTGTGTATCCTTTGCCTTACAGAAGCTTTGCAATTTTATGAGGTCCTATTTGTTGATTGTTGATCTTAAGAGCATTTGCCATTGGTGTTCTGTTCAGGAAATTTTCTCCTGTGCTCATGTATTCAAGGCTTTCCCCCACTTTCTTTTGTGTTAGATTCAATGCATCTGGTTTTATGTGGAGGTCCTTGATCCACTTTGACTTGAACTTCATACAGGGAGTTAGGAATGAATCAATTTGTATTCTTCTACATCCTGACCACCAGTTGAACCAGAACCATTTTTTGAAAATTCTGTCTTTTTTCCACTGTATGGATTTAGCTTATTTGTCATTAGTCATCAGGGAAATGCAAGTCAAAACAACCCTAAGATTCCACTTTACACCAGTCAGAATGGCTAAGATCAAAAACTCCAGTGACGGCAGATGCTGGTGAGGATGTAGAGAAAGAAAAAACACTCCTACGCTGCTGGTAGGATTGCAAGCTGGTTCAACTACTCTGGAAATCAGTCTGGAGTTTTCTCAGAAAACTGGAAATAGTCCTACCTGAGGACCCAGCTGTACCACTCCTGGGCATATACCCAAGAGATGCTCCATATAACAAGGACACATGCTCTACTATGTTCATAGCAGCCTTATTTATAATAGCCAGAAGCTGGAAAAAAGCAGATGTCCTTCAACAGAGGAATGGATACAGAAATTGTGGTATATCTATACAATAAAGTACTACTCAGCTATTAAAAACAATGAATTTATGAAATTCATAGGTAAATGGATGGAACTAGAGACTATCATCCTGAGTGAGGTAACCCAGTCACAAAATAACACACATGGTATGTACTCAGTGATATGTGGATTTTAGGCAAAGATCTTAGAATACCCACAATACAACTCATGGACTGCATGATGCTCAAGGGGAAGGAAGACCAAAGTGTGGATGCTTCAGTCCTACTTAGAAGGGGGAACAAAATAATCAAGGGAAGTAGAGAGTGGGAAGGACTTGGGAGGAAGAGGGGAGGATGAGGGGAAAAAGAGGAGCAGAATCAGGTATGGGAGGAGATGGAGCAGAGGTACAAAGGTTTTGAAAATTGAACAGAGGTGTGTAGCAATGGGGGATGGGAAATTGGGGGTGGCAACCAGAAAGTCCCAGATATCAGGAAACCAAGAGCTTCCAAGGGCCCCACGGAGATGACATTGGCTGAAATACCGCACAAAGGGGAGGGAGAACCTGTAGAGATCATATCCAGAGGTTAGGTATGACCACCCAGTTGAGGGATGGGGCCACCCACCTATCTCCAAAATGTTAACCCAGAATTCTTCCTTTCTAACGGAAATTCAGAGACAAAGAGTAGAGCAGAGACTGAAAGAAAGGTCATCCAGAGACTGCCCACCTGGGGATCCATCCCATATACAGACACCAAACTATTGTTGATGCAAAAAAGTGCTTGCTGACAGGAGCCTGATAGAGCTGTCTCCCGAGAGGCTCTGGCAGATCCTAACCAATACAGATGTGGATGTTCCAAGCCAAACATCCACCTGATCAATGGACGAGTTAGGGTAAGGACTGAAGGAGCTGAAGGGACCTTATCTGGCATCAGTGGGAAGGGAGACACTTGGTTCTATAAGGGCTCAATGCCCCAGCAATGCTAGGGTGGTGAGTCTGGAGTGGGTGGGTGGGGAGGGAGCACCTCATAGAAGCAGGGTAAGGGGGAGGGGATAGAGGGGTTGCAGAGGGGAAATGTGGAAAAGGGATAACATTTGAAATGTAAATAAATGAAATATCCAATTTTTAAAAAGTGAAACTGAATTGGAAAAGCTGCCCAATCCCGGAGGTACTTTTGAGTTGGAAGAGGAGGCCCTTAAGAATCACAATGAGAAATGACCTCCTTTCTTGACAAGCACTACTTACTTGGACACCATGGGACTGGCAGCAGGCAGCAAAGGTTTGACTCTCAGGAGGACAGTTTTTGCTGTGGAGAGTGGAGTTTGAAGAGGAGGTGAGATAGGAGAGAGGAAAAAGGAGAGACTGCGCACTGGGTCTTGGCTGGCACATTGGGCATTGACTGGATCAAGGGCATTTTTTGGACCCTAGAGCAAATTGAGACTATCAAAAGAAAATTTAGGAGAACGCAGGACTGGATCTCAGATCCACTGCCTCAGTCATATTAACTCCTGATTCTTCCTCAATGACGATGCCCACAGGGCTACATGGTCCATTGCCCAAGGGCACAGTGGGACTAATTTTCGATAGGACCTCTACCTCCCTACAAGGGATATATGTAATTCCAGGAGTTCTCGATTCTGACTACATGGGAGAAATAAAGATTATGTTGCAGTCACCCGAAAAAACAGTACAGATTCACGCAGGGCAGAGAGTTGTTCAAGTGTTGTCGCTATTATGTGTTGGTGATCGGTCAGTACAAACTCGGGCCAGAGGAGAGGAAAGCTTTGCTTCAAGTACTCTAGTGTTTTGAGTAGAAAAAGTAAAGAAAAACGGGCCTTTTCAGGTGATAACAATAAGTGGAAAAGCTATCAAAGGCCTTTTGGATACAGGAACAGATGTCTCTTGCAGAGCTAGCAAAGACTGGCCTGCAATTTGGCCCCTACATCCACTCCCTCCACACTTGAAAGTGTGGGAAAAGCCTTCAGTGTTGCTCAAAACAGCCGTCTTGCATTAGCAGGAACAAGAAATTAGAAAAGCTTTTCAACCTTATGTGAAAATCCCTCCTTCCCCTTCTCACTATGGGGGGAGAGACTTGTTCAGTCAAATGGGAGCTTGTCTGCTGACTCCTTCAGATCCTGTCAGACAGCAGATGCTAAAGATGGGCTTTGATCCTTAGAGAGCCCTAGGCAAAAGGCAGCAGGGTGTGCTTATGCCCATTGAGTCATAACAAAGAAAAGGTAAGGAAGGACCTGGGGCCCCAACCGGCAGGGTGTCACTAGGCGCTGCAGCCTTTTTTTCTTCCTGTTCAACTTTCCAGGGTTCGCAGAGAATGGCACCCCTCCTTCGGTCACCGGCTGAGATGTGGTGAGAAGCAGGCCTAGGGAAAGAAAGACCCAGCACAGACACTGGGGTTGGCTATTGGTGGGGGTCGACCAGGCACCTCCTCCTCTCCTAAGCCAGATAAGGACCCGCCAGGCCAAGAATAGACAGCTTGGAACGTCACAGCTCACCCAAAATGTTAAAAGTTCATGCTTTATTTTTTGTCTAAAAATTATTTAAATGCTTGTTCTTCCTTCATATCAGGAACGCCCGAAGCAATGTTCGTGCTTTTTATCCCAAGATTGTTTAATATTTTTATTCAATTTGTTTAAAAATTCTTTTGAGCTTCAGAAAATCACATTGGAAGAAAGTGTGTGAGTGTCTGAGAGAGTGTGTGGGGGTCTGAGAAAGTGTGTAAGGGTCTGAGAGAGTATGTGAGTGTCTGAGAGAGTGTGTGGGGGGTCTGAGAAAGTATATGAGGGTCTGAGAAAGTGTGTAAGGGTCTGAGAAAGTGCATAAGGGTATGAGAGAGTGTGTGAGGGTCTGAGAGAGTGTGTGGGGGTCTGAGAAAGTATATGAGGGTCTGAGAACGTGTGTAAGGGTCTGAGAAAGTGCATAAGGGTCTGAGAAAGTGTGTAAGGGTCTGAGAGAGTGTGTGAGTGTCTGAGAGAGTGTGACGGTCTGAGAAAGTATATGAGGGTCTAAGAAAGTGTGTGAAGGTTGGTCGAGGAAAATAATTGAGGCTTGTAAGGCTAGTTATGAAGGTTAGAGGATGTAAAAAAATCTTAGATGGTGAGAGGAAAGGAATTTATCTTTTTTAAACTTTAAAAGATTCTTACAATCTTCAGAGAATCCACTCAAATCTACCTCCCACAGGTCAAACTGACTACATTAATAACCATTGTTTAATCCTTAATTAATAAAATAGTACCATCTACTTAAGCCAGTGTGTCCTTTTCACAGACAAGCTGTTACTGCCTATCCCAGATACATAATTAACATGGTGTCTTCTTCCTTGGCTACATAAAGCACATGGAATAAATAATTCCCAAGTCTTCCTGTTGCTAATGTAACACAGGTGACTTCCCACTTAAAGAAAGAATTTCTTCCAGGACTAAGATGCCCTTAAAGCCCTTGGCTCTTTTCTGGGCCTATAACAATGGACCACCAACATGCTGCCAATCAAACTGTTACAGGCTTAGCATGTGCATTGCCCTCTCTCTCTGCCCTTATAGTGACTATTCCACAGGTCTGCTGCTATGTGGAAAGGAAGTCATGATTGGCCATTAAAGGTGACTCTTGATGGAGTAGAGGAGGTCCTGGAGAGAGTCACTCTGTGTGCAGCATCTGAAGAGACAGCCAGCCTGGCATACTCTGGACTGTATCTCATCTGTGGTACAGCCACATTTCCTCAGGGGAGATTGCCATTCTCAGCCAGATTTGTTTATAAAGGCTTTGCCTAGGGCTACTTTTACTCTCAAGAGATCCAAAAGATTTGTTGCAGCCCTCATATTGGGGGATTACAGCCTTAATAGGTGTCATTTCTAGTTTTGCCTTATCCACTACATGACACAGCACATCATGTGGATCACGTATCCACAAATGTGTCAATAGCACTTATGATCTAAGAGAATATTGATCCAGGGAACTTCACAGGATAGACTTAATGCTTTAGAGGAAGCCATCCTACTTATGGAAAATCAAATTCAAAAATGTTAAGATCAGACTCTTAATGCAATGCCGTTCACTGTTCCCTTGGGTCTCTGCAACCCCCTTGGAGTGTAATACCTCTGAACATGGCTGATCTAAAATTCAGTCTCATTTAAAGGGGCTTTGGAACAATTCTAATTTGGCTTTGGATATGGATTCCCTACATCATAAGATCACAGATAGCAGTAATTCTAGATGGAATCCATTTCTATTGAGGAAGTGTCTGAAGCTTTTGCCTCTGCTGTACTTAAGTTCACTTCTTCATCTTCCTGAACAACTTTGCTGATAAATGGAAGAATTTCAGTTGGTTTATTCTTACTGGATTTGTTTCTCCTTTCAGTCTGCTTCAAGCAAGTCCAGTGCTCAATGGTCTCTCTCACAATTGATGATTCCACTCTTGAATTAAAACAAAAGACCGAGAGATGCAGAATCCAGCATGGCCTTGGTAGGGACAGAATGATATGGTCCCTGCCACTGGGACAGGACCATCAGGCTGCTGTGGGTGTGGGTGTAAAGCTTGTTTGTATAATAATGTACATATTTACAGGAATGTTCTCCCTGTTAATGTTAATGACTCAATGATAATCCTAGTTTTGGAGGTAAAGGTGTCTCAGAAAAAAATGGTAAATGCTGGGACTTTCAGGACAGCCCTTAAGGTCGTGAAAAAGAAATCTAAAAATTACGGGCTCAAAAATGTATAATTTCTTAAAAACTAAAGATCCAATATGAATTATATGAGGGTCTTCATGAATCTAAAGGAACAAAACCAGCTGTGCTGTGAGTCAACAAGATACTAAGGAAGAGGATTTCAGCTGATTGAGGCTAAGGTGTTTTGTTTATGCAAAGGCAGGCAGATTCCAGAGTTCAGGGTCTGCCTGGATGGAACAGAGTTAGGCCCAGGTGTGGTAGAACGGTTATTTCAGGATAGAGTCCAACCCAGGTTTCCTATTATCTGTGCTCAACAGAGGCAGGCAGATCTCTGAATTCTTTTGCAATGTTTAAAGAAAATGTGTGCTTGCTTCTAAGAATTAAGGGGCTGGAATCATGAGATGCTGACTCACAGGATGATCAAAAGGAGACCTGGAGCAAATGACTGGATTGATATGTAAATAAAAGACTGACCTTATTTATGATCTGCCATAGATGAGCTATCCAGAGAGGTTTTGGGGTCTTTCATTCTTTCTTTCTTTCTTTCTTTCTTTCATTCTTTCATTCATTCATTCATTCATTCATTCATTCTTTCTTTCTTTCTTTCTTTCGAATAGCAAGAGAGAACTGCTTGGAGAACTGTCTCAAATGAATAGAGAACACCAGGAGAAAGCTGTCTAGAGAGAGAAAGCTGTCTGGAGAGTTCCAGACAAAATAGAATTTAGAGAAACTAGTCTGCAAAGCTCTGTTGAGGCCACCAGCTTGGACCCACAATTTGACTTGGAGTCCTTTGTTTTGCAGTTCCCAGATGGCCCTTTTCTCAGAACCCCCCCCCCCCTTCAAGCTGAGACTGATCCTAGGCAGAGAGGCTGCTCAATGGATACAAAGTTACAGTTAGATAGGAAGTATACTAGTGTTCTGTACAGTATAATTAACTATAATTAGTATAATTAACTATAATTTATTGTGTAATTTTGAAGTGCCTAGAATAGATTATTTTGATGTTCTTACCAAAAAGAAAGGATACATATTTAAGGTGATAGATATGCTAATTACCCTCATTTGGCCACTTCACAATGCACATATGTAATGAAGTACCATGCTGCAGTACCTAAACAGCAGTGAAAAATGTGTAAGATGTATTTTCATACAGAGAGCTTCAGAATGCAAAATTATAGAAATTACTTAGAAAAAAACAAAAAGCATGGCTATAACAGTCATAGCTAAGGGCTTCCTGTATATGACAATAATAGTCAACTGTAGCCCCTCCTCTCCCTGCATAGCCTGTGGCACTTTGGGATTTAGAAGCATCTCCTGTGCAGGTTGCGTGCACACACAAAGATACTAATAAACTCATATGTCTAGTGTGGCTGTTCTCCAGAAATCCTCATTGTTAAAATTAGCATACACATCTTTTTCTTCTCTTTTATACTAAGACATGCATATTTTACATTTTTATTTACGTGTGTCTTTGTCTATGTGTGTGCAAGTGTCAGCAGTGGGCAGAAAAGGATGTCGTATCCCATGCAGCTGGGATTGTGTGTAGTTTTGAAGGCCTATGTGGTTACTAGGAATCACACTATGTTACTCTAGAAGAACAGAAAGCATTCTTAATGACTGATATATCTCCCCAATCTTAACAGATGCACATTTACATTAATACACAGGTAGCATCTTAAACTTCATTTGTATTTAAAATCTATCATGACTAACTTACACCGCTGTTCTGAAACTGCTCAGAAAAGAAGAGAAGGCCTGGTTCTTTGTCAGGTGTACACTAGTAAACTGAATTGGAACATGACCCCAATCTACTCCCAATTCATCTATCACTCCTGTCTAGTTAGAATCTCCCGCCCCCCCCCCAATACATACAAGACACACTCACCCACAAATACAGGAAAAAGAAAGAGTACAAGAAAACTTTAGTCAAAGTCCGAACATCAGGTCTAAACCTTATCACATCAATGACAAAGGAGGAACAGATCACTTCCAGCTGAGGTAGCTTTGGAGACACTAAGGATATAGAACCACAATATAAGGGGGGGGGGGGAAGAGGACAGTAGTCCAGGGGTGGTGCTGGTGGTAGTGGTGGTGCATTCCTTTAATGCTAGCACCTAGAAGGTAGAGGCAGTTGGATCTCTGAGTTCGAGGCCAGCCTCAACTACAAAGTGAGTTCCAGACCAGCCAGGGCTGCAGAGAAACGCTGTCTCTAAACCTCCTAAAAAAGGGCAGTGGATAGGAAAGAAAGAAAATGGCAGTAAGAACAAAGAAAGATGAAATAGACAGACATATATGGGATATGGTGAGGTAGAGATGCGCACAACTAGGTTGGTAAGGAATATTCAGAGGATCATCAGAAGATGCATGGTTACAATAAAGATTTGAGGATTTACTTGTAGCCACTGGGGATGTATACTGACAGTTGGAAGCAAGGATTTGATAGTAATGTGTGAAGTAGGTTGGAGGGACAGATGGATGTGCTACATAGTCCCTAGAAGGGACTGAATTCTTCTATACATGAATGCCTATAACTGTATTCTTCATTGATGATCAGCATTTGAAAACCTCAAATGCTCCTCAGTAGGTGAATGGATTCACAGTGGGATGGCCACATGACTGAATTGCAACTATAAAGAGAAGGATGGGGTACCTATACCTAAGGGGCAAAAAAACTAAAACAGATATTCAGAGCATTGTGGGCAAGTTTTTTCTCAAAGGGGCAACATTTGAGCTTTAAAATGATGTAGATTTCATTGATTATACTGCAGTGACTTTGTGAAGAGATAAAATGTTAAATGTCTTCGAAGACTTAGCTGTGTAGTGATAATCAGACTATTTTTCCCCCTTTTCAACCAGCTGCTGTCACCTTCTATAACTAGTTTGGCAACTTTTTGTGTCCGCTGGTTGGAATCTTGAAATATATGTTAAATCCTTGAGTTCCTTGTTGCTTCAGGAAAACAAAAAACAAAACAAAACCAAAAAAACCCACTTTGTTTTGTAATTCTTCATTTTCTTTCTTGTTTTATACAATGGCAGCATGAAGCCAAATGAGAAGACAAGACAAAGTAATATTAAAGTGGAAATCGAGGATTGCTAAATGATGATATAGTTAAAAACAGATAGAATGAAACAGTTAAAAACTTAGAGAATCTGTGGGGAACTGGGCAGTGGTGGCACATGACTTTGATTCCAGCACTTGGGAGGCATCAGTAGGCAGAACTCTGTGACTTTGAGGCTAGCCTAGTCTACAGAGGGAATTCCAGGACAGCCAGGGCTGTTACACAGAGAAAGCCTGTCTGGGGAGGCTGGAGGGGAGACAGAGAGACAGAGAGATGAGAGAAGAGAAGGGTGGAGAATAGATTGATGTTGGGGAATAAAGAACTATGTCCTGGCTGTGGTGATGCTTTAAAAAAAATCCAAACATGAAAATTCATAGAATTATACATATATAAATTCAATTTTGCTATTAATATTTGTAATGGTAGCATCACAAGGAGCGGAAACATTTTGTTGTAAGTGGTAAGGAAATATAATTATTTATAATTTGTTTTATACACTCTTCTCAAATAATAGAAAACATAACATCCATTTATGCTTAATTTTAAATTATTAAATATTAAGCCAAAAAACCCATTTATTTTTGAGAGCCTTTCTTTCTCAGTGGTGAATTTTTCGTGCAAATACATTCTGCTGTGATAACACTTGTCAAGAGACAGTTCAAACCACACCCCCATTGTATTTCTCTTGACCTTCCAATTGGATAAGCACTCCAAATATCACCACATCTACAGATATTAGTGAACTCTGGGTTTCAGATGCTCAGATTCCGGTTTATTTTACACTCCACTAATATCCTTTCTGGTTTTTGATAACAACATTGTGCTTGTTGATAGTTTGTTTTTATAAAGTTTATTGTAAAAAAAAAACTTGCAAATAAAAAAATACCAGGTAACAAAATTAATGAGAACTGAAGTCTATGCCTCTCAGTAGACTTCTGTACAGCTCAAATATCTGTTCTGAAGCTGCAGAGCTTCCCACCAGAGTTTACACTTTCACTATTAAATATAGTTTATGCACTTATCTATCACAAAAAAAAACCCATCCACGACAAAGTTAGAACTAGGAAAATAATTACCTTTCTGTCCCCTTTCGTATCTCATGTCCATCCCTTGCATTCAATCTGTCCTCACTGCCTAATATTGGACCTTTCTTGTTTTCATTTCTGAATGTTATACTGTACCCACATGTAAATTTGTTTATATACATATATATTATTGACTAGGTTCTCCTTGGGGGGGATATGTGATATTTTCCCTTTTCTGGTAGTGTGTGATCTCAGTGAATATTAAACATTCTAAGTGCATTCATTTTCCTGAGAATTGTGTAACTCCGTTTTTACATTCTCTTACTTTTTGCTGAACAGTATTTCTTGCTATGGTGAATAAAACGGCAATAAACATGTGATGTAAATAGCTCTATGGTAGGGCATGGAGTTCTCTGAGATGGTTCTTGCTTTAATGGAGCACTTTGAATACTATCAGAGTATCTAGAGTTCCATGAATGAATGAATGAAAAACCCCGAGGGCTTAATAAGCCCAACAATCAATAGTGACCTACAAAGAGCCCTCTGCTTTCCGTTTCATTATGAGCACTGTTTCCTTACAAACATTCTGTTCTTAATAACAAAAGTTTACCAACAAACATATTTCTTGGAGTTCCACGAAAGTTCAGAGTGAAAAGCAGGCTTTTCTGTTTAACAAAGACACTGGCTCCCACAAAGGACAAGGAAAAGAGGTCTGTCTGAAGCCTTTATTTGCAAGTGGAAGCTGCCAGCAGTCATCAATTAAAAGTTCAGACATCTAATAATAGCCTAAGCTCAGCCAAAGGGAGGAGTGGATTGTGGATACAGATCTAACAAGACAAATCGGCTGTTTTCTGAGTCAGTTTGCAAACGATGCCATTTTAGTAAGATTTTACAAACCCCAACACATCAGCATGTTGTAAATACGGTCATTTCACTTGCAGTCATTAGAATGCGTTTTGAAACCTTAAAATTGATTTAATGAAGCTATTTTCTCCTCATCTAGTGTGAAACAATGAGTAGGATGGACCCCTTTTTAAATATTTTTAAACCTCATTCTTAAAACGGAACACAACAGAAAATGACTCAAAAGGGCCAAGGAAGCTAAGCATTCCTTCTTTCGATTTTTATTCTCCCGCTACTCCCCACAAGCGCACATCTACAACCTTCCCCCATTTTAAAGACGGAGAGGCTTCCCAGAGAAATGGTGGACTGTAGGATTTGGGGGGAGGGGAAGGGAAGTATAGGGAGCAAGGGAGAGAAAGAGATGATTTCCCAAATTAGGAGAATTGGTCGACGTACCCTAAAAGACTGATCTTTTCCTGGTAATCTGAGTAAGGTGAATAGATACTACTTGGTGACAAGACCAGTTTTATTGTCTCCTATTGGCAAATAGGAAAAAAGATCGACAGTATCGAGTAAAGGGAATGTAGGGGGCGGGCTGCACGTTAATGGGAGGGGTAACCAAAGGCTGGAGCTCATTGATGACGCGGTCCTCACGTGACCAGCAGTCGACGTGTGCAGAAGTCCTTATAGTCTAGGCCCGCTTCCTCAGTAGCAGCTCAGTCCTGCTATAGAAGAGTGGCCCTGCTACTTCCAGGTACTTTAATAGTGGGCGCTGGCTCCAGAGACAGGGTGGAGGGAACAGAGAACAGATAGCACGCCCATCCCGCACTATTTCCCTTATCCTAGGGTCCTGCTAAACTATTTTGTGCGAGAGGTTTGGGGTTGTTTGGCGAGGGATGGGGCAGACTGGAAGGGGGCTAGCTAACCGAGTCGAGCAGAGAGAAAGAAAAGAGAGGGGAAAAGACGAAATGCAAGAGACAGAAGAAACAATAACACCGTGGGGAAAACTTGTCTGATTCTTTGCCCTCTTGCTGAAAACCAGGGTAGAGATGAAGGCGGGGTTGCCACAAAAGGAGGGAGAAGAGGGGGACGTGGAAAAACTTTGTGCCGTTCGTTAGCGAGACCTTTTGATTTACGCACTGGTGTGTTCACCAAGCACTCCTGTCTTTCTTTAGGACTCTTGCTTTTTGGGGGGTCGCGACAAAATCGAGGTGCAAGAAGAGAGGAAAATCTCCAGATACCTACAGGTCAGTGCAAGGGTGCGATCGCTTGAGGTCCCTTTGGGTGGGGGGTAGGAGGAGTGTGGAAGACACCAAAGCACGCATCCCAGGGGCGCCACAGCTGCATCCCATCCGGATTAAGCACAGAAGGCCCCTGCGGATCCTGCTGCGGAAATGGGATGAAGGAAAGAAAGGGAGAGACTAAAGATATTTAAAAGAGAGGAGACCGCTGACCGGACGGTTGGTGGTGGGAGGCTGAGGATGGGATGACTTGAAAAAGCCCGAAAGGGCGGGAGTGTTAAAGCCATGTGGTGAGGGAAGAGTTAATTGCTTCCACGCCGCTCCCATTTCAGTGCTAGGAGAGGTTTGTTGCAGGGCCTGCTGGGAAAATGGTGGGCTGGAGCCGGGACAGGAGAAGATGGAGTTGGAGAGCAAGGGGGGTGGGGTGGAGGAAGGGGTGGAGTCAGGAGCTCAGAGCCTGAGTTGTCTAGTTAGAAAACTTTGGCAATTAAGAGACCTGAATCAGAAAAGTCAGTTGCTATGGGAACACAAAGGCTCGTCCATCTGCCTGACACCTAGTCGGTTCTGTTTTCTTGTTTTTTTTTCTTCTAGGATTTTTTCATTAAGAAAACAATAAACATGCAAAAGTCTTGTGACAAGAACGAAGGGACACCCCAGAACACACCAAAAGCAGATGAAGGCCATCCTTCGGAAGATCCGCCACAGCAGGCAGGAGAAAATCCTCCGGCTTCTGGAGAGAATGTGAGGGAGGAAACTGATGGAAACCTTAGAGGAGAGCCTGCTGAGCCCAGCCCAGAGCCTAAAGAGGACACTCCCGCGAGGCATCTGAACCCTGAAGAAGTGATCAGAGGAGTTGATGAGTTGGAAAGGCTTAGGGAAGAGATAAGAAGAGTAAGAAACAAGTTTGTGCTGATGCATTGGAAGCAAAGACATTCCCGAAGCCGTCCTTACCCTGTGTGCTTCAGGCCTTGAAATCATTTTTTTTCCCTCTCATTGAAATGTGGCTGCTGCTTTCTTTCTCTTAGCATTTTCTGATGTATCTTTGAACTTCATTTTACCTTTAATAATAATTACCTGGCGTTATTTTCTTTTAGGTAGTTTAGTTGTTACCAGCATCTCATTGGATTTTGGATTTTTGACCCATTTTCTACGTTTATCTTTCAGTTGGAAAGTTTCACACTTATGCATGGAAATATACATTTAAACAGATTGAAAAGCAGCATATTTAGGATCAGCTCACATATATAGGGAAATTCCTAATTATGTGTGTACATGTATAATTATACGTATCAAAAACATAACAGTGCTTATTTTTGGTGTGGTGTGTTTTAATTTTGCCTTTTGCTTATGTTGATTTTTTAATGAATATGTGTCTCACAAAGAACTGCACATTTTTTAACAAATGGGAGTTAGTTAAAATTAATTTGTAACCAGCTTGTAGAGGCAATAAAGGCACTAAACTCTTGATGAACTATTAAAAAGAAATGTAAACCTGGAATTACCTCTGGATTGCTAAGCCAGAGGAATAAAACTGGCAATCATTATAGACACACTTGGTTAAGACTTGGTCTTTTCATGGGGAAAATACTCTCAGGGATTGTGGAACATAGTATGCCATCATATTTGAGAGAGGACATTGCCTCACTCAACCTGTGCTCAAATGCAAGACTGGTAGGCAGAGGTGGGGGCTGGGCTTCCATGCCATTCTTAAGTTGTTGAGTCCCTGCCCTTTCTTCACTGGGACCTGACATGCCTATGGACTAGGGCCACGTCTGGATCCTGCCACTGGGGTCTTAAATATAAAGACTCCACTGGGTTTCCTGGAATTTCGGTTGAACCTCCACCGCCAGGGTGGTGCCACTATACCTGGCATTTTGTTTGGTTTGAAGCAGTGTCTTATTCTGTAGGCCAGGCTAGCCTAAAATTTATGGCAATCCTTCAGCTTCTGAAATGCTGAGATAGTAACTCCTGTTCCAGGGGATCTGATGCCCTTTTTTGGTCTCTACACAAGATAGGGTGCACATGTGTTTATTCATGCAGGGTCATACAGACTGCTCAAAAAACGGCAGCTCTAGCTTAATGGGGATTCTTGCAGAATCCTTAGCAAAAACCCTTTTATTTTTATTTTTAAACAACAGGGCATTTTCTCCATAAGAGTTCCAACCAGATAATAAGCCTATTTGAAAGTAGACCAAGGTATCCATTTGAATGAAAACTGAGAGAATTACTAGGTACTTTAGGTGGTGTCCTTTGATTTTATTTTGCTTTTTGAGACAGTGTCTCCTGTATCCCAGATTTACACAAATTTGCTTAAGTAAGGTAAGATTACCTTAAGCTTCTGATCCTCTGCCCAAGTGTAAGGGTTGCAGATGTGTGCCACCGCTTTATGCTGGGGATAAAATTTAAGGCTTCATACATAGTAGGTAAGCACTCTGCCAACTGAGCTTCATGCTCAGTTCCCTGAACAGTTGCTTCTAATAAAAAAGATCATGCCCTTGCCTTATAAGCAAAGTCTATCTAAAGGCTATTGGTAAGGCCCCATTGGTTGAGGAGACCCTCCGGGAACATGTGTAAATTGTACAAGGTTGTTTTACATTTCATTTCTTAAAAGAGAAAACTAATATAAAATGAAGATGTGTGTACACTTGTGTGTACCTAAGAATCCATGCACCTCTTCCTACCTTCTCCTTACTGAATATGAAGATTCAAAAACTTTCAAAGGTCCCACAAACATGATGAAGGTTCTTTGAAACCTCATCTATTGTAGAATGGCTACTGTATAAATGATAGGTATTCTTTTGATCCTGTAGAATGAAAGTATCTTCATTCTGATACCCCCCATACTGATGGCTTTTTGACTGATGTATCATATTCTTACAAAAAGTATTACTATTAACAAATAACTTTTGCTGTAAAATCAACTCTATTTTAGAACAAAAAAATAGAATAGATAACCAAAAGAGGAGGAACTAGAGAGAGGAGCAGAATTATCTATCCCTTTAGACTCTATCAGTAATGATTTTTGGATTCTGTTAAAAATAGTCCTGACATGCTCAGTCCCTTAATCTATTGTTCTCCTTAGCCCTCTGTGCCCCGTGTCCAATATCAATATTTTTCCTTTGAAATTTTAAATTACACTTATGTATTGTGTGTGTGCAGCATGTACTGCAGAGAATTTGTGGAGGTCAAAGGACAACTTGCAGGAATTCTCATGTCATGTGTATCCTGGGATGGCACTCAGTTTTTGCAACAAGTACTTTTATTTCTCCAGGGTTATAATAAATAATTGCAGAGAAAAGAGGGAGAGAAGGGGGGAGAAGATTGTAATTCAAATGTTTTATTAAAATATCTTATTTTCTAAGAGTCATTTGGGAAGTATCTTGAGAATGCTGACTTCTGGGGCCCACATATAATCCACTTGATTCATATTCTGAAGATGGGTTGTAAATATAACATAGCTAACAAACTGTCTCAGGTGAGTACTGTATATATATCGTATGCACTGAAGCATGAGGACCATTGGTATACACAGTGTATTTTCCAATGTAGATGAAGACCACTAGGTAAATAGAATAAGAGTGTTGGAGAGATGGTGCAGTGGTTATTAAGACAACTTAACTGCTTTTCCAGAGGTCCTGAGTTCAATTCCCAGCCACCATGTGGTGGGATCTGTAATGGGATCTGCTTCCTTCTTCTGGTGTGTACAAAGACAGAGCACTCATATACATAAAATGCATGAATAAATAATTTTTATAAAGAAAGATAAATAGAATAAAACGTCAGTGAATGCTGAAGCCGGACAGATGGCTCAGCAGTTAGGAGCATTGCCTGCTTTTCCAGAGGATGAGTTTCAATTCCCTGCACCCACATGGTGACTTACAACAAACTGTAATCTCAGTCCCAGGGGATCCAAAGTCCTCTTTTGGCCTCTACAGGCACAAAGTATGCATGTGGTATACAAATATACATTCAGATAGAACTCACATACACAGCAGTCTTTTATACACACACACACATATGAATGTTTGCTGAAAGTTAAAAATTAGAATGCTTATATAGTCATAAATATGAATTTAAAAGGAAAATATTAACAGTTCCATACAAAAGACTTAAAAGCTTCCTGTTTACAAGGAAATATGGGTTAAAAGTTAAAAAGCTGATGAAAATGTTGTTTTGCTTATTGTTGTTTGATTGTTCTTATTTTTTGTTTTGAATGTTGTTTTATATTCCTGTGCTGTTCTTTTAAGGTATTGTTCTTGATTGAATTTTTGTATTTTTTTCCCATGAAGCGTAGAGTTGGGTAAAAAACTTAGAGTATCTGAAGACCATGGAGTTTGTATAATACAATTGAATATTAGAATTATAATATTGATTTACATAATAAAAATATAATATTGCAAATTTTTAAAAAAGTTAAAAAGCCTAAGGCCAGAAATATGAGATAAAATTTTTTGAATATCATGCTGAGCTATGCATTTTCTTCTTATAACATGAGTAAAGCATACTAGAAAAAAAAACTACAAATGCAGATGAGTTTTCAAGATTGCAACAGCTTTATGGATGCTGCCAGGGTGGAGTCCCATGAAAGTAAGGTTCCAGAGGCTAGGCTCACTGTGACAGTTTGACTAGAACGGCTGTGTTCATCACCTTGGTACTTAAAGAGTCACTCAGCCACAGGGCCTGGGTCTGCCATTTGGTTTCTCTGCTCAGGCCTGTCTCAGGCACCACCACTTCCAGAGCTGAGAGTTGAGCGAGATCCTGGACAGACTTACCTGGAGGGCTGTTCCGATTCCAAGCCCGAGCATGTTATCTCTTCTTCTGTTAATCTTTCTCTTTTGGAAATTGTTTTATCTGGAGAAGAAATAAAGCCTCAAAGCTTCTTCATTGGAAACATTGGTTAGGACAGACTTTAAGCTAGTAGGTGTCTTACTGGGTCTAACTTGGGGCTGAAATATAAGGAAGTGACCCTAGCTTCAGAGTCCAGTGAACTAGCCTCAGGAACAGTTGGCAAAAATGAGGTTAGCTAGCAAATAAGACCTCTCCCATCTTTGTCTCACCTACCCTGTTCAGACTTCCAGAATGGCTTGAAATGTGCCCTGGCCTAGTTCAATGACAAGTTAGCTCTGTGTCTGTCTAATGCAGAGCATATTAAGGCTCGGACCCAAAAGCATACATGATCAAAAGTAAAGGAAGGGGAAAAATGCTCTTACCTCTTGTTTGAACAACCCTACATTGCAGACTCAGTCTTTGATTTGGAGATTCAGAGCAATCCAACTGATTTGGTGTTTCAGTGCTTTGTAAGGAGCTGGAGACATGGTTCAGTGATTTAGAGCACCTGCTTCTCTTCCAGAGGACCTGAGTTCAGTTTCCAACTGTGATTCCTGCTGGCCTCCTTGGGCACCTTTATTCTCCTGCATGTTCACATGCATACACGTACATTTAAAATAAAAAAACATAATCATTGAGAAAACACAAAGCTTCTTTATAAGGTGTTGACAGAAGAAATGGTGCAATTAAGTTCAGTCAGTCATGTTTTTCTTTAAATAATTATTTTATGTATGTGAGTACACTGTGTTGGGATTCTGTAAACCCCACCCCTCAATTACCTGCCAGTACCAGGTATGCCTGCCCCAGTGACCTGACACTATAAAAGGGGCTGCTTGCCCCCTCCTCTCTCTCTTGGCCCCTCTTGCCTCCTGGCTCGCTTGCTCTCCCACCACCATCCCTCCTCTTCCCCTTCCCTTCCCCCCTTTCCCTCCACGTGCTCATGTCCAGCCTCTACTTCTCTAGTCTTCTCTCTCCTCTCTTTCCTCTCTCTCTCTCTCTCCTCTCTCTCTCTCTCTCTCTCTCTCTCTCTCTCTCTCTCTCTCTCTCTCTCTCTCTCTCTCTCTCTCTCTCCCTCCCTCCCTCTTCCTCTACCACCCTCTTAACTCTCCCATGACCTGAAGAAACTTTATTCTGTACTATACTGTCCTGTGGCTAGTCCCTCAGGGGGAAGGGATTCTCAACATGGGCCCCCCAGAGGCATCTCCCTTGCCCCCAGGCCCCGTCACATCTTCATGGGCCATATGCCCCCCACTCTCTTCATCCTTCCCTTAACACACTGCCTTCAGACACACCAGAAGAGGGCATCAGATCCCTTTATAGATGGTTGTAAGCCACCATGTGGGTGCTGGGAATTGAACTCAGGACCTCTGGACGAGCAGTCAGTGCTCTTAACCATTGAGCCATCTCTCCAACCCAGTCATGTTTTTCATATTTGTCTTCTGAAGAAATGTTTCTGACATTTTTAACAAAATATGCGTTTGATATCTATATATCTATCTAGATATCTATCTATGGATCTATTTATTTGGTTTTTTAGTACTGGGATTCACTGTAGCCGTGGCTGTCCTCAAACTCACTATTGTAGTCCAGGCTGGCCTGGAACTCAGAGACACTCCCCCCCACACACACACCCTCTGCTGAGTGTTGGGATTAAATACTGGTGCCACAATGCTTGGATGCTGTTTTTACTATTTAATTATATGTATGTGGGTATTGGTGTAGATGTGAGCATGCCTGTGTGGGGTTGATCATGGAGGCCAGAAGCATCAGATTTCCACCTTGGAGCTGTCTTTACCAGCAAGCTGTAAGCCCTTAGATTTAAGTGTTGGGAATGGAATTGTGCAAGACTCATAAAAAGGCTTTAACCTTTGAGTCTTCTTTTCTGGAGCTCAGCCCCAGCTTCTGGCATCTTAAAGGACTTTTTGAGTAATGAGGAGATTCAAATTCTTTGGTTTAGAAATGTAAAATGGGGCCCTTGGGATGTCTCAGCAGGTGAAGAAGGTGTTTGTGGCCAAACCTGAGAATCTGAGTTGGATCTCTGGCTCCATAACAAGAAGGGAGGTAACCAACAGCTCCAGCAGGTTTTCTTTTAAGTCCTACACATGTGTACACACAGTGAGAGGCAACTAGATAAAGAAAGAAGGGGGAAAGGCAAAGTCATAAGAAAAGAAAGACAAGGAGGTTAAGTATATAGATCGCCTTAATAATGAATCTCATATCACTGTGGGGTACCAATTATCTTCTTTCTTGAAGGGTATCCTTTTTTTTCATCCACTTTCTGTAAAACCAAGACATTTATAGTGTCCCAGACATAAGACTCTTTGACAAGAAAAATGTTTCTTCTCTACTACCATTGTTACTGTGATCAGCTCTGTAATCATCACCTGGGGGGCGGTGAGTGGATGTGGGGGGGTGAGGTGAGTGATCACTGTGGACTCTGCTTGAGCACAGGTCACAAAACTTGACATTTGGAAATAATCATTAACCAAGCCCTGGGGACCCTTCACCTAAAGCGATTGACTGAGCTTATTGAGAAACCACATGGTAGAGTAAGATTTTCTGCTTAGAAGTATGATATCAGATTGGTTAATTTACCTAAAATGAATTATATTCATTTATAAAATGAGACTGAGTTGTGGAAAGTGAATTCAGAAAACTGTATGTTTATCAGTTGTCATTGCTATTGTCAGAACCATCACCTTCTTACTCCCTTGCATAAGAGAAACAACTTCCAGACAAGCTAAATAAAGTAATATAAAAAGCAATAGCTTGACACCGAATATTTACAATATGTATTCATGTTAACGCTGTTTCTGCATTGTAAGTTGGTAACAAAGATAATCTCCACACTTTCCTATACTTTATCTATATTTTGAAAATAAGTTGTAGAAATACATCACTGATACAGAAACGTGTTTCTGCTACATGGTTACAAGACATTTTATGGCTACTTTTGAAAAATTATCCAATAAAGTAAATAATTCTCAAAAAAAAAAAATAGAAGCTGGGTGATGGTTCCCCATGTCTTTAATGCCAGCCTGGTCTACAGATCAAGTTCCAGGACAACCAAGGCCTCAGTGAAAAACTTGATCTTGAAAAAAATGGGGACAAAAAGAGCGAGTGAGAAAGAAATCAGTAAGAAAAGAGCATTACTGATGTGCTTTGAAGTATGTAGCTCAGTGATAGATCACTTGCCTAGCACTCATACGCCTCTGGATTGGGTTATGAACTTCACATGAAAGTATGTAATTCACTTTAAATCTGCTATAGATGTATGGAGAGAGAGATTCTTGAAGGGTGTATCCTTAGTTATGTTTACCAGATAGTCACATTTCATCTGCTTATTCATTCAGTGCAATAAATAATTCCTGAAAGAATTCTATATGTCTGACCATTCTAGCCAAAATCTATATCCATTTCAGAGTTTGAAGACTATATATATATATATATATATATATATATATATGTGTGTGTGTGTGTGTGTGTGTGTGTGTGTGTGTGTAGCTACGTGGATGTAACTGCCAAGTTTTCATCACTTTTCCTCTCTGTTCTTCAATCTCATCAGTTCACAGTGTAAAGCAGTTGTAGGAGGGGCACACAAGCTTTTGAGTCAGTGAAAACCGCTTGAAGTATGCATTTGCTTTTGTCAGAACTCTATAAGTGATCAACAGGATTCTTAGTAAGCCAGGAAATGAACCTTCCTATAAATGCACACTTGGATTATGTAGGCTTGATTGCCCAAATCTTCATTATATATTTGGCAGCCATGGGTACTGATGTTGTCCAAGGTCTGATACCTTTTGTATTTCTTTACTGTAGTCCTTTGGATAGGACCTAAAACCCAGCAACATGCAAAGCAACATTTGTGCCTTCATGATGCATGCATGCTTACCTATATGATTTTGGAAAGTTCAGATAAAATTTCCATACAGGGAAAAGTACAGCTATCAAGTGTACAACTCAATATGACTAAAAATGCAAAATGTGACATTTTCATCTTTCTCAAAAGTTTTTCCCTTCTTTTCCAGTTTTTTTTTTTTTTTTTTGCTAGAAACCAGTCGACTTATTCCTAAGAATTGATATTCACTTATCTATTGAAGACCTTTAGATAAAAGTATACAATAGGCACTTTTTGTTTGTAACTACAATCTTGTCTGTCATTCATATAATGCTTTAAAACTTCACCTTGGTCGAAGAACCTAGAAAAGAATATATTTAATTTGTTTTTTAAGACAGAATTTCTCTATGTTGCTCTGGAATCTTGGAATTTGCTCTGTACACCAGGCTGACTTCAACCTCACAGAGATCTGCCTGCCTCTGTTTCCCAGGTGTTGGGACTAAAGGTTTGTGCCACGATCGCCCGGCTCAAATTGCTATTATTATCTTATGTGTATGTATATTTTTGCCTGTGTGTATTTTTGTGCATGTTTGTGTCCTTGACAACTGCAAATGTTGTCATTGACTTCCCTGGAACTGCAGTTATGGACAGATGGCTTTGAGCCACCTTATGAGGGACAAGAATTGAATCCCATTCTCTGAGAAAGGAGCCAGTGCTCTTAACTAGTAAGCCCCTTTCAAGCCACTCTAGAATTAAAAAGTAAAATAAGTGACATGTCGAAGAGGAACTCTTCGGGGAAGAGAATGAAGAGCAGTGGGAAAAAAAAAATACAGGGAATGGGAAAGAGAATAGGACCGAAGTCCATTTATAAGCACGTATGAAAATATTGTAATGAGATGGGAGTTGGCAACAGAAAGATTCTTGGAAGTTTACAGGCAAATAAAAAAAAGACTTTAAATCCTTTAAAGTACAGAATAGAGTTTATTCAGGTCATGGGAGAGTTAAGAGGGTGGTAGAGGCAGAGAGAGGGAGGGAGGAAGGGAGGGAGGGAGAGAGGGAGAGAGAGATTGAGAGAGAGAGAGAGAGAGAGAGAGAGAGAGAGAGAGAGAGAGAGGGAGGGAGGGAGGGAGGGAGGGAGGGAGGGAGAGAGAGAGAGAGAGAGAGAGAGAGAGAGAGAGAGAGAGAGAGAGGAGAGAGAGAGAAGACTAGAGAAGTAGAGGCTGGCCATGAGCACGTGGAGGGAGAGGGGGGAAGGGAAGGGGAAGAGGAGGGATGGTGGTGGGAGAGCAAGCGAGCCAGGAGGCAAGAGGGGCCAAGAGAGAGAGGAGGGGGCAAGCAGCCCCTTTTATAGTCCTTGGAAGTTTAAAGGCAAATAAAAAACAATACAAGACATTGTGTTGTTCACATTTTCTTCTTTCTTACTTTTTTTTTTTGTTCTATTATTTTGTTTGCTTGTTTGTTTGAGACAGGATTTTTCTGTGTAGCCCTGGCTGTCCTGTAACATAAACATGGCAGTGGGTAGGCAGGAAGGGCACTGAAACAGCAGACGAGAGCCTATAACTTTATCTACAAACTCAAAGAGAACAAGATGGGGCCTGATGTAGGCTCCTGAAACCTCAAAGCCCACCCACAGTTAGTTACACATGCCCTCTAACAAGACCACACCCCAATCTTTCTCAACCACTCCATTGTGACTAAGCATTCAAATATATAAGTCTATAGGTGCTATTGTCATTTAAGCCACCATATTCCATTACCTGGTCCCCACAGGCTTGTGACCCCCTAATAATACAAAATGCATTTAATCCAATTTCAAAAGTCCCTATAGTTTTTCACAGTATCAACATGATTTGAACCACCTTAAGAGAGGCCAGAGAAAAAACTTAAGGGAGCCGAAAGCAAACTTCCAGCCACAAATTATCAAATAAATAAGGACATTATTCCTATAACTTTAAGGATTTAGATTGTGCCAACAATCTGAATAAATTTAGACAGAGCTTATTCTCCTAGCCCTTCAGAGAAGAGTCTAGGGAAGTTAATACCTTGATTGTACTTGACACACACACACACACACACACACACACACACACACGATGATACTTCTTTAGTCATCAAAAGTATCCAAGATGTATTTTCCTCTGTAACCATAAAAGAACTATTAAGATAATAAAATTAACATTGAATTAATAGCTGCGCATGTTGACAAACACTAGTAATTTCATCACTTGAGAGTCAGAGACTGAAACATCAGTAAGTAGTTCATGGCCTTGCTGGCATACATGAGACACAATCTGAAGCAAATAATTTTAAAAAGGAAACATAATACTGATATATTACTGCCATCTAAACTTAGACTCAGACCTCAGTAGTGTCTTGTCAGTTATTCTAATGAGGTTCTTTTATAAAACAAAAATTGGTTCAGAATGAACTGTTGAACTTATTGGCCATGTCTTCTTGTTATTCTATAAAACCTGCTGGTATTTTGTTTCATGGACTTACAGTCATTTATTTTCTATAGTGTCTAGTTTTGCAATATTTTACTACTTTTGAGAATTTCATACAGTGTATTTGAAATGCATTCACGCCTCTCCACTAACTCCCCTCCCCTCATACCCCCAACCCTCCCATCCCTTCCCACAGGACTTGGAGATACCTTCCATTTTCAGTAGTGTCATTTTATTTGTTATTTTAGTTTGCTTGAGATTTCATTTTGGATGGATTCAGATTGCATGTCTTTAGTATGTCTGTGGTGGTGGTAATGTCACAGTGTCCTTTTTCTATCCTCTTGTGTGGCTCACAATGTGTGTTATAGCCCTTTTTCTGTCATTTGTTTAAGGTGGTAACTTCTAGACAATTCTAGAACCTCTTTCTCCATGAAACCAATGATTTTATGGGAAGTTATTTTGAGGTAATTCAGATTATGTGCATGTATTTAGTTTCTTTAATAAAAACTCATACTTTCCTGTCCTAATTCACCAGTGTATGCTACAGTACGTCGCTGTTTATTTTGGTGTTCACACTGACTTCTATTTGGTTTTGTGATCCTGGTTATGCTGCTTTCCACAGTATTACTTTAGCACTTTGGTTTCTAGAACAATGAGTCAGTTCAGGCTCATTCTGTTCTCTTCCTATCCAACCCACACAATAAACATTTACCCAAAGAGTCCCCATTCCTTTCACTGAATGATGATGTTTAGAGGGCAAGATGCAGACAGTAGGTGTAGTGGCTATTCCTTGTTCTCAACTTGACTATATCTGGAATGAACTCCAATCCAGAATTGTGGAGAGCTCACCTGTGACCCAGATTTTGAAGCTGGAAGACACAGTTTCTGACTTGGATCTTGGCATGAAGCTCTTGAGGCATAGTAACCATGAAAAGTTTAGGCCCAGGCAAGGTAGAACACTCTTTTAATCCCAAGAGACTGAGGCATGGAGATTTCTGAGTTCAAGGCCACCTTTAGACAGAGCAAGTTCTAGGTGAAGAAAAGCTTAAACTGAAACATTTAATCCCAGGAGACAGAGACAGGCAGACCTCTGAATTCAAAGACAATCTACAGAGCAAGTTTCAAGACTTGGAAGAATATGGATTTGGGGACTTTGAATTTGGAAAGTCACTGGATATAGGAATGTGAGTGATTTGAGTTGTGTGGACCTCGCCCAAGAATTTCAGTGAAGAAGAATTTCAGAATGTGGCCTAGAGACTGTTTTTGTAGTATTTTGGTGAAGAATGTGGCTGCTTTTTGCCCTTGTCTGAAAAGTTTGCCTGAGGCTAAGGTGAAGAGATTCAGATTAATAGCATTGACAAAGGAAGTCTCAGAAACACCTACCACATAGACTTTGTTCTCTGGTTAAGTCTCATGAAGAGCATTTTCAATAGGCATAGCAAGCTGAGAAGGGAGAAATAAAAAATATATGATTTGAGTATTAAAGGGGCACCAGGAAGTAAAATGGAAGTGAATCCTGTGTTCAAGTGTATTAAATTGAATTAAGAGAGTAATGACCCTGGGGCAAAAATCCAACCCGGATAAATTAGCTCCAGGCAACTTAGTAGAAACTTTTAATCCTGGGAGACAAAGAGCAGAAGATTCCTGAGTTCAAGGCCTAGAACTGAGCATGTTCTAGGTGAAGAAAAGCTTAAATCCAAGCTTGGTTGCCCACACCTTTAATCCCAGTGTTTAGGAGACCATCATGCAGGTCTGTGAGTTCAAAGTCAGTTTATAGAGCAAGTTCCAGGACAGCCAAGCGTAGACAGCAAAGAAATGGAAAACAGAAAGCTGATGATAATGTCATAGAACAAGGGAGCTATACAGGTTCCAGGCCCAGCAAGTATCAGAACTCAGCAGTTTTGGACACGTATCTGGCTTTAGAGTCTAGAATAGTAGGGACTTCTGGGACAATTGACGCTGGTCAGCTGGAGCTAAGAAATTAGTGGCGATTAAGAAGATACCAGCATCACCAAGGTGAAATCTTCTGGGAAGTATTTTATTTCTGAGAGCACAAAGAATCTGTCTTCCAGAGATAGCCAATTATGCTGCAGTTGTACTTCGTAATGTGTAAGAGTCACCCAGGTTTTGAAGGCACGAAGGGGTCATGAAGAACAGCTGAGGCTTGGCACTGTAAGAGATCATGGAAGGCCATTGGTAAAAGTACAGACGCAGTTGCAGTTGACATCCAAGGACTGAAGGAGTCATGCAAAGGAGCTGAGGCTTGGCACCATGAAGAAGGCCTATGAGAGGCTATTGGTGAAGCCTAGTTGCAGAGGAAGACCCCAGTGTATTGGAGATGCCAGTACCATGGGATGATCACCAAGAACAGCAGCAACAGTGAAGTAGTTCAACCTGAGCTTAGAGTGCTACCGAGGGCAGAACTGGTGAAGTGACACCAGTCATTTGGAGGAGCCCAGAAAATCATGTATGGTTCCCAGACATTGATACGAGAAGCTGTAACACTGATGCTGCCTTGGAGACCCAAGATGTTCGAAATGCCAGAGCCGTAGTCTATATGCTAAGGAAAGCTGCTGACAGGAAATGGAACCAGCCTAGGAGAAAGAAGTTTGTTGCAGTCAACAAAGATGAAAAAGGAGTTGGAGATCTAAAGACCTCTTTGACATCAGACATAGAGATGCGGAGTTTGGAATTTGCCCAGATGATTTCTTGTCTTGTTCTGGGGATTATAGTTAAGTGATTGAATGAATCTCATAAGAGACTTTGAACTTTGGACTTTTAATATTTATTTATTTATTTATTTATTTATTTATTTATTTAATGTGAGTACACTGTGGCTGTTTTCAGACAGAGCAGAAGAGGGCATCAGATCTCATTACAGATGGTTGCTGGGATTTGAACTCAAGACCTTTGGAAGAGTAGTTAATGTTCTTAACCACTGAGCCATTTTTCTAGCCCCAACTTAACCACTGAGCCATCTTTCCAGCCCCAGCTTTTAACATTGTTGATACTGTTATAGACTATGGGGACTTTGAAAGTTGGACTAAATGTGTTTTGCATTATTCTATGTTTAGGTATGGCCCCCATATACTACACAATATCTCTCCATATACACAATTATTAACCAAATCCAAGAAATACAAAATGTGAAACATTTTTAGTTTTGAATGTTTAGAATAAGTGATACTTAGCTTTTCACACAGAGAAAAACATAGTTATTTATACATATTTACACAAAGAAACCTATATTTCCATCTTTGCATACATTGAAATCCACGAATTCATATTGATAAATCACTGCAATCTAACACATTAGGGACTTATAATTTTTCCTTTCCATATTTGTAACTCCTTTGTATGATGATAGCATTGGTTCCTATTAGGCTTGAAATTGACCAACCTCCCTCTGTGTAAGCATCCTCTCATTTTCTGTGGTTCCTCATTTGTTTAGATGCTACATTCGCTTTCTCGTAGTCCATACTCTACAACCCACCTTGCTAACATGTGATAGTGGATAAATGTGCTCCAGACTCTCCTCTTCTTCACAGTTACTAAACGTATGCCTTCTTCACATTCGTACCCAGCTGCTACACATTTGCCTTCTTCACATTTCCAATAGCCCTTTCCATGTGCAAGCTTCTATTTGCCTTTCTCTGTTTATTGGCTCATTTGTTTATTTGTTTGTATTGAGATAGATCCTCATTCTATAGCCCAGGTGGGCTCAGAACCCTCAATTCTCATGAATACCCAAGGCGTTGTAGCATTCTGATTGCATATGTGCACTGCCATATCCAGTTATCATGTGCCAGATTCTTAAAGTGCTCAGACCCTTAAATCTTGCTTCAGCTTACCACACACTATCTCCATGTGGCTATCTTGTTGAACCTAGTAGAATTCATTTTCACCACTTGGATGTTTCATGCTTAGGAAGCTTTCCTTACAAATCATAGACTGATGCCCTTCAGTGAACCACTTTCTTAACATTGATGTCATTTTCACCTTTGCCAGGCATGCCTAACTCTCTCCCCATTTTTTGATGTTTTTGAAATGAATTTATTAAAATTACAAAATGTTGTAAAATTGTACAGCTAAATATACTTTGATTTTGTTTGTTTTGTTTTTTGTACATGGCAGGACTAATCTCACCCATGATCTTACAGCAGCTTTAGTTATCTCTGCAAGACATATACAAGATCAAGCTAGCCAAAAAACTTCAGTAAACATTAAGTAAATGATTCCTAAGCTCACCATACACCAAGGAGCTGTTTGCAGTAGATTGTTGCGGAGAATGCTCTCTCCATGATCTTCCCCATCAGAGAGCAATGTAGCTGGCTTGTTCAGGAAGAAAAAAGGAATGATGGGAATGAAAGGAAGGTAATGTAGACAAAGCAAACAAATAGACAATTATATTTTACATGTGACCTGTGTGGCAGTGTCACTCAACTAAAAATTATAGTGTTAGGTTAAAATCAAAGTCAAAGGCAGATTTAGCTTATGTGCTATCTACTTGCTCAGAAAATAGCTAGCTGTTCATTACAAAGTAATCACACCACCTTCGTAGTCAGTTGAGGATATTCCACAAAAGGTTTATTTGTGAGACAGTCAGAAAGTAGCTCCTGCCAAGCTTCTAAGATTTCTGAAGACACAATAATTAAACTCCACAAAAGCCACTGAATCACAGAAAGAATGGCCACCTACCATAGCAATTAACTTTCTAAAGAGATAGCCATGCCTAGGCTTTGATACAAGGAAAGGAAGTTCCTCTGCTAGAAGATACAGGAAGGATATAGGTTCTGTGCATCAGTGACACGAAAGAGAGGGAGGGTATCAGTTTTACTGGCACGCTCTCATACGCTGTATTTGGAAGTAGGAAAAAGAGGATTCAAGAGAGGGAATAGGGCAGATGGAACTCTGGCTCATAATGCTCCCTACTTTGAACTTTTACTATGCCCTTCTTCCCATCCCATCCACATTATCTCTTCTCTTCGTAGATAGGTGGTGGAGTCTCTGACATTTTTGATGGTTGCTTGGCCCAAGGAGTGGCAGCCTTGTAAAAGTAGGTGTGCTCTTGTTGAAGGAAGTATGTCACTGTGGGGATGGGCTTAGAGACCCTCCTAGCTTCCTGGAAAATAGCAGTCTGCTCATGGCTTCTTTTGGATGAAGAGGCAGAACTCTCAGCTCTTCCAGAACCATTCCTGCCTAGACTCTGCCATGTTCCTCACTTGATGATAATAGACTGAACCTCTAACCCCAATTAAATATTGTACCAATATAAGAATTGCCTTAGTCATGGTGTCTCTTCACAACAATGAAACCCTAAGACAGATGTCAATAAAAATGAGCCTAAATATACTGTTTAAGGAAGACTGTGCTTAGTTCCTCCTCATTGCCCCCTAAATTTATAAGTAGAATACAGTTTGAAAGCCATAATGTCTTATATAAGAGATGAATTGTAGGCCTTTTAATATTTATATTGTTATGATAGAGGACAAAAATTTACCTACTTTAGTATTATTTTTGGTCCAGATCCCAAGACAGTTGCTGTCATTTGCAAAGTAGATAACAAGGTGGTTAAAGCAAATCTTGCAAATAATCCAAATTAATGCTGATTCTGTCATCTGTACGAATCCACCCACTTCAGACCTATAAAAAACATTTTCAAGACCAAAGTTTTTGAAGTTTGGAAGATTTTTAATGATATGTATTTGTATTCCATGTGTAGCCTTACTTGAAGTAGGAGCAAACTTTGAACAGAAAGTTTCAAGATGATTCAGGGTTCCTGGAACCTAATATCATTATCTAAATAATTACAGTGAAAGCAGGTGACTGAATGGCCATCTGAGTGAAGAATGGTTGGAATAAGCATAGATTCTGCATTTGGGAGTTTTTTCCCCAAGTGAACGTGCTTTGCAACACACAACAAAGGCTAGAGAGGGGGTTGCAGGTATTTTAGTGCTATTGTAGATCTAAGTTGTGGTGGTCTTATGTAAGAGCAAAGAAATTTTTGAAGAAACAATCTGGAGATATATTTCTAGAAGCTGAAAGGCTAAGTAAGTATCAAAGGTGGTAAAATCCTGGGAGATACACACACACACACACACACACACACACACACACACACTTTTTTTGAGAGAGTGTTTTGTTGCTGTTGTTTAAAAATGTATTTACTTATGTAAGTATATGAGTAAGTTGCTATCTTCAGACACACCAGACAAGGACATTGGCTCCCATTACAGATGGCTGTGAGCCACCATGTGATTGCTGGGAATTGAACTCAGGACCTCTAGAAGAGCAGTCAGAGCTCTTACCCACTGAGCCATTTCTCCAGCCCTCATTGTTTTGAAGCAAGTTTTCATTATGGTGTCCAAGAAGGCCCCAGACTTTCTATGTGGCCCAGGCTAGTCTCCAGTTCTCAGTGAGTCTATTTCAGCCTCTCAAGTAGGGATATTTCAAGTGTCCTATCACGTCCAGCTGTGTTATGTTCTCTGTATGCTTTGAGATGTTCTTCTTAAGTAGTTCTGGCTACATGAAACTTTGTACATGAGGCTAAACTGAAACTCATATAGATACTTCTGCCTCTGCCTCCAAAGCACTATGATTATTGATGTGCACCACCCATCTGCCTTGTAAGTACCCATTTCAAGAGAACAACATATTGTATCTGAGGATATCTGAACAAAAGTTACATAAGAGAATGTCAACTTTAAATCAATTTCCAGAGTAGAAAATGTCAAGATTAGATAAACATAATCACATGTATCATGGAAGACTTTTTAATGTCTTCTCATTTACTATCTACCTTCACCAAATGGAAACTTCATGATAGAATTGGTATAGTTTTCACTTCATATGAGAGGGTTTCACTTTATATGAGAGGGCAAGGGGGCTGGAGCGACGGCTCAATGGTTAAGAGCACTGATTGCTCTTCCAGAGGTCCTGTGTTCAATTCCCAGCATGGTGGCTCACAGTCATCTGTAATGGGATCTGATTCCCTCTTCTGGTGTGTCTGAAGACAGCTACAGTGTACTCATATAAATAAAAAAAATAAATGAATTAAAAAAGAGAGAGGGCAAAAAAAAATTATATGAAATAGATTTTGGTCAGCAGACAGGAAAAGAACAGCTTCCAAAAAGTGTGTATTCAGAGGCAGTAGAACTAAAAGAAGATTGTTATTGCAGACTACAAATTCAATTCACCCAATGCATGTGATACACTGGCAACAATGTTATTCAGCCTGTGAGAATCGGTTTCTGGGCCTTAGATAAAAGTAGGAAGGTCTGTAACTTTAGGTAACCTTGTGAAGCATTTTTTTTCCAGCCCAGGGACTTTGTCTTTGTTATTCCCTCTGCAAAGAAAACTCTGCCCTCTGCTATCTAACTTGTTTGTGCTGTACCTGTTTCGGGAAGTTCTTTAAACTCCTCTGATTTCTCCAGCAAGACTAGAACTTGACATAGCCCCTTGCATTCAGTAGTGATGCCAGAACCTGCAGTAGGGTAAAACAAGAAGTTTACTTCAGAAATCTCATAGGAGACAGAATGGTCCTAGATGGGAGAAATCTGTTAGCTGCTAATGGCTGCTATGATTCTCTGGCAGAAGCAGGACACATGTTAACTAAATTCTGTTCAGTTTTTCTTCTGGATTTGTCCTCATGAGCTGCTATTCCCACACAGCATCACAGTGGGTGCCAGTTTCCTATCTTCTACATGAAACTACATTATAATTTCTCAGAAGCCTCCATTCCTTCTAGATTCCAGTTGCATATAAACAACAAATAAAAATCTTGATATTTGGATTTAAAAAATGATGGGGCTTCTTTTCCTTTTGGCCATCAAAGGATTGTGGGAGCAGATCCCACTTCTTTCTATCCACATCCAACAACACAATATCTATGTCATAGTTATAACTTCATTAAGCCTCTAAGACTGCAAAAAGTTTTAGACATGTACTTATTACTAGTAGAGAAATAGAGAGGCTGGCCACTGATTTCTGATTTGACTTGGGTTATTGAAAATTCCTAATAATGAAAAACAAAGAACAGATAGAAACCACTAGTAGTTAGTGTAGATTATCTTTTAATTTTAAACCTCAGTACATTTCAATATTATGTTCAGAGTCCTTTGATAAAGGACCTTACTATTACACAGAAATCAAGTACTTTGAATACTTCCCCACATTGATAACCACAGTTAAATATTATGGGCCCCAAATGATAAACACAAAACCCGAGTCTCAGAAAATTACCCAAGAGCATACACCTAGAAACATCGTACCTATGAATCTAGCTTATATTCTCAACTCTCAGATGAGACCGGGTCATACAATTTTTGCTATTTCATGCTCATGCACTCCCACAACACGTTGGAATTCATTCATCAACATCTCTTAACACAATGGATTATTGGAAATTAAACCCTTCCTAAGACTCAGATGCCTGCTCTGGGAAGCACTTTAGATGACGGATCACACATTAGCATAATATAGGACAAGAAGACAATCTGTTGAATAGCTCAGATCCTCTTTTTCATTTGACAAATTTTATCATATATTAAAAGGCGTTTGTATTCATGTATGTGTGGGTGCTACACAGTAAGCTCTTTACTCATTGGGCCATCACTTGTTTATATATAAAAGGCTTTACACACTTATGTAATTAATTTATTTTGCAAGTTGGAGATGTGGGCGAGCAGGCCTTGGCACTATGTGGAGACAATTTATGGCAGTCCTTTCCCTCTTTCCATTATGTGGATAACAGGGATGGGTCTTCAAACTTGGTGGCAAGCACTTTTACTCACTGAACCATCTTACAGGACCTAAAAGATATTTTTTATATATTAATGGGCTTGTGTTATACATTCTACTTCTTATCTGTTTTTTTTTTTTTTTTTTCATTATCGTGAGAGAAGCAAACTGGGTGTTGGTTTGTTTTTTAAAGACAGGGTTTCTCTGTGTAGTCCTGGCTGTAGACCAGGCTGGACTTGAACTCAGAGATCTGCTTGCCTCTACTTCCCAAGTGCTGAGATCAAAGGTGTATGCCACCCCCCTGCCTAGCAAACTGTTGTGCTTATAGTAACTGGTACTTCTGGCTAATAATATCCCACCCTTCAAACTGTTTTCTGCAGCAACTGCATGATTACACATTCTCATCAGTAAAGCACGAGGTTTACCCTTATCTCCACAGTCTCATCCACTGTTATTCGTGCTTGTAGTTTTGTTTTATTTTGGGGACCTAGGCTCACCATGTAGCCCAGGTGGGCCTCAGCCTCACATTTTTCCTGCCCCTGCCTCCTGAGACCACATCGTTGACCCTGAGTGCTGTAAAAACAAGATGGTTTTTATTCTTACAAGAATCTCTTTATAGGGTATATGAATGATATGTCAAAGTTGCATGCAGCTACTATACCTAATGAATTTAACAATATCAGGATACAAAGCTAACATGGAAACATACAAGAATAGCCCCTCCATTGCTTCTGCCAGGCATTTTGTCACAGTAACAAGACACACACTCATATAACTGCTTGCCTCACACTTTCATTACATAATGGATTTTTACCTCAAGTCTTGCTCCACAATATAAAAGCTTGCATATTTCCTTAAGAAACTCAAATCTACAAACACGAACATGTAAAAGACTGATAGGGAACAGTCTGGTCATCTTTTCTTGCATCTTTATTTGTGTTCTTCTTTTCAAGGACTTTCTAGAGACATTCACAGAAATCCATTTTGCATTTTAAAGAGACAGACTCTACTATCAGCCAAGATCAAAAATTTTGACCGTCAGATAAGATTCATAAATTAAAGCAAATATTCATTGGGAAGGTGAAATTCAGTTTTCTTACAGTAGCACTCTGATCTGGCCTTTCTTAACACTTCCCTCCAGAAAATCCTGTCCTCCACCTTTGCGGAAATCTCTAGAAAGAAGCTTCCTTTAAAGTTTAAACAATGATACCATGGCCATTGAAACGTTTCTTTTAGACATTTCTTGTTTTTAACACCAAACAAAGTGCCAGGAGATAGTTTATTGTTTTTGTGTCTGTGGTATTGTGTGGTGAATACTCACTCATAAATATTTGACTAGCACTCTACTACTAGAGATACACTTCTAGTCCAAGATGGGGTTTTCATCAAAAATCAAAATCACAGTACAGCTATTTCCTGACCTCTACCACCTCTGGAACATTATGTCCTTATTCCATTGAAGGGACAAGGTCTTTTAAGTACTTGACCAAACCATATTTTGGATCAAAACATTGATTCCTATTTCTTCCCAAATCTTTGCACTCATCCCTTGCCTGATGAAGGGGGCTTCTGTTTCCCTTCCTTGGATAAAATCATATTCTGATTCCTCCCACATTCTTAGCTTTAAAGAAGAACAGGTTAAGTAGGGGTGACACAGAGTCCCTGGTGAGCAAGACAGGATCAAGTACTAGTTTTTAAAAGTACTAAAAAAAAATTCATGAACTTCACTCAATCTGTTAGCTTTTATTAATTGCCCATGTATTTATCACTGCATTTTCTGGCCAGACTATTATCTCCTTTCTGTAGTCAAAGGGCAGAAGACCACAGTTCCAAAATGCTATAAGCAAGGCGTTGGACTGAAAAGTATTTTGATTCAAAGAGTAGTGACTTCGATGACTAAGTAGCATGAGCAACAAACATTGTCTGTGTACAGTGTGCATGAGTGTTCACTTGCACCAACTGCTGATCAGTGTATGCTGTAAAAATTCCCAAACCCTATTCGGTGTAGCCACCGGAATGAGAAGACAAGCCCCTTGAACTGGGAACTGATAAGATAAAAGCTGCCAGCTCAGCTCTGACACTAACTGGCTGTTTGTCTGTAGGTAAATCATTTTCCTGTCCAGTTTCCTTATCTGTGAAATCAGAGTTTGAACTGATAAGATGCCCCTGAAAGACCTGAAACTGAAACTTCTAGGGAATAGTACAGAGAAACCACGTGAAGATCCCAGGCCGGAAAAAAAGAAAGAAAGAAAGAAAGAAAGAAAGAAAGAAAGAAAGAAAGAAAGAAAGAAAGAAAGAAAGAAAGAAAGAAAAAGCAAAGAAAAAAAAAAAGAAAAAAGGCTTTCTGAATAGGACACCAAGAGTCCAGAAGTAATACAAATGGGACTGCATCAAATTAGCCTCTGAGCTGCAAAACAAGAGAGTCAAGAAAGTCAAGTAAAAATCAAGGAGAATCAAGAAGAATGTATTTGCCAGCTATTCATCTAACAGGATATTAATATCCAGAACATAAAAAGAGAAAAAAAAACCCACCTAAGTTGGCGGGTTTGGCAGCAGAGTCCTGTAACACTCAGAACTTCGGTGCTTCTGAGGCTGAGGTAGGAGGATCATAAATCTAAGCCTTATTTGGGCTACAGAGTGAATTTAATGCCACCCTGAGCAGTTTAGTGATAACCTGTCTCAAAAATAGCAAGAGGACTGGAGATCCAGCTCAGCAGAAAAACACTTGTATAGCATGTACAAGACCCTAGGCTCTATTCTGTGCCAAACCCTCTCTCTCCCCTCTCTCTACTCTCTCTCTCTCTCTCTGTGTGTGTGTCACACCCTCTCTCTCCTCTCTCATTAAAAGAAAGTATAAGGGTCATACTCTAGTTAGAAATACTTCGGAAGTGCTGGGAAGTGAAGCCAAAGGACTTGAGCATGCTAGAAAATGATATACCTGTGAGCTATATTCCTAGTCTGTAGGAATGCATTTTAAGGAGCTGGGGAAATGGATCAGTAGTTATGAGCATTTGCAGCTTTTGAGCTTTTGCAGAAGACCTGGTTTCAATTTCCAGCATCCATATGTGGCTTACATGCACCAGGCTTAATACTCAGTGCGTATACATACATGCATACATGGAAGCAAAACACACACACACACAATTTAAAAAACTTGTATTTTTTAAAAAAGAAACACTTTAAGAGTCCTTTTCCTGCAGATAAAAGTGTCCAAACAATTTCTTAACAGTAGTGCAAGTATGGTGATCTTAAATAATGCTTGGTCCAGGGAAGGGCACTATTACAAGGTATGGTCTTGTTGAGGAAGTGTGTCACCGTGTTGGTGGGCTTTGAGACCCTCCTCTAGGCTATGTGGGAGACAGTCTTTTCCTAGCAGCCTTTAGATGAAGATGTAGAACTCTCAGCCCCTCCTGCACCAAGCCTGCCTGGATGCTGCCATGCTGTTGCCTTGATAATGGACTAAATCTCTGAACATGTAAGGCAGCCCCAATTAAATGTCCATATGAGTTGCCTTGATCATGGTGTCTGTTCACAGCAGTAAGACAGGGAGATAGACTTCAACGGGAGGTTAAACCTCCGGGTTTTACATGCATTAGGCAGGAGAGTTCTACGATAGACTAATCTCTCATTTAAAATGCTTTTTGATGATGCACAAGATTCTTTCATGAACCAAATTGATGGTATTTCTTCCTCTGAAGAATACTGGGCTAAAGGGACTTTTAAGATTTTATTACTTTTATTTTCCTCCTTGTCTTCATTCTAACCCTTTTTCCCAAATTGAAAGTCTCTTTTTGATTATTATTGTAACACATTTTAGGTTCCAGTGTTCTCTTAATGTGTCCGTGGGAGATATGAAAAGAAATGAAGCTTCATTTTTGTTGTTTGTAGCAGATTTTTTGGTTACTTTGTGGGCTTTTTCTTTTCCCCTTACAACTTTCTAACACTAGATAAGAAAGAAGGAGGGAAACTGGGACACAGATAACATTAGACTACTTCCTGCTGATTAGAGGCACTAAGCTCCTTGGAGCAAGTTTGATCTAATTTCTTGCTGCTTCTTTGCACACCACTACTTGACAAACTGCAACCAATGACCCATGCACCTTTTGGGGCCCTAGCATTTATAGTCTCCAAAGAGCCCCCAGAATTGCAAACATCATGCATTCTCAGAAATTATCTACAGCTCTCCAAATCATGTCCCTGCTAGAGACAAACTACTCAACTTCTGTGGACAATCTGAAAGGCCCCATGTCCCACACCTGGGATTAAAATGAAAACATTACTGTATTTTTGTATTTTTAAAGAAACCAAAATGGTTACTATACTTGTTGATTCTTCAAACACCCTCAGTTTGTGTCTTGTGCCAATGACAAATGAAATAAATATGCTGCATCTCAAAGAGGGTGCCATACACAATGCCATGCCACCTGGTAAATCCGAAGATGTACAGCACGAGGGATGCCCAGAATAGCCCCTCAACTCCAGGACTCTTATGTACACAAAAGAGACTGTGTAAGGGTAAAAACTGAGATCTTAGATATTAAAGATGGATGTTTCCCCTCAGCCCTTACTTGCTTGGCCTCGCAGTGACTACCCCCCATCTGTCTTAACCCCTGCTATTATGTAAGGCTGCCTTGTAGTTTTTACTATGGAGACCACTAAAACTAGTCATCCTGCTTTTATCTGTGCTTAACCTATAACACTCTAGAATTACCTAGAGAGCTTGTTAAAGTGGGGGTTCTAGAAGTCTGCACTATGATTATGGATATAGAAGGGTGGCGGAGTTCTTATATTAAAAACCTTTATTTTCCTAAAGACACCAAGGTTACTCTGCATACACTGTTAGAACATAAGTTAACGAATGAATCAAAGGTACGGCTGTTCCTTACTGACTCATTGGGGACACGACAAAAAGAATTGCCTGTGTCCAAGCAGCTGTGAAGGAAATGTAAGAACCGGGGTAGAAGATGACTGAGCATATACTGCTTTTTAAATTGCTTTATTAACTTCAAATTATGAAAAAGATTTTTTTTCTAAAATGGGTTGAATTACCATGCTGATCGGAATGTTTAGAATTCAATGCAACGATTAAACAACGTTTACGTAGAAAACTGTTAAGTGGAAACACCAAAAGTTTTACAGAAAAAAATACCCCACTAAATACAAGCTTGTAAAACAGTAGCCATTTTGTGAGCCCAGAGAAAACCTTAGATTTCAAGGTATGAGGCAGAAGTCATAATGATTGTCAGGTTCCGGGGTTCGGAAACGCATGTAAGGCCTCATCTGTTGCTCCTTAGTCTTTCTCTTGGCTTCCATCACCTGCCCTACAAATCTGCCAACATCCTCCCCACCTTCATTGTGATCAACATGTCTATTAGGTATGGCCCATAGAAAGTTAGGCACAAATCGCCTGACTTTCCTTCTGACATTTCCCCCAGGCTTCTTGTTTTCAACCTCTTCCAGATGGTGGGATTCTTCTTCACTTTGTTTGGAGGCCTTCCCACCTTTTTTGTTCTTTTTGTCTTTCTCCACAGTGAGATCCAGTATGACTTGCTTGACTTTGGACGCCATTACTCCTTAGAAAAGAGATAAGATTGCTTACTTCTTGGACTAATCAACACACAGAACGGAGGTACAGGCCTGGCTGGGCCAGAACCCCTCCCACCCTAGACCATTTTTTTCCAATGCACCCACTTCCAAGGCCCCGAAGGATACAAAAACAAAAACGGAAGCATGAGATGGGAGAAAAGATAAAAGTAGCAGGGAAAGTTGAACTCTGGGAGATCAAACCCAGCTTTGCACACGTTTCCTTTACCCCTCTCAGTCCCCAGCCCTGCCCCTGCACCTACCTGGGCCTATCCTCGCCTTCTCTTCCCAGCGATGCTCACCACCAGGTGCCCCTCGAAGCTTCTGGTCCTCTGACCTGCGAGCAACCCAGGATGGCTGAGCGGGTGGGTGGGAGGGAGGACCTGTGGCGCCGTCCCGAGCGCCACCGCCCAGGCTCTTCCCGCCGCCTCGGGAGCCCCCGCCCCGCCCCGCCGACCACCCCGGCCCGCCGCCATGCAGGGACGCCGGGGTCTATGGGAAGCTGTGGCGGGGCGCATGCTCCTACTCCCCGAGGGTCTCCGCCCGGGCCCGCCGCCCCCCACCCCGCCGGGCCGCGCCGCCTCGCACTCGGGAACGGGAACCGCCACCTGCAGCCTCGGCCTGCGCTGCGACGGCCTGGGTGGCGGCCGCGGGACCCCGACGACGGGCTCCGCGGGTCGGGGCCGCCGTCCCCCTCACCTGCTGCGCTCTTCCTCCTCCTGCTGCTTTCCGCGCCGCCCCGGCCCGCGCGCTCCGCGCCACCAGGAACAGGTGCCTCCGTTAGGGATGGCGGGCTGGCGAGAGTGAGCGAGGGAAGGTCCGAGACCCAGCGAGGGGTGTGAGCCTGCGTGGGCTAGTCACGTGCCACGTGCGTCACAAACAAAGCTCCGCCCCCGGCCCCAGCCCCTCTTCCCGCCCCCAGAGTCTTGCTGTGCAAAGTTCAGGTCCCTTCCTCACCTCTGGGTCCCTTTACTGTCTCCAGCCTGGGCCCTGTCTCTCTGAGCCCTGAACATTTCCTGGCCTGGAGAAAGGAAGGGCCCTGTGTGCTCTGTGTGCTGCTGCCATTCCCACTTCTCTGAGGGACTGATTTCCCCCCCTTCTCTATTTTCAGGATGCCCCTTCTGGTTGCTCTCTCTGCTCTAAAACTGGATTATTGTCTCAGAATTCAAATGGAGCTAAGGTCTGGCAAGATAGCTCAGTGGTTAAAGTGCATATTGTACAAGAAAGTGTGAAGATAATAGAAAGGAACCCCAGAATGCCTGTGAATGCAAAACATTCGTAAATGTCTTTTGGGAGGATTGTAAATCCAATTTCAGAAGTCAGGAACTAGTTAACTGAAATTCTTGAATACAGTTTAAATATCCTATGGACAACTAAGGACCTTTTACAGGTATGTTAAGAAAAACTTAAGAATTTCAACACGACCACAGTGGTGGTGAACATGCCTTTAATCCCAGCACCGAGGAGGGAGAGGCAGGCAGATCTCTGAGTCTAAGGCCATCCTGGGCTATACAGAGAAACCCTGTCTCAAGAAATGCAAAATTAATTAATTAATTAATTAAAATAAAAAAGGCAGGCAGAGGAGTTTTGTGATCACACTATGTTATCTGTACCATATGTGATGGTTTGTATATTCTTGGCCCTGGGAGTGGCAACATTAGAAGGGATGGCCCTGTTCAAGTAGGTGTGGCATTTTGGAGTAGGTGTGTCACTGTGGGCATGGGCTTTAAGACTCTCATCCTAGCAGCCTTCAGATGAAGATGTAGAACTCTCAGCTCCTCCTGCACCATGCCTGCCTGGATGCTGCCGTGCTCCCTGACTTGATGATAATGGACTGAACCTCTGAACCTGTACACTAGACCCAGTTAAATGTTGTCCTTATAAGACTTGCCTTGGTCATGGTGTCTGTTCACAGGAGTAAAACCCTAAGAAAGACACCATACCCATGAAGTCTGTCGTGGCCATGAGTATTGGCTGTGAAAATTAATGTCCCCACCTCTGACTATTGTTCCCCACCAAATGGGAGTAACCTACTCCCAAGATTATGCTCTTTTTTGCGAATATGATATCTGCTTTGAGGAAGACAGGTACTGAGGTACAAAATCAGTGCTTTCCTGTCAAAGTGTGAGCATCAGTCTTCAGAGTCTCCAGGTGCTACTAACTGAAGTTAGTCTCGAGCTAAACCTCACTCTCCCTTCCCCATCCCTTTGTCTTTCTTCACCTTAACAAGGCTCTCTTTTTAGGGAGCCAACCCTAAAAAAGAATGTTCTATGTTGATAGTCTAACTAAAATTCCAAAAATAGGAAAACAGAAAGCAAATAATAACTGGTGTTTATTTATCAAACAACAAATTAAAAGTCAAAGATTCTCCCCAGTAAAAGGCCTTTAAATGTTCATAGGATATTTAAACTGTATTGCGGAAGTTCAGTTAGCTGACAGGATCCTCCATTATGCCTAATCTTCCCTCTTCCAAAGGTATTTTTTTGTGTGAACTAAGTACTATTCCTTCTGCCATGGTCTTATTTTCTGCTGAGTAGGTATGGTCAGTTTCAAAGCTCCACTTGTTTATCTGTACCACTGGGCCAGAGTCTGACTCTGCGTCAAAGAAAGTGAGAATATGGGCTGAAGAGATAGCTTAATGGTAAGGACAGTGGCTGTTCTTCTAGAGGTCCTGAGTTCAAATCCCAGCTACCACATGGTGGTTTATAACCATCTGTAATGAGATCTGATGCCCTCTTCCAGTGTGTCCGAAGATAGCCACAGTGTACTTGTATCTAATAAATAAATAAATCTAAAAAAATCCTAGCAAAAACTATTTTAGAAAAAGAAAAGAAAGTGAGGATAAGTTCTCACCTATATAGGACTATCACTTTATACTTTTAACTTGCCCAGATGATTATTGCTCCAGTGCTTCTTTGGCCCAGATACCAAACAAAACAACACAAAATTTAAGATAGTAGTCCTTTTGGGCGAGAGTGTGTATGTATTTGTCAGGGCTCTCTAGAGTCACAGAACTTATGGTAGTCTCTATATAGTAAGATGACTTACAGTCTGTAGTCTAACTCCCCAACAATGGTCAGCAGCAACTGTGAATGGAAGTCCAACGATCTCAAAGTTGCTCAGTCCCACAAAGCATGCAGGTGAAGAGGGAACCTTCATTCTTCCAATGTAGGTCTCCAACAGAAGGTGTGTCCCAGATGAAAGGTGTGTACCACCATGCCTGGATCTGGGACTTGCTTTGTCTCAGATGACCTTGGACTCAGAGATCTCCTTGCCTTAGTATTCTGGGATTCATTGCCACTATGCCTTAAGGTATCCATGCCAAGATTTAGGTCAGAAACTTGTATCTCCCAGTCGTAATAACAGGATCACAGGTGAGCCTTCCAATTCTGGATTGTGTGGTTCATTCCAGATATAGTCAACTTGACAACCAGGAATCGCCACTACAGAGAGGGGAGAGAGGGAAAGAGAGGGAGACGAGGGAGGGAAGCAAGGAGGGAGGGATTGAGGGAGGCAGAGAGAAAGAGAGAGAGAGAGAGAGATCTCGAACAGGCAAGCAGGCGAGAATGTGTGTCCATCCACACTGAATTTAGGTAATGGGAATTGGATTGAGAACTTAATGGTCATTTAGAATTATCGAACTCTTCCCTGGTTAAGAAATATAATTTGACTCCTAGTCTGGGAAAGTACTGATTATTTTCTTAGAACATATTTAGGAATTATTAGCTCCAGCTGGTACATGCCTCCTCAATACCCACTAAAGCAAAGAATTTCCTGAAACACTAAAAGTTCTTTATTTTTTATATTTTTGATGTAATGGTGCTTGGGCAGAGGCTGGGGGTTTGTGTAGCCCTGGCTGACCAAAATTTGCTTTGAGTTCAATTCCCCGCAACCACATGTGGCTCACAACCATCTGTAATGGGATCCAATGCCCTCTTTTGGTGTGTCTGAAGACAGCTACAGTGTACTCATATACATACAATAAATAAATATTTAAGAAAAAAAGAGGGCTGGAGAGATGGCTCAGTGGTTAAGAGCACTGACTGCTCTTCCAGAGGTCCTAAGTTCAGTTCCCAGCAACCACATGGTGGCTTACAACCATCTGTAATGGGATCTGATGATCTCTTTTGGTGTGTCTGAAGTCAGTGACGCTGTACTCACATACATAAAATAAACAAATAAATCTTTAAAAAAAACACTAAGAATATTTGTGGTTGCTGGTTTGAAAGAAGGAACTGTGATTTAACTGGACCAAGGGAGGATGGGACATTAGAGGAGGATGGGATCTAAAAGTCAGTTGCCCTGCTCTATATATTACGACTCCTTATCCCATTTTATCTTTCAAATGTGCAGATTTTATTGTCGGCTAAAACATAATGCTGGCCTGGACTTCCACATATTTAAACCATTCTCATATAATATTGTCAAGGAATATTCGATATAAAATGAATGTTTGAAAATCAACTGTGTTGCAGACGGTAGCCATACTGAAGCCCTGCTGACTGTGTATTGGTACAAGTTTCTGCAGTGATCATAATTTTCACTTCCTACCACAGGTGCCAAGTTTGTAAATGAATTAATGAATGAATAAATAAATAAATAAATAAATAAATAAATAAATAAATAAATACACGCCGCTTTATAATCTATCACTTCACATCTTTCCAACTGTGGCAGTGGAGGAGAGGGGGCTTTGGACAGAATCTAGAACCATCTCTCTTTGTCTCCAAATGGCACTAGCTTTTAAAGTGTCTATTTGACAGTGACTACCCTAGGGTAAATAGGTGCCCTTGTGCTCCAGTTTTGCTTGCATGGATGCACTTTCAGGGCAGTGGGAGAGATACTGATAAAGTTCTCCTCATAAGCATTCTAGTCCTCTTTTTCTAGGCTCACACAGGGAAATGGATCCACACAGGACACAAAAGCGCTGAAAGGAAAGAAGGAAGCAGAGGGAAATGTGGTCCTTACCCCCAACATGTTCTCACCCACAGGTATAGAGATACCAGATGGCTCTTTTAGAATGTTAGAACTCTCTAAGTCAGTTTACTAGGCTCAAACAGGACACACTCATCTCTTGTTGAAAATGGTCACATGAGCTTGGTCCTCAGCTGTGCCCTTTAGCAGTGTATGCATCCTGAAAATGCCTCTCACTGCAAGGCCTATGACAAGGAATATTAGGATACACCAAACAGCTTGGTGGTGTTAAAATTTACTGTGTCTCTTCCATAGGCAGGGCTTTTGGAGACAGGATGCAAGAATATTTCTTCACTATCAGCTTTTCAATAATTTCAAACATGTAATGATGCAACATATGCTGTTAAAATGGATTAGGGTGTTTTGCATTAACAGAGATGCATATATATATATATATATATATATACACATTACATATATATGTTATATATACTGTTTGTCATTCAAAGCTACTTAAGGAACTACATCACTAGTATATTGAATAAATTTTGAGACATCAATACAGTGAAACATATAGCCAACAAAAACAAAGGCGAGGTTTCCTTGAAAATCAGTATAAAATGTTACAGAAATATATAGCTCTAGACAGTCACAGTACTGTATCCATGTAAATTCCATTACACAGAGCACTGAGAGGGACTTTGTGCAGCCTGCGCTTCATAATGAATTCCAGACCTATGTAGGCTGCACAGGAAGACTCTGTCAGGAAAAGGGAGGGGAAAGGAGGGGAGGGGAGGAAAGAGGACAGGAGGAGGAAGAGAGAGGAGGAGGGGGAGGGCGGGAAAGAGGGGAAAGAAATGTGGAATTGGGGAGAAAAAGAATCGGAATGGAGGCACGAAAAATAAGGCAGTATTGGCCCAGAAATTTCAATGAATAAAATATGTAAAAGTTTCTGTTCATAATGATAGGCCAGACTTTCTGTCTCATGGCTCATAGTATCCTTATACTGTAGGGCTGTCTTTTATTCTACCTAGGCTTCTGAGGATGGGTTGGTAACAGATGCCACTTCACCCCCATGACCAAATGTGTCTTGAGAAGCATTTTGCATAATGAGCAGGAGATTAAGTCTCTACGTTTTAAACTAGTTTATAAAAAATGATTCAAATTATGTCTAAAAGAAAAATACAGGAGTGCATGACTATTGTAAAATCACACTATGCTCTAATGAGACTTGGCAGCCAGTCACAAGCAGGCATAGGGCAGCCCAATGACCCTGAGTGACAGAGGAACAAAGTGCCAGAGTGGGGTCGGGATAGCTGTTCCATAGCATCCTGAAGAGGAGGTGGCACAGGACAGGGTGAAGAAAGGTCTAGAAAGTCCTGTGCCAAGGGTATTGTGACAGAAAATAGAATCCTGATCTTTATGGAATATGTGTATCTTAATTTACACAGAATACAGAAAAGATAGGTCAGAGAATGTTTGGTAGATTTGAGGGTGATAGTAAGTGTAAGAGATTTAATATACATATGACGTATCCAAATAAGAGTATTAGTACAATAAATCCCGTCATGGCATCTGTTTCTCAGCAAAATGTTCACCCCATCAATTAAAATGTATTGTTGGTACCGATTGGATGCCATCTCCTGGTCAAAGTGAGGACTGCAGTGATATCCGAGCACCGGGCCACAGCAGGGGAAAAGAGGAATTCAAGTTACCCACTGCCTTTACAAAGCTTGGCTTTTGTGTATTGACTATAAAATGCAGGCAGTAATAGCTCATAATGACTCAGAGAGAATCAAAACTTGTCTTTCACTTTTTAATATCCCCAACTGTCAGTGTAATTGCCTTTGGGTCGAACTTGGAATACAGTTCTGCTGAAAAGGTGAGATATCTATATCTGATTTTATAAGCCTCATGTAGCCATAGCCTAAACACACATATTCAAGATCCACCTATATAGTCACAGGGAACCAGTAAATGTTCCCTTGAGTCACTTCTAGTTAAACTGTAGACTTCAGGTGCTAGAGAGATGGCTCATCAGTTAAGAGCACTTGATGCTCTTCCAAAGGTCCTTAGTTCAATCCCCAGCAAGAAAACTATAGATCACAACCATCTATAACAGGATCTGATGCCCTCTTCTGGTATTTCTGAAGGCAGAAACAGGTACTCACACACATAAAATAAATAAATTCATCTTTTAAAAAGAAGTAGACTTTATTTCCAGGCTTTTTGCCTCTGTTGACTATGATTAATGTTTTTAGGCTTCAAGCCACCTTGTCACCAAGGATTATAGAAGAGGCCATGACCAACATTCTATTTACTAGTCCTGCCAGTTGAGGTTACCAAGCTAAATCAAATGTTCTGGTGTGAAACTGAAATATCTTACCATTCTCATCTATTTAAGAACATTCATTCTAGTTGATGGAGTTACTGAACACAAAGCTCTTGTGAGTGCTAGACATATGGTGTACCACTGAGTTACTTCCTCAGCCCCAGAAATTTTCCCAAAGAGGATTCACAAATGGCCAACAAGCATATACAAATGTAAAAATGTACAATACCATTAAGCTTCGGGGAAATTAAAGTAAAATAAAACCCAGATATCGCCTTACACCTGCTAGGATAGTTATTCTCAAGAAATAAAAGATATTAAATTTTGGCAAGTATGTAGAAAAGATAGAACCCTTATATGCTGTTGGTGGAAATATAGATTGATAGAGACATTATACAGAACGATTTAGGAGTTCCTCAGACATTTAAAATAGAACTACCTTGTGCTCCAACAATCCAATTCTTCTTTTGGTCACAAACTAAAAGGGTATAACAGCAGCAGTGTTTATAAAAACTCTATTCATAACAGCTAATATGTGAATAATCTAATGTCTGCTGGTATACAAATGAATGGATTATTGACTATGTTCAATGAAAAACTCAGTCATAAAGGAAAGCTTTGCTATTTGGTAACACAGATGAATCTGAGATAAACCACATAAAGTCAGACAATGTATGTTTTTACTTATAATTTAAACCTAGTTCAATTCAGAAGCCACCTGTACTTAATATATTTCCAGTTAGAAAGACATAATAGTGAAGTGTTCCTCAAAGTGTACAAAGTTATCTATCCAAAATAAAGCAGCCAAGGGGTATAATGTATAGCATGTCTATAGCTAATAATGAAATGGGTGTAGGAAATTTGGCCAGAGTAGATATTATGGTTTGCATAGGTATGGCCCTCATAGATTCATGTATTTGAATACTTGGCCCATAGGAAGTGGCACTAACATGAGATATAGCTCTGTTAAAGAAATTGTGTCATTGTGGGGGCAAACTTTGATGTCGGCTATGCTCAAGGTAGGTCAAGTGTCTCAGTCTCCTGTTGGTTTTGAATCAAGATGTTGAATTCTCATCTCCTTTATCACCACATCTTCCTGCACATGCTTCTCACCATGATGATAATGAACTGAACTTCTGAAACTGTAAGTCAGACCCTTAAATTAAATGTTTTCTTTTATAAGAGTTGCCTTGGTAGGGCTGGAGAGATGGCTCAGTGGTTAAGAGCACTGGCTGCTCTTCCAGAGGTCCTGAGTTCAATTCCCAGCACCCACATGATAGCTCACAACCATCTGTAATGGGATCTAATGCCCTCTTCTGGTGTGTCTGAAGACAGCTACAGTGTACTTACATACATTTAATAAATAAATCTTAAAAAAAAAAGAGTTGCATTGGTCATGATGTCTCTTCATGGAGGTAAAATCCTGACAGTAGACTTCATGTGTTATTACAAAATAAATTAGAGCTATTTGAAAATATCTATATCATATCTTATTTTATTTCTATATAGTAATCATTCTTTCTCCAGTATTTATGTGCATGTGTTAATATACGTGTGTGTGTGTGTGTGTGTGTGTGTGTGTGTGTGTGTGTGTGTGTGTGGACTAAAGGAAGAGGAACAAGGAATACAAGTTTGAGGCCAGTCTTAGCTACAGAGCCAGGCCCTGTCTCAAAAAAAAAAAAAAAAAAAAAAAAAAAAGGAAAAGGAAAATAAAAACAAGATTAATTTACACATATATTGACAGAAACTCACTGCATAATTTACTATTTTTCAGTATGTACGAACCATGTTTCTCCCTGGGGGAAACAAGTAGAATAAATGTTTAAGACTAAGGGTATATCCTAGGCAAATGATGGAACTAGATACTATCATCGTGAGTGAGGTAGCCCAGTCACAATAGAACACACATGGTATGCACTCACTGATAATTGGATACTAGCCCCAGAAAGCTCTGAATACCCAAGAAACAACTCTCAGACCATATGAAGCTCAAAAAGAAGGAAGGCCTCGGTCCTTTTTAGAAAATGTAGAAGCCTCGGTCCTTTTTAGAAAGTGTGGAAGCCTCGGACCTTTTTAGAAAAAAAAGTCTATAGCACCCTCTCAGAGTGTGGTACACCTAGACCTTAAATCATTAATAATTCAAGAGGTAAGACTGCAGCCTTGTGTCAATCCTTGGTATTTAAAAATCATTATGCTTAATCTTTACACACCAAGAAAACTTTGACTATTTCCATATTATGTTTTGTTTTATATGTACTTTATGTTTATTGTAACTAGTAAGTTTTCAATGCATACTATCAAACCTTTAAAAAATCAAGTACTGAGGGCCGCGCATCGGCCGCGCTCAGCGGCGGGGTGGAGCGGACGGCGAGTGTCACGATGTCTGACCAGAAGGCAGTGATCAAGAACGCAGACATGTCTGAGGACATGCAACAGGATGCCATTGACTGCGCCACTCAGACCATGGAGAAGTACAACATAGAGAAGGACATCGCTGCCTATATCAAGAAGGAATTTGACAAGAAATATAACCCTACCTGGCATTGTATTGTGGGCCGAAATTTTGGCAGCTATGTCACACATGAGACAAAGCACTTCATTTATTTTTACTTGGGTCAAGTTGCAATCCTCCTCTTCAAGTCAGGCTAGGTGGCCGAGGCGAAGGTGTCAGTGGCGGCGGCAGCGATGGCAAGCAGGCGGCGTTGCTGGGACTGTTTTGCACTGGGACCAGCATCAGGAAGTCCTCTCCAATGGTTGTGCTACTGCATGGACTGTACTCGATTTCATGTGTGTCGCAGTAAAACAGAACCAAACTTCTTTCTGTTTAGTTGCCTGGGGAAGAAGGCTGCTTCGTGTTTATGTCTCAGATGTTAACGTTATTATTATTTTTTTTGGTTGTATTGCACTAGGAAATCTCTCTCCCACCCCCCTTTCTCTTTCCCTAGATGAAAATAAAAGGCCCTCAGAGAGAGAAGCCCTAAAGACTAGAAGGGGCAGGATAAGTGGCATCTCTGCATGTATGGGAGGTAGGGGGCAGTTAGTTCTAAGTGGGCTTTTATGTTACCTGTTGTGAGGGTGAGCACCAGTGGATATCAAACCATCCCCTTCCCCTCAATTCATCTTGATTAGACACTGCTTTGCCTGTGGCTGTTTGTTCCCTGGGAAAGTTTTTGGAAGGTCACCCAGAATAGGATGGCCATACTGCCATCTGTCCTGGAGTTGGATCTGGGGGGAGGGGGCACTCAGTGGCTGGTTTCTAGTGGGAAGTGAGAATGGAAGGAATGGGGGGAAGGGCTCCTTGGAACAGGTCTGAAGTACAGTATGACCTCTGGGAGTCCAGAGGTGGAGAAGGGCTGTGAATGGGAGGAGATTCCAGAAAGAAGTACAAGGGAAACCTTGTCGGTGACAGGATTGGGGTGGGTGGGGGTTATCATTGCCAATTGAGCTGCTGATTCTTAGGAATCACATTCAGAACTCCTGTAGGGTTGACACTGTAAGGGGTGGGGAAATCTAGCTATTATTTTCCCTAACCCATTCTTGGGGGTCAGGGGGAAGGCTGGAGAATGCTCCTTCCTCCTAAACCCTTAGTGTGTATTGAAGTTTTATTTTTCTTCAGTGCTGGCAGGGGAGGGTGGGAACTGGTGGTGACCAAGTTCAAACCTTTATTGGGCACAAGACTGAATGTCTGATTTTAGGTTTTGTTTTTCTTATGAATGTCCAGATCTGTGTTTCTCCCTGCCCTCCCAGACTCTGGCAAGTTGGAAGTGTCTTGTTTTTGTTCATCTCTCATTTCTGGTGCAGGGACTGAGACCCTGCCACTTCTATGCTCTGCATCTATGCCTCTTTTGGACATTAAAGGTTGATTGATGCAAAAAAAATCAAGTACTGACAAAAATATATTCATATAGTTTTATGCAAAAATGCTTTTAAAATCTATACATTTATCTGTTTTTGTTAAAATAAACTTGTTTAATTAACAAAAGACTAAGGGTATAATTCAGTGGCAAAGCACTTGCTTTTATCAGGAAAACCACATAGAGTTAACAAATGTTTAGACACAGAAGATATATATGTCTACATACATGTATGTATCACTATGATGTTGTATGTGTCGTGGTTTCTATATTTCAAATGTTATCAGTCCGTATACAAATACAGGCAAGGTTCAGTTCTTGTCTATATCTTAGAGATGAGTTGGGAATACTTTGGACTTAAGAGATTCTAAAAGTGATGGATACAGAGGGATTGCTGCTAGTGAGTAGAAAATTCCAGAAACCCCTATTGAAAACATTAGGCCACATTGTTATGGTCCTTTCACCATACATACTTGAATCCCCACTTGACACTTCTCCAGGCGTGATTGTAATTTTTGTTCCCATTTCTTAACAGTTAAGCTTCTAATTTGTTAATTAAGAAAGCGTGTATCATTCTGTGGAATAATTTACAAAATAGTATTAACAATAGAGCCAATCTTTTAAAATTTTTCTTTGAACATTAAAAAGGCAAACCTAAGATTCATTTGGTATTGACATCACATATTTTTGTTCACTGTTTTATCTGCTCTGTTCCCTTCTTCATACTGTTAGAGGATATGATTGCACTACAGAAATGTTCTCTCACAGAAAGCATTCCACAATGATGCCAAGATCTCCTGCCCCTGCCTGTCAAGGCTGTTTATACTTCTCTGTTCCTGCACCCCACCAATTTCCCCCACTGTATCTGCAGGGCATAGCTACACAGGCCATTTCCCCCAAATTGTGCTTTGAACTCAGAGGCAAGCTGTTGCATAGCAACCGAGGCTGAGAACCAAAAACTGTCTCTAGAAGGAAAAGTGGCCCCAGCTAATCTCACTGGTTTTGGCAAAGTGGATAAAAATTTTATCTCCAAAACACCCCAAGCATCTCATCTCCCTTTCTACTAATGTCCTCCCTCCCATCCACCTAAACCTATGTGCACAGCATTATCTGTTCTGAAAAAGCAACTTCACTTCTCACTGATTCCTCCATTTTGTGAGCAACCCAAGAGCTCATTCAATATAGGGGTTTCTTTTGCAAAGGTTTTGTGTTCCACACACAGAGTTCCATTCTTTAGGATTAACTTGTAAAAGAATGGAATCAATTTCACTTTCTTCACTGAACAAGAAAGTTTTCCCAAGATGGTGAGAAGGAAGTCTGCCTCTCTTTCAGGTGCATCTTGTCTTAATTCATGAGGAGGGCACACGAATGGGGTTCCACAAGCCTAGGTTCTAGTTTCAGCATCTCAAAACCTGGGAACAAAAGTATTCCCAGGCCAGAATCTCAGCCAGTGAACTGATGGTCCAGGTATTCATTTCCCAGTGTGTGGCTCTTGCTTTAAAAGCCATCTGCTGCCTGCCTTGTTGTATCTCCTGTCCTCCTCTCAGCTGTAGGAGACCGTCCTGTCAGTGAACTCTTAAAAATCAATCATATGTAGCCTTCAAAGGAGTCATCTTCCTCCCATTACCATCCTCAGCCTGCCTGTGTGAGGAAAGCTATTATCTCTCTATGTGCTGTCAGGAGCCAGGATGCTAAGCACACAGACATGATTACATCATTCTGATAGGGATTCCAGATAGCTCTGAGGGAAAATATGCCATCTTTATTGCTGGCCACCACTGTTATAATTGGCAGATTTGATTTTGGACCACAGGCAGGACATCACAAGACATGATGACACACACCTGTGATTCTATTCACTTGGGAGAATAAGGTAATATGACCACAAGTTTGAGGTCAACCTGGGAAAGCAATAAAATTCTGTCTCAATGTATACATGAAAAGGGGTTGAGGGAGTCATAGTTCCGTGTAGAAAAAAAGATACTCTCAACTGTTTCTGCCATTCATGAAAATTGGTGACAGAAACAAATACTAGGACCTTCATTTAAAAATGCATTTTGTATCTCTTTTGTTTACCTTTAGGTTAATCATCCTGTGGCAGGAAAACAGATTTGGAGGAAGCCACCTCAAGATTAGCACACAAAAGAAAGCCCTTCTGAGTTCCATTTAACAAACAGAGTATGTGCAAAAAGGTTAGCTTTCCATATAGATTGGGGAGTGCTGTGTAAATATCCCATAAAAGGACACATGGTCTCATAGTCCAGCGGATTACAAAGCTTATCCTCATTCTTGTGTTTTTCTTTCTTAATAAATAATCTCCATTTCTACTTCTAACTTTATGCCTCTGGTAGAATTCATTACCCTTGGAAACAGGAACGGATATTTCAGTAGGCACCCCAGATGCAGGTCCAGTACTATTATAACAGAAAAAAAAATGGTTTTCCTTCGAGTTCTTAAAATACAATAGAGGAACAAGACTGGTAAATCTTCAAGGTTAATGACCATCGGAGAATGCACTTTCAATTAGACAGCTAGGGGAAAATGTTATTGGATGAAATAATGTGTGTGTGTGTGTGTGTGTGTGTGTGTGTAGCGTGACCTTATTGTCTCCTGTTAGTAACTTTTAATAATGCGCTGTTGACTGGTCAAAGTAACTTAGGTGAGAAGACAATACTGTCAACTTCAGAAAATGTGATTTTTAATTTTAACTTTATGCTATGTTTCTCTTCTCATGCGTACACTACTGGTAGGTACTGCTAATTTGTTCAGACTTCGGAAAAGGAAGCCAGGGAATTTCAATCCCATTAATTCATTCGTGTATAAGATGCCATAGTCTGAACAAAGCTGAGTGGTGAAGATAGCTCAGTGAGGAAATTGCTCGCTGCCCAAGTGTGAGGACCTCAGTTCAAATCTCACCTAAAACCTAGAACCTGTAACACACAATCAGAACAAGGGTGAATGGAGATTCCAACTTTCTATAAGGGCCTTGTATGTCAGGCATGATGTGAGAGTTTGGCACTAAAGGCCAGATGCAGAACAGAAAGAGTTACAGATTTAAGATTAAGTTACAGAAATGGCACACTGAGGGTCAGGATTGGTTCAGCAGCTTAAATGAGCCAGGATAAACTATTCACATAATGAGTTCCCACTTCAGAATGATTGATAACCTTGTGAGTCAACCTCGAACAAAAGAAAAACGGGAAGGTCAGGCATTTTATGTGTTTTAGCATAAAAAAAGATGCCCAGCTTCAAGAATGAGTCGGCCTGCTCAACAACTCCCTGGATCAAACCGTGGTTTTGGCGCCGGCTGGGGAAACTGTGTTATGTTACTGTGTCCGGAGTGACCCCGGAAGGATGCTGCGAGATTCTCGGTGGCTGCGACCTTCGCAGAGGCCTCTGGGACTGAGCTGGTGCGACTACTGCCACCGCGCTGTTGCCTGCAACCGGAGGCTACCGGGCAGCGCCAGTCGGCTTGAGGGGAGAGGGTCAGCAGGGAAATCAGAAATCACAGCGCATTTTCCTGGCTAAAAGCCAGGGGAAAAGCGGAAGGGCAGGGATCCGGAAGGAGTAGGGACCACTGGTTGGGGGTCGGAGGTCGAGGGTCTGGGGGGACGACTTAAGAACAGGATCAAACTGCTGACGACCATTGATGACGTTCCAGGAAGGGGGCGGTTCTTGTTGATGCTTCCAGTGTGTTGAGAGCTGGATTGGTGGTCTTCTGGTCTTCAGGGGCAGGTGTGGGGCGGGCGCTAAGAGAGAAGGCCTGTAATTGGAGAGTAACATGCCAGAAAAAAAAAGTGTTGCCATGGCACTCATACATCACTGGCGCTGCGTCTTTTTTGGTGAATTTACTTGGGTCCCTAGTTTCAAATTCAAGTTCTGGTGGGATGACTGAATGGCATTGAAGATAACTGCCCCCTCCCCCGAGGATCGGGTGTAGAAAACGAATTAGACTTTATAATTTTATCCTTCACGCCCTGCCTGTTGCCATAGGTCCTGTAAACAGAGATGTTGACAGCTCTAGTTAGAGATACTACACTGAGAAAAGACTCAGCGACCAGCCCTTCCTGACGTGAGCCTTTCACGTCTTTTTTAGGAGGAAACAAAGGTGAAACTTTATTCTCTGTGCACCCCCCCTTCTTGTTCAGCAGCTATGTGGGAAGACGAATAGCACATAAGATCGAAAGTAGTGGTTTCTATAGAAAATCCAGAAACTATTCGGGAGAGACAGTATTACTCCTTGCCTGTGAAACTCTGTATATAACCTCCATTTTAAACAGCATGCATGGATTTCGCTGGTTTGAGTATTTGATAGGTACCTGTAACAATTCTTCACACCACCCCCCCAGCCAACATAATCCGCAGCAGATCAGACACTTATTAGAAAACATAAGTAAACATTAAAAAAAAACCCACTACTTTTTCTTCATTAGAAATTTTAAAGTGTGTAGGTATTTTGCCTGCAAGTACTTCTATCTGTATAATAAATCCAGACAGTGCACATAGTAGCCAAAAGAGGGCGTCGGATCTCCTGGGAATGAAGTTGCAGGTGGTTCTGAGGTGCAGTGTTGGTGTTGGGAATTAAATCTGAGTGTTCTGAGGCCATCTCTCCAGCCCCATTAAGCAAATGTAATACTTTGGAATCATTCAGCTTGTTGCTCTGATAATTCCAGAGACAGTGGTAGAGCAGGTAATTCAAGTCAGTAGTTTTCAGATTTCTGGGTTGAATCTATATAGTTTCAAGTTTTTTGTTTTTTTTTAAGTTATAGTGGGTTGAGTTTCAAATTTAGTGTCCTAACAAATGCCTGTGACATGTAAACAACCACTGGCCCTGGGAAGTGAGGGATTCTACACAGAGCAGACACAAACTGGATTTCTGTTTCCAATTACCAAGTGTAGCTTCTTCTGGATTGGCTCTGAAAACTTCCCCCTTTCCCCTCCCAGAATGTATTAACAAGAAAGAAAACATTTTACACGAATGTGAAACTGATTTGTTTTGATCAAAAGTAGAAAGAGAGAAACTCTCAAATCTATTTACACCTTGCTGGTAGCAATGTTACAATTTACAGAAAATATTAATATTTGGGAACATATCCCTGTAGGTAGAGCTATGGAGTCGTGTTAGCACAGTTGGGGAATAGGTCTCTCCAATGTCAGGTACCAGGGCTGTTGAGATGGTTCATTTTTATTCCTGACCTTTCCTGTAGGAATCCTAATTCCTAGGACTTCTTACTAAATTAGGAAAGTGGCAAGAAAATCTAGGCACATTCCCAAATGGATTCTGTTTACATATGGCACAGATAATATTTAGTTCAGTTTTATCAATAGTTTTTCTTGTGTATTGACAAATTTTCTGATTATAGGCTACAACAATGTTATATGTATGAATGTAGTACAGAATAACCAAGTAAAAATTAACATATATGTCACCCCAAATGGGTCACAGCATTGACCTGTTGTGTTTTGGTTTTGAGGCAAGGTTTCTCTATGAAGTCCTTGCTGTCATTTCCCTCTAAGCGAAGTCCTTTGTACATGGAGCAACTTGATTCTTGAGCTGGAAGCTGTTGGGCTTTCCCTTGCTACCCTGGCTGAGCTAAGAGACAATCAGTTGGTCAAACAGCCACCTTGTTTATTCTTATGCCAGCTGGCAGCAGTTTTAGAGTCAAAAGGGTAACTTGATGAGAAGATATGATTCAACCCGTTAACTCTGGCTCTCGAGGCACAGCCTCAGACAAAAGACTTGCTGAGCACTAAATGACTCTAAACCATTTCTACTCAGGCCAGAGTTAGAAATCCCTTAATGGCTGTGTAGAGACAGGGACAACTTGTGTTAAAAGGACAATGCTGGTGGGGTGGTGATGAAACACATCTTTGATCCCACACTTAGAAAGAGGCAAGTGGATCAGAGTTTGAAGTCAGCTTGTTCTACAGAATGAGTTCCAGGACAACCGAGGGATTACACAGCTCAGATGGGAGAAATCATCCCAATGGAAGGGCATCCTGACACTAGTGCCCAGAAATTGCACAGCTCGGAGGTGGTAAAATGTCTTAGATGTGAGAGCCCATGAGCCACACATCTCCAAGGAAGCCTCCCTAGAGGCTTTGCAAATCCAGCTGAGCTGAAGACCCCAGGACCATCAGCCCAGCTTCTTCAGTGTTACAGCCCGCACCCCAGCTGAGCTGAGGACCACCAGGAACATCAGCCCAGCTTCTTCAGTGTTACAGCTCGCACCCCAGCTGAGCTGAGGACCACCAGGAACATCGGCCCAGCTTCTTCAGTGTTACAGCTCGCACCCCAGCTGAGCCGAGGACCACCAGGAACATCGGCCCAGCTTCTTCAGTGTTACAGCTCGCACCCCAGCTGAGCTGAGGACCACCAGGAACATCGGCCCAGCTTCTTCAGTGTTACAGCTTCTGGAGTGGTGGTATCCTCCAGATGAGCAGAGACTGGCAGCTTCAACTCAGCAGCTCCCAGGGGAAGGGGTCCCCTACTGAGCTGAGAAACTCAGCAACCTCAGCCTAGCGCATTCCCTTCAGTGCTGCGGCTTCTGCAGGGGGTTATCCCCAGCTGAGCAAGCTCGGCATCCTCCGCTCAGCTTCTTCAGAGTTACAGCTTGCAGGGGTTGGGCAGTATGCCCCGGCTGGTTCCTTCTCTTCGCTTATCTTCATTTCTTCTCTTCACTGCTTCTTCTGATGGAATCATCCCGAAGTGGCTGCCGCTGCTCACGTAAGGAAGCCAACAGCGAGAAACCCACCAGCCACAGTCATTATATAGAGATTTGAGGGGGCAGGTCTTTCGAGGGCAGAGATTTCCAGGTTGAGGATTGGTAGGATTTCAAGTCCTGAGTTTGTGGAAGTTCGGGGATTGGTGGGCTTTCCTGCTCAGGGATTGGTGGTCTTTCCTGCTCAGGGATTGGTGGGTTTTCCTGCTCAGGGATTGGTGGGTTTTCCTGCTCAGGGATTGGTGGGTTTTCCTGCTCAGGGATTGGTGAGTTTTCCTGCTCAGGGATTGGTGGGTTTTCCTGCTCAGGGATTGGTGGGTTTTCCTGCTTAGGGATTGGTGGGTTTTCCTGCTCAGGGATTGGTGGGCTTTCCTGCTCAGGGATTGGTGGGTTTTCCTGCTCAGGGATTGGTGGGTTTTCCTGCTCAGGGATTGGTGGCTTTTGTTCAGACTTTTCATGTAAAAGTAGCATAACCTGGGTCAGGTTCTACTGAGAGCTGGAGATAAACGCTGTGAATGTTACAGGGGCTGGAAACAATTATGAGAGAGTTGGGGTGGTCTTGGGGAGGGGCCTGGTTGCTGGAGCTCCTCAGGTGCACCTGGCCACTTTCCTGCCTTGAAGGTTTACAAAGATTACAAAGAATATAAAGTTTACAAAGGGAGTTCATGGCTGCGAATGCTTTCTCCTCAATTTGAGTGGTGCGAATAGCCAAAAATATCCCTCATGAGATACCTTGGCCTTGAAGCATGAACCCACTCATTTGGCTCTTGGATCTTCAAATATCTTACTCCCAAGGGAGGTCAGTTTCCAGTGCTAGGCGGCCTCACCTTCAAATGAGCCCAAACACTTGCAGTCAGGACTTTTTCCTTTCCACCAGCTTACAACAGCTCCTTTCCTAAACTAGTCATGATAACCATTATGTGTAGGGAGCTGTGCTGTGCTGTGCTCCAAAGATGATGCCGACCTCTGCCCTCCACCTTCCCAATGGCGAGTGCTCCCTGTGATAAACAACTCCTTATTTGGACACACTTGCCTGGCTCCTTAACTTCCGCATGGTTACAACCTATCTGCATTGCCCACGTGGCAGCTTATGGTTTGACAGTCTAGAGTATTTAGCCTGCTCCCTTCCCTCCCCCGGGGGCAGAGACAGAGGCAGAAGCAGAAGCTTGTTCAAGGATCCTGAATAAACTGCTTGAAGAAGATCTTCCCTGGGTTGTGTGGTCGAGGTGGGGCGCGACAATTATGAAACCAGTTTCTAGGAGAATCAGGATGCACGCAGACTGTTCCCCAAACCTGAACTGCCTCCATACAACCATTTTTTCATTTCCCTTGTCTTTCACAGAAAGCAAACAACTTTAGCCTTCAAGCACCCCGAGAAAACATTAGAGATACCAGTCTGAGATGCAGGCAATTGGCAGACTTCGGCTCAGCCAGTTGGAAAAAAAGCACATTTGTGTTGTTAGCAATTTTGCTTTCAATAAATGTGACTTTTGGGAAATATTATTTACTGATACAAAAGAATGTCTCTTAAGACTCTTTGAACTAAACTAGCCCCTTTGAGGGGGAAACTACTGTACATGAGAGATGGCTCAGTAGTTAAGAGCACTGAGTGCTCTTCCAGAGGTCCTGAGTTCAAGTTCCAGCAACCACAAGGTGGCTTACAACCATCTGTAATGGGATCTTACCCTCTTCTGCTCTGTCTGTAGACAGTTATTTTTAAGTATTTGTGGAAGAAAGCAAACAGTCTGTCCTCAGTCACAAGCTGATAGACCAAAGGATTACAAAAAAGGAATCTAGCACTTATTTCATGGATAAAGGCCTAGAATAATAATATGGTCTCAGAGAAGGCAGAATCCTACTTGATTCAATCTTGATTTATCATCAAAAATGTATAAATAGAGATAGGTATATGTCTTAGTTAGGGTTTTACTACCGCGAGGCGACACCATGACCAATGCAAGTCTTATAAAGGACAACATTTAATTGGGGCTGGCTTACAAGTTTAGAGGTTCAGTCCATTATCATCAAGTCGGGAATGGCAGCATCCAGGCAGACATGGTGCAGGAGGAGCTGAGAGTTCTACATCTTCATCTGAAGGATGCTAGTGGAAGACTCCCTTCCAGGCAGCCAGGACAAGGATATTAAAGCCCACAACCATGGTGCCATGCCATGCCAATTTCAACAGGTTCATACCTTCTAAAAGTACCACTCCTTGGGCCAAGCATATACAAACCATCACAGTATACAATATAAAACCTCAGTCATGCTAGGTTTGCTTACACATTTTGGATGGAAAAAGAGAAGTGACCAAAGTTCAGACTCCTTTTCCCTTAAAAACTTGGTGACAACTAGCTGTTAGGTATACTTACTTTGCTTTACTCCACAGAACATGGTCTTAGCATGCTGCCCGCACCCCCGTGTGTGCTTATGTGTGTATGTACTTGGATGTGTAAGTACATTTTAAAAACCACCAATCTTTTCTGGTTTAACTTAGCTATGTTCCTTCTTTTCAAGGTACCCATTCTTGTTTCTAACTGAAATTGTATAGTAATTGAAACTTTGACTAAAGACTGAAAGCATTATGTTGACTTTATTCCCTATAGAGAGAACTGAAGATTGTAAATTAAATTTTCTGTCAAGTGGGATTCTTGTAAATAGTACCCAGAACTGGACAGTAGTGGATCAATGGGATGGTCACAAGACCTTAGACTTCATTGTCTAGCTATCTGGTGTCTATTGTCTGTATGTGCCCATGGTAAAGTGACTTTAAAAATATTTTTAAGCTTGGGCCAGGAAGCATAATTTCAAGGCGAGTTCTTTGGAAAATATTTGTCAAAGTGAATAAATAACACCTAGTTCTGATTGTACAATCACCAAACAACTTAGGAAAGACCTATCATCAGTTGCGAAAGCAGTTTTTGTTTTGTTTTGTTTTGTTTTAAGTCAAATGACTGCAGTAAAAATTTACCTTTAGAGGAGGTTGGAAATGTTTAAAATTTCAAGAGTTTGTGAATGACGACTTCTGAAGAAACTGTGTTTGCAGAGACCGATTGCCCAGGATTTCAGTACTGTGCAGACACTGGAATGTTGCAGGTTCAGAGGTTAATCGCCTTATCTTGGACTAGTTCTCATCCCCAGGAACACACATTCCTTGTCTACCTCTGTGTTGGAATTAATATCCCGTAACTAATAGAAATTGTTTGGAGTCTATTTATTAAGTAGACTGCTAGCTCTCACCAACCGGAAAGCCAAGAATGTCATCAGATAGCATCCTGGTCCTATAGGAAGGCATCCCTCATCTTGCCCTAACTGCCTCCCAAATGTACCCACAAACATGTTTTTAAACTTGTCTTGATTTATGACTTTCTGTGTTCTGTAAAACTATAGCTTCATGAAACCCTTTCCACATTGGAACATGGAATTTGGGGTACCCTAAATCTGTATTCTTTAGTCATGGTCACTCAAAATGACTACAGAATCATTTACTCACTTTCAGATGAGAGTAGGTTTTTGTATCAACAGTTAAAAAGCATGTATCATAAAATATTCCTTGGGAACTCGTCCAAGAAATTGAGTAGAGTTCAGAAACACATTCATATCTAAGCCAATAATAAACTACAGTTAACATTATGTGTAATCTATGGTGAGGCTTAGATAAAGGTTCGTCAAGGTCTTTGTGACCTGTACCCTGTTTAAGGGGCTGTGGTTAATGGGGCATAATGTTTAAGAGAAGTGCAGCTCCAGATTCATCAGTGTCTGGGTTTGACTTATCACAACCCTTCTAGGGGGCTACTGATGTCCTCTTGTCATAGATGTGTAAGGCTTCATAGATGCTACCTTCTCCTAAGCTCAGAGCTGGGTGGGGAGTATGGGTATTACTTGGATCCTGCCAGGGTTTTCCAGATTCCCCGAGAGCTTGAGTAGCTGGAATGTCTGGTGCAGACACTTCCTGCTGTCAGGGTTGATTTCTCGTTTCCTGTGTTTATTGCCTTACATTTCCAGCAGGGATGCAGGCTTGTGGTCACATTCACTTGTACCAGAGGGGGTTTCTGTCAGGGATGGCCAGAGGCAGAAATTTTCTGGAATCAGTGTTTCTTCTGTACTTTATGAAAAATTAAATTTGTGGAGGATGTTAGGCTGCTTGCACTTAGAAAAGAAGGCTCACAGCTGAGGGAAAAGAAGGGAAATATTTAGACAGAAATGAGGGAAGATGGGTGTCTACATATGGCTTTAGGAACAGAGACCTGAGCAGTGTTCCAATTTAATGCCATGGAGAGTCTCCACCATGATCAGCCAAGCCTGGGCTTCTAACCAAGAGGCAGACCTTCTGTGAATGAAAAGATGAAACCAAGTTTGGGGTCTTAAAGGCACAGGGTTTGCTATGGACAGCACCACTTCAACCTTAAACAATGAAGACATATAACAGATGATGGAAGAGTAGCCCTCAGAATATATCATATATTTCTACAGGGGACTACTTTAGCTAAGAAGACCTTTGAACATTTGTAACATTTCTTATCCAGTTACAATCTCTTTAGTTGTATGTATCTTAATTAACTAGAAGGAGAGGGCACCTGTGTTTTCAGATATGTACCGTGATTTATTTTCTTAATGTTATTAAAAAACATCGAAGAGCTCTTTGCCGCCATCTACTGCGAGAATGAAGATCATTCTCAGCAATCAGACGGTCATTCCAGATAATGTCGAAATCACTCTGAATGGGCACACAGTCATTGTGAAGGGCCCCAGGGGAACTCTGCGGAGGAACTTCAATCACATCAATGTAGAGCTGAGTCTTCTTGGGAAGAAAAAGAAGAGGCTCCGTGTTGACAAATCGTGGGGTAACAGAAAGGAGCTGGTCACTGTCAGAACCATCTGCAGTCCTGTTCAGAACATGATCAAGGGTGTTACACTGGGCTTCCGTTACAAGATGAGGTCTGTGGATGCTCGCTTCCCCATCAACGTTGTTATTCAGGAGAATGGGTCTCTGGTTGAAATCCGAAATTTCTTGGGTGAAAAATACATCCGCAGGGTTCGGATGAGGACAGGTGTTGCTTGTTTGGTCTCTCAAGCCCAGAAGGATGAATTAATCCTTGAAGGAAATGGTATTGAACTTGTTTCAAATTCAGCTGCTCTGATTCAGCAAGCCACAACAGTTAAAAAGAAGGCTATCAGAAAGTTTTTGGATGACATCTATGTGTCTGAGAAGGGAACCGTACAGCAGGCTGTCTAATGAGACCTCAGTTTCCCGGCTCCAGAAACAAGACCCTGATCACAAGTACAATTTGGGGGACAATAAAAAATTTAGATATTAAACAAAATCAAAGGATATTTTTTGCCTATCAGTTTAGTAATCGTAAATTAAATAAATTAAATAATAATTTCTATTATTTTTGGAGTGAATAACATAAGCTACTGTTTATACAATAATGTAAAAAAAATAAATTATTTTCAAGGTTATATTAATATAAAATATGCTGATATTCCCGTATTAAGAAATACAGAATCTTTCCGCACTACCCGGGGACCAGTCCATACGGGTTGTTTTTGGTTTCCATTGTAACTTAAAAGGGAAACTTACACAATGTCCGGAGCCCTTGACGTCCTGCAGATGAAGGAGGAGGATGTCCTCAAATTCCTTGCTGCAGGAACACACTTAGGTGGCACCAATCTTGACTCTCGGAGCAGTACATCTACAGAAGGAAAAGCGACGGTACCTACATCATAAATCTGAAGAGGACGCGGGAGAAGCTGTTGTTCGCAGCTCGCGCTACTGTTGCCATTGAGAACCCTGCTGACGTCAGCATCATTTCTTCCAGGAACACTGTCCAGCGAGCTGTGCTGACGTTTGTTGCTGCCACAGGAGCCACTCCAATTGCTGGCCGCTTCACACCTGGGACCGTCCCTAACCACATCCAAGCAGCCTTCAGGGAGCCACGGCTTCTAGTGGTGACTGATCCCAGGGCTGACCACTAGCCCCTCACCGAGCCTCTTATGTCAACCTGCCCACCATTGCTCTGTGTAACATAGACTCTCCCCTGCGCTATGTGGACATTGCCATCCCGTGCAACAACAAGGGAGCTCACTCAGTGGGTCTGATGTGGTGGATGCTGGCCCGGGAGGTATTCCGTATGCGAGGTACTATTTCCCGTGAGCACCCATGGGAGGTTATGCCTGATCTTAACTTCTACAGAGACCCAGAGGAGATTGAGAAGGAGGAACAGGCTGCTGCTGAGAAGGCTGTGACCAAGGAGGAATCCCAGGGTGAATGGACCGCACCAGCTCCTGAGTTCACTGCTGCTCAGCCTGAGGTGGCTGATTGGTCTGAGGGTGTGAGGTGTCCTCTGTGCCCATCCAGCAGTTACCCACAGAGGACTGGCGTGCGCAGCCAGCCACTGAGGACTGGTCAGCAGCTCCTACAGCGCAGGCCACTGAGTGGGTTGGAGCCACCACTGAGTGGTCCTGAGCTGCTCAGCAGACACCTGAGAAAAGGGGGGGAAAGGTGGAAGGAAAATAAAGTTTCTAAAAGAGGGAAAAAAAAGAAATACAGAATAAAGAAATATAATGTTTGCTTATATATAAGTAGGATTTACATAAGCTATTCTTTGTAATGTAAGCTATGGTAAGAGAATTAAATGCTTACCATTATAGTACTATTCATACAGTAAAACACTTTGACCATATACAAGTTAAAATTTGTTACAGGTTTGATGCGTCCGTTACATGAAAATATATTTACATGTATACCAGGTCACAAAGATGAAGGTTACATATTTGTTAATGTAAGTCTCCAGCCATTTATTCAGAACTCAAATAATGAAAAAACAGGCAGGAAGTTATTTAATAAACAAGTCTAAAAATGAAAAATAAAGTGTTGAAATGATTGTTCTTCTCACGTAAAAATTTTCAAGCAAAGAAACATGCTGAAAGTTATTTAATAACACCTACTATATACTCTGATATCCTGCATGTGCCCCGTTAACTACTCAGGATTCTAGAAAACTCTGTAAGATGGGATTGAACGACAGCACCTCTTTACTGCCCTGTGTTCAAGCTGCAGTTCAGGATTCTTCCATGAGGTGGCACAAATGTATCTCAATCACCAGCATAAGGTCTAACTGCATCTCCATAACCAAGCTGCAAGGTCTAGGAGGAGAAAGACAAATCCGTTGTGCATGGACATCTGAAAAAGTTGACTGGAAAACACTAGTACTCTGGAGCATATGAATGACAAATGGCAGGTAGCAGTGGCAGGGAAGTAGCAGGGGTATCTGTGGATAGAAGCTCTGCAGAAGAACATCACCAAACTGAAACTAAATATGTACAGCATCTATAGAGTGGAATACAAGCAGAAGAAAGACAAATGGGAAGGCAGCTTTACATGATCATAAAACACTGTTCAGTTATTCATCTACAACATGGAAATCAGCCTCAATATCTCCTTTATAAAGGTGTTGTAAGTAGAAATCAGTTAATAGATAGAAAATTACTTGATACAGAAGAAACTGTGATGAACTTTTGAGTGGTTCATGCCTCGAGTCCCAGCTGCTAAGGACATTAAATTAGGAGAATCACAACTTTGAGGTCAGCCTGGGAGACAGGCAAAACCTTGGCTTGGATTTTTTTTTTTTTTTTAAGAAGCCAGATACGTAGGCTCATGCTTACAATTCTAACACTCAGGGGTCTAGAATCTGATGATTGTTGTGAACTGAAGTGCAGCCTGCACAGTGAATGAAAGCCCAGCCTGAGCTATGTTAGGAGACCTGTCTTATTGGTGGGTCAGGGTCTAGAGATATAGATCACTGGTACAGTACCTTCACAGATTGAGCAAGTCCTAGGTTTGATCTCCAGACCTGTAAAGAAAGGTCTGGGGATGTAGTTCAATGGTAGAGAGAAAGAAAGAGGAGTTAAGATTTTGGGAGGGAAGCACAGGAGGTAAGGAGTAGGAAGAAAGAAACAGAGAGGGAAGCTCAAATATAGTGTACAATTGGGAGGAATCTAATTTAAGATAGTGACTGTCAATTACATACATTTTCCCATTTCATCTATGAAACTATCCTGGCTTGGATAGTGAAAAGAGTAGGAATTAAAAAAGAAAGAAAGCCCTCTAGTTACCATTCCCATTTGAAAATGGCTCAGTGACAGGAGAGTACTTTAAGAGCAATGCAACTTCATAAAAAGACAGGGTGGTTTGAATCCTGCTTTACTAATGTAGCCATAGGCCAGGCCTTCCTGGGTGCGCAGCTTAGGCAAAGCAGTAACCTAGCCAAAGGTCAGAAGCATCTCTAGGATGAACTATGTTTTATCAGTCAGAGCATGTAAAGGCCACTCTTCTGGCATTTCCTGCTTCTCCCTACAGTCCTAAATAAAGCCCATTGAGTGCACAACAGGCTTCTCTGATAACTTACACAGTTAACCCAGCAATTAATTCACACACACACACACAAAGAGGAAAGACTGTGTGGAAACACCCAGAGCCCAGTGCCATAGCTTCAAGATGGGAGACGTGCTTACACAGAAGGATTCAGGATAGAAGCTGAGTCATTCCAAGAGTCATTAAAACAGTAATTAAGGAATGTCTGTGGGACTTTCCTTGTGCATCTAAAACTAACAGGAGAAAGGAAAATGCACACATGTCAACACAGTAATGCAAAACCAGATTTCATTCTACACAGGCTTTATATCTCAAACAAGCAAGAGGCTTGCATGGCAGCTGGGACACAGTTGACAGGTAACTTCTGTCAACCACTTTTCTGTATACCAAGATAGTCAAGGTTCTAGACCCATAGAGCAGGCTTAGTTGAATATGATAAAAATAAAAGACAGATTTAGGTCTAGAGAAATGGAAAATGTTTCAGAAATGGAAAATTGTTTCATGTTCAATACACCAAGAGGTTATTTAAGACTATTTGAATTTGAACATATCACAGTGGATGGGGGGGTGATTTTTCAATTGTAAAAATATCAACCAAAAGGCTACATTACACAAGGATACATGTAATTTATCAGTAAAGTAAAAAAATGAAATTTAAAGTTAAATAACAGCTGGTTTGGGGATTAGATTCTATACATTCTATTAGTGGTCGAAACAGTGTGGAAAATCTGAAAGATATAAAAAGACAGGCAAGGAAATAAGTGGATAGAACCAACTGTGATGCTGTTGTGTACTGGCATGTCTATTAGAATAAAAAGAATGATCCAGATTGGAGGCAAAGGGTAGTGACTTAATATGTACCTAACAAGCTCGGTGTTAACTTTTATCACTGAAAAATTAAATCAAATTAATAAATAAGGAAACACCATTGTCATATGACTAGACAGGTAAATATAAAAAATATCATGTATAAAGAGAACAGTTCAAAAATACCAAAATCTAACTAAAAGAATTTTCATGAATCCAGTTAAAGAAATTTCTGGTATGTGAATGCTACAGCAACAGACGTGCTGTACTTACACAGGCACAGGAGTTAGGAAGGTCAGAGAGACTAAGTAGTACAGAACAGGAAACTTCATTTACTGGGAATGGTGATGATAGTGTGGAGATCTATGTAGTGTTAGAGAACATTATTTTAACAGACCAATATGTATGATTTTACTATTTTTGAAATGGATTAATTTGGGTATCTGACATTTTGACAACTTTAATGAATCCTTGATATACCCCTACCTTCATGAAAACCATTACCAAAAAACCACTGTTTTCAAAATGGGAGGCTGGTGAGGTGGCTCACCCAGTAAAGGCACTTGCTGTCAAGCCTGAATGCCTGAGATCAATTCCAGGTCCCTGCCTCACACAAATAAACGTAATAAAAAATATTGAAAGATGGTACAATAGAATAATACATATTAAAAATTTCAAAGATGCAAACAATAACATAGCTCAATAACTGTCTGAGATATACAAGAGAATCATTGACTGCTGATCGAGTAGGTGTCCTGTACCCTATGAATAAGAGTCTGATACCCAGTTTCTAGAATGGGGAAGCTGAGCTGAGAATAAAACTATTTTCTGCGTCATGTTCCAATGTACTATTTACCTGGAAATGGAAACTGGGCCCAGGACAACCTGGATATAGGACAACACATTATCTGGGGTGCAAGAGGTTACTTACTATCTCTCTCAGGACACAATTCATGGCTAAGTTCTAAAGGAGAAACCAGTTGACTTGGTTCTGAAAACCTTGAGTCTAACTATGTTCAGCCACCACCATGGGGCGTCCATACCTTTAGCTGAGACCAAACATCTGCTTTTCTCACCACATTACATAGGTCCCCATCAAAATAGCACATTGGTTACTATAACGGCATCAGGTTTCTGACAACTGTGACTCACAGGATGTTCTAGAAACTGTAAATGTCTTCTTGTAGCCCTCCCTTTCTGTGTCCCTGCATTTCTCAAAACAAAGTAAAACAACTAAACTGAAACACTGGATCCATTCAGCCCACATGAAAACACATATTCATTAGAGATATTGGGATGGGAAGCTGATAATTAGCTAAAGAAGTCCAACAGGATAACCAAACATTTTCCTGTAAATGGAACCTTGCTCTTCTCGCTTGATCACCTTGGTCTTCATAAAATGTTCTGGTTGTCATGGTTTCCTTGATGCAGTTGTTACTGTGGTAACCGTGATGCACAGGCTTATTCTCATACACCTCTTCCCTTCTCCCTTTCACATCTCTTTTCATGCTGTCTGCCCCACCCCCAACCCCTGTTTGAAAGCAAAATAAAATGTTGGCAGCAACATGAGAAACATAATCAGAAGGTCTGTCTAGGAGAAGCAGGCGACTGAGAGAATACTCTGTTCCTTTAATGAGGAATTTTGTTTACTATAAAAGTGACCTGAGCAAGGACTGTCTGTTCACATTCACTCAGAAATATCTCCTGGAACTCTTGGAGATGAGGTAACCCTTGAGTGGGTGGAACTATACATATAAGACGTACAGTCCACACTACATAGTTTGAAATTTATACTCATTTCATATGCTGAAATTTAATTATCCAACTGAACCATATTGAATGGTCCCAGGAGATTTCTCTATTGCTCACATTCTTAAATGGCCATCCAATCAGTCTATCATAGGTATTTTCAGAATACTTCACATAATCTGGAATTGTAAAAAACCGAATGTTACATCCATAGGAAGGAATTGTGGGAGGCAGTAAATACCATCATGAAAGATTAGAGCAGCAATCAATGGTTCACATTATTTATAGTGTGTCGAGAAATAGACACTTTCAAATAAAATTTTTAACAACATACACTAGTATTAATACTTTGGATGCATCGTGTTAATAATATAGTCATAGGTTTCATGGCTTTGAAAGAACATTTTGAAAAATGATTGTAAATAAATTATTGTAATTTGTTTGTATTCGTACATATATGGAGAATTTTACTAAACTTCAGTTCATATTTTTAAAGTGGAAATAATTATTTGAAAATTTATTTTTATGTATATTTGTGTTTTGGTTACATGTATGCATGTGCACCACATGTATACCTGGTATTCTTGGAAGCTAGAAGAGCATGAGGGAGCCCCTGGAACTGAAGTAATGGACAGTTGTGAACTGCTGTGTGGGTGCTACGAACCAAGCCTGGTGCTCTACAAGAACAGTAAGTACTTTTAACCACTGAGCCATCCCTTCATCCTTAGGAACTAAATATTTATTGTTACAAGGTAGGTAAAATGCACTTTGAAGCAACTATATGATGAAAGGACTACCTAATGTAAAATTTTAAATTGTAAAAAAATTAAAATGTATTTACATATAAATGTGGTCACAATAAAAGAAAAAGCATGCTATAAAGAACACATATGGATTGGATGCACAAATTAACAAAAGGTAATGTTGTTCCTGTCAAACAGTTTAGAATTTAGTCCAGTGTTATTTGGCAGTTTCTGTCCCTATCCCTCAGGGTCCAGTATACTGAAAATAATTGGATTATGTTTGCAGGCTTCAAGAAAGTTCTTTGAGGTGGTCACAATATTTTCCTTCTCTTTCTATTTCAGAAGTGTTCAAGTTTTGGTTCTGGGTTTTTGTCCTGAGGTAACACCAATGTATCACTAATATTTACAAAGAAAATTATACAAAGAGCAGAAAAATATGATACAGTCCAAAATATACTTATATGAGATGATTCTAATTTTTTGGAGAACCTGATAAGCATTCAGGAATGCTGAAAAGACATATACAATGCAAACCAAGCTCGTTGCTGCATGCTGTTGCAGTCACCAGCAGATACAGGGCAGCACAGAGATACAAGGAGTAAGTAACTCACCAAGGATGGGTGCAGTGGTCTCGAAAGTTGTTCCATAGTATTCTGGACATGGAAGAAGGTCTGGATAGCCTATTCAGGATGGGGATAGTGGAGGCTGAATATTCTGTTCTCTGTGAGGGATCTCATTCTATAATGAGGGAAGAGGTAGTTCAGTGAATTCTAGGTAGAAATAGGATCAATAGAGAGTGGGGCTACTTTAATATTTAAGGGGCATATCTAAACAACTGCAATGGTATTAAATAAATTGCTCCACCATGCTTATTACTCATTGAAAAATGCATTCCTTTGCATTAAAAAAGAGAAGGTGACAGATGTTGGGGGGGAAGGAAGGGGCCTTCGAAAATAGTTCATCAGTAAAGTGTTTGTTGGGCAAGCTTAGGACCTGAGTGCAGAGCTACAAAACTTGAGAAAAAGATTGGGCATGTCAACCATGTGCACCTATAGTTTTGGTGCAGGTGAGAAGACATGTTGATCCCTGATGGCCAGTCTAGCCAAATCAGTGAGCTTCAGGTTCAGTGAGAAACCTCATCTCAAAATACATAGTGGAGAGTAATAGGAGAATAAAATAAACATCAAACTTTTGATCTTCATACATACATACACACACACACACACACAGAGAGAGAGAGAGAGAGAGAGAGAGAGAGAGAGAGAGAGAGAGAGAGAGAGAGAGAGAGAGAGAGAGAGAGAGAATCAATGTAACACACATGAACATGCACACACATATACCACATACACAGTCAGAGACTGATATAAGAAAACACAAGTTGTCAAACTCTGGTCTCTCCATGCCACCCCCCAATCTAATAGCCACACATAAACAAAAGAGAAACAAGCTAGGAATTTTAGTAGCTGTTGCAATTCCAGCTTCTGGAGGTCGAGGCAGGAGAATATCAACTTCAAAGCCAATCTAGGAAATAGTGAGACCTTGTTTTAAACCCCAAACAAAACAAAATGAAAAGGAACTATAAAGAGCAATGGAGATTCGTATCATCTGGAGGGTCCAGAGAAAGGTTTGCAACTTTGAGTGTCTCAGGCCAGAGCATCAAGGAAAGGAAGTTGACATGGGCTTAGAGCTTATCTCCAAATTCTAGAGGTTTCTAGAACCGCTGTATGAATGGGAGGAATTCTATTGAAATTATTACAGGAACATCTGAAACAGAGATTGCTTCCTTCTTCCCACCTGAAATGAGTGGCCAACAAGGATCAAGGGATGGACTCGGTCCAACCCAGCAGAACACTTGGAGATAACCCTAAGCTTGCTCATCTGTGTAGAAAGGACAGGCTAGGCTTTTCTTACAGAGTTGCCCTGGGGATAACTAAGGAAATATATTCAGTGTGCATGTCACAGAGTGGGACATTAGGACATTTGTTCATAACTTTTAATTGTTGGGACAGAGCAGCAAGGAAGGTCCGGCTGAGTTTAGATCTGAGGCAGGCACCATGAAAATCATTCCTCTGTCCCCTGCCTAAGGAGAACACAGACATGCCCAGTAATGAAGCAATGTCTCTCTGGCACCCTTTGTGTTCACAACCTTAGAGTTGGGGTGTGCTTTCTGTTCTTGGGTCTTTCATAGCATGTTTAGAGATGTTGCACATCATGCCTCCATGCAAACCCAAATCAGGTCCCCATCGGGAAGGCAGACCCACCTGTGTATTGATGTGGGGAGCTCACCTTGATGTGGGGTGCTCACTTTGATGTGGGGGAGCTCACCAATGCTGTGTGTGCTTAGTGGCTGCCCCTGCATGGTTCAGTTCAGCAAGTTAGTTAATGTCTCTGTAGGAAAATGCTGGGCCTGTCCTACTATCTGGATCTATCCAGAGACATGACACCACAGGAGAACTTCACCTTTGTCTTGCCTGTGCAGGGACAAGCAGTAATCTGTTGGGATTTTTCTCATTTGTCAGCAATTCAATATTAATTAAGCACATGGCCTGCACTATTCTATTAGAGGTGGTCCGTTATTGTCCTAGCAAACACAAAGGAAGAAGGATAAATATGTGGCCTTTCAGTCTGAGAGGAGGTCCCCACCCTGACCCTTTAACCTTGAGAAGTGTCCTGTTTTCTCTGCACCATTCTCTTCTCACACACTCGCTAGCCCAAGCTTTTGTCTCAGGACTCTTGGCTGCAGCAGACATTCTCTCCAAGGTCACAAGTTTTCTTTTCGTCACGAGGCACAGCTAGTTGTCTATAGAAACGTTAGCACACTGAATATTAGTTTGATGGTGTCCTCTCGTATGCTCAATTGTACAGACTGTCTCTCTCCCTTGACAACAAGTCTTTGACAGTTCCTCAGAGTCTGGAGCACAATGTCCTGGGTGTAAATGCATGCTGCCCTCCCAATCTCTGCAGCCTTGAGCCCCATCCTTACCCTCACTGCCCTGGGTGTCTCATCTGGGGTGCACAGTGAAGGTTAGCAACACTGTCCATCTTCAACCGGTGCTCTGAGCACCGAGTGGCTCCACACTTTAAAAGGGTAAGGACTTGAGGGTATATACAGCTAAACCAAATCACGTGCTTATTGTGTGTGAAGTCCCAGGTCCAATCTCCAGGGCTAACAACAGAAATGATGTGGTGCAAAAAATTTATTTTATTTTTCACATTGGATGTGTGTGTGTGTGTGTGTGTGTGTGTGTGTGTGTGCGCGCGCGCGCGTGTGAATAGCTTTTCAGGGTCTGTTCTCTACTTCCATTATGTGTGCCCCAGGGTTTAAACTTAGGTTGTAACTGCCCTTACCCCTTGAGTCATCTCAGTAGCCATTTGCTAAGTTCTAAATTTGTGTTTTAATGTGCTTGATGTTACTTTCATCTGTGTCATAATAAAATTGGTTGTAGACCAACAGTCAATGACATTTGAGAAGACAGGTTGTTAGTAGGCTTATTTATTTCCTTTCTTCCCCTCCCCAATCCCCGCTTTTAGGCTTTGTGGCACTATAACCCCAATTTGCCTCCATATCCAATCTTCCTCCATTCAGTTTGTTATGAGAATAAGAATTGTTGGATTTAAAGCCCACCCTAAATCCATCATCTCATGTTAAGTCTTAAGTCACACACAGATTCCATTTTCAAAAAGTTCGCATTTATGGGCACCAGGGAATCAATTCCAGGACTCTCATATCCTAGGCTCTGCCACTGAACTATGCTCTCAGTCCGAGCTTTAACATTTTGTCATTATGCTACATGTGAAGTGATTCTTACTATTTTTGTGACAAGTTCATTATTAGGTGGACTTCATGTTTGGCATGGGTAAACATTCAACATACAGTTTTGTCACAGAATAAAGTTTGCAGGGCTGTAAATGAGCTATTAGCTCATCTGTACCCCTTTCTGTAGGTTTTCATTTTTCAGACAGGGTCTCATATAGCACAGACTTGCCTCAAACTCAGTATACAGCCAACGATGGCCTTGAAGTCCTGTTATTTCTGTATGCTAGAATTATAAGAACAAACCACCACACCTGACCAATTTCTATTCTTATATAATTACATTTACAAAGTAAAAATAATTCTGTCCCGATACCTGCAGGAAGAACCCTGCTCTGCTCATCTGGCCATGGAATTTGCCATTAAAAAGGTCATCAGTCATAATAATTATACAAGCTTAGAGCTGTGGTGTTCAGGCCGTTCTACAAACTGGAAATATGTCTGCACAACCTTCCTTTCTATGCCTTCAGTTGTCCCCAAATGAACAATTCACTCTTCAGGTAACTTTGGAAAGCATACTCATTAGGGAAGCCGGGAAGAGATGTAGGCGATTGGCAGAACTCTGCCCCCCCCCCCCCCCGATATCACAGTAAGCTCTCAACACCAAGAATCGTGTTGGACTTTAAAGTGAAGGAAAGGACTGGAGAGAGCCCATTATAAATTTTCCCATGGATATTTCACATCCCTGAAGTCTCCCTGGTTTTTGTACTACCTGGAGATTTTAGAATCTTATTTAGAAGCTTTTAGAATCGAATCATATTTTGTTAAAATTCATGAAATTTAACGACTCTGTTGATTAGGTGAAATTTCTATATTAAAGAAACATTCTTACATCAGATATTAGGTTATATAGACAATGATATGCACAGAGAAGCACATGGAGTTATTAACTAGTTTCAGTATTGCCAATTTTCAGAACGAAGAGCCCTCTTACTGAAAGACCTCCAGAAACTGAACAGTGACTTTCCCTTGGTGTTTTTTTTTTTTTGCATTTTTTAAAGAATTCATAGGTACTTATATAGATTGCATGTTTTAATTAACCACCAGAATTACGTTATTTGGTGCTCACATTATTTTATTTTGCCACTGGAAACTGCTTATACATTGTGCATGCTTTAAAAATTTAATTATTTTTATTTTTAAAATGTATGTTATGCCAAAACATAAGCATATGGTGTATACTAATGGAGTTGCATTATTTTTCCCTGCTTCCTTCTGTGACAGTTTAATTTAGACTCAGGCCATAGAGTCGTTCATTTGTCCAAGAAAGGTTTTTTCTGTTAATTGAAAAGGATTTTTGAGGAATCGATCTGTGTAATTAGGGTTTCTCACTGCTTTTGATTTGATAATTTTTTTCTTGCCCCTAGCGTGTACAGAATACTAACAAACAAGTATCTTACTTTTTATATAATATTTTTATTAATTCTTGGAGAATTTCATACAACACACTTTGTTTTTTTATTTTTTTCTTTTTGATTGGATATTTTCTTTACTTACATTGCAAATGTTATCCTCTTTCCTGGTTTCCCCTCCAGAAATCCCCCTAACCCATCCCCTCCCCCTTCCTCTATGAGAGTGTTCCCCCACCCACCACCCCGCCCTGGCATTCCCCTACACTGGGGCATTGAGCTTTTTCTGAACCAAGGGCCTCTCCTCCCATAGATGCCCAGCAAGGCCATCCTCTGCTACATATGTGGCTGGAGCCTTGGGTCTCTCCATGTGTACTCTTTGGTTAGTGATTTAGTCCCTGGGAACTCTGTGGGGTCTGGTTGGTTGATATTGTTGCTCTTCTTATGGGGTTGCAAACCCACACTTTTACCATATTTTTTCTACTCATTCCCCTAAGTCCTTCTAGATTTACCCAACTTCCCATCCCCAACTTCATAAACTTCTTGTTGTTTTCATACATCATAGAGTTTTCTATGTTTTTTTGGATGAGGGGTCATCCACTGGAGTGTGTTTGGATTACTTTTGGCCTCATCTTCAAAGAAAACTGACCCTACTTGCTCCAAACACCATTGACTGTCTTTTTCTCTCTCAGTTGGGGGTGGTTTGGAGTTCTTGGTTCCTTACCTCCTCTATGCTGGAATATTGACTGACTTGATCTTGTGCAGGTCTTGTTCAGGCAACACTAGCTGCGGTGAGATAATGAATACAGCAATTAGGCTATGTCCACAAGACCTGGTTCTCACAAATCTTTCAATCCCATCCTCCATGATAGACTCTGATTCTTGGTGGGGAGCAGTGATCTGGGAACTTCTACACTTAAGATGTGGATGGCTATAGAAGTTACCTTTAAATGTATCATACCTAGTAGCTCAGGTATATTTATAGAAAACCTCCTGACCCAAATTCAGTTTTACAGATGGCCTCATCCAGGTTCCACAGAACATAAGTTACCCATATAGGTAAGCGGCAGGATCTAAAGAGGATCTGATGCCTCACTATCACTAGGAAAAACTGAACAATCTCCATGTTAACAGATGGGTTTCTGGGGCCAAGGCACAGTCAGATTCTACTACTCTACTTATATGGCCGCAGAAGTCCTCATCTATAGACGCTTGTAATGATGAGCATGGTACAGGAAAGAAAATCCACCCTTTGTGTCAGGAGGTTGGAATATAGGGCCGGCCCCATGAGGCTGCCATCAACAAATAACCTTTCAACTTTTGCTTTTTTTGTTTAGCATTGTTATTTCATATTATGTTGCGAACAATTTAGGAGCCACAATTTTAATGAAATATATATTGGGGTTAAAAGAAAAAGTACTGGGGACTGGAGAGATGGCTCAGCAATTAAGAGCATTGGCTGTTCTGGCAAAGGACCTGGGTTCTATTCCCAGCGTGTACACAGTGGCTCAACACTATGATCCCTCTTCCAGAGTATCTGATTCCCTCTTCTGATTTCCCCAGGGACCAGAAGCACATGTAGCAAACATGAAGGTAATGCATTTATACAATGAGTGTAAAGATGTACAATTAAAAAAAAAACAAGAGTACTGAAATTGAGAACTGTGTAATAACTAGAGGAAGCAATTTTAAGCAGCATCCTATCATTGAGTTATTATTGATGCCTTGTTAAGCACATGCATAGAGATCGACAAGTAGTTTCTACAGAGAATTAAAATGAAAATATTAAAGGGAATGTTATGCTTGACTATGCTCAGGTCAAATTCCTTAATGAGATGCAAATACACAACCCTGGATGTACAGATTACAAAAAGAAGATGCACACTATAATTTCACCTTGAAAAAGACTGAATATATAGGTATCAACATGTATGCATACTTTACATAATCAGGTATGTGTAGAGAATATTCACAATTATATAGACAAGTGACTCCGAGTTATAGGGTAGAAGTTGGATCATCAAGAGATACAAAATAATTTCAATTTACCAATATTTTTCAAATATTATTTGAAAATTTGCACTTTGGAATGTATTTTTTTTAATGAGACATAACAGATTTTATTTCCCTGTAGTTGGAGATTAAGACTTCTGTAAAGATTTCAATTAACAAGAAGTGTCAATTTCACCTGAAGTTTTACAAACTGTAAAGTCTTGCTTATCCACCAGACACATCCATCAGGAACACACTCACTGTTCCCACGCCTTTCAGTACCAGCAAAGTGGTACCAGGCTTTGATTCAGAGACTGAGAATTTCACTGACTTTCCTTTGCCTATTTTGCACTAACACAGAATGAGTATGACTAGTTCTCCATTCATTTACTAACACAAAAGCATCCACTATAATGCCAATTTATTTAATATAATGTTTTTATAGGGAAGGTTCTTTTGGAGAAAAAGAAGAACACTCTCTCCTGGGGGAGGAGAAGGGTATAATTAAGACACTAACCTATTATGTTTCAAGAAATAGTTCAACTTTACTATTGTCAAAAATATTAAAGCTGTGTAGAAGAAACCAATTCCAAATGATATTTACAAATTTGTGGCGAGCACTCCATCAGAAAAGTAAACTGGGTTTTTTTAATAAAATGAAAAATTTTCCCTTGACAGTAGAAGAGAAAAATCTATTACAAACCATAGGTAAGAGCCCACTTGTTCCTACTCAGGGTTCTTCAATATAACCCAAATGGAATGAGCCAATTAACCCCCTCCCCTAAACTCTACCAACTGCACACAAGTACCTGAAAGAATCAAGCTGGCAGCTCTTATCTATCCTCCCCTGGAACACTGTTTTACAAACACAGGACTGCTACTGGGTAATGTTCTTGTCCCCGGTGTTCCATTTCTAACTCTGCTGCCCACTGAGCTAGTAGCAGTAGCTGGGGGGCGGGGGTAGCATTCTCTGAAGGTTGGCATCACGGTCCGATGGAGCCTGGGAGCACAAAGCCAGTGCTCACTTCACACTCAAGCAAAACTGAGAAGAAGAATATTTTCCCCTTGCCATGTCTAGTTTTATTATTGAAAAACGACCAGGTAAGTTTCCGAGTTTTGTGAAGAACTGAAGAGCACTGTTGGTGTAGGGAAACAGGTAATGCGGATTTACCACAGCTGAAAGGAGCCTTCAAACAGCAGTGCGCTCTCCCCGTGCACTCAAATATCCAACATGATGTTTACATGATGCAGGGTGGAGCTGTCCTTTTACTAAATGCACCCATTAAAATGAGATGGACCAAAAACTATCCCCCCAAAAGGGATCCAGGGAGCAGACCCCACTGTGGGGCAATCTCTACGGTATCATAGCCCCAAACAAGGGCTCCACCCCACTGAGGCTGAGATCCGGTGAGGGGATAGCAGAATGGAAACCACTCAGTAAGAGGTGGTCCCCAGGAGAGCTGGGGCAGCAGGGTGAATTCTCACCAGCCTCTAGTGCTTCCGTTTTCTCAGGTTCTGCTACAAACAGAAAACCATACCAGAGGCTTTGGTGGGCCAGATGGAGATATCGACGTCTCCAGGAAGCATCGTGAGATTGATGACAGGGCCACAAAGCTGCTAAGTGCACAAAGCTCAAGGCACACCGTTGAAAGAGCAGTTGATCGAGATAGTACTAGTGAATGCGGTCAGCATTTTCCTCCACAAGACTAATTGCTAAACATAGACCAATCTGAACTTAAAGCAGATGGTTTAGGGCATGGGTGATAACCCTGCATTGTAATATCTGCTTGGTTTTAAAGCAAAGATATCTTTTTAAATTAGATACTCTGTATTTACATTTGAGATGTTAACCGCACTCCGCCCTGCTCCCATTCCCCTTCCCCCTCCATTTGTCTTCACAAAGGTGCACTCTCTTCTGATCCCCCTCTCCACCCCATTGCCTTGGCATTCCCCTACACTGGGAAAACATGCCCTCCCTGGACCAAAAGCCTCTTCTAACATTGATGCCAGACACTGCTGTCTTCAGCTACATAAAAGCAAAGGTATCTTGAAATGAGACACCATGTTCCAAGTCCACAAAGGAACAAGACGAGTACTTTTTTAAAAAATAGATTCTTTCATTCTTGTATTTCTGGAGGAAGCTTATTCAAACGTTGAGCTTCAGTTGAGCAACATCCACTCTCAAGACACTTGCTCTGTAGATGAAAAGATTGTCCCATTTCAAAACCATCCCCCCACAGACTAGCAGCAATTGTTTTTGTTAGGTCTTGTTTTTAAAAACTGAAAATCTGGAATGTATTTCAAAACCAATGAAATTGTAATAATTTATGTTAATGAATTCAACATATGTGAAAGCACACATTTCTTCACATAAATCTCTGATAGTTGTTGATATGAGAAACAAACAATACTGTACCATTGTTATTATTAAAATTTATTTCTGGATCTAAGTATGTTGACAAACTATAGGACTGTAAGTACCCCCCTTACTGCAGCTACTCAGTGAGCTGCAGGCCAACACAGCTACACAGATGGACCCTACCTATTTCAAAAACAACAAACAAGAGAAAAGCCCAAACAAAATGAGACAAAACCCCAAAGTCAAGGAAATCTTTCTGTTGTCTTTTAGAATTCATCCTGTGGCTGTGACATGTCAACTTCACAATCTCTTTTACTTAGTGTTTGGATATTACTGTTGTCTGTCCTGTCTGCGGGACTTTTTCAGATTCTGTATACGGTTTCAAGGCACAGATCATCACAGATCTCATGTGACTGTATATACTCTTTGTATATAATAAAACTGGAAAAGTTCTAGTATAATGTTAAGGAAACACGATTTGTATAGGTGTGTGTGTGTGTGTGTGTGTGTGTGACTTCTTTGGCAACATGGTTTCATTTTTTATTTGGTCTCCTTCCTAGAGTCAAACAGTTGAGGGAAAGGAAGGAATTTAGGAAATGGAAATCTTTATAATCAGAGCCTTCAGTAAGTCCTGAAGATAACTTCCTTACAGCAAAGTGCTGGTATAATAAGGTGCACAAGGGTTAGATGCCCAAATGGAGTCTGGTGAGCTGGGATGGGGAGTGGTGAAGACAGGAAGAGTCCTTAAATCATATCGCACAAGGAAGACTCTGCACCCTGTGAGGACCCATGCTTGAGCCACTACCACAGTTAAAAATATAGAAATAAATAGAAATAGGGAGAATTTTGCACACAAGTGAGATATGAAGTCACATGTAGGATATGGAAGGAAGACAGTTGCTTAAGATGAACCCAGGACATAGACTTGGTAGAGATTGCATATGGCATGTTTATTTAAAACATGCACAAGATATATTTTAAATAAAGATTTATGGTATAACAAGAAAAAAAGAGAACCATATTTTACTTCCTTTTTTAAAAGAATTACTTATTCTATGTATATGAGTACACTCACTGTAGCTGTCTTCAGACACACCAGAAAAGGGCATAGGATCCCATTACAGATTGTTGTGAGCCACCATGTGGTTGCTGGGAATTGAACTCAGGGTCTCTGGAAGAGCAGTCAGTGCTTTTATCCACTGAGCCATCATATAAAGTGTACTCATATGCATAAAATCAAAATTACCTTTAATGAAGCCAAAGTGTGATAACTACATCTGGGAAATTTTGTGTTCATTGCAATATACAGTATATATTGAACTCCTCATGAAGCCCCAAGATCTTATGAACTCATGATCCTGCTGCTTCAAGCACCTGAGTGCTAGGGTTACAGGCATGCACCATCACACTCAGGAAGCACCATGTACTCAATATGACATCATTAATTGGAGGTGGCAACCACAGTGTGTATGTGGGGGGGGGGTCTTGAAGATGCCTCTGCTTTACTCTGCACATGGGTCTCTGCACTAAAAAGTTGGTCTATCTGTGGCTTGGGAGAAATATACTTTTTGAGACTTAGCTAGGGGGAGTCATGCGAGGAAACTGATAGCTTATTAGAAAATCCTGAAAAGAGGGAGCTTTGATGTAAAAAAAAAAAATGGAAAAGTGTGGTCCTGAGTCACATGAGACAGTTATGACCTATGATGGCCAATAATAATGATAGTATGTTTCAAGTTTTTGGAACTATCTGCACTTTCAGTTAGAAGGTGAAAGAGGCATGCCTATGATCCTAGGAAACTGGGTCATAACATTGTGAGGAGGGACAATATTGTTGTCCCCAGATGGGAATGTTGAGGGTGGTCATGAAAAAGATTGGATCCTTTGAAATATACAGAAACTCTGGGATTCTCCCAAGACTCCATTGAGAGGGTACAGAACCTCCTGCTCCAAGCTGGAAGAGGATAGGTGATGCAGCTAGGTGAGAAGCAGGTGGCTCTTAAATCAAGATCTCTCTCTCTAGTAAATAAGTACCTGGACCATCAATCATCTAGCTAAGATCTGGCTTAGGGTCTATGCTTCTACATGCTTCTGTAAAGCAGAATCAGAAGCCGTGGCTGCAGGGTCAAAGCACCATGCTAGCTTCTTTAATTACTCTTTGAAAAATCTAATCCTGGTTCTCACCAACTTGGAGATACAACTTTATGGTCCATAACAAAGATTTGGATTAAAACCAACATTTCCCTATAGGATGGCACTGAAAATGAAATACCACTGTGCATATGTTGAATACAATTTCTATTAAAATGTATCTCCTTTCTGTGAATGAGACTTTGAAGTGAATGGGAAAAAATGGAGGGATCAAAAATGGCATACTTCATCAAGAACAGAAATTGATGAACATACTAGGTTTGGAGCATAAAGAGGGATTTTGGTAGGAAGAGGTGGGTTGCTTTTGAGGCTGTTTGGGAGATATGCTTTGTCCTCTTTTCTAATAGCATTGGCATTACCTGGGGCTACTTTTCCCTCCAGGGTCTATATTTGACTCTGAGCCTCTGTTGCTATGCAACAGTCTGCCTCTGAGCTCAGAGAATGATGCAGGGAAACTGGTCTGGGTAGCTTTGTCTACAGCATCCTGGAGACCAGATATTAGAGAGTGGGTGGGGAGAATGAGTGGGTAGCATTGTTAAGAATATGAGCTTGTTGTATTAATGGATTATTTTAGAAGAGACCATTTTTTTGCAGTGTGGTCGTATTAGCCACCATTATGAGGAACAGAGCAGGAAAGCAGATGGTCAATGAATAAAATATATGATTTCAATTACAACTGAAGCTAATGTTTATGCTTTTAATAAACATAGGAACATTCAGAGCAGAATTGGCTTATGTACATCAATTATTTTCTGATTTAGTCTAAGGATTACTATGAGTTCTAATTTCAAAAACTAGAAATTTTAATCTTTATTAAAGGAGAAGAAAAGGAAAAAAATATAAATGACCTTTTATTGGTCACTTCCAGAGTGTCTTACTTGGACATTGTATGAGTGACAGGAAAGAAAGAAAGACTCTGGCATCAGTGATGGTTCTATGGAATTTTCCACCCAGGAGAAGCAATCCAATTCCCATCCTTTCTAAGAACATCTCTAAGCTGCAAACATGAATTCTGACCAAGAAAACTACCCCTGTGAATGTGTGTCTACAGATATAAACTTGAGATCCAGGAACAAAGAATACACAGTTTTGTTATGTTTCAGCCATAGAAGCACATGCATGTAAGTACATACAAGTACACACATGTACCTACCATGTCAAAGGTTATCCCCTTCTCCCACCCTGTTCCCAACCCCCTCCCCCTCCACTTGTCTCCATGAAGGTTCAAAAACCAGCATGTATATATTTTCGGCAAAAATTTTCTCCATGGCCAAATTTACACCAGTTCTTCAGAACCCATATATATATATATTATTTTTGTGTCCTATTTTTGTCCTCTCAGAGTAAATTTTAGCACAGAGCTTTCTTTAGTTCAACTTCTGATGTGTAATTTTGTTCTCCTACTATTGCCCTTAATTTCTGAACATATCTTATTTTTATCAGGAATCCTGCTAAGTCAGTTTAGCAAAACAAAATAAAACAAAAACAAACAAAAACTTCTACATTCTAACTCTGCTTTTTAAAAAATCCATACTTGTCCTTATATTTAAAATTAAGCCTGGTTATATATTAGAGTTTCCTTCTCCCATGACAACAATACAAGTAAAATGTTTTAACTATCTTAAACTAATGTCTATCTATACATGAACATTTGCTTGTGTCAACTCAGTAGTAAATTCATTCTGTTATTATCTTGATATTTTCTCAGACAAACTACATTGTAAAGAATAAGAGGGTACTTTTGTGTTAACTTGTCCTGGCAAAAAGCCTATGACTGTTTAGTCACTCCAAATGTAGATGACAGCCTTGTGGAAGCTGCATCATATTATCTGTCCTTTAGTTAATCTTCAACTTCCTATATACACTAGCATCTCTTCAGATCACTTGCAACAGGGGGGACAGTAGAAGTCAGTAATAACTGGAATCCTAGGTGACAGTCCCATGACCCTCCCCTCCTCCTTCTACTAGTACCAGTTACCATTATCACATGGTAATATCAAGATGATGATGGGGTGACTCTATTATGCACAGAGGACAAAAAAGGTTATACTATAACAAATGACAGGAATACAATGATAGGAGCTCTGTATATTCTATATTATAAGGACACATTTGTACTTTTTCTATGGGAAGGGACCCACATGCACACACTGAAAATGGTTTGTTTGCTTTGAGTTATCCTTCAGCCTGGATATCATCCAAACAGCTGCCCCAGGAGGAATGCTCAGTGACTTTGGTGTTTGTGAAACCCTCCACCCTTATCTCCTTCTCTCCTACCCCTGTCACCGAGTAGAGAGGATAAAAGAAACACAAACACTATAAATCTCAGAGATAAGGCTGACCTCCTGACCAGAGGGCCAAGCCTAAGCTTTGAAATAATTGACTAACACCATTTCTCCTCTCTGACTGAAGATTAGATGTAAAACAGATCTTTATGCTGCTTCTCAGATTTCTGGCTCTTTGAAAAAAACCCAAATTACGAATTTAATTCCCAGATTTTTTTCCCCATACAAATACATGTCTATAAAGTACAATTATTTTGTATCACTTTCCTTGTTGATCCTTGCCTGAAATGAGGTCTCTGTGAGTAGACTGATATATATTATTCAAATTGATTAGTCTTTGGATAGAAAATTAACTTGTATTTGTATATTTACAGATTTATATCAATATGCACATTCAAAATTATAGTCACATTATATATACTTATCTTTAGGTTGCCCAAATTATTATTTATACTTCATTATTTTTGTGAGCTTAATATGCTAAGATTTCTTTTGGTGGGTGTGTAGCTTCCAGTTGATTCTCTTTTGTTTATTTCTTTGTTAATCAAAGTGTTTCAGATTTGAAACACGTCATCTTCATACATTAGCTATCACTTCCAAACAACATAAGCAGAGTTTTCACATTGTTGTTGACTTTGCATTTGCTATGAACTGGAGGTGTTTTCCTTGTGTGTTCTCATAAATAGGGTCTTCATCACATACTCCATGCTAGACCTGCAGTCTTCCTCCCTTAGCCTCCTATGTGCAGGAACTTCAGACTGTAGCAGAACACCCAGCTGAGAATTTGTTTTTAAACTGCTATAATAGTTTTATTTAAATATATAGTTCATTATAATGGCAATTGGGCAATACTCGGGGGAAGTACCCAGGAGATTAGAGCAACAGGAAGTGGAAGCTTCAGGGCTCTGTGGGACAAGCTTTAGAATAATTCCAGATTTAATTACTTGGAAAAAGATTTGAGGGCATTCATTTGTAAGGCATAGCTACTGGGTTGAAGAGATAAAATTTAACCTAGATTTTATTTGTAGTAACTCTATAAAATTATTTATGAGTTTACCCTTATGAAAGCAATAACTGCATTTTCTGGGTCTTGCTCACAGCTTCAGAAATCAGTATATTTGTGTAGTACCTATGTGCTGGCCTTTCCTCCCCATAAATAGGGTTTTATCATGGTGCATGATGAAATTTCAAGTGTGTGTGTGTGTGTGTGTGTGTAGTTTCTAAAACTTACAAAGATTTCTTTAAAAATCATAAAGACACTATAAATATCACTTGTTGATGTTGCAAAAATTCAAAACTATAGCAAATAATGCAGTAGCTGTGAGCGTGGATTAATACAAATGATTTCAACTATCACAGAATCCTTCAGTCTGCTCTTTTCATTGCCCTTTCCCTCCTCTTCGAAGTAACCATTCTATTCAAATTCATAGTTATGATTTATACTGTGTGTATATGTATGCACATGTTCACATGCATGCATATGCCTGTGTGTGTGAGTGTGTGTGTGAAGGTGTATGTGTAGAGCTGCAGAAACCTTATAATTCTTCTGATGGGGTAAAAAAAATCTCAAGTCTACTTCAAGGAAGCTTCCTACGGGTTTATGGGAAATTATTCATACAGATACAAACACAATATTTAGCCCATCATCAAAATATTATTTGCTTTCTTCTTAGTTCCACAATTCTATATTCTTAGCTGTCCTGGAACTTGTTTTGCAGGCCTGGCTGGTCTTGTATTCACAGAGATCCACCTGCCTCTGGCTCCTGAATGCTGGGATTAAAAATAGGTGTCATCACCTGGTAGGATTGATACCTTGTACATTAATAGCACCATTGTACTTTGGGTGAGTATTTGAAAATGTAAGAGTGAATTGATAAACACACTCATCTCTATAAATAGAGCTAAGGAAGGTGCTTTTCCAGAGTCTCAGAGTCTGAACCACTACATTAAACTCCCTTGACACATAGGTGTTTACTTAACATTTTTCCATCTTTGCATCTCTGGTTGCCAATGGGGTGAAGAGTTGATAGTAGTCGTTGAACTTGGTCATTGGGGGAAATTGTGATAATCTTTGCAGAACTTCCTTAATATAGAATAGAAGGAAGGCGTCATTGGTGTTGTCACAGTTTCTTCAAAGAGGAGCTGAACCTGATAACAGGATCAGGACTAATGGGAGTAGTTGAGAAGTAGGGGTGGTGGTGTGGACAAGGAATCTAGCCTGACTGGACTGAAGGGTTGGGGTCCTGCAAGGAAGTAGTCCTGAGATAACCAGATGGTTTTTCTTAATTTGGACCAAAACTGTAAATAAATTTATTTTTATATAATAATGCCCTTTTGTCTTTTATTGTTTTTTCTTAATGTAGATGATGTTGGATCCACAACAAGGCTTTATATATTAGAGGTTGTAACATCAGAAGGATGGATCCATTCACCATGGCAACCCTTTGCTGTCCTTTGGCCTAATCATTCCTTTTACCTCACACTCCATATCATACCATAGATAATCTACCTGTAATCCCACGCAACTTTCTGGAACAGAATCTGTTGCTCATAGATTTGTGATAAGTACAGCAGAGTCCTGGTCCTGTGGAAACAAGAAGTGACATGACTTAGGAAACCCTGTCTAGCTACTCCAAGGTGGCCAACCAATTCAGAACAATGTCTGTAGACACATGGTTATCAGGAACACATCTGCAGTCAAGAAAGTTGAGACTTTACTTGTTGCAAGAAAAAAAAATGCATACCACAAAGAAGGACAAAATGTCTCAGTAAGATGGTATTTATGGTGACTGAGAGGACTTGTATTTGTATCAAGTGATTTTAGGGTGAGTTTGAAAAAAATGTTTAAAGATTGCTTCTGAAGGAGGCTGTCAGTAAGCACCATTTATCCTATTTTCTATCTTATTAATTTTGTCTAGAAAGAGAGAACACAGCAAATCCAAAGCTGCCATTGATAAAAATAATTTGTCATTTTCTTGTAACTTAAATTTGAGTGTGTAACCTATAGTGACCATAGAAACCTGAAAAGTGAACAGAATCATGGGGAGGTGGGTGAAGGAGCCCTAGAAAAGGGGAGAGTAGGGTATAGACACTATGAAGGAGTAAATAGGAAAATGTGGGTACCTTACCTGGGGAGAGGAGGGAAAGGTAATACAGAGACAGAGGAAGGAAGGAGAAATAAATTACAATAAAATCTTGAATATACACATCACATGTTTATTATATATGTATATACACACATTCATGTCAGCTTTGGAAATGTCACAAGCCTTGTAGATGAAGAGCTACAAGAAATTTAATGGCTGCTGAAGAGAGAATAAGTTCTCAAAAGGAGTAAGCCCTTTATAGATTATCTAATCCCAAATAGTCAACCAGAAGTATATATGCATTTGAGCAAAAATAAATGGATTCTATAAGTTGTGTATATATGTGTATGTGTGTGGGTGTGTGGTATACAACAGTACATTTAATAAGAGATCATGAATTTGAGAAGTGGTTAGAGGGGAAAGAGGGAGAGGTAGAAATGATGTGGATACAGCAGTTATATATAAAATTCTAAAAAAATTAAAACAGAAATGGAAAAAAAGGGTCATTCAGATTAGCCAGGATAGAAATGGTCATTTCTGATTTTCATTGTCTTGATTTTCTTTTTTTTTTTTTCATTTAATCATGGTTACAGAGTGACTGAAATTGATGATGTCTGGAAGTGGAAGTGCTTATTTTAGCAGAACACCACTAGCCAACTGTCAGTGCTAGTTATTAGCATAGAGTGTCATCAGCAAGCTAGTGAGAGAATCCTAAATTTGATGAAGCCAGGTAAAGGTGTAGTAATTAAGGATGACTAGATCCATAATACTGATAAAAGTCTTGAAGCATTTTTGCTTACCTGAGTGCAAGATGGGACAACGTTTTACTTACTGCTGTCATGGAGAGAGAAGCAAATCTTAATCTGCATTACTGAGCATGCTTCTAAACACGAGGATTTGATGACATCCTCCTTTATTGGTGTCCAGCACAAAAAGAGGTGTTCTACTCCAGTAGAGCACAGTTTATTTTAAAAAAGATTTATTTGTTGTATTTACATGAGAACACTGTAGCTGTCTTCAGACACACCAGAAGAGGACATCAGATCCCATTACAGATGGTTGTGAGCCACCATATGGTTTCTGGGAATTGAACTCAGGATCTTTGGAAGAGCAGTCAGTGCTTTCAACCTCTGAGCCGACTCTCCAGCCCCGTAGAACACAATTTTTAATGCAAGAAAATAGAAGAACAGTGAGTGGATTTTAGACTGTGGCAGTCAGAAAAAGCTGAGGACTTCAAAAGTGGAGTTAGGGAAGTGTGGCCACTTGTGAGGCACTACTGTGCTTACCTGGGATTGCTACAGGCAAAAGCTGTCATGAAAAAAAATGTCCAACCTCTGATTTCTCATCTTGCTCTAATACTCACTATTCTAAGCTCTGAATACTTTATACTTGTTCTAGTAAAAAGCTAATTTCTCTGCCATTATGACATTTATCTCTGAACGTTTAACTATGACGCTCAACTCACACCACTGAACAAATTGTTTATTTTCCCAACTCCTGAAATAAATTTCGTTCAACAAAAAGGCAAGGATTACTTTGCCTTTAGGTATATTTATTTAAAGAAAAAGTGAATAGTACTTAAATTGGATTTCTGTCCATTATTTAGATGTAAGGATTTTTTTTGAAGTTCCCATGATGCTGAATAAAAGTATCCCAATTTGATATTAATTTTTGTATTTATCTATGAAAATGTTTTATGTAAATTTTAATTGTGTATTAAAGTGAGTTTTTACATTTGATGAAGATACATTTTTAATAGACAATTATTTCTGCCAGGTGCTACCAATGATATTTTGCAATAGTGATTAAATGCTGCTTTGCGTCTCTGGTAAAAAATAGTAATTATACAAGTTGTCCAAAACTACGGAACTGAAAGTGAAGACTGTCCCAATTGTTACTATATATTGAAGCTGGGCTTTATTTTTTAATGTTGAAAGGAAAACCTAAAAGGTTAATTATATTTAGGACTAATGAGATGGCTCAGTGTTTTAAATCAAGTGTGGCTCTTGTAGAGGACCAACGTTTAATTCCCAGCACTCACATGGTGGCTCACAACCATCTGTAATGTGTTATGTTGCCCTCTCCTGACATCCTTTGGGACCAGGCATGCACCAGCACATACATGTGGGCAAGGCATTCATAAATACAAAAAGAATACATCTAGAACTTTTTAAAGGCTAACTATGTTTGTCAGTCGTTTCTAGTGTACCTGCCTATTAGAGTCCACTTCCCTCCTTCCCTGTACTTTCCACATTGTCTCAATTGTATGGCATTAAACGGAGTTTATAAAAGGCTTCTCTAATTAAAACAAGCCCAGTTGAAGTAGGAATAAAATAAAATAAAGGCTTTGATCTCCCAGTTTCAGGTTTCAGTCTTGGTTCTGTAAGATGTGTTGGAGACATGCTTAAGATGTCCAAACTCATGGCTCTCCTCTTATTCCTCCTCTTCTTTGGATTTGCCACATGATGTTAAAATAAAACAGGATATGATCAATGAAGAAGTTCAATCAAGATCACATAAGAAATATGACTGCATTCTGCCTAAGATGTCAGGCTCTAATGAAACATTTTATGCAAATTATGCCAAAATTACATGTTATGGGGCTGGAGAGATGCTTCAGCAGCTGGGAATGCATACTGTTCTTGTAGAGGACCTGAGTTCAGTTCCCAACATTCAAATCGTTCAGTTCACAACCATCTGTTAATCCAGCTCAATACTAATCTAGTACCTCTGGCTGCCACACTCCTCTGAACACACACACACACACACACACACACGCATGCATGATTAAAATAAAATAAAAATTAAATATATCTTATAATGTAGAATAAATTATAAACCATTGTGATATGTTCAAAGTTAGTCAGAATTTAGAGTAATGACTCCTTTTTGCTTCTTTAATTTGACCTACTTTTCAAAAATAAAATTAAGGGGCTAGACAGAGTGCTCAACAGTTAAGAACATATTTTGCTGTTCCAGAAGACCTGAATTTTGTTTTGAGATCTATGTAAGGTGTCTCATAACCATCTGTAAATTATATCCTCCTCTGGTCTCTGGGACCATCTGTACATATACTAACACATGCACATGCTCGGGAATACATACATACATATACACACAAATGAAAAAAAGTAAAACAAATCTTTAGAAAAACTTAGATATTTTGGAAATCTATTTTAGAAGATATTACATTCCATAAAGTAAGCTGTTTGAAACTTTCAAGTCTGTATTTCTACCTGTAGAGACTTTGTTAAACCAAACTGTGTTCACTTTCCATAAGAGATTTTTATTTTCATTTCGATCTCCAAGAATCCTTTAGAGAAGAAAACATCAAAGAGTTGTGTTAGTGTCATGAAACACCTTGAAAGTAAACATGAAGATTACAGAGTAATTTTAGCTCAGAAGTTTGAAGGTTAACTCTGTGACTAGACAGATTATTGTTTTGGACCTCTGGCACAAGTGCTGGGTGGCAATGGAGGGAAGCCCGTGTTGCATAAATGTGTTCATCCCATCAGCCAGCAAATTGAGAAGATCCTGGCATCCTAAAACCCCTTGAGGGGAGTATTCCTAAACATGCAAGAACCTCCCACTAAGCCTTATTTCTTAAAGGTTGTCCCACCTATTAAGAGTGTTTTCCTGATGACTAAGGCTTTTCCACATGAACCTTTGGGGAACATTCGTGTAGAATATACTGTAGTATATATACCACTGCAGACTGGTACTGATACGCACTGCTTTCTAGGTTGTGAACATTTTGAAGATTGAAGACATGGGCTCTCTAAGTGCACACTTTTAGTTGCCTGGTATTTTGCGATGAGGCAAATTTTGAAAGAACAACTTGAACCTAATAAATTGACAAAAACTTCACACATTTGATGTAAAAAAAAACTTTTAAAATGAGTATTGGTACCTACACTTATCTGTGGGTATAGAAGTAAGATTAAGTATGTACTTAGTAATTATGCTATTCTAGCAAAATGGTGGTAATAAAATCTCTTCTAAGATCCATGACCTGGAAAAAAAGGCTGAAAAACTGGTGAGTGGGAGACCTAGGCTGCTGGGGAGCGGAGGGATCTCTGCGGAGTGCAAACGGAAAGTGTACCCCCGGATTGACCTGCCCTGTCCTGCCCGATCCAGTGACCTGGAACAGAACTTAGGAATTTCTGTTTCCACCCGGAGGCGACTTCAGGACACAGAGCGGATCCTGGACCATCTGCCACCCAGGACAGCGGCTCATAGAGACTGAGAAAATGGTGGGTGGGAGACCTGGGCTGCCAGGGAGCAGAGAGATCTCTGCGGAGTGCACACGGAAAGTGCACACCCTGCCTTGCCCTGCCCCGCTCTGTCTGATCCAGCGACCAGGAATAGAACTTTGGAACTTCTGTTCCCACCCGGCGACTCTGAGGCATAAAACAGGGCTCGACCCATCTGCCACCTGGACCAGTGGAGATCCAGGGACACAGACCAGATACAAGGGAAAGGCAAGAACATATCACTGACAACAAAATGGCAAGAGGAAAGCGAAAGAGTATATCCCAAGGAAACCAAGACAACCTGGCAACACCAGAACCCAGCTCTCCCATAACAGAAAACATCGGAATTCCAAACACTCCAGAAAAGGAAGACACAGACCTGAAATAATACCTCAAGATGCTGATAAAGATACTTAAACAAGAACGGGAGGAAAAGCAAAAAGATTCAGAAGCTTTTAAAGAGGAAACAAGAAAAACACTCAAAGAACTCAAAGAACTAGAGGAAAACAGAATCAAAGAGATGAAAGAATGGAAGAGGGAATTTAAAACGGAAATTGACACAATAAAGAAAACACAAAAAGAGATAACCCTAGAGGTAGAACACCTAAAAAAGAAATCAGGAATCACAGAAGCAAGAATTTCCAATAGATTACAAGAGATCAAAGAGAGAATCTCGGGGGCAGAAGACAACACTGTAAACAGACAAAACAGCCAGAGAAGATGCAAAAAACAAAAAGCTCCTAACCCAAAATGTCCAGGAAATCCAGGACACAATGAGAAGACCGAACCTAAGGATAATAGGAATAGAAGAGGGAGAAGAGTATCAACTAAGAGGCACAGTAAATATCTTCAACAAAATCGTAGAAGAAAACATCTCTACCCTCAAGAATGAGATGACCACGAGCATAAAAGAAGCCTTCAGAACTCCAAATAGGTTGGACCAGAAAAGAAATACCTCCCGACACATAATAGTAAAAACATCAAGTGCCCAAAGCAAAGAAAGAATACTAAAAGCAGTAAGGGAAAAAGGTCAGGTAACATATAAAGGCAGACCAATCAGACTCACACCCGATTTCTCAACAGAGACTATGAAAGCAAGAAGAGCCTGGACAGACGTCATGCACTTCTTAAGAGAACACAAGTGCCAGCCCAAGCTGCTATACCCAGCAAAACTATCAATCACCATCGATGGAGAGACAAAGATATTTCAAGACAAATCAAAATTCACACAATATGTGACCACAAACCCAGCACTACAACGAATTATAGGTGGAAAACCCAATACAAGGAGGGAAAATACAGCCTAGTAAAAACAAGAAAACTCCTAAACAAGAAAACTAAAAGAAGAAAAAGACACAGACACAACTCAACCCACAAAAGCAATAATAGCAGGAAACAGAAAAAACTATTCCTTGATATCTATTAACATAAATGGACTCAACTCCCCAATTAAGAGACAAAGGCTATCAGAGTGGATACATAAACAAAATCCAGCATTTTGCTGCATACAGGAAACTCATCTCAGAGACAAAGACAGACAATATCTCAGAGTTAAAGGGTGGGAAAAAAACTTCCAAGCAAACAGCTCCAAGAAGCAAGCTGGAGTGGCTATTCTAATATCGAATAAAGTAAATTTCCAACCAAAAGTTATCAAAAAAGATAAGGAAGGACACTTTTTACTCATTACTGGGGAAACCGGTCAGGAGAAACTCTCAATCCTTAACATATATGCTCCAAATAAAAAAGCACCCACATTCACAAAAGAAATCCTACTAAAGCTCAAAAAATATATTTCACCCTACACAATAATAGTGGGAGACTTTAATACCCCACTCTCACCAATGGACAGATCAGAAAAACAGAAACTGAACAAGGACACTGCAAAACTAGCAGAGACTTTGAACCAACTAGAATTAATAGATATATACAGAACATATTATCCTAAAGTAAAAGAATACACCTTCTTCTCAGCACCCCATGGCACCTACTCGAAAATTGACCACATAATTGGACACAGAGCGAGCCTCCATTGATACAAGAAGATTGAAATACTCCCATACATCCTCTCAGATCACCATGGTCTACGGCTGGTCTTTAACAACAACAAAGACAACAAAAAGCCCACATACACATGGAAACTAAACAACGCTCTGTTAAACGATAGCAGGATCAAAGAAGAAATAAAAAAAGAAATTAAGGATTTTCTAGAATTCAACAAAAACGAAAACACAACATACCCAAACCTATGGGATGCAATGAAAGCAGTATTGAGAGGAAAACTCATAGCCCTAAGTGCTTCCAAAAAGAAACTGGAGAGAGCTTACATCAGCAACCAGACAGCACAGCTAAAAGCCCTAGAACAGAAGGAAGCAGATATACCCAAAAAGAGTAGACGGCAAGAAATAATCAAAATTAGGGCAGAAATAGACCAAATAGAAACAAAAAGAACCATTGAAAAAACCAAGAAAACCAAGAGTTGGTTCTTTGAGAAAATCAACAAGATTGATAAACCCCTAGCAAGACTAACTAGAGGGCAAAGAGAGAGTATACAAATTAACAACATCAGAAAGGAAAGTGGCAACAAAACAACTGAAACTGAGGTAAGTCAAGAAATCATCAGATTCTACTACAAAAACTTATACTCCACAAAATTGGAAATTCTGGAGGAAATGGATGAATTCCTAGACAGATATAAGATCCCAAAGTTAAACAAGGACCAAGTAAACCATCTAAATAACCCTATAACACCTAAAGAAATGGAAGTCATCAAAAGTCTCCCAACAAAAAAAAGCCCAGGTCCAGACGTGTTCAGTGCAGAAATTTATCAGACATTTATTGGGGATATAACACCAATACTCTCCAAACTATTCCAAAAGATAGAATCAGATGGAATACTACCTAACTCATTTTTTGAGGCTACAATAACCCTCGTACCTAAACCACACAAAGACCCTACAAGAAAAGAGAACTTCAGAACAATTTCACTTATGAACATTGATGAAAAAATACTCAACAAAATCCTGGCAAACCGAATCCAAGAACACATTAAAATGACCAAGTAGGCTTCATCCCTGGGATGCAGGGATGGTTTAATATAAGGAAATCCATCAATGTAATCCACCATATAAACAAACTCAAAGATCAAAATCACATGGTCATCTCACTAGATGCTGAGAAAGCATTTGACAAAATCCAACACCCCTTCATGTTAAAAGTCCTGGAAAGAACAGGAATCCAAGGTCTATACCTAAACATAATAAAAGCAATATACAGCAAACCAACAGCCAACATCAAACTTAATGCCGAGAAACTTGAAGCAATCCCACTAAAATCAGGGACTCGACAAGGCTGCCCACTCTCCCCCTACCTATTCAACGTAGTACTGGAAGTCCTGGCTGGAGCAATTAGACAGCAAAAGGAGATCAGGGGATACAAATAGGAAAGGAAGAGATAAAAATATCACTCTTGGCCGATGACATGATAGTGTACATGAGTGACCCCAAAAATTCCACCAGAGAACTTCTACTGTTGATAAACAAGTTCAGCAAAGTGGCTGGATACAAAATTACCTCGAAAAAAATCAGTAGCCTTCCTATACTCAAAGGACAAACATGTGGAGAAAGAAATTAGGGAAAAGGTACCCTTCACAATCGTCACAAAAACTATGAAATACCTTGGTGTGACTCTAACTAAGCAAGTGAAGGACCAGTACAACAAGAACTTCAAACCTCTAAAGAAAGAAGTTGAGGAGGATCTCAGAAAATGGAAAGATCTCCCATGCTCATGGATTGGAAAAATCAACATCTTAAAAATGGCCATCCTACCAAAAGCAATCTACAGATTCAATGCAATCCCCATCAAAATTCCAACCCAGTTCTTCATGGAACTGGAAAGATCAATGTGCAATTTCATATGGAATAACAAAAGACCTAGAATAGCTAAATCCATCCTCAACAACAAAAAAAACATCTGCGGGAATCACTATTCCTGACCTCAAGCTATATTACAATGCAATTGTGCTGAAAACTCATGGTACTGGTACAGAAATAGGCATGTGGATCAATGGAATAGAATAGAAGATTCAGAAATGAGCCCTCATGTATATGGTCACCTGATTTTTGACAAAGGAGTAGTAAACATTCAATGGAAAAAGAACAGCCTATTCAACAAATGGTGCTGGTCCAACTGGCACTCAGCATGCAAAAGAATGAAAATAGACCCTTTCTTATCTCCTTGTACAAAGCTCAAGTGTAAGTGGGTCAAAGATCTCCACATTAAACCAGATACACTGAAACTATTAGATGAGAAAGTAGGGAAAACCTTAGAACACATAGGCACAGGAGAAAATTTCCTGAACAAAACACCAATCCCTCAAGCTCTAAGGTCAAAGATTAACAAATGGGACTTAATGAGATTGCGAAGTTTCTGTAAGGCTAAGGACATGGTCAAGAAAACAAAAAGGCAACCAACAGAATGGGAAAAGATCTTTACCAACTCCACATCAGATAGAGACCTAATATCCAAGGTATACAAGGAACTCAAAAAGCTAGACACCAGAGAATCAAATAACTCTATTAAAAAATGGGAAACAGAGGTAAACAAAACTTTCTCAGTTGAGGAACACCAAATGGCCGTGAAACATCTGAGGAAGTGCTCCACATCCTTAGCCATCAGGGAAATGCAAATCAAAACAACCCTAAGATTCCACCTCACACCAGTCAGATTGGCCAAGATCCAAAACTCAGATGACAGCAGATGCTGGCGAGGCTGCAGAGAAATAGGAACACTTCTCCACTGTTGGTGGGGTTGCAAGCTAATACAACCACTCTGGAAATCTGTCTGGCGATACCTCAGAAAATTGGATATAGTACTACCTGAAGACCCAGCTATTCCACTTCTGGGCATATACCCCAGAGACACTTTAATACACAACAAAGATATATGCGCCATAATGTTCATAGTGGCTCTATTTATAATAGCCAGAAGCTGGAAAGAACCCAGATTTCCTTCAGAAGATGAATGGATACAAAAATTGTGGTACATTTACACAATGGAATACTACTCAGCCACCAGAAACAATGACTTAACCAAATTCTTAAGAAAATGGTTGCATCTAGAGAATATCATCCTGAGTGAGATAACCCAGTCACAAAAAAACAGACATAATATGCAGTCACTGATATTGGGATGCTAACCCCAGAGGCTTGCAGTCCCCCAGAAACACCTCACAGACTGTAGGAAGTCCAAGAAATAAAGAAAACAAAAGAAAAATATTTACAAAACAAGAAGACTTTGACTATTTCCATGTTGCGTTTTGTTTTGAATGTACTTTACGCTCATGGTAACTATTAGGTTTTCAAGCATACTGTCAAGCCCTTGAAAAAATCAAGTACTGACTAAAAAATATATTCACATAGTTTTATTAAAAATTATTTTAATGTCTGAAAAAACAGTACTGACAAAAAAGTATAATTTTAAGCAAAAAATGTTTAAAATCTGTACATTTATCTTTGTTTTGTAAAATAAAGTCGTTTAAAAAAACATATCACAAAAAAAGTATCTTCAATAAAGAAAAAAAAAAAGATCCATGACCTCACTAGCTGTGGGAAGTTGACTAGGTGTCCAGTACCAGGCATGGTTTTCCTCCTGTTGAGTGTGTTTGAAGTCCAATTAAACACCTGCTGGTTTACCACTAACATGTGAATACCGCTTACTGGACCTTTATGCATATTTTATCGTTCTGTGTATCATCGTGGTTCATAGGTCCCATGGCTGGCACACACACACACACACACACACACACACACACACACACACACATTTAGCATTCTAGGTGAACATAAAACATTTAGTTTCCTTGAGGCTTTATCAAACATTCTCGGTGTTATTTGTCTCTCCTCCATTCTTCTCCTGTCCTGACCTCCCATTCCTTCTTCATTTGGAACCACTTCCTGTTTTTTCATTTCTTGTTTCATATAACCTATCATGTCCATAGTCCCTTTATACTTTTTTTATTTTTTATTTCTGTGGCTACTCCATATTGTATATTCACATTTGAAGATACAGAGCTAGCAATCATAGATGAGAGTGGATATGAGGCATTTGTCTTTCTGGGTCTGGGTTACATTGCTCAGTATAATCTTCCCTAGGTCAATCCAGTTATGTGCAAATTTTACTATTTCATTTTCTTTGCAGCTGAACATTTCTTGTGTATATGTATCATATATTGTGGTGCTTTAAATAGGTTTGGCTCCCAAAGATTTTTGTGTTTCAATGCTTGTCCACAGAAGAGTGGCACTATTAGGAGGTGTGGCTTTATTGGAGTAGGTGTGGCCTATCTTGGAGGAAATGTGCCACTGTGTAGGCAGGCTTTGAGCTCTCCTATGTTCAAGCTCTGCATAGTGTGGCAGAGCCTCCTCTGGCTGCCTGTGGAATACAGTCCCCTTCTGCTGCCTTTGGATCAAGATCTAGTCTTCTCCAGCACCATGTTTGTCTGCATACTGCCAAGTTACTGCCATGATGCTAATGGATGGAACCTCTGAAACTGTAAGCTATCCTCAATTAAGTTTTTTCTTTTATAAGAGTTGCCTTGGTCATGCTGCTCCTTTACAGTAATGAAACCCTAACTAGTGTGTGTGTGTGTGTGTGTGTGTGTGTGTGTGTGTGTGTTTGAAATATGAGTCTTTCATTTAGCAAGTCTGAGTCCTTTATGCAAGCTAGTGACCAAGAGCAGGCTTTTGCCACAAAAAAAATCTCTCTGTTCAAAAGTAGGGTAAGGCTTTCGAAATGTACTTGTACATTTTCACTGTCCAGTCATCTGCTGAAGTGCATTTAGTTTAATTGTGTTTCTTAGCTACTGTGAATAGGGCATCAGTGAACATGGCTAAAAAATATCTATGAGGTGGAATGTTCAATACATTGCATAAATGTCAAGGGCTTAGCTGGATCATGAGGTAGAATTATTTTTACTTTTGGGGGATTCTTCATGTTGATATGTAGAGTGGCTGCACAAATTTACGTTTCCAGCAACAGTGAATGAAGGTTTCCCTTCCTCGCAGCCTCATATGTCATCAATTTTTGTGATGCTCTTAACTATTCTTAGCTATTTCTGTTAAAATGAAATATCAATTAAAATTTTTCCATTCCCCCTATTCCCAAGGATGATGAATATGAATGCTTTTTTAGGTATTGACAAACCATTTTATTTCTTCTAGTGAACTCTTCGTTTATATCCCTCATCCATTTTCAAATTGGCATTTGTCTTCTAGAATCTCCGATTTTGGGTTTCTTTATATATTCTGAATATTAATACTCTCTCTGATATATAGGTGGCAAAGATTCTTTCCCATTCTGTTGGTTTCTTCTCCACATAACCGATTGTTTCCTTAGTCCTGCAGAAGCTTTTTAGTTTTATAAGGTTCCATTTATCAATTGTTGTCCTTAATTCCATGGCTAAAGGAGTCCTGTTCTGAAAGGTCATTTCTACACCTATATCTTGTATGGTACTGCCTATGTGTTCTTCTAGCAGTGTTAGTATTTCAGATTTCAAAATAAGGTACTTGTTCCACTTCTATCTACTTCTCTATAAAGGGTGACAGACATGGGTCTAATTTCATTCTTTTGCAAGTAGAAATCCTGTTTTCCCTTCACTATTTGTTGACAACATCTTTTCTCCAAGTATATGTTTATTTCATCAGATGGCTGTAGTTACAACTACTCATGTTTGGGACTTATGGTTTGTTCCATTGTTCCACACACCTTTCTTGCACCATTACCATATTAATTTTATCACTGTAGCTATGCAGTATCTCTTGAATTCTGGGATGACAATCCCTCCCATAGTCTTTTTGTTCAGGAGAGCTTTGAATAGCCAGTTTTCTTTTCTGGTTTCATATAACTTTTAGGATAAGACAATCATAGAACAACTGGATACAGTGTAGAGACCAACACATCATGATGAGCCCAGCCCCAGGAGGTACATTTGCATCACAGCTCCTGCTCATGGCTCAGGGAGCATATGAAAAGGGGGCTGTATGTTTGTGTTACAGGCTATGAAGGCTACAGACTGCCATCAATGTAAGGCGATTTTTGAGTCCTTTATTTAAGTCAGTGACCAAAAGTAGGCTCATGTCACAAAGAACCCTCTGGCCAAAGAACGGCAGGCTTCAATTTTTAAAACCTCAAATCACACTTACATCATGCTAAAGGCAATAAAGGCGTCAAAAGCTTCAAAGGTTTCAACTAAGTTGGTTAAAATAATTATTTTTTAAAAAATCGTTTATTAATTTTATTTATATGAATACACTGTATCTGTCTTCAGACACACCAGAGAAGGATGTCGGATTCCATTGCAGATGGTTGTGAGCCACCATGTGGTTGCTGGGAATTGAACTCAAGACCCCTGGAAGAACAGCGAGTGCTCCTAACCACTGAGCCATTTTTCCAGCCCCTTAAACAATTATTTTATGATGAAAAACAACGGACTCCAGGCTGTAAGTGCTCAGTAAGATGTACTCAGCACAGGCTTAGGAGCAATTAGGTGAAGTTAGCTAAAACTAGGACAAAACAAAGTTCTTTGGGGCAGTTTACCTGTGAGAGTCAGAGTTGCTGGAAGTCTATTATGAGCCTGTCTCTCCTAGAAATCACGGTGTAAGCAAGATCTGAGGAATGACGTTATCAATAAACATGCTAGTTCAGAAGGGGAAAAGCTCCTGAAACCACATACCTGGACAAGGCTCTATAAACAACAGATAAGTTCTAAAAGGAATTAGCTTCTCTATAGTTGAGCCTACTAATTGCTTACCCAGTACAAAGTGGTAAGTAAGCTTTTATACCATATTCACAATAAAAATGGCTTTTGCAGGTCATAGTTATACACTTGTACACACACACACACACCTGTGTATACCAATAATAATCAGTGAAAAGGGTTATTAATTTGAGCGTATTAAAAATGAGAAGGAGCTTGGAAGGAGTTGGAGAGAGGTGACTTGGGAAGGGTCAGAAGAAAGAAAGGGAAAGGGGAAAGTGATGTAATTAGAGTTTAACTAGAAATGTGTGGAATGAAATAAAGTGCAAGAAAAAGTTCACATTTATTTACTATTCTAGCCTAATTGGGCTTTTTTGTAATTGGGCTTTGATAATGAAATTTCTTAAAGCTAATGATTCATAAACACAAACAGTGCTTACGGTTGTGGAGGACAGTGAGCTCAAACTTATGAGAGCAGCATGAGAATAGAATCTGGAAGTGGCCCTCTCTCTCTGCTTTCTAGAAAATCTATCCCATCATTATCACACTGAAATGCTGATAATATAGACATGCTCCTTCCAAAGGTATGTACAGAGGCTCTGTGGCTGTCTCACCTTTCAGTTGCCTCGCATCTTAAAATGATTGCATTGGCAGTTACCTTTTAGCATGGGGTTGGAGAGAACACAAACATTGAAACCATAGAATTTTACAGCTTATAAAAAATTTCTATGAAGCTTTCAGAGATATCTAACTAGAAAGAGCTGCCTGATACCAAGACTGTAGACCCGAGTTCGATTTCCCTGAGCTCGAATGGCAGAAGGAGAGAACCACCTCCTTTAAGTTGTTCTATGGCTGTCACACGCACATGTCCTTGATCTCTCTCTAGTGTCCACCCTCACACACACACACACACACACACACACACACACACAGAGAGAGAGAGAGAGAGAGAGAGAGAGAGAGAGAGAGAGAGAGAGAGAGAGAGAGAGAGAGAGAAAACTGGTCATATACTGTTGTACACATATTATATTGTCTTCACCCTAGATGTATATACACTCACATACTCACACTCATTCAGTGGCCAGATTTCATCTCACATGTCGTGCAGACATAGACAAAGGTTTGAGAAGAATTTTGAGAGAGTCTGTGAATACACTAGAATCTAGACCTCCTTCTTGGAAAGAGGCCTGACAGGTTTGGAACTTCATTCCTGTCTACAATCAGTGAGACACTTCTCCACAGTGACAACTTCTACCCTAGTCTCACTTAAACATCAGAAGTATTCAATAAACTTTGCGCCTCTCCTCTTCTCTCTCTCCACTTCCTTTTCTGGGCTCCCCTCTCTGCCTCAGGAATGAGTTGAGTGTAAGTTCCAACCATATGACACTTTTTAGAATATTTTGTTACTTTGTTCTAACTTAAGAAAACAAAGGGTGTTTAGTTGACTCTACTCAAACAGAACACTAGGGGCTCACCCTTTGCCATGGGGTTCTTAGTTCTACTGTTTCTCAAGGTAACAGGTGAATATCATCAGACAAAATTTGTACCCCATTAAGCCACCACAACCTTAGTCAGCTGGTGATTCTAAGATCAGATAATTTCTCGAGGAGTCGGGGAGGGGAGAGCAGATCTGATGCAAAAGTACAGTGCCTGGTTCATAGGTTCATAAGTTCATAGTGGGCACTCGGAGCTCACAAAGAATAAAGAACACAGTGTAATGTAGCCAATAAAGATCAGGGAATGCAAAGTTCCCGGCATTTGTAGCAACAAGTACCAGAGTCTCAAGGCTTTATACTCTTGCTGGCTTCTGGTATAGCAGTGGCTCAGTGTGTAAGAACTCCCTGGGTGCTTCACTGGTAGAAACTTGAGGAGGCAGTAAAAATAGGAAGAAAGTTGGTCTACCCTGCCCACCTCCAGAGCCCTCCTCCCTGTGCTCTACGGGATGAAACTTCTTGTAAGGGCTTCCATCTTGTAATTGATGTCTGAAGTTGGCTGTCACCATTCTCGAAAGCTCTTGCCAGTTCTTCAGCTCTAGACCACCTAGAAGAGCACAATAAGGACATTTGTAAGTAGGCACTTCAGGACCTACCATGGGTGAGTTGCTCTGCATGATGTCTTTGCCCAGAACTTAGGACAGAAGTGAGGCTGCCCTTTACTTATATGGCACTTAGGAGACCTCTTTAGGCAGAAACAGGGTGGGGTCAGGGTGGCAGGACCCCCCCTAAGCTGTTTACTTTCCCCTCTCCAGAAGACAAAGATCGAATGAGTATTGAGGTGCTTGTCCTGTTTCTTTCACGGAAAGCCTCCATTCTTGTGGCATTTAACAGAAGTGAGGTGTGCCCCCCCACCTCCTACCCACCTCCCACCCCTGGTTAAAAAGAAAGACTTGATTGAGCTTTGGATCATTTCAGGCCTAGGATCTGAGAAATAGGAAATATGACCTAGAGTATGGTTTGGTGGAAATTAATATTTTTTAGATTAATACTAGTATTAGAAGGGAATTATACAGGGAAGCAAACATTAACATTGAATCTACTTGAGTTATTCAGACCACTGCAATTATCCTTATAGAAGTGCTTGTTTTACGACCAGCCATGTGAACTGTTTGGAAATGTTTTACTTGTGTGTAGGTTTCCACCTCAATTAAGTAAATTTGTTATATATGTATGTACAATATATAAAATCATATTTTGTACATGTATGCATATGTGCATAAGTTACATCGCAGGATGTTCTTGAATTCCTGGGCTAAAGCGATCTTTTTGCTTTGCCCCTCCCTCACAAGTATCTAGGACTGCAGGCATGTGATACTGTGCCTGCTTCGTTTTGAATATTGGTTTAATAGTCCTCATGCAAATGAACTGTTGTCTGATAGGTTTATCTATTATTATATAATGTGATGAGGTGAAATTTCACTCAAACTGTTTATTTGCCCAGTTAATTTTTTTCCTCCAGAAAAACCTTTCTTTATATTAAGATTTGCATGCAAAGAAAGATTGGAAAGTTTTCTTCTTGATAATTGAAACTTTTATCACTAAGATGTCTTTTCCTCTACTATTTCATTCCTCCCCACTCTGTCTCCTGTTTGAGACAGTGATTATCGTAGCTTTGTCTGATCTTGAGCTTCTTATGTATGCAAGGATGACCTTGAACTTGTGACTCTTCTGCCTTTACCTCCTGAATGCTGGAATTACAAAAGAGTACCATCACCCCTAGTCTGTGCAGTGCTGGCCATGGAACCTAGAGACTTAGGCATGTGAGGGAGGTGATACACCCCAACCCCATGGAACTTCTTTCTTTAAAATGTGCTTTTCTTTCCAGTATAAACCTGTAGTTGCTTAGTACAAAAATGATATATATTTTGTTATTTTATAAATACTTTTAGATGTATATATAATTTTTTGTTGAATATGACTACTCTATGTGTAGTAAATTGTAGCAGAGCATTAGAAATTCGGACTAGAGAGATGGACCAGTGGTTGAGAACACTTGCAGAGCTATCATGGGAAATGGTGTTCCAGCCTTAACATTCATGTAGCAAGAAAGGCTTCCTTCAAGCAGTTGTAACTCTAATCCTGAGGGTCTTGATGCTCCTTTCAGGCCTCCTAACATGCATGGAAGTGCCTGCACACACGTGTGTGCAAATACTCACATAGACAGATACACATAAAAACATTATATGTGTACATAAACACACAAATCTTAAGAAAATATTAGAAAATCTTAATGGACAGCCTATCTTGTACACATGAATTATTTGTTATCCAATTTTCCTTCTCCAGCTTATAATCTCTGGTAATCACATTATACTTTCTATTTCTATGAGTTCAGTCTTTAAGTGTCCACATATAAGGGAGAATATTTTGCCTTTTGTATTTAAATTTTATTTATAAGAATTTTTATGTATTTAAAGGAACATTTGACAGAATCCTTTATTTGTTCTCAGATGGGATCTCACTATGTAGGCCAGGTTGGCTTGAACTCCCTAAGTAGCTAAAGCTGGGCTTGCTCTCCTGAATCTCCTGCCTCAGCCTCCCACGTGGTGAATTTCAGACATGTTCTACCATATCTAGCTGATGGAATGCTTTTTTATGTAATCAGGCCCTTTCTGACTTTGATTTGGAATATTTAGCCTACTTTTAATGAAATCATAGGTATAATTTGGTCCAAATACACTATTTTGCTACACATTTGTTTCTAAGCTGCCCTCAGACAATACATGAATATTGCAACATTATTGTTGCATTCACCCTCACCTGATTTGACATGCATTTTCATTATATGTGAGACATGCTTACCAAATCCCCTTTAATATTTTCCCTTCTCTTTTCTAGTCTTCATTATAATATACATCCAAGATATACATATATGTCCCAGAAAACTTATTGTATTATATACTAAGTACTTTGGTTTGCCTACAAATTCATCAGTGTCATTGACTTTCCTTAACTGCACAGATGATTGTATGCAGACCAGTTGACTTTGAACATGTGCCAGTATTTTTTATCTTCCTCCTAGAGGCTGATATTATGTATGTGCTATTTGACCCCAAAGGGATTTTTTTTTTTTTGAGCACTCATTCATTCATTCCCTTTCTGTATGCCTGTAGGTACATGTTTGGAGGTCAAGGGACAACTTGATGAGAACAGTTGGTCCCCCCCACAATGTGGGTCTAGAGAATTGAACTCCAGCTGCCAGAAAAGGTGGCTAGCCCTTTCCAGGATGAGTCATCTCCCCAGTCTGTTTTCTATTTTACTTTACATTTTTAAGATTTATTTTATTTTATGTTCTTGAATGTTTTGCTTTCGTGTATGAATGTGCACCATGTGTGTGCTTGGTGGCTAAGGTGGTCAGGAGAAGATATTCTATATCCTCTAGTAATGGAATTTCAGATGGTGGTGAACCACCATGTGTGTGCTGGGAACCGAACTACTGTTCACCATAAGAGTAGCAAGTCCTCTAAAGTACTGAGCTATCTCTTTATTCTCAATGCACCCTTTTCTTCTGTTAATGTTTTTATTTGTACTTGATGCTTTTTTTTTTTTAAAATTTGGAAACTTCTTAACCAAGATCTGTTAAATATGCTTACCACATTTCCTTTCATTTCTTTCCTTCTCTTTGTCTAGTCTTACAGGATATTATGTGAGCAAGACAAAACCTGTATGTTTTGTTCTGCTTTATGGTATCTCTTGTCTAGTTCTTCTTTCAAGCAGGGAGTTTGCCTTTGATCTTTGAACCATAAAAAAAACTTCCAATATAATTTTTTTACTATTATTCAAACAGAAGAGAGAATGAAGTTTGGGGAATGAAACATAATTTATCTCAGATCACTCAGCCTGAGAAGTACAAGTCGGTTAGTAACATCACAGACCTGTTACTCAACCCAAACTTTACCTCTGTTTTCTCCTTAGCTACGAGTGTCCCCTGCCTCTCATCTTCCAAGAGTGGAAGCACAGTGAAAGATTTAATGTTTCTTTCACTGCTCACAGATTTATTTTGGGGGTGGGTTATAACAAATAATGACCTTCGTTAACCATCATATTTTTCCTAAGATTATTTTTTTTAAATTGTTTCTTGTTGTATTGATTTTAATTTAAGGTCACAGTACTGAAACTAGCCTCTTTCAAAGAAGAATGAGATGCCGGCATATTTTCCGACAGAGATTTCTCAACTCGACTGAGCACATCAGTGGTACAATGCGTACTTCATTTTATCAGCAGCAATATGGAGAGCCAACAATGAGTAACTCTCCCATGTATAATCAAGGAAGATAGTAAGTGATCAGTCAAAATGGCTGAAATATACCAGTCAGTGAAATCCATAACATTGTGGTTAAGTATGTTGTTTATACCTCCAAGTTGTCGAGCATCCTTTGGGTAATGCAGGTATAAGTGGGGTAAATGGTCTATTGGAGAATTTCTAGGTATATATGGACTATTTTCCCTTCATTTTTCCACAGCACTCCATATGGCATTCTGTCTCATCATCAGAGAGTCAATTTACATAAAAGGAATCAGATGCGTGTTAACATGGAGGGGCTGCCAAAACCTCCAGACAGAACAACAGAGAGGGACAAACAAGAAGATACTTCAGAGAACTGGTTCAAGGTCACAGTAAGTGCCCCCAGCAAAATTTATCTAATACTTAAAAGAAGGCTCGAAAGGAATTGTGTTTCACTTGTGTTGAGTCATTAGGTGCTTTTCTGGGTGGTGAGGAGTTGATGAAGGTGCCCACATGCTACATCAATTAAGGAAAAAATTAGAGAAGGAATATAAAGAGAACAGGGTAAAAGAAGACAGGGGCTTATGTATAAGCAAAAGAAGAAATAAATGCTAAGAAGATATAACAACTCTCTATTAGAAGGCCTTTTTTTTTTTTTGCTAAAACTGTGTCTGTATTGGGGAAGGTTGTTGTTACAGTGTCTTTGGAGTCCTTGGTAAAGAAAAAAAAGCTAGGTCTGCCTTAGGTAAGGTCTTTTATTATGGCCTTTTAAATGAAACTATGGTTATAATATAAAAATCAGGGAAATAATACAAAATACAGTTATTAACATTTTAAAAGAATGTTGATTTAAATATCTGGATTATCAAAGGAAACCACCCGAATGAAAGGAAAGGCTATCTGGGAAAATTTACAGGTGATGTGAACGAAATAATGAAATTTGTTCAATCTTTAGATATTGCTTTAAAGCTTGGAAAAATATGCTTGGGTCTTCTTATTTTTATGGTTCTCTAAAAGGAAAATTTACACATGCACTTAAAGTATATAACTTGGGAGCTGGAGAGATGGCTCAGTGGTTAAGAGCACTGACCGTTCTTCCAGAGGTCCTGAGTTCAAATTCCAGAACCTACGTGGTGGCTCACAACCATCTGTAATGAGATATGATGCCCTCTTCTGGTGTGTCTGAAGAGAGGGACATGTACACACATGCACAAAATAAAGAAATACATGTAAAAATAGAGTCCTAAAAATAATGTATTGCTTGCACCACAATGTTCATAGCAGCTCTATTTATAATAGCAAGAAGCTGGAAAGAACCCAGATGTCCTTAAGAAGATGAATGGATACAAAAAGTGTGGTACATTTACACAATGGAGTACTACTCAGCTATCAGAAACAATGACTTTATGAAATTCTTAAGAAAATGGATGCATGGAGCCTGGCCCATCTTCCACCCGGAAGGGCAGCTCTTAAAGGCTGAACAACTGGTGAGTGGGAGACCTAGGCTGCCGGGGAGCGGAGGGATCTCTGCGGAGAGCACACAGCAAGTGCACCCCCTGCCTTGCCCTGCCCAGCCTTGCCTGATCCAGCGCCCAGGAAGAGAACTGTGGAACTTCTGTTCCCACCCGGCGACTCTGAGGCATAGAACAGGGCTCGGCCCATCTGCCACCTGGACCAGTGGAGATCCAGGGACACAGACCAGATACAAGGGAAAGGCAAGAACATATCACTGACAACAAAATGGCAAGAGGAAAGCAAAAGAGTATATTCCAAGGAAACCATGACAATCTAGCAACACCAGAACCCAGCTCTCTCATAACAGCAAACATCGGAATTCCAAACACTCCAGAAAAGGAAGACACAGACCTGAAATCATACCTCAAGATGCTGATAGAGATAATTAAACAAGAACGGGAGGAAAAGCAAAAAGCAAAAAGCAAAAAGATTCAGAAGCTTTTGAAGAGAAAACAAAAAAACTCAAAGAACTACAGGAAAACACAATTTAACAATTTAAAATGGGAATTGACACAATAAAGAAAACAATAAAAGAGATAATCCTAGAGGTAGAACACCTAAAAAAAAAATCAGGAGATACAGAAGCAAGCATTTCCAATAGATTACAAGAGATCGAAGAGAGAATGTCCGGGGCAGAAGACAACATTGTAAACATAGACAAAACAGCCAGAGAAGATGCAAAAAACAAAAAGCTCCTAACCCAAAATGTCCAAGAAATCCAAGACACAATGAGAAGACCGAACCTAAGGATAATAGGAATAGAAGAGGGAGAAGAGTATCAACTAAGAGGCACAGTAAATATCTTCAACAAAATCGTAGAAGAAAACTTCCCTACCCTCAAGAATAAGATGACCACGAACATAAAAGAAGCCTTCAGAACTCCAAATAGGTTGGACCAGAAAAGAAATACCTCCCGACACATAATAGTAAAAACATCAAGTGCCCAAAGCAAAGAAAGAATACTAAAAGCAGTAAGGGAAAAAGGTCAGGTAACATATAAAGGCAGACCAATCAGACTCACACTCGATTCCTCAACAGAGACTATGAAAGCTAGAAGAGCCTGGACAGACGTCATGCACTTCTTAAGAGAACACAAGTGCCAGCTCAAGCTGCTATACCCAGCAAAACTATCAATCACCATTGATGGAGAGACAAAGATATTTCAAGACAAATCAAAATTTACATAATATCTGACCACAAACCCAGCACTACAACAAATTATAGGTGGAAAACCCAATACAAGGAGGGAAAATACAGCCTAGTAAAAACAAGAAAACTCCTAAACAAGAAAACTAAAAGAAGAAAAAGACACAGACACAACTCAACCCACAAAAGCAATAATAGCAGGAAACAGAAAAAACTATTCCTTGATATCTATTAACATAAATGGACTCAACTCCCCAATAAAGAGACATAGGCTATCAGACTGGATACATAAACAAAATCCAGCCTTTTGCTGCATACAGGAAACTCATCTCAGAGACAAACACAGACACTATCTCAGAGTTAAAGGGTGGGAAAAAAACTTCCAAGCAAACAGCTCCAAGAAGCAAGCTGGAGTGGCTATTCTAATATCGAATAAAGTAAATTTCCAACCAAAAGTTGTCAAAAAAGATAAGGAAAAGCACTTCTTACTCATTACCAGGGAAATCTGTCAGGAGGAACTCTCAATCCTTAACATATATGCTCCAAATAAAAAAGCACCCACATTCACAAAAGAAATCCTACTAAAGCTCAAAAAATATATTTCACCCCACACAATAATAGTGGGAGACTTTAATACCCCACTCTCACCAATGGACAGATCAGGGAAACAGAAACTGAACAAGGACACTGCAAAACTAGCAAAGACTTTGAACCAACTAGAATTAATAGATATATACAGAACATATTATCCTAAAGTAAAAGAATACACCTTCTTCTCAGCACCCCATGGCACCTTCTCGAAAATAGACCACATAATTGGACATAGAGCGAGCCTCAATTGATATAAGAAGATTGAAATACTCCCATGCATCCTCTCAGATCACCATGGTCTACGGCTGGTCTCTAACAACAACAAAGACAACAAAAAGCCCACATACACATGGAAACTAAACAATGCTCTGTTAAACGATAGCAGGGTCAAAGAAGAAATAAAGAAAGAAATTAAAGATTTTCTAGAATTCAACGAAAATGAAAACACAACATACCCAAACCGATGGGATGCAATGAAAGCAGTACTGAGAGGAAAACTAATAGACCTAAGTGCTTCCAAAAAGAAACTGGAGAGAGCTTACATCAGCAACCTGACAGCACAGTTAAAAGCCCTAGAACAGAAAGAAGCAGATATACCCAAAAAGAGTAGACGGCAAGAAATAATCAAAATTAGGGCAGAAATAGAACAAATAGATTCAAAAAGAACCATTGAAAAAATCACCAAAACCAAGAGTTGGTTCTTTGAAAAAATCAACAAGATTGATAAACCCCTAGCAATACTAACTAGAGGGCAAAGAGAGAGTCTACAATTTAACAAAATCAGAAAGGAAAGTGGTGACATAACAACTGAAACTGAGGAAATTCAAGAAATCATCAGATCCTGCTACAAAAACTTATACTCCACAAAATTGGAAAATCTGGAGGAAATGGACGAATTCCTAGACAGATATAAGATCCCAAAGTTAAACAAGGACCAAGTAAACCATCTAAATAACCCTATAACACCTAAAGAAATAAAAGAAGTCATCAAAAGCCTCCCAACCAAAAAAAGCCCAGGTCCAGACGTGTTCAGTGCAGAAATTTATCAGACATTTATTGTGGATATAACACCAATACTCTCCAAACGATTCCAAAAGATAGAATCAGATGGAATACTACCTAACTCATTTTTTGAGGCTACAATAACCCTCGTACCTAAACCACACAAAGACCCTACAAGGAAAGAGAACTTCAGACCAATCTCACTTATGAACATTGATGCAAAAATACTCAACAAAATCCATGCAAACCGAATCCAAGAGCACATCAAAACGATCATTCATCATGACCAAGTAGGCTTCATTCCTGTGATGCAGGGATGGTTTAATATAAAAAATCCATCAACATAATCCACCATATAAACAAACTCAAAGATCAAAATCACATGGTCATCTCACTAGATGCTGAGAAAGCATTTGACAAAATCCAACACCCCTTCATGTTAAAAGTCCTGGAAAGAACAGGAATCCAAGGTCCATACTTAAACATAATGAAAGTAATATACAGCAAACCAACAGCCAACATCAAACTTAATGGCGAGAAACTTGAAGCAATCCCACTAAAATCAGGGACTCGACAAGGCTGCCCACTCTCCCCCTACCTATTCAACATAGTACTGGAAGTCCTGGCTGGAGCAATTAGACAGCAAAAGGAGATCAAGGGGATACAAATCGGAAAGGAAGAGATAAAAACATCACTCTTTGCCGATGACATGATAGTGTACTTGAGTGACCCCAAAAATTCCACCAGAGAACTCCTACAGCTGATAAACAAGTTCAGCAAATGGCTGGATACAAAATTAACTCAAACAAATCAGTAGCCTTCTTATATTCAAAGGACAAACATGTGAAGAAAGAAATTAGGGAAAAGGTACCCTTCACAACCGTCACAAAAACTATGAAATACCTTGGTGTGACTCTAACTAAGCAAGTGAAGGACCTGTATGACAAGAATTTCAAATCTCTAAAGAAAGAAATTGAGGAGGATCTCAGAAAATGAAAGATCTCCCATGCTCATGGATTTGAAAGATCATCATCTTAAAAATGGCCATCCTACCAAAAGCAATCTACAGATTCAATGCAATCCCCATCAAAATTCCAACCCAGTTCTTCAAGGAATTGGAAAGATCAATGTGCAATTTCATATAGAATAACAAAAGACCTAGAATAGCTAAATCCATCCTCAACAACAAAAAAACATCTTTGGGAATCACTATTCCTGACCTCAAGCTATATTACAATGCAATTGTGCTGAAAACTGCATGGTACTGGTACAGAAATAGGCATGTGGATCAATGGAATAGAATAGAAGATTCAGAAATGAGCCCTCATGTATATGGTCACCTGATCTTTGACAAAGGAGGCATAAACATTCAATGGAAAAAGGACAGCCTATTCAACAAATGGTGCTGGTCCAACTGGCACTCAGCATGCAAAAGAATGAAAATAGACCCGTTCTTATCTTCTTGTACAAAGCTCATGTGTAAGTGGATCAAAGATCTCCACATTAAACCAGATACACAAAAACTATTAAATGAGAAAGTAGGGAAAACCTTAGAACACATAGGCACAGAAGAAAATTTCCTGAACAAAACACCCATGGCTCAAGCTCTAAGGTCAAAGATTAACAAATGGGACTTAATGAGATTGCAAAGTTTCTGTAAGGCTAAGGACATGGTCAAGAAAACAAAACGGCAACCAACAGAATGGGAAAAGATCTTTACCAACACCACATCAGATAGAGGCCTAATATCCAAGGTGTACAAGGAACTCAAAAAGCTAGACACCTGAGAATCAAATAACCCTATTAAAAAATGGGGTACAGAGCTAAACAAAACGTTTTCAGTTGAGGAACACCGAATGGCCGTGAAACATCTGAGTAAGTGCTCGACATCCTTAGCTATCAGGGAAATGCAAATCAAAACAAACCTGAGATTCCACCTCACACCAGTCAGATTGGCCAAGATACAAAACTCAGATGACAGCAGATGCTGGCGAGGCTCTGGAGAAAGAGGAACACTTCTCCACTGTTGGTGGGGTTGCAAGCTAATACAACCACTTTGGAAATCAGTCTGGCGATACCTCAGAAAATTGGATATAGTACTATGAAGACCCAGCTATTCCACTTCTGGGCATATACCCCAGAGACACTTTAATACACAACAAAGATATATGCGCCATAATGTTCATAGTGGCTCTATTTATAATAGCCAGAAGCTGGAAAGAACCCAGATGTCCTTCAGAAGATGAATGGATACAAAAATTGTGGTACATATACACAATGGAATACTACTCAGCCACCAGAAACAATGACTTAACCAAATTCTTAAGAAAATGGCTGCATCTAGAGAAGATCATCCTGAGTGAGATAACCCAGTCACAAAAGAACAGATATAATATGCAGTCACTGATAGTGGGATGCTAACCCCAGAGGCTTGCACTCCCCCAGAAACAACTCACAGACTGTATGAAGTCCAAGAAATAAAGAAAACAAAAAAATATACATATATTCACAAAACAAGAAGACTTTGACTATTTCCATGTTGCGTTTTGTTTTGCATGTACTTTACGCTCATGGTAACTATTAGGTTTTCAATGCATACTGTCAAGCCTTTGAAAAAATCAAGTACGAACTAAAAAATATATTCATATAGTTTTATGTAAAAATTATTTTAAAATCTGAAAAAAAAGTACTGACAAAAATGTATAATTTTAAGCAAAAAATGTTTAAAATCTGTAAAAAAAAAAAAGTGGGGGTTAGACGGAGATATCATTTACTGAATCTATGCCAGAATTTGGGTCTACTTGATTGCCTATTTCTTGCAACTTAATCAAGTTATTATTTTTTTAATTTTCTACAAATTGACATTTCAGATAGATTTTTCTAAAAATAAAATAGAATTGGGATTTTGACAGAAAAAAACATGTTTACATTCTCCAAATAATATCTGCCAATGAACAATTTCTAACTAATTTCTCATCTAAGGATCATTAGTTGCTGTTTTGGATGTACTTATTGGATGTAAAACTTAAGCCTAGATACTATGAACATACATTTAATATTTTCATTCATGTTTCTGTGTTTTTTTTAAATTAGTGAAATTACTTTTTTGTTGGTAGAAATGAGGTATGGTGACATCAATGTGTTCATTGTATCTAAATAAATTATCTCATTTCATCTTCTGATAGTAATCTTCATAGTTCCATGTGTCTGAACCATGAGTCACATAAGAACTCTGGCAACTAATTTTCAAATATTAATAAAAATTATTTCTCACTTTGAAAAAAAGAAAATGGATGCATCTAGAGAATATCATCCTAAGTGAGATAACCCAGTCACAAAAGAACAGACATAATATGCAGTCACTGATAGTGGGATGCTCACTCCAGAAAGCTCTGAACACCCCAGAAACAACTCACAGACTATATGAAATTCAAGAAAAAACAAAGTCCAAAAAAAAGAAGAAAATGAAAAACCATTATGCTTAATCCTTACACACCAAGAAAACTTTGAGTAATTCCAGGTTACATCCTGTTTTACATGTACTTTATGCTCATTGTAACTAGTAAGACCTTAATGCACACTACCAAACCTTTAAAAAAAATCAAGTACTGACAAAAATATATTCATATAATTTTATGCAAAATGCTTAAAATCTGTACATTTATCTTTGTTTTTTTTTATAATAAAGTTGTTCAATTTATTTAAAAAATAGTGTATAGCTTAACAATAGTTGGTGACACATCTTTGAAACCTTTATCCCAGTCAGCATGACTGTCAAACACATCAAGCTTTCGTGTTTCCCTTTATAATTGATCTCTTTTATTCTCCCCTCTCTGTGTCATGGAATTTTTAAAGCAACTCTTGGTTAGTTTCCTACCACAATAGATTTGTTGACATTTTTCTAGATTTTTTTTAATGTAAACAGAGTATGTTATAAGCTGGACACTATTGTCTGATTAAGTCAAAATTTTCAGTTCCAATTGGCTAATGTCGTCTTCTGTTCTTTTCTCGTGTTTGATCCTAGATTCCCTTTGGCAGAAAATATGATAAGGAGTGGCTGCTGAATTTGATTCAGAGCCAGTGCAGCAGCCCTTTCACTCCAGTGCAGGTAAGAGAGGACACCATAGAGGATGAGAGGAAGCAGGACCGATAGGGACACTGTTAGCCATAACAATTGCCTGCACATTCTGCCTAGCTCACCCTTATCCTTGCAGTTTCACCACGAAAAAATGCAGGCCCATTTTTTTGTTGATAATCCCAACATTGCCTTTATGCTGAAGGCTCTCAGTGACAAGATTCGAGATGAGACTGATAATAAGGTATGTGTCAAGAGTGTCACTGAAATGTTGTGAGCCAGGGGGCAGTATCTTTTATAATCCCGTGCCTTCTCAGTTCTGGTGCCAACACAGACTCTCACGTGTTCACTGCAGATAGCAATCTGCATTAGCCCCTGTGAGGGACTCCACTCGGTGACAGAGCTGAAGTCAGAGAAGATGGATCAAGGAAAGGTAATGTAAACTTAATACCATTTGTATAGCCACAGCTGAACCTATCTCTTCTTCCCTATCTTTTTATCACTTCCACCTCAGAGTCACAGAATTCCATTTGTAATTTTGCAGCTGACTATGAACCAACAGGGTGCTACTTCTCAGCGAGTTCTTAATAGGCAGAGACTCCCCTTTGACCAAGGTATGAATGACCCTAGTCAGTCTAGAGGAAATGAGGAAAGAAGGGTCTAGGTAGCACTGTCTCAGTCTTCTGATTACCTATTCTTGCCTCCTGAAGCTTTGATGACCCATCCTGCTGACTTGGCACTGATTCCTAGAAGGTATATGGATTCTTCCCATAATATCCACGAAGAAAACATGACACAGGTAATAGCTTATACTTGTCACTGTTTTTGAGAGTAAGACAGAAGAGATTATCTAGTGGTTAGATTGGTCTCAAGTATTCCCTGTAGTATCATTAACTTGATTTTCCCCCTTAAGGCTTTTGTCTTAGAACCAGAGTTAACAACAAATCCTGTCAGATGTCTGGCTTGCTAAATACTATAGCAATGGCCCCTACTACTGGAAAACTGAATTTCTACAAAAAATAAGATGAGGGATAATACTGAGGTTTTTTTTTTATTTTAACTTATCTTATTTATATTTCAGTTATTGCTCCTCCCCACTCTGTTCCTCTAAGAGAGAGCAGAAGCCATCATCAGAGTGTTGACAATAGGCAGGGAAGTGGAGTTACTGGTAATGGAGCAAGGGAAAGAGCTGAGGGCTTAGACATCTGCTTCACTTCTCTTAATCCATGAATTTATTCTTATAACTACAGGTGAACCCTGAAGGGGAGATGGCCATGGAGCAAGCCTCGGGAGAGATATGTGCAGACAAAAGCTCTCTGAGTAGTACCATGCCGGATAAGTCTAGTAACATAAAGTCAGTTTATCTACAAGAGGAGTAGTTCTGGTTCTCTTGGAGGATCCAACTTCATCCTCTCCTCTGTCTGTATCTTCACCTGTTCCCACGGTTCTTCATTCCATCTGACCCTCCCATTTTTTCCTTTGTCAGGGGTGTGATTCCTATGTCTGAACACTTAGTCTATCCAAGAAAGATGCCATTCCTCCTCTAGCCTAACTGGAGCTCCCATTTTCTTACTCCCATGAAGTCCCTTCATCTGTCCCAGGCTTCTCTGAAAGCTCTCTTATGCTAGGATGAGGCTAGGAGTTCTGGATGATGCTAATATTACTTACTCTGGATTACTGTTGGGGGCTCATTTCTCCTTGGAGGGAAAACATGGGTTCTCTGAATCAAAGATCTAGGTGTGGGCCTATGGCAGGGAGCAGAGAGCCTCCTGGAGCAAGAGTGTCATGTAGAGAAAGAATCCTCCATCCTTTCTTTCTTTTCTTATCTACCCACCTTGCTCATAATCCTACCAAATGTAAAAGATGATCTCTGCATAGCCTGAGAGACATAAATTGATTCCTTGGATTAGACTCCAACTCAAACAGGCACAAGTAGAAAGATACCTCCAAGAGAGAACATAGTGACCATATGAGATGCCTGCTTCTGGGAATGTCTTTGTCTCTCAAACTCCTTCATTGTTCCCAGAGTAAGTCTAGCATAGGAAAAAAAATGAGCCTGAATTCAGTGGTACCCAATACTGTGAAGTCTTGCCTTCTCTCTTGCTTTGGGTCTTTGGAGCAGCCTAGGGAAAGTGAAGGAGAGGACCACTGCAAAGGAGCTCTTTTAACTGCAGTCTGAGTCTGATTGGTGAACTGTCTGCTGGTCTAAGGGGCAAGTGGAAGGAAGCTTCGTACTTTATTTCCCTGAATCAGATGTTAGATTCAGATTTGCAGGAGTGGCCTCAAAGCTGGAGGCCTTACCTGATAGAAAGCTTTTACCTGAGCCTCACCATGTAGGTCATATCCCACTGCCGACACCTCTCAGTGCTGAGAAAGGTAGAGAGTACCATTATCTCTCATTCTTGTTGTGTGGCTTCATCTTTGTCCTTTGCTTCCACTCTCTTATGTTTCCCTGATATCTCCCTCATCTACTTTCATTTCCTTTCCATCACCATCTCCCTGACTTCAATTACTGAGTCAGTCCTGAGTCATGCTATATCCCTTCCTGGCTCAGTTCTCTATAATGGTGGGCACCACAGGGTCCTGGGTTCCCATCTCACATCTTGCTCACTGTAAAACTTCCTCTTGTGGGGACTCTAAGGAGGGGGCAAGAGTCCTTTGACCCTGGCTCCTCCAATGTGGCTACTTGTGATGTTAGCCTGGAGAAAGCAACCAGAGCAGCATGTGTAGGAGCTACCCAACAACATAAAAGAGAGGGGAGTACAGGGGGAAAGACAAGCCTCTTTCTTGTTCCACAAGGAGGGAACTTTTACTTTCAATTATATTTGTATGATCTTAACAGTGTTTGTTAAGAAAAAAGATGAAAGGGGGGGAGGATATGGCCCATGGAGGTGTGGTGAGGCATGGGGGCAAGGGGAATGTGTCTGGGGGACCCATGTTGGGAATCCCTTCCTCCTGAAGGACCAGCCACATGATGGTATAGTACAGAATAGAGTTTGTTCAGGGAATGGGGAGGGGAGTTAAGAGGGTAGGAGAGAGAGAGAGAGAGAGAGAGAGGGAGAGAGAGAGAGAGAGAGAGAGAGAGAGAGAGAGAGAGAGAGAGAGAGAGAGAAGGAGGAGGAGGAGGAGGAGGAGGAGGAGGAGGAGGAGGAGGAGGAGGAGAGGAGAGGAGAGGAGAGGAGAGGAGAGGAGAGGAGAGGAGAGGAGAGGAGAGAAGAGAAGAGAAGAGAAGAGAAGAGAAGAGAAGAGAAGAGTAGAGTAGAGAAGTAGAAGCACATGGAAAGAGAGGGGAAATAGAATGGGGAGATGAGGGGCAAAGGGGGAAGAGCAAAAGGCCAAGAGGCCAAGAGATTCCAAGAGAGCAAAAGAGAGAGGGGGGATGGGGCAAGCAGCCCCCTTTATAGTGCCAGGTAACTGGGCCAGAGTATACCTGGCTGTGACCAGGTAACTGTGGGGTGGGGTTTACAGAATCCCAACAGTGTTCCTATATTTATATGTCAATAGATGAATAACCAAAAATGCCATCTAACTTATATATTAATGGAATGCTGTGTCATGTTTATATGCACATATATACTGCACAATTCTTAATAAGGCTACTTTTTTTGATAGTTCAATTCTGGAATTGTTCCCCAAGTTACTAAGCCTGGTAAGTCTGTTTTATTATTATTATTATTATTATTATTATTATTATTATTATTATTATTATTGATTTCTGTAGCTGAGACTGACTGTAACCAACTTTCTCTGAAAGCTAATGTGGTCTTGCTCAAGTTAACCTTTCTGTAGCTGTCTATTAAGCCTCAAAAGAGATAGGGAGAAGTGATTCAGATTCATAGAGGAACTTGCCAAAGGCAAGCCATGATCCCAACTGTACTACTTCCAATGACATTTCTAAGGCTCCTGTAAACCCACCCCTTTCTTTATCGTCCAGCATCACATTCTAGCTCTGCATTGATTCTCTTGCCTCCCACAGGGTGGACAGAAATTACATAAACCAACTCTCTCTGGCCCTGAAGATCATAAGACCTTACCAATTTGCAAGGTGAGGAGAGAGGTTTTAATTTGTGTATAAGAATGGGTCAACACCTACATCCTGTTCACTTTTATTTCAGGGAAGTTTTTTTGGATCTGAGTACATAAAAACACTGGTCCTACAGTTCCTGCATCAGTAAGTACCTCTGGAAATCTGACAAAAGGGAGGGATGGTAGGGGGAGGGGAGGCTATAAAATTATAAACATATAAAGCTATGAAATCTTATTCAAGGTTCAAACCAATGAGATTATCCCACGCTGTCACCTCCCCCAAAGGTATTACTTCATCTATGACAGTGGAGATCGGCAGGGACTCCTCAATGCTTACCATGCTGAGGCTTGCTTCTCGTTGACCGTTCCTTTGAGCTTCATGGACTTATCCTCGTGAGTGGCACACTCAGCTCAAACTCTGACCCAGATCACTGCCCTCTGTTCTCCAGCAGATACAGGCAGTCCCTTGGAACCATCACACTGGCTGGACCACCACAACTGTTTCCTCCTTTTCTTCTAGGAGCAGCTTGTGTGAGTACTTCATGTATAGCAGAAATATGAAGATTCTCAAGGATCCTTGTAAGTGTGTGGTGGGCAAGACTGGGCAAGATAGAGGGGGATAGAAGGCACAATCGCAGATGCCAGAGGTTAAGGTTCCTGGTTTTGCCCTCCCCATTCCTGCAACATTGTCTTCAGCTGTCTGTTCCCGGACCCTTTAGCTTAGGTCTCTGACTGGGGAATGCTGTGAGTGCAAATCACATGCAACTCCAAGGACACAAATCTTTCTGTTTCTTTCTTTACAGATATTCGGAGGCAGCTGCTGAAGCACAAGAAATGTGACATTATTCACTTCCTTCGTGCGCTGCCCAAAACTCAACATGACCTCACCTCCTTCGTTGTGGACATATGTTTCCAAACAGTAAGTACCTGCTCCTTCCATGGGGCACATCACACACTCCGAAAGCTGGTGGTGAGTAGAAAGTTAGGCAGGACCCTGAGCCCCTGTGTGCCTTCTTCCTTTTCAGGAAACAATGCTCTGCTTCTCTGTTAGTGGGCTGTTTAAGGAAGGTGAGTGCTTGTAGAATCCCCTTTCCAGGTCACCCCTTGCTTCCTGATCTCTGAGCATCCCCAGCTCCCCCATTGTGTGCCTTCCCTTCTGCTCCCCTGCCCTCAGACCTTCCTACTCTGACGAGGTCTGTGCCTGTCTGCTGCACAGCTCCTGGGTGAGGGAGAGCACGTGAGCTGCAGGGTTGTTGGCTCTCATTCCAGATCCTTACTCTGTGCTTTTGGGCCAGTCGCTTAGCCTTTGCTTTTCTCCTGTTTGCAAACAGTGCCAACTGCCCCACCCCCACCCCAGACAGATGTGGATCAAAGCCCAAGTGAACACTGGAAGTTACTTTTCACAGGGTCCAGAATGTGGCAGGAGACCCATCAATATGAGTGGATTATTACCTTTGTTGCTCCCACCCCATTTTCATCAAAGACCCCTGACTCCATTAACTGAGTGGTCCCGGGCTTTTTCGGCATAGGGCCCTGACTGAGGAATGTTTTGTGAGGGTGAAAAGCATGTGTAACTATATAAGGATGCTTTCTTTTGTTTTGTTCTCAAAGTGACAGGCAACTCTCAAGGGTGTGTTCATGCCTTCACTCGGATCTTCGTTGCTACCTGTGACAACAATTCAGAGTACGTGCTGGTTGAGAATGGGCGCTCTCACCCCAGCATGGGCCAGTATGGCAGTTAACAGGGCAGACTTTGGAGTCAGACTGGTACTCACTTGTTTTGCGAATTTGTTCCAGTCACATTCCCCATTTATAGCTGTTTTCTAAAGATGTTGCTTATACTGTCCACCCTTTTACCTGATAAAAGGCAAGATGAAAACATAAAATCACTCTTTCTCCCCTGCCCCACCTTTGGTTTTCTGAGACAGGGTTTCTCTGTAAAGCCCTGGCTGTTTTGAGACTCCTCTGTAGACCAGGCAGGCCTTGAACTCAGAGATCTGCCTGCCTGTGCCTCCCGAGTGCTGTGATTAAAGGCATGTGCCACCACCGCTAGGGTTAAACCATTTCTTAAGAAAAGCTTAACCTGCCATTCTAGTAATATAGACAGTGGACTCACTCCCTGGGGATGTCATAGACAACCAGGGATACTGGAAACATCCGGTTTCTGGAGAGTGACAGCATGACAGTTGTTCTTCCATCAATCTCAAGGAATATTTTCCCTCCAGCCTTTGCATCATCAACGACAAGTTGTCTGTGAGGAATGTCTATGGGCTTCCCAGTGCCTCCAACGCTGTGGCCACATCCTCCTCCAGCTATTTTCCTTCCCTCTTTCAAGATCAACAGGAGATGGTGCCTACATTCTGTGCCCAGTCTGGGGTGAATACTGAGAGGTCTCAAAAGTGAGTGTTGTGAGCACATGGTTAACGTAGCATGAGGTTGTGGTAGGAGACTGAGTTATGGGAACATACAGGCTTCTCTTCTTTATTTCTTTTCATTTACTATCTTACTGAACAGTTTCTTCTCAGTAGACAGTAAGCTAACTAACCATTGAAAATGGCTATTTGACCATTCTGAAATCTAAAGACCCTGTTCATTTAATGGGAGAAATTTGGATTTTCAGGAACTTGCTCATATTATGGCAGAAGGGTCATTTTGGTGAATACCTTGAAATACATGTAGAGCCAGGTTTCTGTCACATAGATCAGGAAATGCCTTTGTGTTTGTTGTCAGTGTTATCTTTTCTTGTTGGATGATCCCTGTTCATCTTCTGTCACAGATGCCTTCATGATGACCAGTGGAATTACAACAAAGCTATACAAGGCTTTGCTTTGCTCAAGGTGACATTTGCAAATTCAAGTCAAGTGAGAATAGGCTAGGTAGCCTGGGAATAGTGCTAGTATTCTTGTATCTGCTGATCTCCCAATTGTCTTTTTTACCTTCTCCAGGTACAGGACACGATCCCAGAGGATACGTTCACCCAGACAAGTCCAAGATCCTAAGAATAGCACACCAAGAAGAAATTCCTGGGTGTCGCTATCTTATTTCTTCAGACCTCTGCTGAGATTTTGTTCTAGTACAACAATTTCCTTGTAAACAAACTAGGATATTTAGTTTCATCCTGGAAGCCAAAGCCTATCTTGTGGAGCAGACTCTCACTGTTTTTTATGTTTGCCACATAGTTGAGGATCCATGTTTCTTATGTTTTCTTTTACTACAAGTTTTATTAATGTCGTTGAGCATTTCATATTTTTATAATATACTCTGGTTACTCTCAGCCTGTCACATCTCCTTCCTACTCCTGCTCACACTCCCTCCTACATATGAGCCCTTGTCTCGTATTTATATATTTTGTTTTGCACTGTGACCCACCCAGCATAAACAGGGACATCTATGTGACCATGTGTTTAGAACTATCCATTGAGGTAGCTGTGGGGTACATAGTTAAAGACCGTGACTGACTATCCCCTAGAGGAGTCCTTCAGTAGCCAATAGTTTATCAGAGAAGCATAGACCCCTCACTGTGGTTGACTAATGAGAGGCTTAGTCTTGTGCAGGCCCAGTGGAAGCAATCTCAGTTGCTGTAAGATTACTATAATTGCATCATGCTTGGAAGATACTATTGATGTTTCTGATTATGTTAAATCCCTTCAAAATCTACTGGAGAAGACCATATTATGGGAATGAGGACCTCCAAGGTAATACCGCTGTGCATACTGAAGTCCTAGACTCAACCATAGGGTACAGTTCTGCTCCTGAAGACTATATAGTTTCACAAGTTGAACATCCTCTCTAAACCTGTTAAAGCTGTGTCCCGTGTGCCTAAAGTATCATTCAAATATTTCATGAGATAATATTCTTTTATTAGCCATACACACTTATTCAAAATTAAAAACAGCATAGTTGGTAAGACATACCATTAAAGGACACAGAAAAACCATCCTTATATATGTGCTTGTATTACTGTAACAATCCTTGCTATAAAAAAATAAGAGTAAGGAAACCATTATTGACATTGTACTTATAATGAAAGGAAACTTCTGAAAATATGTTCAACCACTAAAAGTACAAAATTTGCCATAAACACCGGGATCACTTAGAAAAGGAAAATAAAGATTATTATTTAAGAAAAGGGAACATTTGTGTTTATATGTTTGCAGACAGAACTGTGTATATTTATTTGGATGCCTTAAATTGTCTAGAGCTTTTTTAAAAAATGTACTGCAGTTTGGGTGGTTTAAATCTACAGAAATTTGTTTTCTTATAATCTGGACGTCAAAAATCTAAAACCAAAGTATTAAGACCATATATACCTTTTAAGATTTTCTTTTTAAAGATTTTAATTGTTATAAAATTATTAGGTTCTATTATAACATTTACAAATGCGTTTTTACTAAACAACCCTCTCCTCCTCATTCCTCCACTAACTTGGACACTTTCCACTTCTAGAAGTTTCTGTGTCACAAGTATTCTATTGTGTGCCACCTCTTCTTCAATATTCTTTCCCTCTCATGGTCCCATGTCCAGCTTTATGGTCTACACACACACACAAACACACACACACACACACACACACACACACACACACCAAACACACACACACACACACACACACACACACACACCAAACACACATACACACACGCACACTCATCCAAAGCTATGAGTGATATATGAAAGTGAACATATAGTATTTGTTTATTTGAGTCTACCTTAATTTATTTAATGATTTCCAGTTGCATTAATTTTACTGTAAATGTCAGACTCTTTTCACTATTCAATTATGTCTGTGAATTGGGATAATTGGACTTCTTCTTTTCATATTTTTATCCCCTTTATATTTTTCTCTTGCCTTATTCCTCTAAGTAATATATTGAATATTACTTGCCTTATTCCTCTAAGAAATATATTGAATTAAAAGTAGAGAGAGTAGGCACCCTGTATTCTTCCAAATTTTAGAGGAAACATTGTTTTACCCCATTTAGTTTAATGTTGGCTACAGGTCTGTCATAAATAGTCCTTATTGTTTTGATTAATGTTTTGTCTATTCCAAATTATCCCAGGACATTTTTGTAGCTTTATGTCAGCTAGTGTGCCATATTTTACTATGCTAGTTTCATGAGACTAATAGATTAATATATACGTACATGCATATGCATATATATATGCCTGTACATACATACACTGATCAGTATTTTCTCTGAAAATAGCTACCTTTATTTTTCATTTTTAAATTAATATTTGAGTATTCCCCTTATCCTGGTGTTCTTTTTAAATTTTTTAATTGCTCCCTAACTCCATTTTTGTTGGCCATATCCTTCTCATTCTGGAGGCATCCATTGTAGTGTGGACGGCCTGCCAGAAGTAGTACCCTTTAAAAACCTGACCCTCTCTCCCCGAGAAGCTATCAACTGCTCATAACCCTTACATCTGAATGCACCCAGTCCTGTTGAATGAGAAATTTTGCTTGGATTTTCACCAGGAAAATTGGCTGGTAGTTTTCTTTTTCTGTTATATCTTTATCCAGATTTGTTGTCAGAATTATAACTGGCTTCATAGAATTAGCTTTTTTTTTCATTTGAGATGAGGCAGGGTGGCTATATTTAGTAATTTTCTTCCATGTTTTAGAATTAGCTTTTTATTGCTCCTTCTGTTTTTATTTTGTGGAAAAGTTTCAGAAGTGTTGCAATGTATTAGGCTTTCCTTTAATGTTTGATAGAATTCAAAAGTCAAGGCTTCGCCTTGTGGACTTATAATTATGCTGTCAATCTCATTGCTGTCTGGGTTTCTTTTTAATTTGTTTGTATCATCTTCTGGATTTAATTTCAGTAGAACATAGGAGTTGAGAATTTATTTATTGTTTTAGGGTTTTCCATCTTTTTAGGATAAAACTTTTCAATGTGTCTCATAATTGAATTCTGTTTAACAACTTCACTTTCATCTCTGGTTTTATTGACTTGAGTTTTTTCTCTCTTTTGTTAGTTTGGCTAAGATGTTGTGAAGATCATTAATCTTCTTGAAGAACCAAACCTTTGATTGGTTACATGTATTGTTCTTTTAGTTGATGATTCATTAATTTCTCCCTTAATCTTGATGATTTCTTGCTATGTGTTAAGGTTGGACTTACTTCTTTGTTTGTTTGTTTTATTGTTTTTTTTTTTTCTAGAGCACCATCATTATGTGATTCTCTTGAGATTTAAAAAAAAAATTGTTTTTTGCTTTTTTTATTGGATATATTTTATTTACATTTCAAATGTTATCCCCTTTCCCGGTTTCCGCTCCATAACCCCCTGTCTCATCTTCCCTCCCTCTGATTCTATGGGGGTGCCCCTACCAACTCCCTCCTGCCTCCTAGTCATGATATTCACCTACACTGGGGCATCAAGCTTTGGTAGGACCAAGGACTTCTCTTCCCATCGATTCCCAACAAGGCCATCATTGGGTACATAAGCGGCTGGAGACATGGGTCCCTTCATGTGTACTCTTTGGATAGTGGTTTAGTCCCTGGGAGCTCTGGTTGGTTGGTTCATATTGTTGTTCTTATGGGGTTGCAACTCCTTCAATCATTTCTCTAACTCCTCCACTAGGGACCCTGTTCTCAGTTCTATGGCTGGCTGTGAGCATCTGCCTCTGTATTTGTCAGGATCTGGCAGAGCCTCTCAGGAGACAGCTATATCAGGCTCCTGTCAGCTTGTATTTCTTGGCCTGTTTTTGTTTTTTTTTAATGACAGGATCTCACTATGTAGACCCAGCTGGCCTGGCACTTGCTGTGTTTACCAGTGTGGCCTCAAATTCACAGAGATCTTTCTGTCTCAGTGGAACTGGAGGTGAAGCAGTTATGATAAGAGTCCACAAAGAGTTAACAACCAGAACATAGGATTCTCCTGGAGATGGATGAAAAGAAAAGCATGCAGTCTAGGAAGCCCCTTTTCCCCTCACCCAAGAGACACTTGTGTAATTTACATGGAATCTACAAAAGTTTAGGACACTTTTGTGCTTTCCAATATGGGAGCAGACCTCTAATCAATACTAAAAGGTCCAGGGGAAGACTTCTGGAAGAACTGGAGAAGAGAAACCAAAGGTGATTTCTCCATGTTGTTTTGAAATATACAACAGGAAACTACCTGAATGTAGGAAATGAGGGTCTCTGGAATTTGATGGTAAGGAAACCAGCGCCTTCCTAATCTCTTTTTATCTTTGATCCCTCAACCCTCATAGCTTTTACTCTTTGCTTAGGTCCTTAAAGCTATCCATAGTAATAGCCAGTCATTTTCAGTTGGTAGCAAAAGCCTTTCTACAATTGAAGAATTATGGTAATTATAGGATAAAACAGAACAGAATTATTTATTAATACTTGGTATTGGTTCCAGAAGGGGAAAAGATTGCTTACAACAAACTACTATGCTATAACAACTGGACCTGTTTCTTAAAATATACTTAACAGATTTTACTTCATTAATTTTTTTTTGAGATAGTCTTTATTTTTTATTTTATTTAAAATTTTTATTAGATACTCTGTATTTACATTTGAAACATTATCCCCTTCCTCCCCCTACCCCAACTCACTTCCATGAAGGTGCTCCCTCTCCCAACCACCCCCTCCACCTCAGTGCCTTAGCATTCCCTTACATTGGGAAAACATGCCCTCCCTGGACCAAAGGCCTCTTCTCACATTGATGTCAGACACTGCTGTTCTCTGCTACATAGGCAACTGGAGTCATGGGCCTCTCAATGCGTGCTCAATGGTTGGTGTTCTAGTCCATGGAGCTGTGGAGGGTTTGGTTGGTCGATAATGTTGTTTCCATGAGGCCACAACCCCTTTAGCTCCTTCATCCCCTGTAAGCATGCTAAGCTGCATAACTCTGGTCCCTGAGGAGGCACCCCTATCTGGTTCCTGCCAGCAAGCACTTCACAGCATCAGCTATAGTGCTTGGGCCCAGTGGCTGCACATGGGGTGGACCCCCAGGTGAGGCAGCCCCTAAACGATCCCCTCTTCAATCCCTGCTCTTCCACTTGATCCTGTACCTCCTCCTTTGAGTACTTAGCTGATTTTAAATACACAAATTGTTCAAGGAGATCCTCTGTTTTCAAGTTTTTCAGAAAAAAAAATTAAACTATAACGTTCTAAAAATAGTTTGTGACTATCAGAGTAATATATTGAGTGGAGCAAAGGAGATCATTTGTTTTTCATGTTTGTTTTGTTGGTTTTTACTTTGCCAATTTCAAACATTTTGGTCAAAAATAAAATCTCCTATTTTTCAAAATTTGAGGAAAGAAATTTTGTTTTGAAAGAGGGTCTCATTGTGTGGCCAAAACTGACTTGAAATTCACTCTATAACCTACACCGGTCTCAATCCATGGTGAGTTTCCTACTTCAGCTTCTACAGTGCCAGGATTTCAAGAGTGAGTCACTAGTTGTGGGTGAAACTCATTAATATTTAAAAAGAAAATAAAGAGAAATTAATAGAAAGGATTTATACAGATGGAAAGAAGAGAGCAAACAGACGGCCGAGATGAGGGTGTGGTGGTGCTGAACCAAGGAGGATGGTGCAGACTCTCCCTGGTAACCGGGAAGGGAGATGTCCAACCTCCTGACGGTGATGCCACTTGTGGTTCCTCAGATTGGTGCGGACCCGCGTGAGTGACGGGTGGGGCCTGAGGTGAGCGCTGGCGGCCGGGAGGCGGGGGCGGGGCCTCCTGTGGCTCTGGCCTCCCGAGCTGGGGGGGGGGGATGGAGGGGGAGCGAGCTTGGCAGTGACGCGGGGCCCTCACGTGACCCGGGGCTGCAGAGCGACGCAGCCTTGGGTGCAGTCGTCACTCGCGTCTGGCCAGCAGCTCAGAGCTCGTCTGCGCGCGGCGGGCTGGCATCGGGCCCGAGGCGAGCGGGGCAGGTAAGGGGCCCGCACGCAGCGGCCCTGAGGGCGACGGCCCGGCCCCGCGCGACGGCGCCGCGGCTTTGTGCACGGCCGACGGAAGGCCGGCCGCGCCCGCCCGGGGAAGGGGCGCCCCGGGCCCAGGGGCGGGGACGGCGCGGGGGTCGGGGGGCAGGGCGGGGGCGGCTGGGCGGGAGAGCGCGAGGCCTGGCCCGGGAGAGCGGGGGGGAGGGCTGCTGGCGAGCGTGGGCGGCCGCGGCGGGGAGGGGGATGGGCGGTGGGTCCGCCGACGGGGGTGCGGTGCCGAGCCCCCCGCCGACTCCCTCCCGTCCCACCCCTTCTGCAGCTCTACTAGCCGGAGTCGAGGCGGCGCGTCTCGCAGAGAGGATTGAGAGGAGGACGTCGCGGCGAGGGATAGGCCCAGGTCGGTTCAGGGGCTGTGGGGGAGGGGGGAGGGTGGAGAAAGCCCGGTCTGGGCCGTCAGTCCCCTCAAATTCCCCTCATTCACCCCTCCCCACCTACTATCCCATGTCCCTCATTCTACCTCCCAGCTCCCCTTCCACCACCCACCATCCCCACAATTTCATCCTCCATTTTGATGCCTGCAAAAACCTTGGAGATAGATCTGCAGGGAAAATGGTGGGCTGTGGGGAGGAAGGGTCTGGGACTGGGGGCCCCCTAGAGGGCGTGTTGGGCCTTTCAGGTAGAAAAAAAATAAAATTTGAAAAACAAACATATGGACATCCAAGATAGGGAATGGAGGAAAATGGGCCTCTGTCCTCGGTGCTGAACTTTTGAATATTTCTCTTGTCTTCCAGGAGAAATGGAGCCCAAAGTGGAACAAGGAGTAAAAAATCTCAACATGGAAAATGACCACCAGGAAAAGGAGGAAAAGGAAGAAAAGCCACAAGATGCTAACAAAAGGGAGGCGGTTGTGGCCCTGCCTTTCGAAGCAGGAGAATACTGTGTGCCTAGAGGAGGTCGCAGGCGCTTCCGGGTTAGGCAGCCCATTGCTCACTATAGATGGGACCTGGTGCATAGGGTTGGAGAGCCCCAAGCAAGGATGAGAGAGGAGAACGTACAAAGGTTTGGGGGGGATATGAGACAGCTCATGGAGAAGCTGAGGGAAAGGCAGATGAGCCATAGTCTGCGGGCGGTTAGCACTGACCCCCCTCACCATGACCACCATGATGAGTTCTGCCTTATGCCCTGAGTCCTGAGGTTTTCTCTGAAGATGGTATGGGGACCCCTGCTTTCAAAACATACATGTTTGTGATGTACTGTTGTAATATTTTTGGTGTTAATAGTTTCCCCATGGGTCTCCACCTCTGCCAGCTTCTAATCGAAACTTGTGTTTTTGACTCAGTCTTAAAAAATTTTTGTTAGCAGAATTTATCTATTGCATGGGAAGATGCTCATTATATATTGTGAAGCTAATAAAGCAGATTTAAAAGGCTATCTGAGTAGTTCTTTAAAGGCTACTTATATACATCTATACCCTTATATATGTCATACACAAAGGGAAAAGTGGTGGAATTAAATTGTAACATGATTAATGCTGGGCCTCATTCTGTGGAAGTAAGACAGATAAACATAGGGAACGTTTTCGTAGCCTGAGGCCCGTTTGGTTTCGGTTAAGCACACTTCCCAATGGTATAATAATACACATTTGGACCTATTTCTTTTTGTGTGTAGTTTACACACACCCCTCTCAGTACAATGTAGCTAGCGATCCCACCCACTCAGTCCCTCACCTGAGGGTTTGCTCATGTGTCATGATACACATATTATCATCTCTGAGCAAACAACAATGTGTTTTCCCATTCTCCCCCTGGTAACCATCATATTTAGATTGTTTCTAGTCAATGAATTTCCAAGATATCTGGGTGTGGAGAATAGAAGGGCTGATCCGTCTGGCTTTACTTGTCTTGGGTACATTCAGAGTAAGGCAAACATTTATCCTATAGTAAAGTTTCAGTGATAATCCCTTACTTCCCATTGTACATCTTTCATAAGTGGTCATATATTATTAAAATTGTATGCATTATGGGAAGGGACATGTGCATTAGGGAAAATTAATATCCAACCTGATTTGGCAATCAAAAATAATCACCCAAACTATGTCCTATAGTAACCTTTTAAGTCCTATAAAAGTAAGCCCCACATTATAATGGGGCCTTTGAATGTTCTAACGTGGTTTGCAAACAGTCGTGAAAATGCATTCCTCTATAACCTTTACAGTTGCTTTGAACAAAATTCATCTTGCTTCTTTAGCAAATCTGTGGGCCCTTCTTTTCAATTCTTTGGGTAAGAGATCTGGGAGCTGGAAACACTTTACCCAGATCCCAACCACCAGTAACAAAAAGGTAGGATCTTACACTGTCAACCCAGACTATAAAACACCTGCCACAAGCAGCTCTAAGGGAGAACAGATTTATTTTGGTTCCTGGTTGTATTTTAGTGTATCAATATGAGGAGGATGTTGTTCATCAGAGGAGCTCACACCATGCTATTGAGGAGTAGGGAAAAGAAAGAAAATTAACACCACTGCTTTTTTTCCCCTTCATTCTATCGCTGACCTGGCCAAGGGAACTCATGCTGGTCTCCTTAGGGGTGAGTCTTTTTCACCTTCATAGTAATCCTCTAGGCCTCTTAATCTAATCAATTTGTTGTGAGAAATATAGACTGACATATTTGTTTTTTTTTTGTACATTATGGAAAGAAATACTTTTAATCACTGAAATGGAGTCTCATAACCACATAGATTGAGCCAAGGAAATTTTTTACAAATTGAGAATGACATTGCCTTCTCACAAGTGAAGCAAGGTTTATCTGGTTTTCACCCATCCTCACCCAGTAGGCAAGAGTATCTGCATATTGTTCCCTTTAGGTACTAAGCAGTGTCCAAGACCAGGTTGCAGTGATCCTCTTGTGTCCTGATAATACCTGCTGATCATGTTATGATCTCTGCCTGACTGGAGGCAGACATGTTCGGAAGGAGTAAAATAATGATTGGATCTGGAGCTCTTATTTCTTTTTTATCCGAGTACTATTCCTAGCTGGACTAATAACTTTGAATGTATAACTTCTTCTGAAAGGGATTGCTTGTAATTTCTAAAAGAACATTGGACTTATTTAGACATGCTGAAATGTTCACGACAGTATGTTAATCTATTACCAGTGCAAGAAACACGGGAGTCTATTAAATTGTGGGTTTACACATGAATGTAAGATTCCACACAAGGTTCACTAAATAGGAACCTAGAACTTTCATTTACGGGGGGAGGGGCTTTTGTGGCTTTTATTTTGGCATGTAAACCACGAGGGCCGGGGGAGTCTTGATGGTGGGCGCCCTAGAGATTACACTGGAGTTCTGCAGGCTCCAGACAATAGCTGGGAAGTCAGGTGACAGAAACAATGATTCAGACTGATCACATGATTACAAAGCTGGACTCCAGCAGGGCTCCAGGAGGTCAGGCTTGGGTGTTTAAAGGAGCAGTGATATGGGAGCAAGCACTGGCCTTGAGCCACCTAGATGACTCCAAGGACAGAGCTGGTGGCTGGAGGGATCTCCTGTCCAAGCTTCACTTGGACAATGGGTTCCTGAAGGACCTGCCAGAAAACTTGGCCTTGCTGCCCACCTCGTCCTCGATTCTAAGGATCTGACTGTACTTGTCCAGGTGCTCAGATCAGCAAGGGACACCAGTCTTGATATGCCCAGTACAGAGCCATGTTGGCAGTGAAAGTGTCCTCAATCTCCCCAGGCCAATGGGACACCTTGACACCCCAGTCATTGGACTGGGCCAGCTTTCACATATGCAGGAACTCAGGCACAGAGCTGACCTAGCTTACTTTTAGCAGGAGGCAGTTGCAGCCTTGGCAATTCACTTAGGGTTGGTCACTGTGAGGTCATCCCCCATCACCTGGATGCCTGTACTGGCTGTGAACTTCTGCCAAGCATCCCAGTTGTCCTGGTCAAAGGGGCCTTCAATGGACACCACTGGGTAGTCCTGGATGAAGGACTTGTACAGGTCAGCCAGCTGGTGGGGTGTGATGTACCGGCTGAGGTTATTTGGAGACTTGAAGCCCAGGTCGTACTTGCCAGCCCTGTAGAACTCAGAGGCAGCCACACCCATACCAATGACAACCTGGGCGGTGTAGCCGGCCTTTGCAATTGCCGTCTTGAGCAGCTCCAGTGCTTCTTTGTTCTCCAGGATGTTAGGTTCGAATCCATCCTCATCACCCACACTGGTGGTGTCTTTCCCATACTTCTCCTTGATGACATTCTTCAGGTTGTGTTATACCTCTGCTCCAATGTGAATGGCTTCCCGGAAACTGGATGCTCCCACAGACAGGATCATTAGCTCTTGCATGGCCATCTTGTTGCCAGCATGAGAACTGCCGTTGATCACACTGAAAGCTGAGACCAGCAGGATGACTTCAGGGTTGCCCGCCAAGTCAGCAATGTAACAGTAACAGCCAGGGACACTCCCGGGATGCCATTTGCACCAAATTTAGATTAATTCTTGTGCTGTCCATCTCGATCATTAGCTGGTAAGTCTTCTCTTACTCCACAACATTCAGTTTTTTGCTAAGCAGAGCCGGTGCAATAGTGTTATTGATGTGCTAACAGCCTTTGAGACAGCCTTCCCCATGAAGTGGGCCTTATCATTGTCTTGGAGTTCTTAGTCCTCGTAGATGCTAGTGGATGCACCGCTGGGCACTGCAGCTCAGAAGAGACCTTTTGCAGTATAGAGATACACCTCAACAGTGGGGTTCCCATGGGAGTCAAGGATCTCTCTGGCCTGGATCCTGAGAATAGACATGGTGAACTTCTGTCAGTCAGATTGCTGAGAAGGAAGGAAAGAGGGTTCTGTAGACACTAAAGAGAGCCTTGAACTTTCATTTATTAATAAGCATCTTTGTTGATTCTGCTGCACATTGACATTTAAAAGATTACTGATAGGTATATACTTATCTCAATATTTAAAGAACTATAATTAACTTGTAGTGTTTTTCAGTGGATCATTCAGGGATTAGAAATAATATGCTTATTGCAATCACCTTTGTTTTTTCCTACAAACCCATATTTCTTGACCATTATTGCTCCAGAACTGTCTGAAAAGATGCAGACACAATTTTTCCACTCTAAATCTTTATTTGTGAAAATGCCATCTTAAGATGTCCACTTCTGTAATAGAATAGAACACCATGACTGAACATAACCTGGGGAGAAAAGATTCGATTTCACCTTATTAATTATAAGTCCATCTCTGAGGGAAGATATAGCTGGAACTCAGGTAGAAACTGATGCACAGGCCATAGAACAATGTTGCTTACTGGTTTGCATTCTATATATGATTTACTTCTTCTATGCATAATAACTCATACTTCTTTCTTATATACCCCAGGACCAGCTGACCAGAGGTGGTCCCCCTGACAATGGGCTGTAAGATACTAGGCGTAGCTTACATCTTGATGGTGGCTTTGTAAAAGATTTTGAGGCAGAGGACTCAGATAAATCATCCTAGACTTCTGACTCAGAATTTCTGGAATTATAAAGTCATAATGGTGCTTTTCCGCCCGCTCCCCCCCCCCCAGCGCCGCTCTGGCTCCACCGCGCTGGCTCCGCTCTGTCAGGCTAGCGCCGCTGTCCCCAGCCGTCACCATGATCATCTACCGGGACCTCATCAGCCATGACGAGCTGTTCTCCGACATCTACAAGATTCGGGAGATCGCGGACGCGCTGTGCCTGGAGGTGGAGGGCAAGATGGTCAGTAGAACAGAGGGTGCCAGCGATGACTCGCTCATTGGTGGAGATGCTTCCGCTGAAGGTCCGGAGGGCGAAGGTACCGAAAGCACAGTGGTCACCGGTGTTGACATTGTCATGAAACATCACTTACAAGAAACCAGCTTCACAAAAGAGGCCTACAAAAAGTACATCAAAGACTACATGAAATAACTCAAAGGAAAACTCGAAGAACATAAACCAGAAAGAGTAAAGCCTTTTATGACTGGGGCTGCAGAGCAAATTAAGTACATCCTTTCTAACTTCAATAACTACCAGTTTTTTATTGGTGAGAACATAAATCCAGATGGCACGGTTGCTCTCCTGGACTACCGTGAAGATGGCGTGACTCCATTTATGGTTTTCTGTAAGGATGGCTTAGAGATGGAAAAATGTTAACAAATTGGATCTATCGCCTGTCACCGTAATTGGCTGCTGCTTACCATCTATACAACACCAGGACTTAGGACAAATGGGACTGATGTCATCTTGAGCTCTCATTTTGACTGGGATTTATTTGGAGTGGAGGCACTGTTTTTTAAAGAAAAACATGTCATGTGGGTTGTCTAAAAATAAAGTGCATTTAAATTAAAAAATAAAGTCATAATGGTTTATATGTTATATTTGTAGTGAATGATACATAGCAGTAAATAAAACATTACATTTCCGAATGTATGTGTAAATGTGAGAGCTGTACATGTCTATGTGTGTGAGCAGTTATGCGCTCATGAATGCTTGTGGAGACCAGAGGACAATCTTCTGTGTTACTGTTCTCAGGTACAGTCTACTTGTTTTTAATGATTTGCCTTTATCTTGATGTTTAGCCTGCATGTATTTGAAGGTATCAAACCCCTTGGGGATAAATTATGGAGTTATTAGTGACCATGTGGGTACTGAAAAATTGAACCTAGGTCTTAACCCGTGATCCATCTCTTCAGCCCCTCCACCATCTTTTATTTACTTAATTATTTTTTGTGCATGGGTTTTTTGCTCTCATGTATGTCTGTTCACTATGCCTGTGCCTGGTGACTGAGGAGGTCGGAAGTGAGCATTGAATCCCCTGCAACTGGAATCATAGACAGTTGTGAATTGCTCGTGAGTGCAAGGAATTGAACTCGGGTCCTCCAGAAGAGCAGCCAGTATTCTCCACTGCTGAGTTATCTCTGTCGTTCCTATCATTTTAATATTTAGGATACAGTCTTTGACTTAAACTAGTCAAATAGGATAGGTTGGTTATTCTATTTAATCCCAGTGAGCCCCAGAGATTGACCTATCTCTACCCTCCCAGTACTGTGCTTACAAACACTTGACACCAAGTCAAACTTCCATATTTGTAAAACACTGGCTGTAAGGATAAAATTCAGGTCTCAGTTATTGCAATGCAATATCTCCACCCAAACCAAAATGTCGGTTATTTTTTTTTTAAATGTAGAAAAAAACTTGCACATTAAAATGTCTAGTTAGTATTAAAATTCTCCATGGTCTCATAAATGTTAACCCCAAACTACATAAACTAATGTAAAATAAATTATATGTCTAGGGAATACCTTTTGCTTTATTGGGTTGTAAAATAGCAAGAGGAACCTATGTAAATATTTCTACTAATTCATAACTTGCTTTACAAAATAACATGTGTTTGAAAAAAGCTGTCTCAGATTTAGTAATGGCCTGGAGCTACAGATGCTGAAAGTCTAGAAAATGCTAGGAGGAGAGCCAGTCTTTTATATGCAATAAAAAGTAAGAATAAGCTGAGAGTCAACAAGGGGTTTCACCTATATAACAGAGTAACAAAATATTTGTTTGATAACATGAAATTTGCATTTTGTAGATGTTTGGAAAATAATTATATTTAACCAGATTTTTCAAAATAACCTATTTATCCCTAGAAGAAGAAAAGAATTGCTAGATGACACAGAAGGCTGGAAAAACTTAGAAACATGCAGACATCGACCATGTAATTACCAGTCACACCATGGCAAACATCAACAGTGAAAAGTTATACTTTGGTACTCTTTATAGAAAATGTTAGAACAAGACCATAAGGTAAAAAAGGAGAGAACTGGTGTCAGAAGTTCTTTAATCATTTGATTTGATTATTTATGATGCAGCTTAGCAAAGAGACCTTCAAGTTATTCCCAAGAAGCTCAAATTTTGGATATTAATATGAATAGGTGGAGGCTATAACCAGTGGCTCCAGGGGAAACCTCTGAGGATTATAAATTGGTAAATATGACAGTGTGTATAATTTTACATTTCTGTGGATAAAGAAGTTGTCAGTGAAATATCTGTTAGCATAATACTGAAACATTTGGGATCATTAAATTTGTAGTCCATATAATCTCTATTTCCATGTAGGCATTGTTATAGAACTGTTTTAGGGGAAAAAAATTGATGATGGTATAGCAGGACCTTGTAGATATTTTTAATGTCTTGAGGTTGAAACAGGTAGAAGCTGAATGACAAATTTTACATAGTAGTGAAGGAAGTTGTAAAACTAAAGTTAGAAATGTAGAGTAAGAGACAGCAGAGAGAAGAAAAGATGCTAACACAGGGTAGGATTGATTTTCTTTTGGACTATAGTATCCAGATGGCACGGGGAAGAAGAGGCATTAAGAGCAGGAATTAATTAGTGAATATTTGGGATACTAAGGTACATGTTTAACTAGAAATAAAAATTTTCAGACAACAGGAAATGTTTAGTAAGATCTTTCAGTAGAACCAGAGAATAAAACTGACTTTGAGTGTCAGAGGAATAAAATGTACCACACACTTAGAAGCATAATTAAATGAAGAAGCCCATGTTAAAAAAAGACAATATAATATTTATAGCTCCATAAGAACGAGTAGAAAGAAAAAATATAAAGATGGGGGTTTAATATGTTATTAATATATTAAAAGTTATCAACACATCACCAATTTCGAACATATTAAAACATGTTTTTAATATGGCTGCTTTTCATCAGCAAAAATAATCAGGAGGTGCAAAAGCGTAAGGATAAGAGCATAGTGTTAGTCTATCCGCACTGTGTAAATACTGTGACAGCTGACTTCATGCTAGTAATATATTGTTTAATGTGGAATTGAGAAAAAAATGTATACAAGAATCTATCAGGAGTGCACTGTCAGCTTAACAGTCTCCCTCATAAAATTGATGGAAACAGGCACAGTACCATGTAAGGAAAATGAAAGACAAAGCTGAGAAAATGGAATATCCTTTGTAAAGTAGATCTAACCTAGGTGTTAGGTTAGAGAAAATTTGACCAAGTCAGACAGGCAGACTACAGATGTATGCTGTAATCGTGTGAGAACTGACCACACAGACAAAGTGGAGGTGGAAGGAAGAGAGTATGCAGACATGGCAATCATTTGAGGGAGTGTTTGAACAAGCATAGACTTTGGAGTGAGGAGGCAAACCATAGTTCAAATATTGACACCTCTACTTAGAAGTCCTATGACTTGGAACAAAGTTGCATGACATTCTCTCTTAGCTGCACTTCTCTTACTCATAAAGCATCAAAAATGTTCATTGAGATGCGTATCATAAAGCAAGTCTAGTAAATGTTAGTTCTTTTAAAAAAGATATTTATTTATCTTATTTATATAAATACACGGTTACTGTCTTCAGATACACCAAAAGAAGCTATCAGATTCTGTTTCAGATGCTTGTGAGCCACCATGTGGTTGCTGTGAATTAAACTCAGGACTTCTGGGAGACAGTCATTGCTCTTAACCGCTGAGCCATCTCTCCAGCCCGGAATGTCAGCTCTTAATATTATAAAACATTCACAACATGCAGAATGAAAGCAAAAAGATTTCATTCACTAAAACGAGTACCCTAGTATTTAAAAGTTAAGAGAATTTTTGGGATTTAATAAGTATTTATTGATCCCAGGTGTAATAATCTGTCTTACAGAGTGGTGTACAATATTTGAATCCTTGATGAACTTAGAAAATTTGAGATTTTACGTCTAGTTCATATCAACTTTAATTCCCAAGTAAAGTAGTGGTTGATCAAATATTTGAGATTTAGACTGATTAGAGATTCAAGATATTCTACCAAGTCTACAGTGACCATAAACCACATATGGCTACTTAGAATTTAAAATGTTTATAATGTAAATGGAGATATGCTAAAAGTATAAAATGGTTACAAAATTTAAAAGCCATTAGCATCTTGTTGATAACTTTCATCATTTATTAAATATCATGCCATTTTGAATGTTCTGTCAAAATACATTTTTCTTTATTTTTTATCATACAAAATGTCTTAAACACAGCCTTCTCTCCCTCCTGTTCTCCCAATTCCTCCTCTACCTTCCCTTTCCTTCGCATTCGCTCCTCCTCTGTTTCCCTCCAGAAAAGCACAGGCCTTTCAGGAATATTAACTGAACAAAGCATAACAAAGTTACCATGATACAAACACTCATATCAAGTTTGGACAAGGCAGTTCAGTATGGGGAAAATGCCAGGTTAAAAAGTCAGAGACTCCTCTACTTCCAGTGTTAGGAGTTCCCCCAAACCGCAACCTAAATAAACATAGTGTATGTGCAGAGGGCCTAGTTCAGACCCATGCGGGCCCTGAGATTGCTGCTTCAGTCTCTACGAGCCCCTATAGGTCCAGGTTAGTTTATTCTATGTTTTCTTGTGGTGTTCTTTACCACTCTGGCTCCTACAATCCTTTCTCCCCCTCCTCCACAGGTTTCTCTAAGCTTTGCCTAATGTTTGCCTGTGGGTCTCTGTACCTGTCTCCATCAGTTACCGGAGGAAGTCTCTCTGGTGACAACTGGACGTGCCAACTAGTGTGCTCATTATGCAGGTCTTATATAGGTGAACATATTGTTCAAATCTCAACATTGATTGGTTTGCTCCTTTGGCATCTTGCATAGTACTTTTAGATACTATGAGAGCTAGTTTCCAGGGAGGAGGTTTACAGGCCATTTCTAGTTAGGTTCCTTCAAATTCCTGAAGTATGTGGTGTCTTCAGCAACAGGGTTTTACCTCCAAGTTCCAGGAAGTAACAAAGGGCATTGGAAATAACCTATGTGGTTACGGGAGTCTCTTGAAAATCCTAGCCAGAAACAAAAGGGAAGGTTTTCCATGCTTGGCACTGCTTAGTTGGTTGTTTGCTTGCTTGCTTGCTTGTTTTGTTAGATAATCCATGACTCTAAAACGTTTTTAAGTAAATCTTTTTTTTTAATTTTTTAAACGACTTTATTTTGCAAAACAAAGATAAATGTACAGATTTTAAACATTTTTGCTTAAAATTATACATTTTTGTCAGTACTGTTTTTTCAGACATTAAAATAAATTTTACATAAAACCATGTGAATATGTTTTATAGTCAGTACTTGATTTTTTTCAAGGGCTTGACAGTATGCATTGAAAACCTACTAGTTGCAATAAGCGTAAAGTACATGCAAAACAAAACGCAACATGGAAATAGTCAAAGTCTTCTTGTTTTGTGAATATATGTATATTTTTTGTTTTCTTTATTTCTTGGACTTCATACAGTCTGTGAGTTGTTTCTGGGGGAGTGCAAGCCTCTGGGGTTAGCATCCCACTATCAGTGACTGCATATTATGTCTGTTCTTTTGTGACTGGGTTATCTCACTCAGGATGATCTTCTCTAGATGCAGCCATTTTCATAAGAATTTGGTAAAGTCTTTGTTTCTGGTGGCTGAGTAGTATTCCATTGTGTATATGTACCACAATTTTTGTATCCATTCGTCTGCTGAAGAACATCTGGGTTCCTTCGAGCTTCTGGCTATTATAAATAGAGCCGCTATGAACATTGTGGTGCATATACCTTTGTTGTGTATTAAAGTGTCTCTGGGGTACATGCCCAAAAGTGGAATAGCTGGGTCTTCAGGTAGTACTATATCCAATTTTCTGAGGTATCGCCAGACAGATTTCCAGAGTGGTTGTATTAGCTTGCAACCCCACCAACAGTGGAGAAGTGTTCCTCTTTCTCCACAGCCTCGCCAGCATCTGCTGTCATCTGAGTTTTGTATCTTGGCCAATCTGACTGGTGTGAGGTGGAATCTTAGGGTTGTTTTGATTTGCATTCCCCTGATGGCTAAGGATGTGGAGCACTTCCTCAGATGTTTCTTGGCCATTCGGTGTTCCTCAACTGAAAATGATTTGTTTAGCTCTGTACCCCATTTTTTAATAGGGTTATTTGATTCTCTGGTGTCTAGCTTTTTGAGTTCCTTGTACACCTTGGATATTAGGCCTCTATCTGATGTGGTGTTGGTAAAGATCTTTTCCCATTCTGTTGGTTGCCGTTTTGTTTTCTTGACGATGTCCTTAGCCTTACAGAAACTTTGCAATCTCATTAAGTCCCATTTGTTAATCTTTGGCCTTAGAGCTTGAGCCATTGGTGTTTTGTTCAGGAAATTTTCTCCTGTGCCTATGTGTTCTAAGGTTTTCCCTACTTTCTCATCTAATAGTTTCAGTGTATCTGGTTTAATGTGGAGATCTTTGACCCACTTACACTTGAGCTTTGTACAAGGAGATAAGAACGGGTCTATTTTCATTCTTTTGCATGTTGAGTGCCAGTTGGACCAGCACCATTTGTTGAATAGGCTGTCCTTTTTGCATTGAATGTTTACTGCTCCTTTGTCAAAAATCAGGTGACCATATACATGAGGGCTCATTTCTGGATCTTCTATTCTATTCCATTGATCCACCTGCCTATTTCTGTACCAGTACCATGCAGTTTTCAGCACAATTGCCTTGTAATATAGCTTGAGATCAGTGATAGTGATTCCTGCAGATGTTTTTTTGTTGTTGAGGATGGATTTCGCTATTCTATGTCTTTGGTTATTCCATATGAAATTGCACATTGATCTTTCCAATTCCATGAAGAACTGGGTTGGAATTTTGATGGGGATTGCATTGAATCTGTAGATTGCTTTTGGTAGGATGGCCATTTTTAAGATGTTGATCTTTCCAATCCATGAGCATGGGAGATCTTTCCATTTTCTGAGATCCTCCTCAATTTCTTTCTTTAGAGGTTTGAAGTTCTTGTCGTACAGGTCCTTCACTTGCTTAGTTAGAGTCACACCAAGGTATTTCATAGTTTTTGTAACGATTGTGAAGGGTACCTTTTCCCTAATTTCTTTCTCCACATGTTTGTCCTTTGAGTATAGGAAGGCTACTGATTTGTTTGAGTTAATTTTGTATCCGGCCACTTTGCTGAACTGGTTTATCAGCTGTAGGAGTTCTCTGGTGGAATTTTTGGGGTCACTCAAGTACACTTTCATGTCATCGGCAAAGAGTGATGTTTTTATCTCTTCCTTTCCGATTTGTATCCCCTTGATCTCCTTTTGCTGTCTAACTGCTCCAGCCAGGACTTCCAGTACTATCTTGAATAGGTAGGGAGAGAGTGGGCAGCCTTGTCGAGTCCCTGATTTTAGTGGGATTGCTTCAAGTTTCTCGCCATTAAGTTTGATGTTGGCTGTTGGTTTGCTGTATATTGCTTTTATTATGTTTAAATATGGGCCTTGGATTCCTGTTCTTTCCAGGACTTTTAACATGAAAGGGTGTTGGATTTTGTCGAATGCTTTCTCAGCATCTACTGAGATGACCATGTGATTTTGGTCTTTAAGTTTGTTTATATGGTGGATTACATTGATGGATTTCCTTATGTTAAACCATCCCTGCATCCCAGGGATGAAGCCTACTTGATCATGATGAATGATGTTTTTGATGTGTTCTTGGATTTGGTTTGCAAGGATTTTGTTGAGTATTTTTGCATCAATGTTCATAAGTGAGATTGGTCTGAAGTTCTCTTTCCTTGTAGGGTCTTTGTGTGGCTTAGGTACTAGGGTTATTGTAGCCTCAAAAAATGAGTTGGGTAATATTCCATCTGATTCTATCTTTTGAAATAGTTTGGCGAATATTGGTGTTATATCCCCAATAAATGTCTGATAAAATTCTGCACTGAACCCGTCTGGACCTGGGCTTTTTTTGGTTGGGAGGCTTTTGATGACTTCTTCTATTTCTTTAGGTGTTATAGGGTTATTTAGATGGTTTACTTGGTCCTGGTTAAACTTTGGGACCTTGTATCTGTCTAGAAATTCGTCCATTTCCTCCAGATTTTCCAATTTTGTGGAGTATAAGTTTTTGTAGTAGGATCTGATGATTTTTTGAATTTCCTCAGTTTCAGTTGTTATGTCACCACTTTCCTTTCTGATTTTGTTAATTTGGATACTCTCTCTTTGCCCTTTAGTTAGTCTGGCTAAAGGTTTATCAATCTTGTTGATTTTCTCAAAGAACCAACTCTTTGTTTTGTTGATTTTTTCAATGGTTCTTTTTGTTTCTATTTGGTCTATTTCTGCCCTAATTTTGGTTATTTCTTGCCGTCTACTCTTTTTTGGTATATCTGCTTCCTTTTGTTCTAGGGCTTTTAGCTGTGCTGTCAGGTTGCTGATGTGAGTTCTCTCCAGTTTCTTCTTGGAAGCAGTTAGGGCTATGAGTTTTCCTCTCAATACTGCTTTCATTGCATCCCATAGGTTTGGGTATGTTGTGTTATCATTTTCGTTGAATTCTAGAAAGTCCTTAATTTCTTTCTTTATTTCTTCTTTGACCCTGCTATCCTTTAACAGAGCGTTGTTTAGTTTCCATGTGTATGTGGGCATTTTGTTGTCTTTGTTGTTGTTAAAGACCAGCCGTAGACCATGGTGATCTGAGAGGATGCATGGGAGTGTTTCAATCTTCTTATATCGATGAAGGCTCGTTCTGTGCCCAATTATGTGGTCAATTTTCGAGAAGGTGCCATGGGGTGGTGAGAAGAAGGTGTATTCTTTTACTTTAGGATAGTATGTTCTGTATATATCTATTAATTCTAGTTGGTTCAAAGTCTCTGCTAGTTTTGCAGTGTCCTTGTTCAGTTTCTGTTTCCCTGATCTGTCCATTGGTGAGAGTGGGGTATTAAAGTCTCCCACTATTATTGTGTGGGGTGAAATGTATTTTTTGAGCTTTAGTAGAGTTTCTTTTGTGAATGTGGGTGATTTTTTATTTGGAGCATATATGTTAAGGATTGAGAGTTCCTCCTGACAGATTTCCCCGGTAATGAGTAAAAAGTGTCCTTCTTTATCTTTTTTGATAACTTTTGGTTGGAAATTTACTTTATTCGATATTAGAATAGCCACTCCAGCTTGCTTCTTGGAGCTGTTTGCTTGGAAGTTTTTTTCCCACCCTTTTACTCTGAGATAGTGTCTGTCTCTGTCTCTGAGATGAGTTTCCTGTATGCAGCAAAAGGCTGGATTTTGTTTATGTATCCAGTCTGATAGTCTATGTCTCTTTATTGGGGAGTTGAGACCATTTATGTCAATAGATATCAAGGAATAATTGTTTCTGTTTCCTGCCATTTTTGCTTTTGTGGGTTGAGTTGTGTCTGTGTTTTTTTCTTCTTTTAGTTTTCTTGTTTAGGAGTTTTCTTGTTTTTACTAGGCTGTATTTTCCCTCCTTGTATTGGGTTTTCCACCTATAATTCGTTGTAGTGCTGGGTTTGTGGTCACATATTGTGTGAATTTTGATTTGTCTTGAAATATCTTTGTCTCTCCATCGATGGTGATTGATAGTTTTGCTGGGTATAGCAGCTTGGGCTGGCACTTGTGTTCTCTTAAGGAGTGCATGATGTCTGTCCAGGCTCTTCTAGCTTTCATAGTCTCTGTTGAGAAATCGGGTGTGAGTCTGATTGGTCTGCCTTTACATGTTACCTGACCTTTTTCCCTTACTGCTTTTAGTATTCTTTCTTTACTTTGGGCACTTGATGTTTTTACTATTATGTGTCGGGAGGTATTTCTTTTCTGGTCCAACCTATTTGGAGTTCTGAAGGCTCCTTTTATGCTCGTGGTCATCTCATTCTTGAGGGTAGGGAAGTTTTCTTCTATGATTTTGTTGAAGATATTTACTGTGCCTCTTAGTTGATACTCTTCTCCCTCTTCTATTCCTATTATCCTTAGGTTCGGTCTTCTCATTGTGTCTTGTATTTCCTGGACATTTTGGGTTAGGAGCTTTTTGATTTTTGCATCTTCTCTGGCTGTTTTGTCTATGTTTGCAATGTTGTCTTCTGCCCCCGAGATTCTCTCCCCGATCTCTTGTAATCTGTTGGAAATGCTTGCTTCTGTGACTCCTGATTTCTTTTTTTGGTGTTCTGACTCTAGGGTTATCTCTTTTAGCGTTTTCTTTATTGTGTCAATTTCTGTTTTAATTTCCCTCTTCCATTCCTTTATTTCTTTGGTTCTGTTTTCCTCTCGTTCTTTGAGTTCTTTGAGTGTTTTTCTTGTTTCTTCTTTAAAAGCTTCTGAATCTTTTTGCTTTTCCTTTCTTTCTTGTTTAAGTAACTCTATCAGCGTCTTGAGGCATGATTCAGGTCTGTGTCTTCTTTCTCTGGAGTGTTTGGAATTCCGATGTTTGCTACTATCGGAGAGCTGGGTTCTGGTGTTGCTAGATTGTCTTGGTTTCCTTGGAATATACTCTTTCTCTTTCCTCTTGTCATTTTGTTGTCAGTGATATGTTCTTGCCTTTCCCTTGTATCTGGTCTGTGTCCCTGGTACACTTTCCGTGTGCACTCCGCAGATATCTCTCTACTCCCCGGCAGCCCAGGTTCCGGGTGGCAGCTGGGCCAGGCTCTGCTCTGCGTCCCAAAGTCGCCTCTGGGTGGGAACAGACGTTCCTAAGATCTGTTCCTGGTCACAGATACTCAGCCTCTCCAAGCCACCTTTCCGGCTGGCAGGTGGGCCAGGCTCTGCTCTGCGTCCTGAAGTTGTCTCCGGGTGGGAACAGAAGTTCCTAAGATCTGTTCCTGTTCACTGGATCGGGGAGGACAGGGCAGGGCAGGGCAGGAGGTGCCCTTTCCGTGTGCACTCCGCAGAGATCCCTCTGCTCCCCAGCAGCCTAGGTCTCCCACTCACCAGTTGCTCAGCCTGTACGAGCCGCCTTTCCGGCTGGCAGTTGGGCCAGGCTTTGCTCTGTGTCCTGAAGTCGTCTCCGGGTGGGAACAGAAGTTCCTAAGATCTGGTCCCGGTCACAGTTGCTCAGCCTGTACGAGCTGCCTTTCCAGCTGGCAGTTGGGCCAGGCTCTGCTCTGCCTTTAAGTAAATCTTAATCTAGTGTAGGGAGTGAAAGACTTTTTTATAATATAAATTTTAAACCCTTGAAGAAAGTGATTGAAGAAGACACTAGATCTTCCATGTTCAGGGTTGGTAGAATTAATATTGTGAAATTGACCATTCTACCAAAAATCAACGTACAGATTTTATACAGTCCTAACAAAATCCTCAACACAGAAAGAGAAAAGAAAACCTAAAATTCACTTGGAACCACAGAAGACCCCTGATACCCAAAGAAATCTGAACAATGCTGGAAGGATTGCCATACCAGATTTCAATCTATATTACAAAGCCATAGTAATAGAAAAGCACGGTACTGGCAAGTGGAACATAGTACAAGTCCCAATCATGAATGCACACAACCACAGTTATCTGATATTTGATAACAATGTTAGAAACAAACACTGTACAAAGAAAGCATCTGCCACACACTGTGCTACGAAGCTTGGATGTTCACATAGAAGAACTGAATTAGATTAATATCTACCACCTTGCAGAAAAACTAACCCCAAATGTACCAAATACCTAAATGTGAAAGCTGAATTGAATTGTAGAAACTATTAGAAGAGAGCACAGGCAGAAACCTACAAGCTACATGTCAAGGAGTGGACTTTCTGAGTAAAACTTCATCCTCTCAGGAATTAAGACCAACAACTGACAAATAGGACCTTAAAAATCTCTAGAGCTTCACAGCAATAAACAATAAAGAGAGCAAAAAAGAATCCCATACAGTAGGAGAGAATCTTCTCTAGCTATATAGAGGATTAATATTCAAGATAAACAAAAAACCTTATAACCCAGAGTCAGAACAAAACGAATGAACCAAACAAACAAATGTGCCCTGGATACAAAAAGAAGGTTTTTACATACAAAGAAAGACAATGAAAGCGCAGAGACTGGACTTAGGGGTTCTGTGCCTTCCAGCATCTTGTACAGCAAACCCTGACTTGTGATTTTACCCCCAAAATATTGTCTTCAGTAGTGACTGAATCTGCCACTGTCAAAATAAGTTACTTGCATTTATTCCAAATAATCTCATTTATTCTTAACTGTTTATGCAAATTGTGTAAGATTTTTATGCCCAAACCTGAAAAATGATTTCTTAGTAGACAAAAGGCCTCCACCCATCCTCGAATTGTGTTTATTTACATAAGAAGATCATACAAAAGCACCCCCCCGAAGTCCTAGCAGGGCAGCTGTGAGCTGAGGGGAAGTAGAGATGGCATGAGCAGGTCCAAATGACCTCAAGTACTATGGCCTGTAACTGGAGACTGCTAAGCCCTGACTTCTGGTGCAGAGATCATCTGCAGGGTTTCACCCTTGGTTTACTGAGTGGGGCTGGGATGATGCTGTTTCCCTCTTCTGACATGCAGTGCAAAGGGGAGATCATGTACACACAGTGTTTATTTGGAGTTTTTCTTTTGGCTTTCCCCCCTCTATTTCAGTTATGAAATTTTATGCATGGATTTCACATCTCCATAGCTAGACACCTCATGGGCATTATGTCTCTTAAAAGGTCGGTTTCATTATGCAACATCAAGGCTATTTCAGCCTTACTTTTCTAGAATGTGTTTTTCAGTCATTTCTTCAAGGAAAACTAAATGATTTAGTTGAAGAAAAAAGAAAGAAAAGCCAGGAAATATCTTTAAAAGTGTTCAACGTCCTTAGAAATTTAGGAAATGCATATTTAAACATTTATTTGCTTATTTTATGTATGTGAGTACACTTTAGCTGTCTTCAGACACACCAGAAGAGAAAGCACATTGGCTCCCATTACAAATGGTTGTGATCTACCGTGTGGTTACTGGGAATTGAACTCGAGACCTCTAGAAGAGCAGTTAATGCTCTTAACTGCTGAGCCATCTCTCCAGCCCTAGGAAATGCATATTAAAACTACTTTGAAATGTCATCTTACCCTAGTCAGAATGGCTAATGTCAAGGAAAAAGCTGAGAATAAATGCTAGCTAAGATGTAAGAAAGGGGAAGCCTCATACACTTGTAATGAAAGTGCAAACTGGTGCACTAAGGAAACCCATGTGGAGAATTCTCCAAAGGCTAAAAGTAGATCTGTCAGATGGCCCAGCTATGTTATTTCTTGGCAGATGCTCAAAGGACTCTCTATCCTACTCTATGAAAATGTGCTCAGTCATGTTTATCCTGCTCTATGCACAGTATCTGGGAAATAGAGACAGTAGGAATGTCTTTCAACAGATAAATGGATAATTAAAATGTGACACGGGTGTAGAGTAAAATTTCTTTCAACAAACACAGCCTTACTTCATAAAATTTGGCTTATGCTATATATACTATTTGTTTACTTCTTTTTGCTCAATAATTCAAGATAGTTCATTTGACAATAGCCTTAAAATTATGTGTGATGCACTCCTTTGCCAGGGTCTATGTAGGTGAATTAGCCCTTTGTGTAACCTCCCCAAGCCTCAGGTCCTACATTCAGTTCCCTGCTATAGTTTGGATACCACTGCCCTCACCATCCCTAACTTCTTAAGAGATAAAGGAAGACACTAGAAAATGGAAATGACACCACACGCTTATAATATTGTGAATATATTCAATGCAATCACAATAAAAATTCCCATCTCATTCTCACAAAAATACAAAAATCTATGCTAAAATTTATATGAAATCACAAAAGACCCCAGTTAGCAAAAACAATATGAAACAAAATGACAATTCTGGAGAGATTACTGTTTCAGACTAAATATATATTATGGAGCAATGAATTTGAGAAAGAGCAATGGGGAGTACATAGAGGGGAAGGGGAAATGATGTCATTATAATTTTAAAAAATTAAAAAAAACATTCCAAAAATATAAAACCAAAGTTATTTGAGACAAAGTTGTTAAATGAATTAAATGAATTAAAATTTAATATAACTATAACAGCACTTAAAGAAAATATCAATGATTATTCAATTCAGGCTTTGTAAAGACCTCTCTCAGCATACAAGGCAAAAATTAAGTAGAAAATTGCTGATTTATTTCACAAAATTTTGTACTACAAATGTAGTATAGAAAAGATAAATGAAGTAGTGAAAAATACTGCTTGGAAAGGAAATTATCAATAATATAAATATATAATTCATTAGGGTAAATCATATACAGAAAGCATAGAAATATGAAAATAGACAAGAACAGAAGGCTTACTAGACTTGCCATAATATTTATCTGGGAAAACCAGCTTAACTCAAGCTGCAAACCCACTGAGCGGGTCATTAAAGTAACAGAAACATGGTTCTAGGGGCTGAGGGGTTAGCCTGGTGCCATCATGGTCCAGTTGTGGTGAAGGATTTGCTCCTGTCTTCAGGTGGCTTGCTTCTTGATTTACACTTACAGGCAGAGAAAGTCATTTTTATGTCCCTTCTACTTTTTACAGACCTAGGAATCATATCATGAGGACCTCACTCTCATGACCCAATCAATCCCAAATACTTTCAAAAGGCTCTATTGGCAAATATGGGGGATTGGGGCTTTAAGTAGGAAATTTGGGTAGATACAGTCATTCACTCCATATAAATCAATAATCAAGAAAATTCAAATGAGAACAAGAACATTTTCAAGTATCAAGTTTGAAAAAATTTATTTACAACTAATATATTTTACTTTCTTTTTCTTTTTCTGTTCTCATTCTACAGGAGCTCACTCTTTAGCTTAAGCTGACCTTGAACTCTCTACCTAGAACACACTGGCCTTTAACTCGTGTTGGGTTTGCCACCCTAGCTTCCTGAATGCTGGAAATCCAATTGTGACCTACAACAGCAGGTTAGAAGAGCTAACAGGGTCTGAGCATTTATAGTGGAAGTGCTTCACACTCAGATTCCTTTACTACATAAATTACAACTTACGTACATACAGATACTATTGTAAGGGTATTCAAGTTATCCATTAGAGGACACAGCCCAAACACTCTTACTGAGATACTTCTAGAAGCGGTGATTTTGTATTGATGGTGACAGTGAGTGAGAGTTGGTATAACTTTTCAGGAATATAGCTTGGAAACGTGTATTAAAAAGTCTAAAAGTGCACAAATATATAAGTACACTCTGAAGAGGCCATCAGTTTGAGAGGACTGGGAGACAGGAGAGGGACTGGAGGAGGGGGACATGGCAGTGTTGTAGGGAGGAAAGGGATGACATGAAGTGTTGTATATACAACAGAGGACTGGGTCTGGATTCAGTCAGAGAAGAGGGGGTGGGGACATCCTCATGGAGACGTTGAGGAGGAGGAGGTATGGGATGTGGAACAGTCAGAGGGTGGACCAGGAGGGCATAAAATCTGGAGTATGAAAAAAATTAAATAAAAATTTAAAAATTGTAAATACAAAAACCTTTAAAACAAGTCTGTAATTTTCGAAATGCTATGCTCATATCCCCATTAAACAGTCACAGACATGACCTGTGTACAGGCTGTGATTACAGCAGAAGGTACTGTTGGCGGTACTTAAAGAATCATTGGCTGAAACAGGTTTAAACATTAAGGAGGTTTATGATGTTACATGCTATAACCAGGGCTGATAGATTTAGCGAATAAATGATGTTATCAAGGGCACAAGTTATTTATATCTCTAGCCAATTTTGCAATGCTTGGTGTGAGCTTCATCCTAAAGCTCAGTGTTTATCCCTGATATAACATGATGGTTGAAGATGATGGTGATTGTGGCTACATTCATTTTTATTTCTGACCCTCAGAAAACAAGGGAAAAATCTTTCTTGCCAACTCTGGGATTAAAAAGCTATCTTTTCCACATGACTGATCCATTAGAAGTTCGTTCTTCATTTACAACCAATAGCCGCCACCAGGTAATATTTATGTCCTGGCACATCCAGAATACTTGAAGCTCAGTTCCTTTAAACAGGTAGTGAGGTGGGATGGTGAGGGACACATCGGGAGGGCTGTGAATGGAAAAACTGCTATTGGGTGTTTACTACACCAGGAGCCTCGAAACTCGGAACAGCTCAAGGTAGTTTGGGCCCTCAGAGGTCTCTGGGAAGGAAATAAATGACAATAAGAAGACGGACCAAATAAGTTTTGGAAGAAAATAGTTCATTCTGCTGACAAGCAGGGAGAGGAGAGTCAGAAGTGGAGAGAGAGAAAGAACACGTGAACTAAGTCTGACTAAGATCTTCATATGATAGGCTGAGGGGCTGAGGGGTCCTTGGGAAGTTAAAAACCAAAAAGGGAGGGTGGGTTCTGCTCATTCAACTTGCAAGGTACAATAAGGCTTCTGGATCAGGGTGAATGAGTTTCATGTGTCTGCTCCCACGGAATACCTACAAAAACATTGAGCTGGATCAAATGTAGGGAACTCCAAGGCAAAAGTATTTACACTTGTCACTCTTCACATACAGGAAACCTCCTTTTGTAGAATGTTGTCACACTTGAAGAACCAGTATCAGATGTGCTTGCTAGGCTGATCTTTTTCTACAGCAGTAGGTAGAAAGTTTGCACAGAATACCATTGCACAAGATCCTTGGAAAGTGAGCACTTTGGTTGTCTTAGCCTCACATCTTGCCAATGTTTGCAAGGGCTTTCAATGGGCATTGTTTATTTATTTAGTAGTCTCATAGCATAGGTGCCAGAGCATTCACTATTCTCCTTCCTTCAGTCCACATTTCTAGATCTCCTGCCTATGGGAGGTAGTATTGCTCACCTATCAAAATTCAACTCATAACCTCTCTTATGAAGTTGTTATACCCACCCAGGATATGTTTCTTACTTTGACTCTCACCCCATGAGCTAATATTTTGTACCTGTTTTGTATCTCTCATAGCCTTTAGGCCATTAGTGTGATCTGTGAATTGGTTTCTTTGTTTCTCTGATTGTTCTTTCTTAAATCTAGTCTCCACAAGGAAAGTGAGTATTGCCCCCCCTCCAGTTATAGCCTCTAAATGTCTCCATTGTGCTCAAATACTTATTACAGATCAAATATTTACCATAGCTTTCAGGTCCTACAAGACCTGGACCATGGCCACCTAACCAACATAGCCAACCCCACCCCTCCATTGCTAGCATCTAGTCCAGTGCCTGACAGTTGACATACCCCAAGCAATTGTAGGTCAAAAGGTAAGACGTTGTCATTTTTTACACTTCAACAACACCGGATTATCAGAAGCACAAGGAGCACCAACCTGCATTTTTTTTTCCTGGTTCATGGGATGGGTCAGGCATCCCCATCCCCCATGGAAAATAGTTCTTTCCTACTTGATCGGTATCTACATTTTCTCAGCAAAAATGGCATATCCTTGATTATTAGCTGGCAGTGGTCGGTGTCAGCATTTGTCTTTCCAGTATATTGTTTTGAAGCAGGAAATGTAAAGACTTCAGGGGTAGAATGTTAAATATCAGCGGGTAGGAAATCAATCTTCTGGGAAACTTTAGTGGACGTAAGAGTATTCTCTGTAGTTTTGTTTGGTCTCTGCATGTTTGTATGTTATATAGCACATTAACTGTTGAGGAGGGTTGAAAAACAGGCACTGTGATTTAGTATAGTGAGTGTAGCAATGGCTCATGGGAGTCTTCATGTCTTCAATTCTGCTGGAGGATAAATCACTTCTGTGCAGTTTGATGGGTGTAATGTCAATGGTTTCTGAAATTTCTTTATTAACACAAAGTTCCCAGTGTTTTACAACACAGGTGACACCAGAATTTTGAAAAGTCAACTCTTTACCGTGACATAAGAATACATCAATTTCCAAGTCTACCAAACTCACTCAACCCCATCATCGTTCAGTACCGTGAGTATACTGGGATATGTACTCGTTAAGATAAATAAGAGGCTTCTATAAATGTTATAATGTTTCTGCAAGTCTGAGGGATGGACATATAATCTTCCGTATTGTGATTAAGATTTAGGACAACTATGAGAATCACATTTTGTCTGATTCTCTTGGAAGAAAAATATTTTCTAATGTATCCAGTTCAAAAGGCTTCATAAGGGTGAGAAAATTGTTTAAGAGAATCATACTAACTTTTGAATTGGAAAGGCCTCATCAAGTATTACATGTTTTAAAGTAGTAATAATTTTCATAGTATGCATTGTTTGGGGACTTGTGTTGTCCTGTGGTAAATATTTCTAATGGATATGATGACACAAAAATGTAATGGTTATAAAAAATAGCAATGAATAAAGTTTCAACATTAGAAACATTTCTGTTGGTAGTAATTAGGTTTTTGAACAATTGTTGCTTATATAAGGAATATTTTACCATCATTTTAAGTGACAAAAAGCCATACAAACCATGTGTTTTATGAAAATATGTAAGACCCCACAATATGTGTGTTTGTCATTAACATACAAAATAAAGTTATTCTGTTTTCCTTTCTGTATTAAATGATGTTTATATTTGAAATTTTAATAATTAATTGATAAAATACAAACAATGTGTACAGTAGCCTGAGAAAATATTTATTGACAAATTAGCAAATGATAATTTTAGACCTATCCTAAGTTAGTCTCTCTGCATTAATTAATTGTCAGTGAGATAATGTCTCACTATTCTTCCTATGCTGATGTGAAATCTCTGGACTCAAATAATCTTCTTGCCTCAAACTTCTGAGTAGCTGGTACTCCAGACATATTCTACTGCTCTTGGCTAAATTGTGTGGGGTTGGACCCACAACCTCAAGCCTATTAAGCAAACGTTCTACCTATTACTGAACTACATACAAACACTTTACTGATTCTAACAAGAACCAAAATGACTTAAGACTTTCAGTTTTGGATCTAGGACTGTACTTAAAGCTGCTATTCCCCCAACTGGGCTTCTTTGTGTGGCCTCAGTGGGAGAGGATGCTCCTGGTGACTTGATGTGCCAGGGTGGGGTGGTACCCATGAGGAGTCTCCCTTCTCAGAGGAGAAGGAGAGGGGGATGAGGAGAGGGTTGTTTGAGGGGAGATCAGAAAGGGTCTGCTATTGGGAGGTGACACGAATAAATAAATTACTGACAAAAAGAACTTTTGTTCATTCTTCAATGATGATTTATAGGTAGCTAATGGTTGATAGAGAGATCCTTTCTTTAGTTGTGTATCAACTATTGAACTTCCCATGTTCACATAAGTAAAATCTGACCCATGTGTTATAAATCACTCCAATAAAACATAATAGTTCACAAACTAAAAAAACAAAGAGGCGACTAGTTGGAGAGAGGAAGGAAACAAGAGAGAGTTGCAGAGGGCAAATATGATCAAAGTATATATGTATGAAAATGTTATGAAACATGACTATGATTAATTTAAATATGTTTAAAACTAAGAATGCTGGTTTTGGGGATAGAGTGCTTCCCCAGTGTGTGTCAGGCCCTGGTTCCAAACTTCACCATTTTCAAAAAATAAAAATAAAACCAATGTTGGTTTCTATGTTATGCTCCAGACTTAATATATTAGTAGATCTAGAGTAAAGCCTAGTTTTCAGCCTGTTGTTTAGATATGATTATTAGCACCCCAATACTACCAGTACCTCCGAGAGCCCCATGTTTATCACTTTCAAGGCTGGTGTTAATACCAGTTACCCATGGTTCAGGCCTCTGATCATGAGAGCCAATTTGGTACATTAAGGGGAGACTAGCAATCAGATACCGAATGCCAGAGTTATGAAAAGCACCACATTCTTTTCCTTTTTTTCTTTTTAATTGGATATATTTTATTATATTTCAAATGTTACCCTCTTTCCCAGTTTCCCCTCCATAACCCCCCTATCCCATCCCCACTCTCCCTGATTCTATAAGGGGGACCTGTCCACCCACCCGCTCCTTCCTTCCCGCCCTGATGTTGCCCCTACACTGGGGCATCGAGCCTTGGCAGAAACAAGGGCTTCTCTTCCTATTGATGCCCAACAAAGCCTTCCAAAAGCAGAGAATCTTTTTATTATATTTTTATTTTACGTTTTAAATGTTATTTCCTTTTCTTCCACTCCCCTCCCCCTCCCCCTCCCATTGCCTCCATGAAGGTGCACCCTCTCCCACCTCAGCACCTTGGCGTTCCCCTACACTGGGAAAACAAGCCTTCACTGGACCAAAGGGCTGTCCTCCCATTGATGCCAGACAGTGCTGTCCTCTGAAAAGCAGAGAATTTTTTTTCTTATAACTTTATTTAAAAGAGAGAGAGATACATGTACAGATTTTTAAAATCATTTTGGCATAAAACTCTAGCTCTGAATACCCAAAAAACAAGTCACGGATCATATGAAGCTCAAAAAAAGAAAGGACAAAAAGTGGAAGCCCAGGTCTGTAGAAAACAACAAGTGTACTCTCACAGTGGGGTACACCTAGACCTTAAATCATTAATAACTCAAAAGCTAAGAATGTAGCCTTGTGGAAATTTTTGATATTCAAAAATCATTATGTTTAATCTATACACACCAAGAAAAGCAGAGAATCTTAATAGATGAATTTCTCCAGGACTTACATAGAAACTTAGGGATTTGAAAAGAGCGCCACCTAGTGGTAATATAGCAAGGCTCGTTACACATATGTGCCCATGAATCTTCACAGCTCCAGAGTAAGGTCCTGAAGAAAATTGTTAGGATTGGTACTTAGTTGTTTGGCTGGTTAGTGTGTGTGTGTGTGTGTGTGTGTGTGTGTGTGTGTCCCTGTGTCTGTGTGTGTCTCTGTGTGTGTCTGTGTGTGTGTGTCTGCACACACACATGAGCATGTGTCTATGTTCTCTTTCCAACATAATATACGACTTTATAACTATCTTTGATGAAGAATTCTTCTACCATTAATCAATTAATATGATAAAATGTGTTTGTTACTTTTCACTGCAGTAGCATATAATAGAGTGTCGATTTAAAGGAAGGTTATTTTTGGCTTGTGGTTTGAAAGTTTCAGTCTGTGTTGGTAGTTATTATGTAGTGGAGTAACACAGGTCAGGAAAGTGTCCAGGGAAAGGGCAGAGAAAGAAGGTATGCCCGTGCTAGCAACCCTCTTTTTTTCCTCCCCACCGTGGATCCCAATGGAGAGACAGTCCATGGTTTTAAGGCATTTATTGTCATGGTGAAAAGTGGATGAATAAAACCATATCCCACTTCTCAGGGTGGGCCTGAGATTAAATACCTTTTGTAGGGAGGAGTGTCTGGGAAGGAAAATTTATTGGCTAAGTCCCCAGGACTTTAGGAACATCACTAAAATGGTCAGTTTCGGTTTAGGGATCTCTGGGCCATGTTTTAGAGGTACATGGTGTCTTCAGCAATAGGAATTTACATCCCACCTCTGGGGGTTAACAGAGGGCAACAACCCTGGCCAACAACTCAAGAGGGCTTCTCATGTCTGATATTGAGGCTTTTGTTAGGTTGTCTTCTGCTTTTGAGGGAGCACTGTCAGCCCAGATAAGAAAAATTCATTAAGACTATATATGTATATTTATATGATGAATTCTGTACATTATAGGCATTTACATTTTTTCTTTCTTTTTGGCAAATGGCTTTTCCAGAAGAAATATATATCTGTATCTCCATCTCCATCCTTCTCCAATGGCTATATCCACAGACCAGTCCTGCACCTAAGGCTGAGGGAACATTTCAGGAGAGGCTGAGGAAAGAGTGTAAGAGACAGAGAATGGGAGGATTTACTTTGAGACTGTGTCTCTTAGTAATGTCAGAAGCTACATTCCTAAAGTCTCAGCAATATGACTGCCCAAATGTAAGCTGAACAAGTATGACACTGATGGACATGCCAAAGTGGATGCGGGAATGAGAGATGAGGTCTCATACAAATCACCCCTTTAATCAACCAGTTATTTTTACTTTTATAAAAAATTCTAGATAATATTGAAATTATGAAAATTCTCAAATGTATATTCAGTATATTAATATGAACATATATTTATGAAAAGCCAATATCTAAATTTGTGTCAAAACTTACAGCAACTATTCTAATCCTTGTGTGTGACTTATGCATGCACATAAGTTCACATGTGTGCACATGTATGGGACCAGAGCATCATGTGGAGGCCAGAGTATGGTATTCTGTTTTCCTCTGTTGTTTTTCCACCAAGCATCTCTCAGTGACCCTGTAGCTCACAGACTGGGCCAGACTAACTGACCAGCAAGACCCAGGGAATCTCTTGTTGCCTTTGTCTATACTGTAATAATAGTTCCTTTCCTCACTAATCCCTAAAAACATGGACCAGTCAAATGAAATATAACTAATGTATATTTCAACATTCATTTCTACCAAACTAATAGATTTACTCATTGCAGCAGTACAATGAACCATGAAACTGGTATCACTCTCTGGTTAAGATTACAGGTTTCTTGTACACGTTTTTTTCAAGGGAAAAACCCAAAGTATAATATATATATATATATATATATATATATATATATATATATATATATATATATATATATATATATACATGTCTAGAACTTTTAGTATAGAGGTATTGGAGTTAAACATTCTTATTGGTATACATAATATAAATAAATTAAGGTTTATATGAATTATGTGTTGTCCTCACTGGTCTTCCTATTTGCACATTGTTAAGGTGCTTTTCTGTTCCAACATTTATAAATATGCTAAACAAAAAGCACATATATGTGGTGTTAAAGAACTGCCATTTATGTTAACTTGTCCAAAATAATTTAACTTATTTAGTATATTTAATTGTGTATTCAGTAAAAATATACAATTTAAATATATTGTATATGTTTTTACAAATGTAAACAAGTAAAGATCCTGAAATGTTTAATGAATAAACCAGAAACCAGAACTGGCTTAGAATGCATGATGCCACACATTTGACCTGTATGCTAGTTCGAAAATTCAATCCCACATGCTTCTCAACGAACTGTACAGCTATATCCATATTTCTTGGAATAAATGTAATTAAATAGTGATATATTCATATGAGATGGTGTAAAATTATTGTTTTATTTTTTAATTATCTTACAGAAATGTTTTATTTTATAAAAAAAGAAAGATCCAGGATATGTTTGGTAGAAGTGTAGCAGTATGGTAAAGGGGAAGGGGACACATCTTTGGGCCCAGGCTGAGGCATCCGTTCCCCCTGAGGGACCAGCCACATGAAAAGTATAGTATGGAATAGAGTTTATTTAGGACATGAAGAGGGGAGGTGAGGGGGTATTAGAGACAGAGAAAGGCTGGGTGGGGAGAAGAGGAAAGGGAGAGTAGAGGCTAGCCAGGAACAGATGGTTAGAGGGGGGAGGAGGAAAGAAGGTACAGAGAGGGTAAGAGAGTAAGAGATCAAGGAGGGGTCAAACAGGCCCTTTTATAGTGAGTCAGGCATACCTGGCTATTGCCAGGTAACTGTGAGGCAAAACCTACAAGAAATACTAACAGAAAACAGTTTTCCTTATGCCACTTTCATGCATAGTTTAGGTTGACTATCCTTCCACCCTTTCATCTTATTTTCATGTCCCCCTAACTTTATCTAATCCTCTGTCTTAGTCAGGGTTTCTATTCCTGCACAAACACCATGACCAAGAAGCAAGTTGGGGAGGAAAGGGTTTATTCAGCTTATACTTCCCACATTGATGTTCATCACCAGAGGAAGTCAGGACTGGAACTCAGGCAGGTCACGAATCAGGAGCTGATGCAGAAGCCATGGAGGTATGTTACTTACTGGCTTGCTTCCCCTGGCTTGCTCAGCCTCCTTTCTTATAGAACCCAGGTCTACCAGCCCAGGGATGGCACCATCCACAATGTGTTGGGCTCTCCTCCCTTGATCACTAGTTGGGAAAATACCTTACAGCTGGGTCTCATGGATGCATTTCCTCAACTGAGGCTCCTTTCTCTGTGATAACTCCAGCTTGTGCCAAGTTGACACAGAACCAGCCAGTGCACCCTCCTTCTTTATTCTTCTTTCTACTTTCACATCCCATGTTTTGTTACCACATTCACTGCTCTCCTTTAAAGCCTCCATTTACTCCTATCATGGGTAAATGGCATTCACTTGGCATCCACATACACATCCTACACTCATCCCTTCCCAACCCCTCAAGTCTCAAGTATACACATGTGAAACTTAGAAGCCAACAGCCACTTTGGACACATACCCTAATATGCAATCTAACTTATTCAGCCATAAAAATAAAATAAGTACATGTAGTATTTGTTTTGTTTTGCCTATGATGGCTCACTTAACATATTTCAGTTCCATCCATTTCCTGGCAAATCTCACCTTTTTATTTTCCTTCATGGCTGAATAAATTATATTGTGTCTATATACCACATTTTCATATCTGCTGATGGACATCTAGGTTGATCCCATTTCCTGCTATTGTGAAAAGAGCAGCAACAAACACAGATGTGCAAGTGTTCCCATGGTAGGACATAAAGTCCTTTGGGGCTATGCTCAGGAATAGTATAGCTGGGTCAGGGAGCAATAAAATGTCTGTGTTTTGAGAAGGCTCCACACTCACGTCCATAGTGGTTGCAGCAGTGGGCACTATTCTAGAAATAACAACGATGTGCCATCGCTGATTGTGAAACTTTAGTGTTTCTCCTTGCTTACATCATGGTATCCCCCTTGGAGGTTATGGATTTCCCCCACAGCACAAAGAAAAAAATTCTATCAAGTCATATGGTTAATCATGTACTATATGTCTATAATATTTAACATATTTTGGATACATTTGGATTTTCTTATATTTCCATTATAAAAGAAACAAACACAGAGCGAGTGAAAGGAAATATATTTCTACAGAAGTTTTTTTTTTTTCAACTTGAACACAAGCTACTTTTACATAAAATCAGAAACATCAAGACAAAGGGTTTCAAGGTTACAAAAATAAAATGTAAGTTACTAATGAACTTGTACTATGATGTCATCTCAGGTAAAAGAGATGGAATAAACATAGGGAATGACAGTACCCAAGATCAAAGTTTGACTCCATTTTTTTTCTTGCTAGCTGTTTAAGCTTGAAATGATTCCCCAAGCTTCAGGCTTTCCCCGTATTCATCTGTAAAGAGCCTGTGTTTCTATTATATGCATCCTGCGGTTACTAGGAACAGAGTTACGATAACATATAAGACAGTTTGTAAATGAAAAATCAAACTATGAGTGTTGATGTTACTCCAATACTTATTAAACAGAGTCTTGCAGAGATTGTACACAATCAGCACCCAGTTGTAGTAAGCACACAGACTGAAACAAGCATCACTCAGTGGGGAAATCATGCAAAAAAAAATAAGCTTTCACTGACAATGTGAAAGCATTACTTTTTCAAAAAATGTAAAACACAAAAAATATTTGTAGGGAAAACCTGGTTAGACCCAGATTTATAAGACATCCATCCATTAACCCTGTTACAGTGGTTTACAGAATAAACGTGTGTTCATTCTTCAAGAAAAATTGTTAGTCTCCTTATTTCCACCAATTATAGCATCTAACAAACTATCATATTAACTGTTTCACTCCCTCCCCAGGAATCAGCATGCTTTACAAGAGACGAACAAAGTTCTGCTTCTAAATCACATTGTGTTTAAACATGCACGAACGCAACATATAAATTGTTACAGCACGACTTTCTTCATATTCTTGACAGTTTTAAACTATGATTCCTTAGGTACACAGATGTCCCTTTTCCGACGCAGCGAGAGTTCTTTAAAAAGTCGTGGTAATTTCATAGGAATCTGGAAACGGGACAGACACGCGTCCAGATCCAGTCACAAGAGGCAGGATCCCAGCAATCGGTATAACTTGCCAGGAGAGAGTCAGAGTGACATTCCGGTTTCCCTTGAGACCGTGTCCGTCGTCAAAGAAAAAATACTTGCTTTTGACGTCTTTCAGGTCCAGCTTGGGGTTCTCGCCTCGCAGAAGGATCTTGTCCCAGAGGACCACCTGGTTCACGGCGTTGCTTTTGGTGGAATATTCTGCCGACAGATAAAGGAAGAGCTGCTTGACGTTCCAGTCGAAAGTCTTCTCCAGATCCGCAGAGATGTGGAAGGTGATGAAGCCCAGGTCGCTCTTTTTCCTGGGTCCAGTGAAGTCCTCCACTTTTTTGAGCAGGATCCTGGAGACGTGCAGGCGCACGGGCGCGCTCCGGTCTTTGAAGGCGGTGGTGAGGATGCAGCCCAAGGTGAGCGCCGCCATGACGCTGAGCGTGAAGGCGAACAGCGAGTTGGCCCGGGACAGCAGGGTGTTCATCTTGCAGAATGAATCGGCGGCTCCCTCCACGCGGGCTCCACTGGCGCTTTCGGGCTCGGCTCCGGCGTGCTGTTTGCTCCGCGGTCCCTCTGCCTTCCTCCGGCTCCCGCGGAATGCTGGGCGCGCGCACGCGTCCCTGGAGCGCGCACCGCCCACGAGGCCTCCCCCCCTCCCCCGCCCCAAGTCACTGGTTAACCCTACAACTACTGTCTGCTGATGCTCTCTGGGGCATCTGATGGAAAGCGGCGGCGTGGCGGAATGAGGGGCTTCAGATCAGGGGTGCCTTCGACTGTCTCAGCCCCACACCCAGACACAGTCACTGAAGGTCCCTGCTACCACATCCCCCAGCCCTGCACACAAAGCCCTGTCCAGGGAACCCTCCCCAGCACACTGCTGCCATCATGGCTTCCATACATCCTAGCCCCTCCCCTGGCCTTCTGCAACAGGCTGCTCAGGGCTGTGCTTCCCCCACCCCCCACCCTAGCTAATCTTTCTCTCTGCAGTCCATTCCCCACACAGAGGCCAGCCATCCCTACTATCCCCCACAGGAGCCCTGGCCGGGATGCTCCGCCCTCAACATACAGTCTTAGAGTCAGAGGTGGTCCAGGCTGTGTGCTGTGTCTGCCTTTCCCACCTCCCCCATCAGCCTGCTTGTTGTCTGCCAGGTTCCAGCCACTGGGCCTGGTGTCCTCTGCTCCTGGGTTAACTGGGGCACACACAGTGCAAGCACACCAAGACATGGCCTGTCTGTGCATGGCTTCTTACCATTTAGGTCTCCGTTCTAAAGCCATTTCCAGGAAAGGCTTTCTGTGCAATTCTGCGTTACGACCCCTGGTCAAGCTGTTCATTTTCTTCACACATCTTGTCTAGTTAGTTGTTTTCTTTTGCAGTTTTGCCAATGTACAGTGGCATATTCAAGGCCCTTCCTGTCCTGCTCTTCCTGCTGCTTTCCCAGGGCCTAGGCCAGTTTTCTGTGTATTCAGTACTGAATGATTATCAAGAAATTGAAAGATTTCCTGACACTCTAGAGAAGATGTAATATTTATAACTGAAAACTATGACAAAATTTATTAAATGATTTAAGATATTAAAAGATCTTGTTGCAAATAGATACCAGTACTTCTCAAAGCCCAGTGAATATCAGAATCAGCTGGAATCTACCCATCTCAATTCCGTGGGTTTTTTGTTTGTTTGTTTGTTTGTTTGTTTTAGTATTCAAAAGATTTGGACTGAACCCAAATAGCTTCGAGTTAATAAGCACCAGCAGAAGATTTTTGGGGAAAGGTTCCATACTTTGAAAAAATCCTGACTTCTTTTGTCAGTATCTTAATTCAACTAATTTAATGGAACCATGCAGAGTTCTGGGACAACTGGAAGGTCTTCAATTGATGTAATTGATCCAAGTGCCCTGAGAACACAATCTGGGGGTCACTAAACGCTAGAGAGTAGTCCCGTTCTTTAGAAGGATTGGCTTTCTTTCCTTCTTTCTTTTTTTTTTTTCCTTTTTAATGTATGTAAGCACACTGTCTTCAGACACACCAGAAGAGGGCATCAGATTCCATTACAGATGGTTGTGAGCCACCATGTGGTTGCTGGGATTTGAACTCGGGACCTCTGGAAGAGCTGTCGGTGCTCTTAACCACTGAGCCATCTCTCCAGCCTAAGGCTTGGTATGCTTTTTCTTTTATTTAGGTGAGACTGTTTCCAGGTGGTGCCCTAAAGATGAAACTCTGATGTCTTCACTCATACTCCTTTAACATGTCTCATAGAGTTGACACTTCACTGGCTTCTTCTGTAAAAGCCTCTGATTCTAATTAGAATCTTCACCCTTGCCTGTGGTAAACAGGACAGGTTTAAGTACCATTAATTTAATGCAGAGTTCTAGGAATTCTGAACCACATGATGATAGTTACTTTAAAGAACTCCCTGCACCTGAGACAACAGGATGCTTTCCCATGTAGGATCTCAACTTCAGAGTGCTTCTTGTGGTTCAGATATGTTAGGAATTGTTACTCGCTCGTATGGAGGAGACTGGTGGAAGGGTAGTGTTTTACTAAAAGTGTCCTCATAATGGGGACCAAATCTCTCCAGGAACTTATCCTACTAACTCTACATCAGACTTGTTTCTTCACTCTGAGCCTCAGATTTTGCAGTGCACATTAAACATCTTTCTCTGGTGCTATGGGAAAAGGCAGGGAAGGGAGAAAGCATTTGGAATAGAGATAATAGCAAGCAAATGGGAAAGACAGGCTCAATTCATGGGAAGCTGTGCAAGATGCCTTTTCTCTTCCCAGCTTTATTCTACAACTCCTCCTACACACCAAGTGATGGAACTGAGACTCCCCTAACAGATAAATGTGGGCTTATCCCTGTTTACAATGTGGCCAGTCCATGATGTTGTTAAAGTTATTAGCTTTGACTCAATAAAGGACGCAAAGTGCAGGGAAGTCCCCTATGCTGAGGGACAACTACACACAGTTCTCTGTTGGTTGCTATTTTTAGACATCTTTATGAGGTGTCTTCTGAGGTAGGTATCGTTCCTTCTTTTGCACAGGTAAGGAGATAGTTTTAGAAAGCAAAGTATATGCTCAAGGAATTCTGGGAAGATAACAACTTAGCAATGAGTCTATCTTGAAGGGACATTTGCTGGCTAAATTGTGGGGGGAAATAGCATATATATGAATATACATACATATGCATCAATAACAAAATGTGGTAACTTCTGAGAAAAATGTGAGCCTGACTCAGATTGATTTAAACATTTTATAAATGAGTAAGTGGGCAGGAAAAATCTTTACCATATTTCAAATGTCAAGCATTAATTTCAGAGAGAAAAATCAGACTTAGAAAAATAACACATGACAATACCATAGTGATAAGTGATTCAGCCAAAAATCATAAGTGGAAGCATAGTTGGCATCAGTTTACACAGCAGGCACTGAGTTGTCATGGTAACCACACCGTCGGAGGAAAGCTGGGAAAACAACAGTGATGTTAATCTGACTTCTAATATGTGCTAAGATCTGAGTAAGAATGTCATGACTTGGTTAATTAATTTCATGTTCTGTTCCTCATGATAAACATTCCTAGCAGCTCCAGTAACATAAATATGCATACATTTATGTGATTACAAATTCATATATATATATATATATATATATATATATATATATATATATCTTCTTCCCTTCTTTCTCACCACCCAATATTTCAGGTATGCATTATCATAAATTTACTGAGAGGTGAAATAAAGCCACACATCATTTTCATTTTGAACCATGTATATGAATTAAAGCTAACTTTTCTGTATTCTCTCAACAAACTGATTTTTTTATAGATTGTCAAAAATGAAAATTGGCATTTGATCCTTAGTTTCTGTATATTTTTGATGACATCTTAAAACATATGTGGGTGTACAGAAAAATGCATGTTAAGTAAGAAAGTACTTTTTACAAGCTAGAATTGTGCTTCTAACCATTTTTTTAGTCTCAACAATTGCTATTACATATTTGGAGAATAATTACTATTACTGACATTTTGGAGAATATATGATATCCTCTATTTGTATTTTTGGAACACTGTCATTTAAAAATCACTACAAAATATGAAACACTTGTGTGGATTATTTATGCACAAGAAGTTATGTCTGTGTATTAAATACTACAAGATGTTGCTACAATAATTAAAGACCCATTCAATTGGGAGGCACTTATGGTTTATGGGACAGAAGACTTGGATTATTTATATGTTAATTTCCCCCAATCTAAAGACTCATTGCAATCCCAATAAAAAATGTTATCCTCCATATTTAATGTGCTCCTCCATGTAAAGATGCTTCACTCAGGAACCAATTTCTGCTTTTTTTATATATTGTGCCTTCCCTTTCATTATCAGTTGATAAATGTATTTGCAAGAATAGCAAGGAGTTGCTCAGCTCAAGTCCTCTTCCTTCAAAACCCGTAGTAATGGTTTGTTCTGAGCAAGCATATTTTCTGCTCTGCATCTCAAGGATGGATCTTGCAGTAGATTCCCAGCTCTCTCTCCTCTGTTCATTTCTTCTTCCTACAATCTTGCTCTATGTTGCTTATATCACTACATGATGTCAAACTATAATTAAACATTTGAGCTTTGAGCCAATTAAGACAAATATCTATGGAAAAGAACACTCTGAAATGGTGATATTAGAGGAAGACTGAGAGATGATACAGCAGTTAACAGCATTTGTTTCTCTTACAAAGAATTTGGTTTGGTTTCCAGCACTTACACAAAAGCTCACAACCACCCACATCTCACTTTCATGGAATCCAATGCCCTCTTGTGGATTCTGCAGGCACATATGATGCACATATATGTATGGAGGCATTTACATATTCACATAAAGTAGAATAAATAAATCATTGACAAAAGGTGATTTTGGGCTCTTCCACAGGAGGCCTACATGCCACTGCCATGTGTCTGGTGATCCCTGAGAAGTTTCAGCACATCTTTTGAGTACTCAACACCAACATCGATGGGCATCAGAAAATAGCCTTCGCCATCACTGCCAGGAACGGTGTGGGGCGGAGATCTGCTCATGTGGTGTTGAGGAAAGCAGACATTGACTTCACCAAGAGGGCTGGAGAACGCACAGAGGATGAGGCAGAGCATGTGATCACCATGTTGCAGAACCCATGACTGTACAAGATCCCAGGCTGGTTCTTGAACAGACAGAAGGATGGGAAGGATGGAAAATACAGCCAGGTTCTAGCCAATGGTCTAGACAACAAACTGTGTGAGGACCTGGAGTGGTTGAAGGAAATCTGAGCCCATGGGGGCAGCCCACTTCTGGGGCCTTCGTGCCCGGGGTCAGCACACCAAGACCACTGGCCGCAGGGACTGTACTGTGGGTGTATCCAAGAATGAGTCTCGGGGCCTTTGCTGTTAATAGTTTATATACCTATGGGGGGAAAGGGTGATATTGGAGAGAGCAGGCAGATGGGCCTGAAACTGGAAAATGTATTGAGCCTGTCTATGATGCTGCACGTTGACAGTCAAAGTGTATCTTTTATCTGACGGAATCCCGTCTATAAACACAGCAGCTTTTTTTTTTTTTTTTTTTTTTTGGCAAGGTTGTCCTTAAAGTAGATGATGTGCAGTATTTCAGAACTTGCTTCTTTCAAATACACATTTAAATACAAACTTAAAAACACATATTTGGATTGAATATTTACCACGCTACCTTCTCAGGTTATTGCTTTTGAAGAACCTTATGGAGCCCCCAAGGTTAGAAAACTGACCACTGTTCCATATCAGATGAAGGGAGATCTTCGGATATGCCATTCAACCTTAGAATCCAGCAATGAGATGGAATATTCCATTAAAAGAGGAGAGTGTATATGGAGAAAGATCAGAGAGCATAAATGAATCAAGGCAGTGAACCCTCGATGAGTGGAGAGGGATGAGCGATGATGAAAGGAATCTATAATCCACTGGCAGGGGTGGGGGAGATTCCATAAGGTCTTCTTTGTCATAGATCATGAATATTACATTTACTCTATTTGAACTCAATAATAATGGCTCAACTTCAGATTCATATCACCTGGAATAATTCTAGAGTTTGAAAAAAAACCTAGTCAGACTGTGTGCATATGCTTTATTTTCCTTAAATGAAAACTATATGAACCATAAATGACATATTCCTGGGGGCTAGCACACCAATACATAGTCCTGGGGGCTAACACACCAATACAATCTTTGTGGAAGCATCTGGCAACACCTGCAAGTGAAGCAAGCAAGCTATCTGATACTTCGTCCATCTTAAATGCAGACCCCAGAGAGTCACTCCGAATTGATTCTGTATCACTCTCAGGTTTTAAAACTAAAAAATGTGAAGACAGATAGGTTTGCACAGTTTTCTCACAGTGAAATTCTAGCTTTTTTATCCTCCCATGCCCATTGCTGAAACAGAGAAGAAATTTGGAAAAGTACTCTTACTTAGCAGGTAGCAGCTTCATAGACCAGACTTGGTTCAGTGGAGAGCTCTCACATGAGTACTCCACTCCCTGAGAGCAGTGCACCATTGGGGTCAGGCGGGGTCAGGCGTTGTTGTGATTGTGTGTGTGTGTGTGTGTGTGTGTGTGTGTGTGTGTGCGCGCGCGCGCACGCGCGCACGTGCGCGCATGCGTGCAAGGTGCTGCAATCAAGAATTGTGCTGATTAATTTAGTCAGCTAGACACAAGCTAGAGTTATCTGAAAGGAGGGGAACTCAACAGTGAAAATGGCCCCATGAGATCTGGTTGTAAGGCATTTTCTTAATTAGTGACTGATGTTCAGCTACTGCTACAGTGCTATGCCTGCCTGTCTGTTATACTCCCCGGCATGCTGGTCATAGATTCTACTACCTTCTGGAACTGGGAACCCCAGTTATTAAGTGCTTTCTTCTATAAGTTACCTGGTCATGGTGCATTTTTTACAGCAGTAGAAAGGTAACTAAACACAGAAGGAAAGGGTTTATTTGGCTTATATTTCCAGTTCATGGTCCATCATTGAGGGAAGCCAGGGTAAGAACTCAAGAGGAACCATGGGAGGACACTGCTTTCCGGCTCACCCTCTAGCCCATGCTTAGCTTGCTTATATAGCTCAGTGCCATCTGCCTAGAGATGATATTGCTCACAGACGTCTGGTATTCTTATTAGGAGTGAGGCGATGATAAATGAAGTGTTTTTGAAACATGTCTTAGCCCTGACACGCAGACACCCATTACATTTGAAAGGTTATTGGAGTGTCACACCATGCCTCATGCACTGGGCAGTTCTCTGAAATACTGTTAAACACCTGCGTAAGAGCAAGGTCAGTTCTGTTTCCTGTACTAACAAATTTAGGCTCATTCTTACATGTTACTATTTTGTTGAGCATTGCTCTTTTGCGTTATGTTCATAGAAATATTAGCCTATTGTCTTTTCACTGTTATGTCCTTTTCAGGTTTGGGTGATAAGATGCTGGCATCACAGAATGAGTTTGAAGGGGAAGCTGTTCCTTCTCTGTGAACTCTGTGGAATTGTTTTAGAAACACTGGCATTAGCCTTTAAGACTTTGCTTAAACTCAGCAGTGAAGTCATCCATTCCTGAAGTTTCCTTTTCTGTCATTAGTGTTTTTGTCAAACTTAAAAAGACCAGATGTTTCTTGATTGCCCAAGAGTGAGGACACTGCAGCAATTTACTCATATGTAGCAGGTGACAGTGTATAGGTCACACCCTGTAGTAACTATCGTGACAATGGTGGCATGATGTGGGCTTCTTCCAGTTCTGTTGATAACCAGCTCTGTTACTGGTAACAGTGACTGATACTGGATGCTCCCGTAATGGGAAGGGATCTGAAGCACTTGCCCTCTGAGTTTATTCTAGTGCATGTACTGGGGCTTCATAGGGAGAAGCAACAGTGTGATAGGAAGCTGTATAATAGTGGCATAACATATACAGTGAGCCTTACAAGTGCAGATATAGGCACTGTTATTTATCAGGTTATGTGGCCATCTCCACTCACAAGTGCGATATCAGATCCCTGACCACACACACACACACACACACACACACACACACACACACACATTGCCTGTAGAAAGAACAGCAGCCAGCATGTTACATGTAGTCTTTGTGATGTCGTGCTCAATTAGGAATTGGATTAAGCATTAATAAGTTGCATTTGGAGCCAGGCACAATTTCTCTCAACTATGATGATCACAGAAACGAGGAAGAGTGATAATAGGCCAGAGTCAGAAAGTGTTTCCCAGGCTGGAGAGATGGCTCAGTGGTTAAGAGCACTGACTGCTCTTGCAGAGGTTCTGAGTTCAAATTCCAGCAACCACATGGTGGCTCACAACCATATGGGATCTGATTCCCCTTCTGCTGTGTCTGAAGACAGTTGACAGTGTACTCAAATACATGAAACAATAAATAAATCTTAAAAAAGAAAGTGTTTCCCTTGGCCTTCTTAGGCTGTGTGCCTTAAAAGTACAATTGTCCTAATTAGTTTTTCATTTTTATCGTGTTGATTTTTGAATTTTTAAATTATTATCTTATTGATTTTGAATTTTAAATTATTTATGTGAATGGATGTTTTGCCTGCATGTATGTCTGTGCACCACATGCATGCCTGGTGACTACAAAAACCAGAAGAGGGTATAATTAATGTAAGCCATTATGTGATGCTGAGGATTGAACTTGGGATCTTTGGAAGTGTAGTCAGTACTCTGAACTTCTGCTCCATGGTTAGGTTTTTTATTGTCAACTTGAAAGAAGTTTGAGTGCCTTGAGTTCATAACTTCAAAGGTTAAAGGTCATGTCCCTTCCTTGGTTTCTCAAAAATCTACTGTACAGCATGGCTCAAAGCGGGCAAAATGTGATTCCCTGGGAACCCACTGGCCACATGGGCCAGAGAAACAGGTAGGCTATCTTTAGAACTTTACTTTCCCTTCTCTGAACCAAATCCAACCCCTAGTCTCATTCCCAGCTCTGTAGCAGGCCACCTGCCGTGTCCTCTCCATTTTCTCTGTCCCCATCTCCAGTGGATCACACAGATCTTTTCCTAAGCATTCCTCATCATTTCAGCTCTTCGTTTCAGCAGCCAGCTCTTCACAAGCACTTCCTAGGAATTTACCAGCAGTACCAGCTAGGGAAGCAAATAATCCAGGGAAGCTGATAGAGGAGCTACACTCCCCCTCCTCTCTTCCATGTCCAATCCCCCGGTCTCATCACCAGGTCTGTAGCAAACTCTCTGCTGAGGCCTTTTCTCATTCTCTGCTCCTATTCCTACAAGACTAAGCAGATTCTTAGATACCCTGCTCTCCTCCCTCCTGGTGACCCTCCTCAACTCTCCCACCCCCACTTATAGTCCATCTCTATCTCTGTTAACTCCCAATACTAAAAAACATGTTCTGTCCAAAACCCCCAGAGGCTACCTGGCAGGATCTCAGAAACATTCCCTACCAGACAACACACAGCCACCACACTCTCCCAAGAACCAGAGAGGGCAACAGAGACCAAAGGATGAAATACTCACCCAACAAAGACAAGGTCAGATATGAGCACCTAGAATTACAATCATCTCAAACCTGCGTGCTGAGACACCACCATAAAAGCACAATTAGTAACAGCCAGGACAATATGTCTCCACAAGAGACCAGCAATGCTACTACAATAGGCCTTGAACAATGCAAACTGAAGCACAAGCGAAAGACTTAAAAATAGCTCTTATGAATATGTTAGAGGTCCTTAAAGAGAAAGTGAATGAATCCACTAAAGAAGTTTATGAAAACAGAAACAGTGGAAAGAAATAAAAACATACTTTAAGACATGGAAATGGACATAGGATTAATAAAGAAAATACAAACATAGAGAAAACTGGATATGAAACTTGAGGAACTCACCCAGGAACTTCAAAGGCAATCTTCACCACAGAATACAAGAGAAAATCTCAGTAACTGAAGACAATAGTCAGAGAAGATGTTAAATCTTAAAAAAAGAAAGAGTACATTGTTACCTGTTGTTCTGGATAGCTGGTTCGTTTTTTCTTTTTCGTTTTTGTCAACTTGACCCAAGTTAATTATCTGGGAAGAGGACACTCAATTAAGAAAATGACCCCTTCAGATTGTCATAGGCAAGTCTGTGTAGTGCTTTTTGTTTGTTTGTTTGTTTGTTTGTTTGTTTAGATTGACTTGGTAGGGCCCAGTCCACTGAAGGTGATACTAACTCTGGAAAAGTGGTCCTCACTTGTATGAGAAGCTTGCATGAGTCTGCACCAAATGGAGGGGGGTAGAACTGAAAGAAGTGAACCCATGTCCCCATTCTTTTTTTTAAACTTTATTTTAAAAAACAAAGATAAAAGAAAAAAATTTTAAACATTTTTGCATAAATGTATACAAATACAATTGTGTCAGTACTTGGCTTTTTTTTTTTTAAGGTTTGATACTCTGCATTAAGGTCTTACTATTTACAATGAGCAAATAGTACATGTAAAACAGGGTGTAACCCGAAATTAGTCAACATGTTCTTGGTGTCTAAGGATTGAGCATGACTTTTTTTTTTCTTTTCTTTTTTTCTTGAACTTCACACAGTCTGTGAGTTGTTTCTGGGGCAGTCCGAGCCTCTGAGGTTAGCATCCCACTATCAGTGACTGCATATTATGTCTGTTCTTTTGTGACTGGGTTATCTCACTCAGGATGATATTCTCTAGAAGCAGTCATTTTCTTAAGAATTTGGTTAAGTCATTGTTTCTGATGGCTGAGTAGTATTCCATTGTGTAAATGAACCACAATTTTTGTATCCATTCATCTACTGAAGGACATCTGGGTTCTTTCCAGCTTTTGGCTATTATATATAAAGCTGCTATGAACATTGTGGTGCATGTATCTTTGTTGTATATTAAAGTGTCTCTGGGGTATATGCCCAAAAGTGGAATAGCTGGATCTTCAGGCAGTACTTTGTCCAATTTTCTGAGGAACTGCCAGACTGATTTCCAGAGTGGTTGTATCAGTTTACAACCCCACCAACAGTGGAGAAGTGTTCCTCTTTCTCTGCAACCAGCATCTGTTGTCATCTGAGTTTTGGATCTTGGCCAAGCTGACTGCTGTGAGGTGGAATCTCAGGGTTGTTTTGATTTGCATTTCCCTGATGGCTAAAGATGTGGAGCACTTCCTTAGATGTTTCTCAGCCATTCCATATTCCTCAATTGAGAACGTTTTGTTTAGCTCTGTACCCCATTTTTTTAATAGGGTTGTTTGATTCTCTGGTGGCTAGCTTTTTGAGTTCTTTGTATACATGGGATATTAGGCCTCTATCTGATGTGGAGTTGGTAAAGATCTTTTCCCATTCTGTTGGTTGCCGTTTTGTTTTCTTGACCATGTCCTTAGCCTTACAGAAACTTTGCAATCTCATTAAGTCCCATTTGTTAATCTTTGACCTTAGAGCTTGAGCCATTGGTGTTTTGTTCAGGAAATTTTCTCCTGTGCCTATGTGTTCTAAGGTTTTCCCTACTTTCTCATCTAATAGTTCCAGTGTATCTGGTTTAATGTGGAGATCTTTGACCCACTTACACTTGAGCTTTGTACAAGGAGATAAGAAAGGGTCTATTTTCATTCTTTTGCATGTTGAGTGCCAGTTGGACCAGCACCATTTGTTGAATAGGCTGCCCTTTTTCCATTGAATGTTTATGGCTCCTTTGTCAAAAATCAGGTGACCATATATGTGAGGGCTCATTTCTAGATCTTCTATTCTATTCCATTGATCCACGTGCCTACTTCTGTACCAGTACCATGCAGTTTTCAGCACAAATGCCTTGTAATATATCTTGAGGTCAGGGATAGTGATTCCCACAGATGTTTTCTTGTTGTTGAGGATGGATTTAGCTATTCTGGGTCTTTTGTTATTCCGGATGAAATTGCACATTGATCTTTCCAACTCAATGAAGAACTGGGTTGGAATTTTGATGGGGATTGCATTGAATCTGTAGATTGCTTTTGGTAGGATGGCCATTTTTAAAATGTTGATCCTTCCAATCCATGAGCATGGGAGATCTTTCCATTTTCTGAGATCTTCCTTGATTTCCTTCTTTAGAGGTTTGAAGTTCTTGTCATACAGGTCCTTCTCTTGCTTAGTTAGAGTCACACCAAGGTATTTCATAGTTTTTGTGACGATTGTGAAGGGTACCTTTTCCCTAATTTCTTTCTCCACATGTTTGTCCTTTGAATATAGGAAGGCTACTGATTTGTTTGAGTTAATTTTGTATCCAGCCACTTTGCTGAACTTGTTTATCAGCTGTAGGAGTTCTCTGGTAAAATTTGTGGGGTCACTTAAGTACACTATCATGTCATCTGCAAAGAGTGATGTTTTTAATTCTTCCTTTCCGATTTGTATCCCCTTGATCTCCTTTTGCTGTCTAATTGCTCCAGCCAGGACTTCCAGTACTATGTTGAATAGGTAGGGGGAGAGTGGGCAGCCTTGTCGAGTCCCTGGTTTTAGTGGGATTGCTTCAAGTTTCCCACCATTAAGTTTGATGTTGGCAGTTGGTTTGCTGAATATTGCTTTTATTATGTTTAGTTATGGACCTTGGATTCCTGTTCTTTCCAGGACTTTTAACATGAAGGGGTGTTGAATTTTGTCAAATGCTTTCTCAGCATCTAGTGAGATGACCATGTGATTTTGTTCTTTGAGTTTGTTTATATGGTGTATTACATTGATGGATTTTTTTATATTAAACCATCCCTGCATCCCAGGGATGAAGCCTACTTGGTCATGGTGAATGATCATTTTGATGTGTTCCTGGATTCAGTTGAAAAGATTTTGTTGAGTATTTTTGCATCAATGTTCATAAGTGAGATTGGTCTGAAGTTCTCTTTCTTGTAGGGTCTTTGTGTGGTTTAGGAACGAGGGTTATTGTAGCCTCAAAAAATGAGTTAGGTAGTATTCCATCTGATTCTATCTTGTGGAATAGTTTGGAGAGTATTGTTATTATGTCCGCAATAAATATCTGATAAAATTCTGCACTGAACCTGTCTGGACCTGGGCTTTTTTTTGGTTGGGAGGCTTTTGATTACTGCTTATATTTCTTTAGGTGTTATGGGATTATTTAGATGGTTTACCTGGTCCTGGTTTAACTTTAGGTTCTTGTGTCTGTCTAGGAATTCATCCATTTCCTCCAGATTTTCCAACTTTGAGGAGTATAGGTTTTTGTAGTAGGATCTGATGATTTCTTGAATTTCCTCAGTTTCAGTTGTTATGTCTCCACTTACCTTTCTGATTTTGTTAATTTGTATACTCTCTCTTTGCCCTCTAGTTAGTCTGGCTAAGGGTTTATCAATCTTGTTGATTTTCTCAAAGAACCAGCTCTTGGTTTTGTTGATTATTTCAATGGTTCTTTTTGTTTTTATTTGGTCTATTTTTGCCCTAATTTTGATTATTTCTTGTCGTCTACTCTTCTTGGGTGCATCTGCTTCTTTTTGTTCTAGAGCTTTCAACTTGCTGTCAAGTTGCTAATGTATGCTCTCTCTTGTTTCTTTTTGGAGGCACTCAGAGTTATGAGTTTTCCTCTTAGTACTGCTTTCATTTCATCCCATAGGTTTGGGTATGTTGTGGTTTCATTTTCATTAAATTCTAGAAAATTCTTAATTTCTTTATTTATTTCTTCTTTGACCATGTTATTGTTGAGTAGAGCATTGTTCAGCTTCCATGTGTATATGGGCTTTTTGGTGTCTTTGTTGTTATTAAAGACCAGCCTTAATCCATGCTGATCTGATAGGATGCATGGGTGTATTTCAATCTTCTTGTATCTATTGAGGCTTGATTTGTGACCGACTATATGGTCAATTTTAGAGAAGGTTCATTGAGGAGCTGAGAAGAAGGTGTGTTCTTTTGTTTTAGGGTGAAATGTTCTGTAGATATCTGTTAATTCTAATTGGTTCATAACCTCTGCTAGTTTCACTGCATCCTTGTTCAGTTTCTGTTTCCATGATCTGTCCAATGGTGTGAGTGGGGTATTGAAATCTCCCACTATTATTGTGTGGGGCATAATGTATATTTTGAGCTTTAGTAAGGTTTTTTTATGAATATGGGTGCTCTTGTATTTGGAGCATATATGTTAAGGATTGAGAGTTCCTCCTGACAGATTTCCCCTGTAATGAGTAAACAGTGCTTTTCCTTATCTTTTTTGATATCTTTTGGTTGGAAATCTACTTTATTTGATATTAGAATGGCCACTCCAGCTTGCTTCTTGGGGCCATTTGATTGGAAGTATTTTCCCCAACCTTTTACTCTGAGATAGTGTCTGTCTTTTTCTCTGAGATGAGTTTCCTGTATGCAGCAAAATGCTGGGTTCTGTTTATGTTTCCAGTCTGATAGTCTATGTCTCTTTATTAGGGAATTGAGTCCATTTATGTTAACAGATATTAAGGAATAGTTGCTGTTTCCTGCTATTTTTGCTTTTAGAGGTAGAATTATGTCTGTGTGTCTTTCATCTTTTGGTTTTCTTACGTAGTTATTTTCTTGCTTTTTCTATGATGTATTTTCCCTCCTTGTATTGGGTTTTCCACCTATAATTCGTTATAGTGCTCGATTTGTGGTCAGATATTGTGTAAATTTAGTTTTGTCCTGGAATATCTTGGTCTCTCGATCTATTGTGATTGAGAGTTTTGCTGAATATAGTAACCTGGGCTGACATTTGTGTTCTCTTAGTGTCTGTATGATATCTGTTTAGGATCTTCTAACTCTTATAGTCTCTATTGAGAAATCAGGTGTGATTCTGACTGGTCTACCATTATATGTTACATGTCCTTTTTTCTCTCACTGCCTTTAGTATTCTTTATTTGTTTTGAACACTTATATTTTGTTTATTATGTGTTGGGAAGAGTTTCTTTCCTCGTTCAATCTGTTTGGGGTTCTGTAGGCTTCTTTTATGCTCATGGTCATCTCATTCTTAAGGGTAGGAATGCTTTCTTCTCTGATATTGTGGAAGATATTTACTGTGCCTTTTAGTTGATATTCTTTGCCCTCTTCTATTCCTATTACCCTTAGTTTTGGTCTTCTCATTGTGTCCTGAATCTCCTCTATGTTTTTGGTTAGGTACTTTTTGGTCTTTGCATCTTCTCTGAAGGGTTTGTCTATGTATTCTATGTTGTCTTCGGCCCCTGAGATTCTCTCTTCCATCTCTTGTAGTCTGTTGGTGATGCTTGCATATGTGACTCCTGATTTCTTTTTTAGGTTTTCCATCTCCAGGGTTGTCTCTTTTTGTGTTTTCTTTATTGTTTCTATTTCCATTTTCAATTTCTTCATCTGTTTGGTTGTGTTTCCCTGTATATCTTTGAGTGATTTTTGTGTCTCTGTTTTAAAAGCTTCTATGTGTTTGTGTGTCCTCCTGTGCTTGTTTAAAGGAGTTATTCATGTGCTTCTTGAAGATCTCTATTATCATTGTGAAGTATGATTTCAGGTCTGAGTTTTCTTTTTCTGGATTGTTTGGCAATCCAGTGCTTGCTGTGGTGGGAGAGCTGGGTTCTGATGTTGCCCGACTGTCTTGGTTTCCGTTGCTTATGTTCTTTTGTTTTCCATCTTGCTATCTGTGATTATACGTGGTCTTGTTGTCGGTGACTGGCACCTGTCTCTTCTGTGGATCTGAGAGCCCGTGGGCTCAGGAAGAAAATTGCTTCTGAGTGTTCGGCTTTTAGTAGGCAAGCAGTGAGTTCTGGTAGCAGTGACTCAGCTCTGTCTTTGTGGGATCAGGTGTGGGAGCTCTTATGAGGCTGCTCTGGGAGCTCAGTCCTGTGTCCACAGGTCCTGAGTACTACAGGCAGGGACCTGGCTCCTTCTCTAGGCCTAAATGGACCCTTTTCCAGATAGCACAGTACTTTCTGCTCTCTGAGAACTCCCGGTGTGCTCTCTCTGGACCTATGTGCCAGGCTCCCCACTTGTCCAGGTGTATGAGGGCCTGTAGAGCTGAACTTGAAGCACTGCCTTTTCAGGGCAGACCCCAGGCCTGTGCCTTACTGTGGGACTGTGCAATTAGTCCGTGAGCATGGGCTTCCTGGGCAGATCCTGAGTTCCTCTGCCAGAGGCCAGGTGCTTACTCTGGGCCACAGGGGCAGGTTTTCCGTGAACTCCACCTAGCCCTCTTTGTGCTTTGGTTACTCACAGCGCAATCTCACCAGGCCTGTGTCCCCAGATCACTCTTTTGGATTTTAGTGGACCCTCCTTCACTTGATTTGTAATGATGTTACCCCAAGTAACCCAAAATTTCCTTTTCTCTTCACACAACTTTCATGTTTTGTTTGACAAATCTCTTTCCCCTTTCTAATGGCCCCAGTATTTGGATATAGAGACTACCTCATTGGGAATACACAATTCTACCTAACCTGATGAATCTAGTAAAAGAGCAGACTGAATGTGATGAGTTCTCTTATAAATACATAAGGCACACACACACACACACACACACACACACACACACATGTAAAAAATTCATTAAAAGAGATTTTGTTTGGGTTTTAGTTACAATTTGGAATACTATTCTTTCTTTGTTGGTATCAGCTGTTATTCCTATAACATGCACCTATTCTTGCAAATATACTCATTATTAAAATGGCTGGGAACTATTTCTAAAAAGAAAAAAGTCATTAACCACCAAAAAGGAAGAGAGACAACTTTAAGTGGTGCTCAGGGAAGGGAACATTTCATGGTATTTCTAGAAATTCTTCTGCTAAGGTACAAACATTACTGCCGATTTTTTTCTTGGGGAAGGACGGGGAGTCAATAGAAAGCAATATCAGACTACTTGGTTTCCTTTTCTCCTGCATGTCCAGTGGGTTGCTTGACCCCACATGACTCCAACAATGAGAGGCCAGGTATCCTCTGGTCTTGAGAATTTATGAAGGGTAGGGATTTTCTTATCTTTCTTCTAGGCATTACCTTGGTCTATGCTGAGATGAGAAGGAGACTGTTTTTGAGATCCCATTAAACTTTTCTCACCTCCACTTAACCACCTTCATTTGGAATGTTCTTTAAATGGGTACCACTGTGTGCCATAAAAGTAGTATCATTGTCTTTTTCCCAGTAAAGTGTGTTAGTGCAGGGGTACTCTGAGAACATTTGGTGCAGATTCTATTAAGCTGGAGTGGTGATACCTCTTTCTCAACTGTGAGCCTTCTTATTGTGCCTTTAAAGCTTCCTTTTGTTTGAAGCACTGAGCTGATCCCTACAGCACTGTGTGTGCCAAACAGCATTCCATTAGATAGCTACATAACCTCAGCCTTTGGGGGTTTTGAGGACTGGGCCATTCTTACCTCTGTGCCTGGCTATAAATTACAATAAACATTATCCTTCACTTCCTTCCTACTCCTGCTTTTTTAGTACTGCGATCAAGGGTGTATATTTCTAAGTTAGGCACACAGGGGTTTAAGAAATGAGAGAGAAAGAGAGAGAGAGAGAGAGAGAGAGAGAGAGAGAGAAAGAGAGAGAGAGAGAGAGACCTAGGCCTCATCATAGGAAAGAGGTTAGTGTCTGTTGTGAATGTTTTTTAAGGAGAAGTGGGCAAATTCAAGTCACTGCATATAGGACACAAATGACTGAAACAAAGAGTAATTCCAATAATGTGTAGCCTGAAGAAGCAGTGAGTTCTCCTTCAGGAGCTTGGGTTAACAGTTACTTACAGCAACTTTGGCAGCTTTTGAGTGGCCATTTCTTTCTCTGGAGAAAATCTTTCTTTTCCAGTAACTTGTGCGCTCTCCTTTCTTGTGATAGTAAGTTAATAGGTCCAATCTTGTACAGGTCTCCTTCAGATAATTACAACCACTGACAGTTCAAGAGGGCAACACGAACTGTGTATTGCTCCACAGTGACAGAGTGGGGAACATCCTTAGGCCAAGGAAATTAAGCACTAGCATCCCAGAACTAATGTATGAATTTATTCCCAGGAGTTTAGTTAGCAGTTGAGAGACTTCAGCTGTGGATTGAAATTCCAGGTATCCAGAGCATGGGCAGACACTTCATCAAGCAGTCAAAGCGCGTCTCTACTTCCCCAGAATTTCAGCAAAGGCTACATAATAAAGTGTTGTTTCTCAGCCTGCTCCTCCTGGCACTCTCCCATTGTCAGACATCCCAGCAGTGAATGACTCCATAGTCGGGACAAGGGTCAGAGCCTGTGTAAAATCTACTTAATACTCAACTCCACAGTGTCTAGGAAAGTCTGGGTAAAACTGAGTTGGCCTAGGGCCTCAGGAGGGATTGCACATGAAATTAATACAATTTTGCGGGCAATTATTTGTGCTACTGAAAGTCAGCAAAGAAAGTATACACCCTCCAGCACTAGCCGTGCAGAATCAGATCAAGTTCTACATGTGTTGCATTGTCAAACCACTCACGGGGTCTGACCGAATGCAAACTGACTCCTAGGAAGCTTTGTCTTTAAGTTACATGGAGCAGATTGGGTTCTGGAGGTATAGAAAAGATAGGATAAGAAGAGCAACAGTTTAAATTAAAGATAAAAAAATAGGCAGGACCAAATGGAAAGATGGTTCACAATCAAAATGCATTGAGGTATTGCTACATGAAGCTGCAAAGCCTCTACTACACAAATATGTATAATGTAAAAGAATTCACCTTTTGTCAATGCTTCTTACAGCATAAAGACTGGAAACTTTTGAAATGAGTCTGAGCATAAAGTGACACATAGGCATGCGACTGTTATTAGTGTGGAGATGTAAATATATACATATACATATATACATATACATATGCATATATAAAATTCTTCATTACTCTTGCACGGAAAGTAACCAAACATTATTGGTTAAAAACATAAACATTTTACCAAGAAAACTACACATATATATATACATAGTAATAAGTTATACTAGTGAGATAGCAATAGAATACATTAATTGTATATTGATAAAATTATAAATAAGCATTTGTAATATGTAAATATATGTAAAGAAACATATATACATGCATATGTAATTATATGTATATTTCAACTGTCTAGGGGGTCAATATTCCCTAAAGATCAAAATGTTTAAATTTTCAAGTATTTGTATGACTCCAAAGTCCATATCCTTAAGTATTTGTAAAATATAGTTTTTCCTGTCTAAGGACTGGGGCTGCTCAGGTTACATAAATTTCCAAAAGTTTCCAAAATTTTCAAAGTTGTGTAGGCAAGCACGGGTTATATCCATATAATTAGAAGAATAAATGGAAATTTGTCTTTGCATGCATATAAACACACACACACACACACACACACACACACACATATATATATATATATATATTTGACAATAAATCCAGCCGCATGTATATGTTAAATATATAAAACATACTCACCTAATGCATGATTTTTTATTTACCTTTTCTGTATTTATCTTAGTCAGGGTCTCTATTCCTGCACAAAAATCATGACCATGAAGCAAGTTGGGGAGGAAAGGATTTATTCAGCTTATACTTCCCACATTGCTGTTCATCACCAGAGGAAGTCAGGACTGGAACCCAAGCAGGTCAGGAAGCAGGAGCTGATGCAGAGGCCATGGAGGGATGTCACTTACTGGCTTGCTCCCCTGGCTTGCTCAGCCTGCTTTCTTACAGAACCCAGGTCTACCAGCCCAAGGATGGCACCACCCACAATGGGTTGGGCCTTTCCCCCTTGATCACTAGTTGAGAAAATGCCTTACAGCTGGATCTCATAGAGACATTTCCTCAACTGAGGCTCCTTTCTCTGTGATAACTCCAGCTTGTGTCAGGTTGACACAGAACCAGCCAGCACAGTGTGCCTGCAGGAGTTTATGTGCACCGCATGCATCCAGATATATGGAGGCCATCAAATCATTATATCTTTTAGAACTGAAATTATAGACAGGTGTGTGGCACCTAATGAGAGTTCATTCTGAGATCTAAATCCAGGTCTTCTGCAAAAACTATAAGTGATTTTAACCTAAGAGGCATCTTTGTAGCCCCATTAAAGTACTTTTAAAAAATGGAAATAACATTTTTTAAACTTTTATTGTTCTTTGTGAATTCACACCATAGATCCCAATCTCACTCATCCCCCCAATCCCTTTGCATCTTCCCTCTGTCCTTACAACCTCCCCAACAAAGAAAATAGAAAACAAAACAAAACATAAAATAAATCTCATTGTGGAAGCTGTAGTGTGTCATACACATCTTTACTTGCAAATGTTCATAGCAATGGGTCATTGGTTGAGCTTGAGGCCTCTGGCTTCTGCTACACCATCAATACTAGATTCTCACCTAGACTCCCTTCAGATCTCCTGTGGTTGTCCTGTGTCGTGGAGATCCTGCAGCTTTGGATCTGCAGGACCAGGTCTTTCACATGCTCCAGCAGTTCATAGATGGGGTAGATGTTGGGGTGGGCCAACTCAGAGCCCTGGATCTGAGCCTGGGTGGTAGGCGGATTGGTTAGTCTACCAAGCTCTCCAGCACTGCCTTACTGGTTCACTGAATGCTGCAGCCAGCAAGGGCCAGTGCCAAATCTTTTGCCCTCATGCCCTTTGGATTGGCTCACCACCAGAGCCAGCTCTACTATGCTGCCCAAGCAAAGTACAGGGACCGCTCTCCTGAATGCTGTAGCCAGGGGTAGGTAGGGTTAACACTGCACAGCCCTTGGACATCAGCATGGTCCCAGGTTGCAGCCCAGACTAGGGAAGTCTGAGTGGCTTTTAGTAGTAACATGAGACATGGACACAGACCCCTGCTGCTGCATGGCCAGGGACTCAGACATGGCCCTCAGCAGCAGCACGGGCTGGGACTTCATCATGACCTCAGGTGGCAGGCTACTCACATCAGACTATTCCTCTCTTCCCTTGAGTTTCCAGTTCTGCATCTCTTCATAATGTTCAAACTGTCCTGCTTCTCTTCCTCTCCCATCTCTCCACCATCATTGTGGCTCCCACTGCTGATAGGCCACCTGGTAGACTGTCATCTGGGTGCCTTATGCATGCCCCCTCAGCATGGCTCGGAGGCTGAGATAGCATTTTTAATGACATCATCATGGTCTAAGACACAAATTCATTTTCTTAGCTGCTATAATTGGACCATGCTTAGAAATGTAATGCATAAGTACTTTTTTCTTCTTTTCATATGTGTGGTCTGAGTGTCTGTGTACACACATTCATATGTGTTTCTACAAGCCAGAGGTTTGCTTTTCTACCTTATTTTTTATAGACAAGATCTCTCAGTCAGACCCAGAGCTTATCAGTAGCTTGTCTAGGCTCACTAGCCAGCCAATCCAAGGATTCTCTATTTCTGCTTTCCAAGGCTAGAATTACAGACAAGCCACCAGGCCTACTCAGCATTTATATAGGTTCTGAGTACCTGACCTCTGATCCTTTTACTTGGCTAGCAAGCATTTTAACTCCTCGGGTGCTATTTCTTTTTTTTGCTTGTCTGTTTACATTGTTTAGAATTTATTCTTAATTACTTGTGTTTTTAAAAATCGGGTATATGTGCCTGTTTTTGCATGTGGGTTTGGGAATATAAATACAGGTGCCCAAAGAATTCTAGAAAAGAGCATCAGACTCTCAGAAGATGGAGTTACAGGCTGTCTTGGATAGTGGCAACTGAAGCCAGGTCCTCTGTAGAAACAATATGTGCTCCTAACCATGACCAGTCTCTCCAGCCAGTGTTATTAGTTTTTTGATATAAAATCTTTCTATGTGGCAAAGGTTAGTCTAGACTTCATATGTTGCTCAGACTAGCCTTGAGCTCATGGACATCCTTTTGTTTCAGTTTTCCAAATTTTGGGATTACAGAGATACACTACTGTGTCCATCTTAAATGCAGCTTTGTCCATGATTTATCTGTCTATGTATTTGCTTATCATTCATTACTTGGAATTACCTTTACATTAAGAATATTTGAGCTACAATTTACAAGTCAGTGTAGAAGTAGGTCTACAGTTAACCAAGAAGGTCCTATGGAAATCTCTAAATGTCTCTGTTGCTAAGACATTGAGTAGCTCTTTGTAAACTGTAGGGCCTCGTTGCCAAGGACAACATCCACACAATTCCCTGAACATGGAAATTGGGCTGAAGTCTATATGAAGCCTTTACCCTACATTCTGGTTTCTTTGGTGTGAGAAGGTACTCTGCAGGACACCAGAAGAGAAACACAAAACCAACTCAGCTTCAAACCCTTTGACCCACAGTATGTCCTGCTTACAAAATACGTTAGGGCATTGTTGGTACAAGTGGGAATAGCCAACCAATGTCCGATGGAACTCGTATCCAACACTGTCCGGGTGAACAAGAACAAGACGCTAGATAAACCAAAGACCTACAGGAAAATTAATGCTGCTGTTCTACAAAACCAATAAAATGATTCCTTATGATATGCTGCTCTATTCATAGATCCATGCCTCATTCAGCGATCATCAGGGAAGCTTCCTCCTGCAGCAGATGGGAATAAATACAGAGACCCACAGTCAGACATTACTCAGCGAGGGAGAGAGAAGAGAGAGGCCTTGGAACACACAGTTCTAAAAGGATATCTACATCAAATCCCTTCCCCCAGAGCTCAGGGAACTTCACAGAAGAGGAGGCAGAAAAAATGTAAGAGACAGAGGTGTTAGAGGACACCAGGAGAATAAGGAGCAAGGCTCATATAAACTTGCAGAGACTGAGGAAGCAAGAAGAGCCTACATGTGTCTGCAACAGGTTCTTCACTTATGCATTATAGCTTTTAGCTTAGTATTTTTAGGGGATTCCTCCTGAGTATATGATCAAGTGAGTCTCTGATTCTCATGCTTAATCTTTGGGCTATTTTCCTTCTGTTGGGTTGCTTTGTCCTGGTTTTGTTTTATCTTATTATGCTTTATTTTGTCATGTTTGAATATTACCCTTCAGTATCCTGTTCTTTTCTAATGAGCGACAGAAAGGAAGTGGATCTAGAGTGTAAGTGTTTCTGCTGAAATGAAAGGGTATCCCGAGTCCCGGGCTCCTTCTCTTTCCTTCATTGTTTCTTGTCTTCTTCTTATGAGAGAGTCACATCAGGCAGTAAATCTCATAAAAGAGATTTATTACAGGATCCAGGAGGAAGAGGGATGAATCCAAGGATGGCTGCCTTGTGCTCCCTGTCTGTGCACCAGACAAAGGGTAGGGCCTATATAGGAAATTTTGTGGGAGTTGTGGGGGGGGGTTCACTGCAGAACTTTCCAGATTGAGGACTGGTAGTATTTCTTTGGTGGGGGAGGGGTTGGTGGTATTTCAAGTCTTGAGCTTGGGGAGCTCCGGGATTGGTAGTGTTTTTTCTGCTCAGGGATTGGTGGCCTTTTTTTTTTTTTAAACCCCACACTATTTTCACTGCATCAGGCCCATGAGTTAAAAGCAAGTTAAAAGCCCTTCCCAAGCGGCAGGAGGCTTTGGTTGAGGCATCATATCTCTGAAGTTGCTCAAAGAAGCAGGAACGGAGGTGCTGTCTCTGTGGGACAGCTCCAAGGTTTCAGGCTGCAGCAGGAGAGGTGTCTGGATAGCTCCTCACAATGGCGGCAAGCTAAGGCATTGCTTTTTTTTTTTTTTCGTTTAGACAATATGCCACCATTTTGAAAGATGCTGTTATTCTTGGCATCTTCAGTGGAGGTAGACTGGGGCAGGAAGGAAGGAAGGGTTGGAAGGAGGGACTGCAGCTCTCATTTTGAGGATCTTGGTGCTGCTTAGGGACCACACGGAGGGAAGGGGAGTTGGGGGCAGGGCTTGGAGTAGTAGATGAAGGGAGAACTATAATAAGGATATATTGAATGAAAAAGAACCAATTTCCAATAAATTAAAATATTAAAAAGACAAAAAGAGTAGTTCCAATGATAAAGCAATAAATACTAGAAATGACAATAAAAAATCAACTAGATTACCTAATCTATATTGTGTGTATGTATGTGTAGCATGTACCATGAAACACAACTGAGCTTAAATGAAAGTGTTTATACGTGTATATACAAAAGTACAAGCACAGCCTTATCTATTAAAAGAGTAACTGAGGTGATTAACAAGTGACAGCTATTGGGGAAGGACAGTCAGTTTTCTTCAATGAGGCCTATGAAATGCTATCCACACTCCAGTATCTGTGGTTCTTTTTCCATACATGTACTGATGGTTCTATGTGGAATCAGTGATGTTTTATGTAGTCGTGTGGCCTCAAACTAATAGTTTTCCTGCTTCAACCTCCCAAGTGTTGGCTCATTCCAATTATGCAAAGGTGTTTCACTATCAGTAAAGCCATTAATATCGTTTGTGTATTAATGCGTCTCAGGAAATAATTGTAAGGCCTATTCTACACACAGAAAGATATTTATCAGGATTGTCATTCACAGTCCGGTTTCTTTATTTCTTTTTCGTACATCAGGCCATGAATTTGTATGGAACGGGCTCCACCAGCTCAGGCCCTCTCCCGTTTGTCCTCGCGCTTCTCTGGGTGGCGCAGGCTGGAGCTTCAGCTGAACCCAGGTGCCTTCTCTGGGTGGCGCAGGCTGGCGCTTCATCTGAACCCAGGTGCCTTGTTTTTGGCTTTCTGTATCTTCTGACGGTTCTCCGCTTCAGGAAGCCATCTCTGCTCTTCGACTGCCTGACGTGCTCAGTCCTCACATTGATGCTCTTCGCCGGAATCTTGCCCTTAACTTGCTCGTTTACGGTGATGCCCACGCGTGCTGACCACGGCGTGCTGAGTGACAGTGATGCCCACGGCGTGCTGAGTGACGGTGATGCCCACGGCGTGCTGAGTGACGGTGATGCCCACGGTGTGATGCCCACGGCGTGCTGAGTGACGGTGATGCCCACGGCGTGCTGAGTGACGGTGATGCCCACGGCGTGCTGACCACGGCGTGCTGAGTGACGGTGATGCCCACGGTGTGCTGACCATGGCGTGCTGAGTGACGGTGATGCCCACGGCGTGCTGAGTGACGGTGATGCCCACGGCGTGCTGAGTGACGGTGATGCCCACGGCATGCTGCCCACGGCGTGCTGAGTGGCGGAGGCTCTTCCGGTTTGCCGTGGTCACACTTATGGGGCATTTCTTTCTGAACAGTGCCCATTCCCTTCATGTCTACACTATCATCCTTCTTGTACATCCGCATGTGTGCGGCCAAAGGAACAACTCCATGTTTCCCAAAAGGCCTGGAGAACATATAACAAGTCCCTCTCCTCTTTCCCTTTGTGCTCGTCATTTTAGCGAGTCACTGGAAGATGGCTGCCACGGCCCAGAAGTGTTTGCTTGTTCTTGGTTTTTAAGTCTAAGAGTGTTTGAGATCTTCTTTACATTAAAAGAGGTTTGACAATTTGCAGAGTTAATTAAGTCAGAGAAATTACAATTACAATAAGGCATTTAGGTGTGCCTATGAGAAAGATGAAATCAGAGTTTTTTTCAATCTGTTAGTACTTGAACAAAAAGATATGATTGAGAGACCTTGCATTTAAAGAATAAAGTAGAAAAGCAATCAAGGAAAATTCTTGATATTAACTTCTGGCTACAAAAACACATGAAAGTGTGAAAGCACAGCCACACGAACATACACTGGAAAAGAAGAAAAAACGAAACATAAATGCATGTGCACTAATTTCTCAAAGTGGCACTGGCTGTGATGGCGCACACCTTTAATCCCAGTGCTCAGAGGCAGAGGCAGACAGATTTCAGTGAGTTGGAGGTCAGCTGGTCTACAAAATGAGTTCCAAGACAACCAGTGCTGTTACCCAGTGAAATCCTGTCTAAAAAAAAAAACACAACAACAACAACAACAAAATGAGGCAAAACTCTCAAAAGTGTATCTAATTACAGCACCTAAGAAAATAAATGTGTGTCTTAGACCATCATGGTGTCATTAAAAAAATTTAGTAAATTGATACATCACCTTCATAAGAAGCACTATTATTGTTAAATATTTATTCTCAAAATATCTATACACCAAGTAAAATCTGAGAAAAATTTATAAAAGACATTAGTGATTAACAGGCTTATTTTTAAATTTATATCAAAATGTAAAGATACTAGACTATTATTTTATGTAGAAAAACATAAAAGTTGGAGAAACACTACTCCTTTGGAAAAATTTATTAACTTGAAGCAATGAAAAATGGTCTATTAGCATGAAGGTAGAAAAGTAGACCAGAGGAAGAGAAATACAAATCCAGAAATAGATATGGACATATATAAAGGCAACTGAATTTTGACAAATATATAAATATAATTCATATAAAAGAACGCTGTTTCTAATAAATTATGTAAGAACTAGTATTGAGAAATGTAAACTATGACTCATATATGGCTCATATACAAAAGTCAAGTAAAAATGTGTCATAGTGTTTTTTGTTTCTTTCATCCTTATTTTATGAGAAAAATTTGTCCTGTGTAGTCTAGGATGGCCTTGAAACCGACCATAATCTCGACTCAGGCTTCTAGTTGTTGAAATTATAAACACGTGTGCCATTTCTGGTGTTGATCATATATTTAATTGTAAAACTTAAATATATAAGAATAAATATTAGAGTATTAAAAAGGGGAACTGAAGAGATGACTCAGTGGTTAAGAGCACTGACTGCTCTTCCAGAGGTCCTGACTTCAATTCCCAGCAATCACATGGTGGCTCATAACCATTTATAATGGGATCTGATGCCATCTTCTGGTGTGTCTGAAGACAGCGACAGTGTGCTCACATATATAAAATAATAAATAAATAAATCCTTTTTAAAACTAAGAATTCTACAGAAACAATGAGAGTCAGTATAAAGAGATAGATATAGCTAGGTGTAGTGGTTCATGCATATAATCCCAGCATTTTAAAAGTTGGACAAAAGAATTAAGAGCTCAGGAGTAGCCTAAAAAAGTCTTTGTTTCAAACAAATAAACCAGAAAGTGGACAAATAGGCCTTGAACAAAGCTATAAACTTTGATTCCTTCAAATGCATGATTGAGAAAATGTAGACCTGTTCCTGAATAGAAAAGAGCATTCTAGAAGCACACATGTTACACAATATCCAGAATATAGAAAGTCACATAAAAGTCAACAGGAAAACAGATAATCCAGTAAAGAAATTGGCAATAACATACAGAGGTAGGTGATGGAGAAACGTCTCAGGGTTCAAGAGAATGCAGTGCTTTAGCAGTAGATCCAAGTCCAGTTCCCAGTGCCTAATTTCTGGTGGCTCATAACCATATGTAACTCTAGTTCCAGGACACCCAACACATCTGAATTCCATGAGCACCTGCACTCACGTACACATACCCACCACTACATAATTAAAGATAAAATACATTAATTAAACCTTTCAAAATAAAAAAAATTTGAATAGCTATACCACTAAAAAAATAGAAAAATATCAAGCAATAACAGAAAAGTGTGTTTAACATCATCAACTATTAGAAAAATGTAATTAATGCTTATACCTAAACCACACAAAGACCCAACAAATAAAGAGAACTTCAGACCAATCTCCCTTATGAGCATCAATGCAAAAATAGTCAATAAAATTCTCGCAACCAAATGCCAGCACATCAGAACAATCACCCATCATGATATACTAGGCTTCATTCCAGAGATGCAAGGATGGTTTAATATACAGAAATCTATCGATGTAATCTGCTACATAAATAAACTCAAAGAAAAAAATAGCTGATCATCTCATCAGGTTCTGAGAAAGCATTTGACAAAATTTAACACCCCTTCATGTTAAAAGTAGTGAAAAGATCAGAAATTCAAGGCCAATACCTAAACATGTTAAAAGCCATATATAGCAAACCAGGAGCCAACATCAAACTAAATGGTGAGAAACTTGAAGCAATCCCACTAAAATCAGGACTAGATAAAGCTGCCTACTCTCTCCCTAACTATTCAACATAGTACTGGAAGTCCTGTCCAGAGCAATTAGACAGCAAAAAGAGGTCAAAGTGATACAAATCAAAAAGAAAGAAGTCAAAATATCACTATTTACAAATGACATGATAGTATACATAAGTGACCCCAAACTTATTCCACCAGAGAACTAAATCTGATAGACAACTTCAGCAAAGTCACTGGATATAAAATTACCTCAAATAAATTAGTAATTTTCCTCTATTCAAAGGATAAACATGCAGAGAAAAAAATAGGGAAATGACACCCTTCAAAATAGCCACAAACAATATAAAATATCTTGGTGTGACTCTGACCAAGCAAGTGAAAGATCTGTATGACAAGGACTTTAAACCTCTGAAGAAGGAAATTGAAGAAGATCTCAGAAGATGGAAAGTTCTCCCATGCTCATGGATTGGCAGAATTATTATAGTAAAAATGGCCATCTTGCCAAAAACAATCGACAGATTCAATGCAATCCCCATCAACATTCCAACTCAATTCTTCATAGAATTGGAAAGAACAATTTGCAAATTCATTGGGAATAACAAAAAACCCAGGATACCTAAAATTATTCTCAACAGTAAAAGAACTTCTGGGGGAATCATGATCCCCAACCTCAAGCTGTATTACAGAACAATAGTCATAAAAAAAGCATGGTATTGGTACAGAGATAGGAAGGTAGATCAATGGAACAGAATTAAAGACCCAGAAATGAACCCACACACCTACTGTCACTTGATCTTTGACAAAGGAGCTAAAACCATCCAGTGGAAAAACAGCCTTTTCAACAAATAATGCTAGTTCAATTGTCAGTCACTATGTAGAAAAATGCAAATCAATCTATTCTTATCACCTTGTACAAAGCTCAAATTTAACTGGATCAAGGACCTCCATATAAAACCAGATACACTCAAACTAATAGACAAGAAAGTGGAAAAGAGTCTTGAACACATGGGCACTGGGGAAATTTTCCTGAACAGAACACCAATGGCTTATGCTCTAAGATCAAGAATTGACAAATGAGACCTCATGAAATTGCAGTTTCTGTAAGGCAAAAGACAAAATTCAACTAACAGAATGGAAATAGATCTTTGCCAATCCTATGCCCAATACAGGGCTAATATCCAATATATACAAAGAACTCAAGAAGTTAGACTACAGAGAATCAAATAACCCTATTAAAAATGGGGTCCAGAGCTAAACAAAAGATTCTCAAATTTGGAATATTGAATTGCTGAGAAGCACCCAAAGAAATGTTCAAAATCCTTAGTCATCAGAAAAATGCAAATTAAAACAACCCTGAGATTCTACCTCACACCAGTCAGAATGGCTAAGATCAAAAACTCAGGTGACAACAGATGCTGGCAAGGTTGCGGAGAAAGAGTAACACTTCTCCACTGTTGGTGGGGTTGTAAACTGATACAACCACTCTGGAAATCAGTCTGGCAATTCCTCAGAAAATTGGACATAGTACTGCCTGAAGATCCAGCTATTCCACTTCTGGGCATATACCCCAGAGACACTCCAATATACAACAAAAATACATGCACCACAATATTCATAGCAGCCTTATTTATAATAGCCAGAAGCTGAAAAGAACCCAGATGTCCTTCAACAGAGGAATGGATACAGAAAGTGTGTTACATTTCCACAATGGAGTAGTACTACTCAGTTATTAAAAACAATGAATTCATGAGATTCTTAGCTAAATTGATGAAACTAGAAAGTATCACCCTGAGTGAGAAAACCCAGTCACAAAAGAACATACATGGTATGTGCACTCATTGATAAGTGAATATTAGCCAAAAAGCTCAGAATACTCAACTCATGGTACAATCCATAGACCACATGAAACTCAAGAAGATGGAAGACAAAAGTGTGGATGCTTCAGTCCTTCTTAGAAGGGGGAACAAAATATCCACAGGAGGAAATACAGAGACAAAGTGTGGAGCAAAAACTAAACGAAAGTCCATCCAGAGACTGCTCCACCTGGGGATCCATCCCATGTACAGAAACCAAACCAGAAAATATTGCTGATGCCAAAAAGTGCTTGCTGACAGGAGCCTGATATAGGTGTGCCCTGAGAGGCTCTGCCAGAGCCTGAGAAATACAAAGTCAGATGCTCTTAACCAACCACTGGACTGAACACCGGGTCCCTGATGGAGGAGTTAGAGAAAGGACTGAAGGAGATGAAGGGGTTTGCAACCCCACAGTAGGAATGACAATATCAACCAAACAGATCTTCCAGAGATCCCAGGGACTAAACCACTATCCAAAGAGTACACATGGAGGGACCATGGCTCCAGCCGCATATGTAGCAGAGGATGGCCTTGCTGGACATTAATGGGAGAGGCCCTTGGTCCTGTGAAGGCTCAATGCCCCAGTGTAGGGAAATGCCATAGCGGGGAGGTGGGAGGGAATGGGAGTGGGTGGGGAAACATTCTCATAGAGGCAGTGGGAGGGGGGATGTGATAGGGGGATTCCAGAGGGGAAACTGGGAAAGGGGATAACATTTGAAATGTAAGCAAAGAAAGTATCCAATAAAGAAATTAAAAAAGAAAAAAAGAAGAGAGTAATAAAACTGTGATCAATAAGATTTTATTAGTACAATGTCACAAATTAAAAAGAATGAATATAGCAAATATTGGCAATATTGTGAACAATGAAACAATAAAAATGGGAGCTTAGGAAACTTGAGAGTGTCTCGCAATACTGATCTTCCATTTATATCACTCAATCATATTGTCACAAAAGGTACAATTGTCGATAGTCTTTATATCTACTTTGTGTATGAATGGCTACATTTAAAAACAACCAGAGAATATAATACAGATACTAAATTTTTCCACAACCTTAATAGAAAGATATACATACAAATGTATCCATACATAAAATAGCCAGAATATAAAATTTTAAAGGTGATTTTTAAAAGGCAGATCTTTGCCTAGAGATGTAGCCTAATGGTACTGTGCTCGCTTACCACAAAAAAGACCCTGCCCACCCTACCCCACCCCCACTCCCAGACCAGAGACTAAAAAGCAGCAAAAGCCTTCTTTTTAAAAAGCCTGTATGGTTCCATTTAAATGACCATGAAACCTAATCTAGACTAACGGAAATACCATGCATTACTGGGATAATGCAGTGAGAGGAGTTGCCTGTCTGACACTACAGAATTGAACACATTACCTCCTGAAAACAAAATTATGAATTTAAACCTATCTGGTAGTACTTAAGAAATGTATGTCATTGTGATTGTAATACAGTGTATGATGCTGTTTCTGAAATGACTTAATTCTATCTGGGAATGTGAACCAGTAAACAGCATTCTTTCAAAGTCTCTGCTTCAGTTCTTGTCTCAGCTTTCCTTAATGGCAAGTCACTTGGAAGTGGCGAGTAAAATAAACTCTTTCCTGTGTTCGTTTCCTATTTCTGTGATATAGGCCATGACCAAAAAGAACTTGGGGAGGAAACAGTTAATCACCAAGAGAAATCAGGGCATGAACTCAAGCAGGAAAGGAACATGAAATCATGAACTAAAGCAGAAGCCATGAAGGAATGCTGCTCAGTTGACTTTTCTATATTCCTTAGGAACAATAGTCATGGCCCACAATGGACCGGACACTTCCACATTGATTATTCATCAACAAAATGTCTCACAACCTTGTCAAAGCCAGTGTGCTGGATGCACTTTCTAAATAGAGATCTTTCTCTTCCCAGATGACACTAGTTCATGATAAGTTGGAAGAAAGAAAGAAAGAAAGAAAAAAGAAAGAAAGAAAGAAAGAAAGAAAGAAAGAAAGAAAGAAAGAAAGAAAGAAAACTGGCTGGTATAAGTGCTCAGGTTGCTTTTTTGTTCATTGTCTTATCACCTATACAGAATACACACTAGTACAGAATGCCTTTGAATCCACTGCATATTTTAGCATCCACTGGGATGTACAATGTAATTAGTTACTAATTACTACTTAAACTGTCATTTTCACAGAGGAGAAAATTGGTCTCAGAGAGAGCTATCCCTGTCATTTCCTCCCATGAATGCCTGGCTTCTACGTGGAAAGTTGTTCAAAGGACACTCTGGGGCACAACACTAAAGTCCTAGGGGAAAGAAAACTCTCAAGAGTCTCATAAACAAGACATTCCCCCAAAGAGCTCTCTAGCAGGAAGGAGCTGGCTAGGGTCTGGGATTCCAGCAATCTGTCTCCTCACCCTTCAGAGAAGTTCAGCACCCCCTTCCCATTAGACATCCACACCCTTAGCTAAGTGCAGACACCTGGGGGGGGGACCCTTTTGTTAACACCACTCAATGCCAGTTTCCATTTTAAGTTGTCAGAGCCGTCATAATTCGTGGCAACTATAACATACAGGGTTGTTCTCCACACTGGAATTATTTCTTCACATCCATAGGTCCTAGGGTGAATTTTGACTGAGAAACAGTGATTACATATCCTCTACCCTCATCTTTCAAACCTCTTGGACAGTTCTGCTCTCAGTGGTAGATCTTTTAGTAGGCTTGCTACTTTTCTTTATCTGTGTCTCACTGTCTTAGGACATGTTCCTATTTTTTTCCCTAAACATTTTGATAGATGCACCCCCTCACCCCACTCACACCCTCCACCCTAAGACTGTAATATAAGCCACTTAAAAGCTGATATTTCATTTCAAATGTCAATTCTAATTGTAGAAGATCATTAAGTTGTATAGACATTGGGTCTGGCTAGTTTTGGTATGTGATATTTTTATTTACAATTTTTATGATGAGAAAGTATTTTACAATATGGGAAAAGGAGAAGGATACATCGAGTGATTCCCAATAAAGTGACACTGCTGAATGTGACTTATATTTGCTAGGAAATCGATTCTTAATAATGAACTCCAATATCCGACAGACTTACCATTTCAGCAGTGCTTGGACAGCTACAACAGCCTAAGATTGTGACATGTTATTTTCTTGTCATGGGTTATCTTGGTAATACAAGGGAATGAATGCTCAGGATCTCTTCTTTGGGATGCTTCTCTAAGTGCTGAAAAGACTCCTCTTTTAAATCTATAGTCTCCAAATAAATTGCTGCTGATAGGAGTTTCTGTGAGGCTAAGGCAGCAGTTCACCATGACAGCTTCTCGTTTGCTGAGTAGGAATGACTGTGGTGAAGTCTCACTTTATGTCTGGATAGAAGAGTGGGTTAGAAAGCAGGTATAAGGGGGGAGGGATGTGGAGGGATTGAGGATAACATTTGAAACATAAATGCAGAGAATACTCAATAAAAATAAATCTGGAAAGGAAAAATAAAAGAAAGCAGGTATAGTGAATATTCCACTTAGAAATCTCCTCATGAAGAAACCAAAGAACTTTTCAAAAATTGATGCAAAAATATCATTCACAGACTATAGGTAAAATCATCACATCGTCCTACCAAGTCTTCTTGCGCAGCTCTCTGTCTCTTGTTTAGACTTAAATGCTAGAGGGGAAAAAAGGCACAAGAGCACTGTATTTTTAAACAAATTCATTTAAAATGTGAACTAGTATTAATAACGATGTGTCAATTACGTTTTGAGAATAAGTTCTGGGTTCAGACATTTCCAATACTACTTTTGGTTTCCAAAAATCCTCGTGTCTTTGTGGAGACTTTTAAAACTTTGATGAGTAATGGGTAGGATTTGTTCAATGCATACCATACACTTATAGGAAAACAGCTTTTTAAAAATGGAAACAAAGAGGGAGTAGGTAGGACTGAAGAGATGGCTCAGAAGTTAAGAGCACTGGTTGCTTTTCCAGAGGACCTGGGTATCTGATACCCTCATACAGATATACATATGGGCAAAACACCAATGCACATAAAAATAAACCATTAAAAATAAAGAATTTACACCAAAATAGGATATATTTATCAAAGTAAGTCCAAGTTCTAGATAGATGATAGATAGATAGATAGATAGATAGATAGATAGATAGATAGATAGATAGATGGGATACAAGGTATTATACCTAGGGCCTTGTTTATGGCTAATAAAATTCTCTGCCATTTAACTACATACCCAGGCCTCGTTTTTTCTTCAGTTCTGGGGTCTGAAACTACAACCTCTATCCACAATATACTTCTTGAATCTTTAAACTTTTATTCCATAGCAAATTTCCAAGAGTAAGCTTGTCGGATAATTTCAACTCAAGAAAATTACAGCATTCATCTCTATCAAACTAACAGATCTACTCACCGCTATGCATAGTGATCTGGGATAGTGATATCTAGGTCTAGGTAAAGTGTTACTGTGAATGTTTTCTTAGTGATAATGTGGCCAGATGCTTTAGGTTTTGACATCTGCAGTTCTTAGTCTTAGCATCTTTAGAATTTTATGAAGTTAAAGATTCTGACAATAAAGTAAAGTCAGATCAATATGAAGTATGTGCTTGAGCATTGTACCTAGCTCTCTGTCTTTACATAACCATCAGATATTTCTGTTCTGATATGCTGAAAAGATAAAAATATTATATATGTGTGTGATGGAAAAATTATCACCATGCAAGTAGTTATTTCAGCTCTTGCCATTTCCCAGACAGAGAAATGGAGCTCCCACACAAACTGGTGGAAATTGTGGAGCTAACACTGGAACGCACGGCATTCCAGCTTTGAAGTTTCATCTGGTGGGAAATACTGGTTCTCAAATGCATATCCACGAACCATGTAGCTACATGCACAGCTGTTTAAGTGAATCGAGTGTTATATTTACATGACATGACTACGAGAAATGTTACACATTAATTCAAACTGTTCTTAAGGAAAAAATAGCCCTTTCTGTCATCAGTGTAGTATAACTGGACTGTTTGGTCTTAAGAGCAATTAAATAGCAGTTACTGTTTTGACAGTGTTTATTTTCCCACCTTGAAAAAGGCCATTTTAAATGTTATTGTGTAGTATTATGTACATTTATTTACTCTATAACGCATTTTACAAACATTCCAATTTCTTTATACTGTGAATTAATTAAGTGGAGATTTTATGCAGAAAATAGAAATGCACTCATTTTGTTAGCATAATCAAAATTAGTCTTATCACACAAGGTAGGGGACTTCTTTCCATAAATGATAAAATGTATTTCCAGAGAAGGGGAAAAAGAAATCTTTAAGTGAAACTCGACTACAGTACTATCTGAGATACAAAAGAAACAGAAGTTGAATTTGGTGATGGTATTTTATCAGAGTACTATAAATCCTAATTAAGAAAAGGGGTGAAGATTACACTTATATGTCGATATAAGGACAAATATTTAGGATGCTTGTTTAGAAAAGTGGTTGTAGGTTCTCCTCCAAGACTCATGAAATAACTAGAACTATGCAGATATTTAAGTTTCCGGTATCAGACATGATTTCTCTCATGTTGAGTATGTCTTTATACAATTTGAGAGAGATTGGGTACTACCAAGGCATGTGTGGCATTACTGCACCCTTGAGGTTATTGTACCATACTGGCTATTGTGATTTATAAGTGTTATAGCTCAGTAAGACAATAGGTTGCTTCCCTCCTTTGGAAGATTTCATGGTGCCTTCTGAAACCATGAAGCTAGTCCCCAAGGAAGCTTTCAGGTTTGGTGAAAATTGTGCCCTCTGGGTTCTGTGTCTGAAATGCACAGTGATTTCAGCAATAGTCACCTTCCACCACTTGGGGGCAACCAAAGGCAACACCAATAAATAACCTATAATGTTTTTTAAGGGGGACTTTTGAACAATCCCGATCAATAAATCAAAAGAATTTTCCTGCCTGATTTGAGAGTTTTTGTTAGGTCCTCTATGGCTCTTGGACCGTGGTGGGGAATATTGCCAGCCCAGATGTGGAATTTTTATATAAACTATATGTGTATATTCCTACAGACTTTGTTGTATTGTGTGTATTTTAGGTAGATAGTTCACAATATGATTCCTTATAACTTTTAAAAGATCCTGTTATTTTACCCTTTTCTCTCCTATTTATCCTCCTCCCCCTCCCTAATTTGATCTATTTTCCACTTCCTCCTTCAGATCACTTACACTTTGGTAATCCCCCATGTCCCACTCTGGCAATGGTCTCCTTTTACATTCCTGGTTTCTGCAATTACACCAGGTACACTCACATCTGAAGATTTGGAAGTAGAAATGTCAGATGAGAGAAACACTAAATAGAATCTTTTCTAGTTTCATTCATTTACCTGCAAGTTTATTATTTCAGGTATTTTTTACACCTTAATTGAAGCTGATGAAAAAGCCAAGTTGTGGAGCCCAGTTTTATCTGATAACATCCATTTGTGGATGGTGGTGGTGGTGGTGGTAATTCATAAGGTCTCAACCCTAGACAAATAGCTGCAGACAACCAAGAAACACGAGAGTGAGAGAAATACCCTGGGGAAGAACATAGTAATGGATTGTTTAATACCAAATGGTCAGCCCTGAAGACATATACGCTATATGAGTATATACAAATACTGAGCAGGTTATATTTAGGACTATAACTTATTCATACACATACACACACACACACCATGAATTTGAAAGAACAACAAGATTATATGAGAGGGTTTGGAGGAAGGAAAAGGAAGAGAAAAAAAGGAAATGATACTATGATCTCATACCATAAAATTATTTAACAAAAAAGAATCAAATTGTATTTCAAGTTTAAACTCTCTTGTTTGCTTAATGTTTTGTTTCTTCATTTGAAGACAGCCAATGCATCCACTGCTTACATTTTAGGTTATAGAGAAAAACATCTATTAATGAGTGTAAGCGAAAAATCATACCACAAGTGTTATTATCCCAATGACGATTAAATAATGGACATAAAATAGTTTGAAGCAGTTAGCATTTATTGAATGGCATTAAACATACTAGAACATACACATCTCATGTTAAGCATGCAAACATTTTCAAACTTCAGTAACAGTGCTAAAACATTTAACAAAGATACACTGCACAGCAATCTTTGTAGAGAAGCCACTGTAAAACACACATTTGACTTACTTAAGAGACTTGAAGTGAGTTGTAATCATTTACAGCCTTAAGAGGCATTCACTATTTAAATAGTCATATTTGCTGGCAAGAAAGGCAAGCAGTAAGATTTCTGAAGTGGGAATAAATTCTCATTCTGAATTGTGTTTAACTATTCTTCATGTCAGACTTTTAAGAAACAACAATTTTTCTAACAATCAAACACACCCTAGAAGATATAAGAAAACGGCATTCAATGTGAACCTATAAGGAATGTCAGGAATAAAATGCAATTATCATAACAATACCCACACATTTAATTTTTAATTCTCCCCGAACAAATTTTATGTATCACATGGAATAACATCGTGAATATGACAAAACTGTGTATTAGTTTAAATCCTCATTATCCAACTGTCTAATAATAACATACTCCTGGGAAGTTCTTTTGTTGTTTTGTTTGCAGAATAAAGTTCCAGAACTCTACGAGCATTTCCCTCCAATTATACAATTTGATGCTAATTCTTATACAAAGAAAGAGTAATAACCAGTGCCACAGTGAGAAGACCAATGAATGAAGTCTTTATGTTAGGTACATGGAAGCGTGATTTCAGGCAGTTCCCAGAACAAAACCAGAACGTTTTAAAATAAACAAAAGAGAAGTCAGTAAGACTTAAAGGAAAAGATGAAAGAAATACGATTCCTTAGGTACACAGATGTCCCTTTTCCGACGCAGTGAGAGTTCTTTAAAAAGTCGTGGTAATTTCATAGGAATCTGGAAACGGGACAGACACGCGTCCAGATCCAGTCACAAGAGGCAGGATCCCAGCAATCGGTATAACTTGCCAGGAGAGAGTCAGAGTGACATTCCGGTTTCCCTTGAGACCGTGTCCGTCGTCAAAGAAAAAATACTTGCTTTTGACGTCTTTCAGGTCCAGCTTGGGGTTCTCGCCTCGCAGAAGGATCTTGTCCCAGAGGACCACCTGGTTCACGGCGTTGCTTTTGGTGGAATATTCTGCCGACAGATAAAGGAAGAGCTGCTTGACGTTCCAGTCGAAAGTCTTCTCCAGATCCGCAGAGATGTGGAAGGTGATGAAGCCCAGGTCGCTCTTTTTCCTGGGTCCAGTGAAGTCCTCCACTTTTTTGAGCAGGATCCTGGAGACGTGCAGGCGCACGGGCGCGCTCCGGTCTTTGAAGGCGGTGGTGAGGATGCAGCCCAAGGTGAGCGCCGCCATGACGCTGAGCGTGAAGGCGAACAGCGAGTTGGCCCGGGACAGCAGGGTGTTCATCTTGCAGAATGAATCGGCGGCTCCCTCCACGCGGGCTCCACTGGCGCTTTCGGGCTCGGCTCCGGCGTGCTGTTTGCTCCGCGGTCCCTCTGCCTTCCTCCGGCTCCCGCGGAATGCTGGGCGCGCGCACGCGTCCCTGGAGCGCGCACCGCCCACGAGGCCTCCCCCCCTCCCCCGCCCCAAGTCACTGGTTAACCCTACAACTACTGTCTGCTGATGCTCTCTGGGGCATCTGATGGAAAGCGGCGGCGTGGCGGAATGAGGGGCTTCAGATCAGGGGTGCCTTCGACTGTCTCAGCCCCACACCCAGACACAGTCACTGAAGGTCCCTGCTACCACATCCCCCAGCCCTGCACACAAAGCCCTGTCCAGGGAACCCTCCCCAGCACACTGCTGCCATCATGGCTTCCATACATCCTAGCCCCTCCCCTGGCCTTCTGCAACAGGCTGCTCAGGGCTGTGCTTCCCCCACCCCCCACCCTAGCTAATCTTTCTCTCTGCAGTCCATTCCCCACACAGAGGCCAGCCATCCCTACTATCCCCCACAGGAGCCCTGGCCGGGATGCTCCGCCCTCAACATACAGTCTTAGAGTCAGAGGTGGTCCAGGCTGTGTGCTGTGTCTGCCTTTCCCACCTCCCCCATCAGCCTGCTTGTTGTCTGCCAGGTTCCAGCCACTGGGCCTGGTGTCCTCTGCTCCTGGGTTAACTGGGGCACACACAGTGCAAGCACACCAAGACATGGCCTGTCTGTGCATGGCTTCTTACCATTTAGGTCTCCGTTCTAAAGCCATTTCCAGGAAAGGCTTTCTGTGCAATTCTGCGTTACGACCCCTGGACCTTGATCCTTATTTTACCTACCCTAGTTATTCTTGTAATCATAAATGACTACCAAATTACCTTTCCAATTGATTTGTCTTCTTGACTCCAGGTTCTCAATCTTTAATGACATATTAGTGACCCTGCCTTTCCTGATTTTTATGTTTTTCCCACAGTGCCTAAATCAGAGTAAACGTACAAATCTGAATAAATATTACTTAATTAAGGAAGTAGTATTTGACGCACCAGAGTAGACAAAAGAAGCAGATACGTATAAGCAAGAAGCCATAAAAATCACTTGTGCAAGCATTCAAAATATTCGAAAAACTTGTCAAAACCCGACATTGCTTTTCAAATCTAGGTGGATATCAGAATTATTGGGAGAAACTATTGAGAATATAGAACCTTGCCACCTCGTGTCCCTGGTTTTGATTGAGTAATGGGGGTAGGGGCACAAATATCTTCCAGTTTAATTCCTTTCCTCTGATAATTTCGATGAAAGCTTCTTACTTGAAAAATCCCAGCTAACATTTCAGTAGCACTAATTTAACGCCCCCCATGCCGAGAGTTTAGATAACTGGGTGGTCTCTGTTGCAGTAATTACTCAAAGTAGCCCAATCCTTCAATCCACTTGAGATCACAACAGTCTAAGAAGCTGAGCGCACAGCTGAAGGAGCAGTATTTCTTGGGAAGACTCTTTTCCCATTGAATTACCTTTGTATCTTTGAAAACAAATTAGTCATTAGTGCAGATATGGATGTATTTCTTATTTAGTTCCTTTGATTTAACTTCTCAGCTTGATGTCAGTGGAACACTTTTTTGATTATAATAGGTTTATCAGAAAATTTGAAATCAGATGTTGTGCATTCTCTATGTTGTGTTTTCAAAAAGCTATGTCTTTTGTGTTTTTACTGCGTGTGAGATTCTGTGTCAATTTTTTTTTTTTGTAAAAAGATTTGTAGTTTTATTGGAATTGCAGTGATTTATTTATTTTTGTTGTTGTTGTTAAAGTATACAAAGATAATTTAGGGGGAAAAGACAGTCTTCTGAAGAGGTAGTGCTCAGTCAAATGTCCCCAAGAAAATGGCCACAAATTCCAAAGTATTTGGTATGGCAGTTGTTTCCCTTCTGCAGAAACCTAAGAGCTACTTCAAAGCCAGCTGGTAAGCATATCCAGCAGGGTCTCTCTGGGCTTTTAGGGATCCTGTGCCTCTCTCTGAGCGATCAGTGCGGAGCCTTAAACTCCTACTCAGTTGGCTAACTCAAAACAGTACAGCCATTAAGCAAAGTGCAACTTTTGAGAACACCATGAAACCTTGAGCACATATTTTGATTTCAAAAAGTGCTGGCCCTGTGGGAATTTAAATTCTGCCAAATGGCCTTTAAAAAAACATTTTAAAAATGGAGCTTTGTCTTACTTAACGCTAGAGTAGAAAAGACAGAATATTTTGTTTACACTTCACACATAATCATTTAAGGAAAGAAAAATTTTAAGAAATGATTATCAATTAAATAATATTATATTCTGAGAGAATAGCCAATAGTTTGAAACACTGGCAAACTTGTTAATTATGAAAGGTTTATACCCTGTTAATGGGGAGTGAAAACTGTTGGATCAACACTTGAAGACACTTCTGTGGTCTTCTTACAAGGTTCATTTCATGTCTACTGAATGATATGGTCATTGAACTCTTAAATATTATCTCAGAGGAGTGGGGAACCTTTGTGAACTGAATTAAATAAAATTTATTAGCAGGAAATCTACATTGACTGTATGAGTCAATTTTTTTTCCTCTGCAAATTGCCTGACACACTTAAAAGGAAGAAAGACATTTTGGCTTACGCTATTAGGTATTTCACTCGTGATAGTAATTTCCTTCTGTTATTTCTGAGCCTTGAATAATGCGAAGAAAGCATAGTGGCAGGCACTCTGTTGAGAGATGGGGGATGGAAGAAAGAGACTAGAAGGAGGAAAAGGAGAAGGAAGGAAGACCACTAGGAAAAGATATTAACTCCCAGAGCATTCCCCAGTGACTTTCTCCCTTGAAAAGTTTCTATCACTTCCCAATAACACTTTCAAATTATGAAACCCTCCAGTGTAGAAACCCTGAACACTCTTGATCTGATCACCTGCTCATTAACTGAGAAGAAAGCCTTCAATATACGTGTATGAGGCGTAAGATCGTCATATCTAAACCATAACATTGACTAAAGTTATTTTAATAAATTCAATTCTTTTTTAATGATCTACCTGCCTATCTCTGAGGACAGTCAGAGTGTTTGTCAGAAATACCAAGAGCTGCAGTATTCACTATGTCTTAGAAAATAATAATAACAAAAGCAAAAATAATAACAATTTATGCCAATTTATTTCTTAAAATTGATATATTTATATAACTGTGCTAGCTGAATTTAAATTATTTCTCATAATGCAAAAATCTTGAAACTGATATGACATTTTATTTTTTATTTTTTAATTGAACAACTTTATTTTTAAGAAAATGTACAGATTTTAAAAGTATTTTTGCAAAACAGTATATGAATACATTTTTGTCAGTACTTGATTTGGAAATAGTCAAACTTTTCATGGTATGTAAAGATTAAGCATACTTATTTTTCTTTTTTTGGGGGGGGGCTTTGTTTTTCTTGAACTTCATATAGTCTGTAAGTTGTTTCTGGGGGAGTTCAGAGCTTTCTGGGGTTAGTATCCAATTATCAGTGACTACATATTATGTCTGTTCTTTTGTGACTGGGTTACCTCACTCAGGATGATATTCTCTAGATGCATCCATTTTCTTAAGAATTTGGTTAAGTCATTGTTTCTGGTGGCTGAGTAGTATTCCATTGTTTATATGTACCACAATTTTTGTATCCATTCGTCTTCTGAAGGACATCTGGGTTCTTTCCAGCTTCTGGCTATTATAAATAGGGCTGCTATGAACATTGTGGTGCATGTGTCTTTGTTATATGTTGGAGCATCTCTGGGGTATATGCCCAGAAGTGGGATAACTGGGTCCTCAGGTAGTACTATGTCCAATTTTCTGAGGAACCGCCAGACTGATTTCCAGAGTGGTTGTATCAGTTTACAACCCCACCAACAGTGGAGAAGTGTTCCTCTTTCTCCGAATCCTCATAGGCATCTGCTGTCATCTGAGTTTTGATCTTGGCCATTCTGACTGGTGTGAGGTGGAATCTCAGGGTTGTTTTGATTTGCATTTCCCTGATGGCTAAGGATTTCGAACACTTCCTTAGATGCTTCTCAGCCATTCGATATTCCTCAATTGAGAACTTTTTGTTTAGCTCTCTGCACCATTTTTAATGGGGTTGTTTGATTCTCTGGTGTCTAACTTCTTGAGTTCAGCGTATACCTTGGATATTAGGCCTCTATCAGATGTGAGGTTGGTAAAGATCTTTTTCCAATTTATTGGCTGCTGTTTTGCTTTCTTGACAGTGTCCTTAGCCTTACAGAAACTTTGCAATCTCATTGTCCCATTTGTCGATATTTGACTTTAGACCACGAACCATTGGTGTTCTCTTCAGGAAATGTTCTCCTGTGCCTATGTGTTCTAAGGTTTTCCCTACTTTCTCTTCTAATAGTTTCAGTGTACCCCTGGTTTAATGTGGAGATCTTTGATCCACTTACACTTGAGCTTTGTACAAGGAGATAAGAAAGGTTCTATTTTCATTCTTTTGGATGCTGAGTGCCAGTTGGATCAGCACCATTTGTTGAAGAGGCTGTCCTTTTTCCATTGAATGTTTACAGCTCCTTTGTCAAAAATCAGGTGACCATATATGTGAGGGCTCATTTCTGGATCTTCTATTCTATTCCATTGATCCATGTGCCTATCTCTGTACCAGTGCCATGCAGTATTTTACACAATTGCCTTGTAATATAGCTGGAGGTCAGAAATGGTGATTCCCGCAGATATTTTCTTGTTGAGGATCGATTTCGCTATTCTAGGTCTTTTGTTATTCCAGATGAAATTGCACATTGCTCTTTCCAACTCTATGAAGAATTGGGTTGAAATTTTGATGGAGATTGCATTGAATCTGTAGATTGCTTTTGGTAAGATGGCCATTTTTACAATGTTGATCCTTCCTATCCATGAACATGTGAGATCTTTCCATTTTCTGAGATCTTCCTTGATTTCCTTCTTTAGAGATTTGAAATTCTTGTCATACAGTTCCTTCACTTGCTTAGTTAGAGTTACACCAAGGTATTTCATATTGTTTGTGACTATTGTGAAGGGCATCTTTTCCCTAAATTCTTTCTCAGCATGTTTGTCCTTTGAGTAGAGGAAGGCTACTGATTTGTTTGAGTTAATTTTATATCCAGCCACTTTGCTGAACTTGTTTATCAGCTGAAGAAGTTCTCTGGTGGAATTTTTGTGGTCACATAAGTACACTATCATGTCTTCTGCAAACAGTGATGTTTTTAATTCTTCCTTTCTCATTTGTAACCATTTGATTTCCTTCTGCTGTCTAATTGCTCCGGCCAGGACTTTCAGTACTATGTTGTATGGGTGGGGGGAGATTGGGCAGCCTTGTCTACATTTACACAATGGAGTACTACTCAGTTATTAGAAACAATGACTTTATGAAATTCCTAGGCAAATAGATAGAACTAGAATCTATCATCCTAAGTGAGGTAACACAGTCACAAAAGAACACAAATGTATGCACTCACTGGTAATCGGATACTAGCCCCAGAAAGCTCTGAATACCCAAGAAACAATTCACAGACATTATGAAGCTCAAAAAGAAGGCAGGCCAAAATGTGGAAGCTTCAGTCCTTCTTAGAAGGAGAACAAAACATTCATGGGAGGAAAAACAAGTTCACATAGAGGAGCAGGGATTGAAAAAAAATTATTCAGAGGCTGCCTCATCTTTTGATCCACCCAATTTCCAGCCACCAAAACCAAGCACTATTACTGATGCCCAGAAGTACTTACTGGCAGGAACCAAATATGGATGTCTCCTCAGAGGTTCTGCCAAAATCTTTTAGATACAGCTGAGCATGCTTGCAGCTAACCATCGGATTGAATACGGGGACCCCAGTGAAGGTGCTAAAGAAAGGACTGAAGGAGGTAAAAGGGGTTGCAACCTCATGGGAAGAACAACATTATCAACTAACCAAACCCTCCAAAACTCTCAGGGACTAAAACACCAACCACTGAGCATGTAGAGACCCATGGCTCCAGTTGCATATGTAGCTGAAGATGTCAGTGTCTGGCATCAATGTGAGAAGAGGCTTTTGGTTCATTGAGAGAACATTTTCCCAGTGTAGTGGAATGCCAAGGCACTGAGTTGGAAAGGGTGATTGGAGACAAGTGGAGGGGGAGAAGGAATGGGGGGAAGGGGATAACATTTGAAATGTAAATACAGAGAGTATCTAATAAAACTTTCTTCAACTAAAAACAAAAGAAAAGTAAAAAAGAAAAGAAAAAAGAAATTAAAGCAGGTAATTTTTTAAGACTTAATTCACTTTATTTTTATTTGAACAAGATTCAGAGACTGTGTGAGTGCCTCTGGGGGTAGGGATGCAACATACAAACACAGAGCCACAGTGGCCTGTCACCTTGCACTGAACAGTGTGGGACTTGACTATCTTATTCCCCAAGTAGCCTCTCTGCATATGGCCCCATGGAGGATCGAAGTCTACCTCCTTGGAGAATTCAACACCAAGACCAACATGACCACTGCAGTCCTTTATAGTGACAAAATCCTTGAACCTGGTCCCCTGGCCAGCCAGAGTCTGCTTCTGCACTGTCCTGATCCTTTACAGATGCATCCAGGAAAATGTCAATAATTTTGGATTCTCTAATAGACAGAGAGAACAGGTAGATCTTCGGAGATTTTATCTTTATGTGCTTTACCAGGCAACCCAGTTTGATGACGGGGATCCACTCCTTATTTTTGGATACTGCCACAAGCTGTGGCCCCTAAGGCCTCTGCTGAATCCTCCATGGTAGCATCTGTTCCCTCCTAATCCTGGACTCCTGTATCCTCAGTGCCTTCCTGCTGCACTAGTGGTAATGGTGTTTTCCAGAAGATAGAGGAGGAGGTGGAGGAAGAGGTGGATGAGGAGAAGGTGATGGTGGAGGATTGTGAAGAAGAAGAGGAGGAGGCAGGAGAAAGCAGAAGCAGCATCAGTAGAAAAAAAGAAGAGGAAGGAAAAAAAGAGCAGAGGAGGAACAGAAGAAAGATGAAGAGGAAGGGGAAAGAAGGAGAGAGGAGGAGATAGGAGGAGGGGAGGAGTAGGGAAAAGGAGGAGGAGAAAGAAAGGAGGAAGAGAACAAGAAGCAGTATAACCATTTTTAAAATAACACCAGAAAACATAAAGTCTGCAAATTTTCAATAAAGGATTAATGAAAATATGGCGAATAGGAAAGAATTCAAATTAAGATACCACAGTAATTTCAAATCATTTATATATTTCAACATTTATCTTATAGAGTCACTGATTTTTATTTATTGCCAGAAAAGTACATGTAAATACATTGAAAATGTACATAAAACATCCTGCTCTTCTAATAACCATACATGAATTTTAATATAATGCTTAATAATGTATAATAGTAAGCATTATACATACATATATATGTATACATTCATATATATATATATATATATATATATATATATATTAGATAAAGAGGATCTGAGATGGGCTTTAATGGCTGCTACTAAGCATATTAAGCAGATGAAATTCTGTCAGATAAATCTACATTATGAGATCAAATCAGCTTTTCTCCTTCTGAACTTTAGTATCTCACAGATGCTATTTCACCACATGCTTTTTTTCAGTTCCATGAAATCGCAGAAGGGAAGCCTAATTCTCTACTAAAGATGAAGGCAGTGTGCTGCACTGAGTACTCCTGCCCTTCTGGTCTGGAGATTTTTTCAACAGATGTCACTATCTACATCCTTAGAACACACACTATGATCACCCAAATAAAGAGCTCCCCAAAGAGAAAAAAAAAAAAAAAAAAGAACTCAGCAACAACCATGATGCATTAAGTTAATCCTTGTTGCGCATCACGGTAGTTTCTGGCCAGTAATGAACAGCACTGAAACTCTGACTAAGCATTGTGGGTAGGCTCCTGTCTTAATGTCCCTTCAAAGTATACTTTCCATTAAAATTCTATGGTGCACGTTGAGCACACCCAGAAGTATTTCTATCCACCAGTTTAATATTTTACATATGTACTGTTTTGAGCTAGGTATGAGACAAAATGCATCTACTATCATTTTTTTAAATTATTAGCTTATCTGCCTATGTTCGAGCATGTACTCCTTAACTGAGCATGTGTCAGAATGGGCCATTCATTCATATGTATATATGTGGATGTAGTTGTAGATATAGATGCAGATGTGTACAAACATATATATGCACACATACACACACATACACATACCACATATCCCTGAATAAAACTACCATACACCATACTTTTGGAAATGATTTGGGTGCTCTCCTGAACCCATTTGACATAATACATATCTGACTGTCTTATGTTTTAGCCTTGCTTATTCTCACACTTACCAAAACACGAAAATCTTCCATTTCATTACGAAACAGCCAAGTCTTAAAGGAAAGTATGTCAGTTAGAAGCATTAAAGATAGCCTCAGAGGCACCAAAATGTATTGGTGTCTCATCAGAGAAAGAATATTTGGCACCTCCTCTGGCTTCGCTTTGGGAGTGAATTTTAATTCTGAAGTTCTCTCTCCCCTCTCCATGCCTTCCTTCTGCCTGCAGTTTGTGGTACCTGGTTTGTCTCTGGCCTGACTGGTGGGTGTACCGTATCCATCCCTACCCCTTATCTTTCACGGGCTGTGTCCCTAACAAAGGACTTTGCTCTGCAATTCCCAAACAGCACCAAAAACATCACATGAGGAAGGAATGAGAGATAGTTTACAGAAATCTTTAACAGAGTTTTACAAGGGGGGTTCAATTATTTACTCCAACTGACCCCAAAGCCATCAGCAAGACAACATACCCTTATCATGCAGCCTCCACGCTGTTTCCAACTTGTTTGGTGCCTGTTTGTTATATAAGACACTTTTGGCCTGCTTTCTGTTTTTAGCAAATGACAATCATGACACACACACACACACACACACACACACACACACGAGCACATTGCTCTCTGGGTCGGGGGCATAGAAGAGTATATAGTTTAAGATTACAGCTTTGCATCAGCTTAGGTTGTAAACACTGATTACATGGAAAAATCCAAGGTAAGGTGGGTTGGTTGTTGCATTGTACTCTTAAAGGTAGGTTAAGCAAACAGGCAGAGTATAGCAAGATATCAGACTAAGTGACCTCAAGCTGGATTATTCACTTGGCTGTGAGTTCCAGCAAAAGCTGCAGTCTCTTAGAATATACGAGACATTTTCGTGGAACCGAATCACAATATAATGGGCAGGGAGCATCTGTCTCTCCCAGGCCTTTCCTGTCTACTTCATCCTTCAAGCTCTAACAACAAATCCAAGGAGTGGCCTGGATTCATAGGAACGGGCTGTGTGCTTGCTCTTATTAACTGATGGTGTGGACCATTCTTTGAGCATTCAAAAAGAGCCTTTCCTTGTCTTGTTCTCCCATGAACACCCTGCTCGTACATGGAAAGTAGTTTCAGGACACCCTGGAACAGGATAGCACACTTCTCTCCTTTAGGAAACATTCCAGCGTCAAGGGAAAACAGAAATTATGGGACTTGGGTCTGGGGTTTCTCTTTTTCCACATTTCTCAGGGATACTCAGCCCCCACTGCAGGGCTCTCAGTCCCTCATCTTATGCTAAAATGCTGGAGGGTGTGAGGGGGTATTTGCTCTTTGAACCAAGCCTTAGAAATTTCTGTTACAATACTGTAACTGAAGTCGCCAGCAAGGCAGCAGGTTTCTATGGCAACTGTGCTGCAAAGGCTTCACATTAGAAACCCTTCCACACAGCCATCTGCCTCTTGTATTTCACCGAGAGAAAAACACTTCACTCTTCAGGCTACCACTTGAGAAATCACATTAGTTAGTGGAACTAGACTAGAATTAGGCAGCATTCTCTAACTCTGCTCATGATGATGAAGAAAAGGCAGTCCACCCTGTCAGCCATTTTGTTTGCATAAAATTCTCAAGAATAAAAATATAATTACAAATGGCCTTGGGAGGACATTACCAGTTTATTGAGATTCAAGGAAGCCATGCCCTTTAGTAAACAACGAAAGGAATCTGTGTGTATGCTGGTGGTGGTAGTACAAATCTCTGAGCATGCAACATCAGCACTGAAGTGGCTGAGACCAGCAAAACACAATCTGGAGACCAACCTGGGTTAGTGTCTGAAACTGAAAAAAAGTCTGTCTACAATCTTGTAGCTAAACAATCTAGGAATACAGAAAAATATCATTTATATAATGCCAGGTCTATTTGAAAGAATTAGTTCTAGAACAACTGGTCATTTATTAGGGCCACGCCTAGTCATTTTAAATATCTATCAGATTATGCTGAGGAATATTTATCCTACACTCCTAATGTTTTCTTTCACATAAAAGGGTACTTATGGATAATGTACACATTGCCTCTGCACATATTCCTTCATGGCAGGGAAGGCTTACTTGATCAGAGAGTTTAGAAAGAGATATGTATTATTCAGCATTTTTCTTCTCCCACAGAAATCTTCAGTTCTCCTACCAGGGGTGGAGCGTCCGTCTGTTGTGTCTGTCCGGCTCTCAATTCTTACAGTCTTACTTCAATACAGCCAACAAACAAGTGAACAATAAAAAGGGTAGACACGGGAGCAAGAGGTTCTGGGTACGTCCTGCTGTATAGATAACTATTACAAGTACATAGTTCAAGGAGAGCTGAGAAATGTGGTTTAGGTCTGCCTGCACACAGGATTCCTGTTACTTAGGAAAAGTACACTGGGACAATCTAAGTGCAAGGACTGCAGTGTATGTTTATGTTGATGTCTGGTGGAGGAGTTCTGGCTGTGTGTGCCTCAGGAATGTGATTCCTTGCCAAGAGCCATCCTTGTTATAAGAAGAAATATTTCATAATACTTTTGAGAAAACACTTTCAGAGTGACTACTCTTTGTTTGGAATGAATGCTTAATAAGCCAACTTTTGCGGTTTTCTTTGAGGGTGGTTTGGGACAATACTCCCTCAGTATCTGAATTCATGAGACTACAGTCGCCCACTCAGTTTACAGAATTAGGTTTCACACCTTTTAAAAAGTAGTTAAAATTGGTACATTGTAAACACTGATGTTATTAACCCCTTCAAAAAAAGAATAAACAATGTGTTCAGGCATCTTTATACTCCCATAAACCTAAATCATAGATTTTAGTTAAGATTATAAGAAAGCTTTATTGAGCTTCGCAGGATAAAATAATTCAGTTCTCATTTAATAACAAAGAATCACATGGGGGAAGAACATTCACCAAAAGCATAATATTTTTGCTATTTATGTCTGTCAGTATCCCAAATCATTAGGCATAATTCTTCCAGTGTTCTATCTGTTGACCTTTTCTACTGCTGAGATTAAAATGCTATTACCAAAGCAACTTGTAAATGGAGGGGCTTATTTAGAGCTCGCAGATCCAGAGAATTAGGGTCCATGATGGTGAGAACAAGACATAGTGGCTGGAGTAGAACTGGGAGGTCACACCTTGAAATGTCAACAGAAAGCAGAGAGAACACACTAGAAACAGAGCGTGGGTTTTGAGACGCTAAAGCCCGCATCAAGTGACACACTCCCTCCAGCAAGGTCACACCTCCTCAAGCCTCCCCCAAAGTGTGAACAGCTGGTGACCAAGTAAGTATTCAAAGGTCTGAGACTAACCAGGAACATCTTAATTCCACAGGTAATTGCTGCTGTGGACATTTGCTGGAAGCTCGGCTGTGCCTCTTGCCTGAACTCCACTGGTTATGCATAGAGCCCTCCACATATTGGGTTTCCAGATTAAAATAGATAGTAATCAATCAGTGATATTCTGATGGCTCATCAATTTTTTTCTGCATGTTTCTTTCTGTATAAGAGGTTCTTTTAATCTTTACATTAAAACAAAAACTGTGGCTCAGGTAACATTATGGTTTGAACAGTGGTGCAACTTACAACATACTCATTTGTTGAAGCCTTTTCTTCAGTCTTCAGAGAGTAAGGCTTTGGAAAAATGATTAGATCAAGAATGCTCTGCCCTAATCAATGGGCTAATCTACTAGCAAATTCATATCTGCTGCTGTTACTAGGAGGTGGTAGAAACTAAAATGTAGGGCCTTGTTGAAAAAAGTATCCCGCCAGATGCATGACTCTAAATGAGATCTGCTTTTCCTGACTTTTCTTCTCACCCACTCTCTTTCTATTAATCAATTTATTTACTCACTTTACATCTGCATTGCAGTCCCTTTTTGTCCTCTTCTCTTAGCCCTACCCTCACAAATCTCTCCTCCCCTTATCACCCCTCCCCTTCTCCTCAGAGAAAGGGAAGGTGAACTTGGGTACCACCATGCTCTGGGAGATCAGTTCTCAGCAGGACTAAATACATCCTCTCCCACTGACACCCAGTCAGCAGAACAGCTAGAGGAAGGGGATCCAATGGCAAGCAAATCCGCCAGAGACAGCCCCTGCTCCAATTTTTAGGGGTCCTACATGAAGACAAAACCTGCTTGCTTATAGAACCGAGGACCATCTGCCCAGGGGTGGTTCCACCCACAATGGGATGGGCCTTCCAGAATCAATCACTATTTAAGAAAATGTCCTACAGAATTGATTGAAGCCTGATATTACAGAACCATTTTTTCAATTGAGGGTCACTCTTCTGATGACTCTAGCTTGATGTTAACGTATAACTATGCAGCACAGCACAGTAATACTATTCAGAATGTTTTGTATTATTGTATAGTATAGATTTCATGGTTTTAAAATAAATTCTTGAGAGAGTATTACAAAGATATATAAAGAAATATAATTTCATATACAATGGCAAAGACATTAAACTACAGGTTGTAATTAAAAAACACTGAGACAGCTGGAATTTTCAAAAGAAATATAAAATTTGTGGTTTTTATTCCCTTAAACCAATGACTTAGTTTAATGTGAACTGAATATTGCTGCAATGGGTTTTAGTATATTTTAAATAGTATCATTTTTTATTCTAATATTCTTTAATGCCCACCTGGATAAAAGGCAGTTAGAATTTTATATCATCTTATGCTTAACAGTGTTTTTAAACTTAGATTAATTTTTATTAAAAGGGTACAGGTGAGCTTATTAGCATTTATATGATAAAATAAATATGTAAAATCTTATTAGACATTTTATAATGTTATTTTATAAATGCAATTACATGCAAACACTGCCATAATAAAGGTACAGAAGGATTGAGAATATCACATGTGACCAGGATTCAGTTATTTTGTTCATATATACATATCCACTAGTCTACTTAGCAGACTTTTGGCTTAAAATTAAGGTATAAAAGCACCCATTTCATGTGGAGTTTTCACTGTATGATAATCGCAATAGTTAACTTTCTGAATGGTGACTCCTAGCACTTCTACCGGAAATGGCTCCTTTTCCAAGCAATCTTCCAGAATGTTCTCTCTCCTACCATCTCCTGCTCAGTGGTGTTCAAGCTGTAGTTCAGGATTCTGTCACGAGGTGGCACTAAAGCACCCCATTTTCAAATCTCTGCAAAGAAGCTTCTGCAAGGTGCAGGAAAATGTGACGTCGCTCTTAAAACCAGCTTATAAAGAGAATGATTCTAATTCTTTTTGGAAGGCATAAAGATGATATTATGTGTATAAGAAGCTGTAACATAGAGCCTTGGGAGAGTGGTGGGAGGGATTCTAGGAAACCTGCATGAAGTAAGCCAAGAGAGGATGGCGGTCTGTTCCAGGGAGGACCCCTGCACAGTGAGGACATTTACACTTATGCTGAGAGAGGAAGAGATTAGTCAGTGAGTACCCACGAGGCTTGCGGTCATCAACAAATGAAATGGCTCTGGTATACAAATGAAGTTTTCTGAAAGCTCTAGAAACACAGTTGCCTCATTTGTTATTCTGTGCAAAAAAAAAAAAAAAAAAAAAAAACGCAAAACACTCCTCCTTTACCTTTTCTTAGTCTTCATTCTGGCCTCATGACCTATAAAGCGCACCCGCACACAGATCCAAGCTCCTTACGTAAGAGCAAACGTGATGTACTCATGTCTCTGATGCTGAATTACTTTGCTTAATCTAACAATTTTCAGATCCATCCATCTTGTGAACATTTCCCGGGGAGGGCGATAGCGAGGACAATAGAATGCATGTCACATGAAAAGGACAAAGGACATAAGTGCATCGTGAAAAGATAAGCAAAGGAGTTGCTTTTTTTTTTTTTAAGGAGGAGTAACAAATGAGACAAAACAATTCATTCTCTGTGTTTCTATGTCGGGAATGGGAACAGGATGACATGGTTCCTGGGACAGGCCCAGCAGGTATGGGCCCCCACGAGTATCGATGGCTGCCCTAGGCATGAGACTTGTTGTATAATGTACATATTTTCAGGTTCCTCTGAGGAATGTCCTCTCTGTTAATATTAATGACTCCATGATAATCAGAGACAACACCGGTCTGGGTGGGGAAGGTTTGGCTGATGCCTCAGCAAAATGGTAAATACTGGGACCTTCAGGACAGCCCTTAAGGATGTGAAAAAGAACTCTTAAAACATGGGTTCAAAATATATCATTTCTCAACTATGCAAAATATAAGGATGCAATACTAATTGTATGAGCTTCATGGATCTAAAAGAACAGAGGCAGCTACACAGTGAGTCAGCTTGTCGGGAAGATACAAAGAGGCACATACAAAGGCAGGCATATTCCTGGGTTAAAAGTCAGCCTGGGACAGAGTAAGGATAGGCCCATGTGTGGTAGAAATGATAATTTCAGGATGGGGTCCCACCAAGCTATCTTTAAAAAAAATTTTTATAAGATAGTCTCTGTATTTACATTTGAAATGTTATTCCCTTCTCCCACCTTGCTCCCCCCCCCACTTGTCTTCACAAAGGTGCACTCCCTCCTAATCACCCTCTCCACCTCAGTGCCTTGTCATTCCCCTACACTGGGAAAACATGCCCTCCCTGGACCAAAGGTCTCTTCTCACATTGATGTCAGACACTGCTGTTCTCTGCTACATAGGCAACTGGAGTCATGGGCCTCTCAATGTGTGCTCAATGGTTGGTGTTCTAGTCCATGGGAGCTGTGAAGGATTTCGTTGGTCGATAATGTTGTTCTTCCCGTGAGGCTGAAACCCCCTTCAGCACCCTCACTGGGGTCACAGTCCTCAGTCTGATGGTTAGCTGCAAGCATGCTCGGCTGCATGACTCTGGCAGAGCCCCTGAGGAGGCACCCCTATCTGGTTCCTTCGAACAAGCACCTCCCAGCATCAGAGATAGTGCTTGGACCCCCCCACCCAGCTATCTTATAGTCTGTGTTTAACAGTGGCAGGCAGATCTCTGAGTTCTTTTGCAATGTTAAAAGAAAATGTGCGCTTGCTGTTTCAGTCTCTGTAATTGTATCCGAGCTTTGCTCAGGTGATTTACAGGGCCTCTCGCTCTCCTGGTTCCTACATCCCTTCTGCCTCTTCCTCTGTAGAATTCCCTGGAGCTCCAAAGGGAGGGATTTGTTGGAGATGTCGCACTTAGGAATGAATAGTCCAAGATCTCTCTCTTTCTGCATTATTTTTGGCTGATTCTCTACTTGTTCCCATCTAAAAAGCAGGGTTTTTTTTTCTATGTTTTAAATCTAAGGCAGATATCGTGAAAAGAATTTAATTTCTGTCTCTTTTGTGAAGAAACAGTCATCTGCACCAGTGAAGAAAAAAAAAACTCATTTTATATTTGAAGGTCTTGTAAGATCAGTGCAACCATAGTCATCTGAACAATCAAATTCCACACAAGTTTCATCTTACTAGGAAGATGGAAGTGACTTTGAACTCACCCGGTGAGCTGCCGGAGAGGTTATACTTTGGGAAAAAAGGTGTAGTGTTTGCACAGCATCGGCTCTTGAGCATCTAGTTATGTTTCTATATTTATAGGAATATGTTGGACCCATAACACAGGTACAAGTGCAGAAGTGCCCAGATTATGAGTTGCCCAGCAACATCATACCGTAATTCTGGCTCTCGGCTGCCTCCCTAGAAGACAAAACTTTTCTTTGGACACTAATAGTTCATTCCTTTATCAGCTATATTTTTCTTGCTATTTTCTCCTCTTCCTCATTCTTCTTCCTTTTTTTCCCTTCCATTCTCAACTCTATTCCTCCTTCAAAGATTCCAAAGAGATGCTTCTACATTCCCTGTTTTCATTCTCTTCTAGCCCTGACTCTAAGTCATTATCCTACTGTAACTGCTCTCTGTCCATAGGACAGCAATGAACATCTTCTCCAAGGAAGCTACGACTGAAGTTACTAAGTTTGAATCATGTATTTAAATATATTAGCATACTAATTTGATCTCTAATGACTTTCCAAAGTAGGCATTTCAGGAAGCCTATTGACTTTCTTCTTTTTAGTCACCCTTCTCTCATACACTACATCCCTACTGCAGCCTCCCCTTTCTCCATTTCTCCCAGTCTCTTTCCCTACATCTCTCCTTTTCCCAAAATCTACTCCTCCTCCTTTTCGAAGGATATCAACCTAACATGGCATAATAAGCTATAATAAGACTAGGCATAAATCCTCATCTCAAGGCTGGAAAAGGCAACTCAGTGGAAGGAAAAGGGACCCAAGAGTAGCAGCCTGCTTCTTCAACAGCAGATCTTGGACAGCTTCCCAGACTCAGAAGCGTAGTATACTGGGTACTAACCCAAGCTGTTCCACTCCCTGACTGTGCCGCTTTGAACAAAGACATCACTTTCTCTGTCTCAGTTTTTCATTCATAAGTGAGGATTCGCCACATTTCCTACTCTGTGAATACATAGTAAGCACTAAATGATGGTATGTCTTATTTATGAAGTACTTTTCAGTGTACTGGAAAGATGCTCTTCCCTGGGTTCAAGTCTCAGCTTCCAGTGGTTGCCTCAAAATCCTCTGTCACAGCAGTTGTAGGTGACCTGCTCCTCTTCTAGCTTTGTAGGCACCGCGTACACATGGAACACACAAACACATCTGGCACAATGCCAGTGCATATAAAATAAAATGAAAACAAATCTTTAAAGATTTATTTATGTATGTTAGTACACCGTCGCTGTCTTCAGACACACCAGAAGAGGGCATCGGATCCCATTACAGATGGTTGTGAGCCACCATGTGGTTGCTGGGAATTGAACTCAGGGCCTCTGGAAGAGCACAGGCAGAGCTCCTAACCACTGAGCCATCTCTCCAGTCCAAAAATATGTCATTAAAAAGAACTTTGCACATAGCCATCATAAAGTCATTTTTCTCCTTATTGGTCATTTCTAACCTTACAACCCCTATGGCACAAACTGGTGTTTGCAGTCAATGGACTTTGAGGTATGCTATTAAAGACACTGTAGGTTACAAAACGGAATGTTTAGTTTTTGCATATACATGCATGTATTTTCATAGAAATACAAAAACTAAAGAGAAAACTCATGTAGAACATTATACACACATACGCATCAGAAGAGTCTCTGATAGGCCTGTTACCTACTTACTGTTCCATGTTGTTTGTAAGCATAATAAACATCTACTGAGCTGGCAACTGTACAAAATAGTAAATAGTCAAATGGGGAAACAAGCATTCTCAGGTACAGCAACATAAAAGGCATTGTCATTTAGAATGGGAAATATTCTTTAAAAATATTTATTTCATTTTACATATATGAGTGTTTGCCAACTGGTATGTAAGTGCACCTCACCTGGACACCTATAGAGGTCAGAGGCGGGTGTTGCATTCCCTGGAACTGTGAGTTGCTTTGTAGGTGCTGGGAACCAAAATATGGTCCTCTGCAAGAGCAGCAAGGGTTCTCAACCACTGAACTACATCTGTATTTCCCGAGAACAGGGAATATTTTTGAAGCTTACAAAGGCTGTCAGGATAAGAAGAGATCTTCCAGAGGCAACAGAATTTTCCTTCAATGTCAGCCTATATCAATAACCATTACTTTGCATTGATTTCCTGTTAACTGGAATAAAGGAAGCTACTGGGTTTTTGGCTGTATATTCTTCAAAGACATGTTGAAGTTCCACTTCTAAGTGCCCATCAATGTAGTCTCATTATGAGTTATAATGTTAGATGAGGTCAATATGGTGGGACTTAAGTTCACTCTGCCTTATGTCCCTATAAGATGAAATACCGTTGACACGGAAAGGTACATCTAGAGCATTGGATGGTAGGGGCATAAATTAGAATGATGTCCCTGCAAAGAAGAAAGATCAACAATTCCTGACAACCAACAGTCCCCAGGGAGAAACAAAGGATCCTTCTCAGAAACTCAAAAGTAACAGGACTGTTAATACGTGTGTTTGCGATGTTCAATTATTACAACTGTGAAGGATTACATTTCAGTCATTTTAAGACACATATTTGTGATTGTTTCCTTTTTTTCTTTCTATGAGCTGTAAGACTGTAAGCATTATGTAAAAATCAGAAGTAATCATATTGAAGACTTATATTTACTTAGGAACCACAGAGCCCGTGTACAAATCTAAGTTTTATCCATTCACCAGATTTACGCTCACTCTGCCTCAGTTCTCCTCAATTTAAAATCAGATACCAATAGCCACTCCATGCTGTTGTTATGATTAAAAGAGAATGTACAGATTTAACAGTTATAAGAGCATCAAGGCCTACGGAAATTATAAGTCTTAACAACTTTCATTTTCATTCCCAAATGAAATATCATTTTCATCATGTAGATTGATATATATTGACATGCATTAACTTTTATAGTATGCTGTCCATAGTAGTGGTCTGAGAATAGTTTATAAAAACATCATTATCTTATTGTACCATTCTGTTTCTTAAAGATATAATTCATTTTGTCTACTAGTATGTCTACATTAATAATGTTAATGTTTCTTCATGAGTAATAGAGTTTAAGGTATATTTTACAATTTGATTTTTTGTGGTGAAAAGAAAGGTGTATATTTAGAATTAACCATCTGGACTCAGTTTAGATGATCCCAATCTTGTTGGCAACATCTAGAGCATCATAATCTGAAGCCAAGCGAACATACGCCTTCTTCTCTCCATCAGGCCTTATCAGGGCATTGACTTTGGCCACATCAATATCATAGAGTTTCTTCACGGCCTGTTTGATCTGGTGCTTGTTGGCCTTGACACCCACAATGAACACAGCGTGTTGTCCTCTATTTTTTTCATGGCTGACTCAGTGGTCAGTTGGAATTTGATGATAACATAGTGGTCCAGCTTGTTTCTCCTGGGTTCACTCTTTCGAGGATACTTCGGCTGCTTCCTGAGCTGCAGTCTTGGGCCACCGAAAAGTGGGTGATGTTCGGATCTTCTTCTTTTTGTGACTGTGGACGCCTTTCATCACTGCCTTCTTAGCTTTCAAGGCCTTTGCTTTGGCTTCGGCTTTGGGAGGGGCAGGAGCTCCTTCTTGATTTTTTTTCATGTATTCCTCACTTTTGTCTATAACAAGAGAATCCCTGATTTGGAAGTTACAAAAATAAGACCAAGTATCCCCAGACCTTCATAAAGAAAAGCAAAGCAGACATAACAGCTAAGGGAACTAGGAAACAGATAGTTTAGAACTAGTTTTTCTATCTGTTTGACAGTCCAAGTGGTAGACCATCAGCCAGGGATGTTAACAATTCTCAAGAGATGAGCAGTTACATCTCTCAGATAGTCCACATTGTTAGCAGTCTGAGTATATACCCACTTTCCTGGGTTTCATTGAAGTATATTAAGTGAAATGAGTTTCTCACCGAATTCTTCCAAAACAAAGGCTATTTAATTGTCATTAGCCCCCTCTGTTTATCCACCCAGTTAATCTAGCAATGACGCTAGAGGGGAGGGAAGGCGAGACACAGTATAAACACTACCCAGCACTCAAGCACTGTAGTCTCCCCTGAGATCTGGTATAAAAGCAGAGTCCCATTTGGTCCAGGGCCCTGGGAACAGCCACAGAATATGATCTTGCTCATTAAAGCATAGAAAATAAGAAAATGAATATGTGCATTATAATAGCTCTAATAGAATATATGCATGCAAAAAGGCTTATTTTAGTCCTCTAATAGAAAATACATATGAAAGAAGGCTGTATTTCAGTTACTCTAATAGAACATATACATGAGAGGAAGCATATTTTATTTGTTCTAATGCAAAACATGTAAAGAGACACACGTTCAAGTTTCATGCCAAAATGCTAATGTCTATTTGTTCTTCTTTATCCCTCCAAATAGATTAAACAGACAAAAAACAATCCACATTTCATATGGTGATTTTTTACTTTTGAAATAAAACTGCAACGACATTTATTAAGAATAAACCCCCAAAATTCTTGTTAATGATCATCACCAGACAGGAAGGAGGTTACTATAATTACAAAAAGAAAACAAACAAACAAACAAAAACCATTGAATAAGTTTCAAATATATTTGTGATCTTTATATCTTAATGTGAGAATTTAAAGGCATCACAATATTTACAAGTCTGTAATGCTTCATACAGAGCAATGTCTGCGTGAATTTTGTTTGTTTTTCAGTTAGTGAACCATGTATTTGTGACTGATTAGCCAGAAATTAATGAAAAATATGGATTTGAATTTTCCTCCTACTTAGTTATATTTTTACATAATTTTATTGTATGTATATGAGAGCTTTTCTTGTATGTGTATAAGTGTCCCACAAGTCTGCTTATTGTGTAGAGAGTTTGTGGATTGAGAATTAATTTAATATATAATCCTGTTTAAAATGCTACCAGGCTTTGGAGTCATGTTTGTGTCCAGAGGTGGAGGAATGGAACACGCCGGGGAAGTTATATCCACCCAGGACAGAAGCAACAGGGTGGGCGGAGTGAACCGCCTGGGAAGGAAACCATATGTAGAGGGTGGCTTGCAGATCGAGTGACAGAGTTCGTGCAATTGGCTCCACACTAGTGTGGCCTCCACAGTGTGAGACCACGGGGCGCCAATAAAAGGTTAAGCCATTCATTTAATGTTTATCGAAACAATTGAATACAATACATAAACATCCTGACATATTATGCAAGTATAAAAATCAACAAGAAGATTTTTTGCTTCAGTGTAGTAATGTGCAGAATAAATTGAGATATGGAAAAGGGGGTGTGGAAAAATGTGTTGAGCTATTGTTGTCCAACAGAAGTAATAAGCACTAAGTATCGTGGAGTAGGATTAGATGAAATTAAATCTTCTTTTCTTCTATTGTACTCACCACAGTTTAGATATTTAGCATTAGCAGGTAGTTAGTAAATAATTTTTGGACAAGATAGATACTGAAGACTTTCATCTCTGTAGAAATGTTATCAATATTAATTTATATATGTGACAATTTTCACCCATTAAAAGAGAAAAGTGGTATTATATTTGTGCATATTTTAGTTGGAAAGTTAAAGCAATAACCAATCAATGCTACCAGTAATAAGACGGAGGACCCTCTAGATATGGAAACTAATCATGTACAACTCTGTCTTAGTTTATTTTCCTGCTGCCCTAATAAAAATATCCTGACCAAAGGAATTTAAGGAATAAAGTATTTATTTGGCTCACAATTCCAAGTTATAATGCATTACTGTGGAAAAGTTGAGGCAGCCAGAACTTGAAGCAGCTAATCACATTACATCTATAGCCAAGAGCAAGGAGCAATGAATTCAGACATGTATGCAAGGATTCATCTCAATTTCTCCGCTCTTATAAAATCCAGGATTCCTAGCTCAGAGAATGATGCTATCAACAATGGTTGGTAGTTCTAAATAATCAACAGATATGCCTGCAGGCTACCCTAATCTAGACAACCCCTCACTGATACTCCTAGGTGACTTCAGATTGTGTCAAGTTGACAACTAAAACTAACCCTCACACTCTTAAAAACAGAATTCACATTGGTGAGCTACCAATGCAATCATTGTAAGCATCTCTAATTTCTAGTATGAGCAAAACATTTTCTCCTAAAAGGAAATCAGCTTTTAAGAAGTGGCTGATCATATACTATTTGTATAAATAATGTGTCAATTAAGCCTAAAGTAAACTAAACTACAATAAGTCCTTTAAAAAACAAAAAGCTAAAACAAAGAAATCCCCACATCCCCAAAAAATTAGAACAATTTGAATATCAAATGACTAAAATAGATTAAGCATTCAATATAGAAACAGCAACAACTAATAAAGATAATTAACAAATATACCAATTTAGTTTCCTTTGCAGGACAGGGGAAAAAAGAAATTCACTGTTTTTAAAGTTGAAAATGTCATTGAAGAGACCATCCAGAGACCGCCTCACCAGGAGATCCACCCCCCATATGCAGCCACTAAACCCAAGCAATATTTCTGATGCCAAGAAGTTTTTACTGGCAGGAACATGATATGGATGTCTCCTCAGAGGCTGTGCCAGAGCCATACTGATACAGAGGAGGATGCTTGCAGCTAACCAACAGACTGAACACGGGGACCCAAATGAAGGAGCTACAGAAAGGACTGAAGGAGCTGAAAGATTTTGCAACCCCATTGGAAGAACAAAATAATCAACTAACCAAACCCACCACAGCTCCCAGGGACTAAAACACCAACCAATGAGTTCTCGTGGAGAGACCCATGGCCCCAGTTGCATATATAGCAGAGAATGGCACTTTCTGACATCAATGGGAGGAGAGGCCTTTGGTCCATTGAAGGCTCATTTTCCCAGTGTAGGGGAACACCAAGGTGATGAGGTGGGAGAGGGTGGTTGGGAGAGGGAGCACCTTCATGGAGGCAATAAGAGGGTGAGTGGGGATGGGATTGGAGGAAAGGGGGTAACACCTGAAATGTAAATGCAGAGACTATTCAATTTTTAAAAATTAAAAATGTTGCAAAAATTTTTTTCCTTCGTGTTGTCCTTTGTATGCTAATACACTTGCCTATTACTAAGGAATAGAATAATTTACAGGAGAAGCTCAGCTAATGACTACAGAATAAATTACAGAACTGGAACATCAACTACAATAAGTCACAAAGATAGATTTTTGTTTGTGTAGTTTGTAGCAATGTAAAGACTTAAATAAAAATTCTCTTTTGGCTGCTTCCACACAGAATTTTCATTTCTACATAATATCATAATGTACTTCGTATTTAGTCTTGGCAGTAGCTCTTTATACTGGAACTCTTCCCTTTTCTACCTAGAATTTTAGAAATCTCTGTAGGATGAGTTTCTATCAACTCCCTTCATCCCTACATTTCCACTCTCCCCACCCCCATCCCTACATCTCCACTCAATGATGCTCTTGGTGCAGTTCAACTGTCTGCCACAAGATGGCACCAAATGAACCTTATTATAGGAAAACCACTGTCTTGTTTTTTTACCTGCATAGGACTTGAAAGCAAGTCCTATTTTTATTTGTCAGGGAAGAAAAGAACCAGTAAGAGGTGGGGAGAAGAAGGGAGAAAGTAGTAAGTAAACAGTCGAATATATAAGCAAGGTACAATGATTCATCAGTATATCAATGCAATTCACTATTTTGTGGTTAAAATTTTAACTGAAATACAGAAATAAAACACACATTGTGCTTGTATATCATATAAGGAGAAAAACTACCTCAATTATGACCTAGCTCATAGTTCTACAAACAGAATAACTTTAGCACTGTTCAAAAATACCTTTAATGAATGCAAACTTATTTCAGCACATCCATGGGATGAAATATCAGGTAGCCCCAGCCTTCCTGCGAAGTACTGTGTAGGGAGAAGGTGTTCTTCTGTGCAGTGCAGATGGAAGGTAATGAAGAAAGAATGGGGTTGTCAAAAGTGAGGTCATGGTAGCTGTGTCTGTCATGTCCCTGAGATGGGTTGAATGGGAGGGGATGGAAGGCAGCCTGTCAGGACCATACAGATAGAAGTGAGTGTTGCCTGGTGATTTTTTTCTTTCTGGGCATAAAAAGATGCCATCTTTGTCTCTGTAGCCATGGCAACCAGAGAAGAACAATACATTGCTATTCAGGCCCTTAGTAATGGTAATGTAGCTATTGTCATCCCCTAGGGAGGGTCTGTAGACCCTGGTCCAGGATTCTAGGTATAATTTCTCTTCTAGTGCAAATTATCTTACAAGATACTGGGGTATTTGAGATAAATAAAAGACTGATTAAAAGTAACATTACATAATGCAGTTTTCATGAGGTCACTATTCTTAATTGGAATGGATTTGCTGTGAAAGTAACCCCTTACCTCTGCTTTGTAAGAAAACCCAACACATTCATTGATCTCATCAAATTTAACTTTGATGAAGTTCTTCAAATATAGGGTCTTCCTCACATATAGGGTCTCAAATAGACTTTGTTACTTCAGGTAAGGGTCCTTCTCAGACAACAAAGTGCATTTTCAATTATTTTTAAGAAAATGTCAAGTAGACATGAAAGTCATACCTGGCAATTCTGAAACAATTTGTGCATCAAAATATATAATAATTGAATAATTCTAACAAAAATTGGAGCTTGAGTCATATTGATAAATGTACTAATAAATATATTTTAAATAGGAGAAAAGTGAAAAGTTTACAATAATTATTCTAGAAGGGTTAGTGGTATAGGAAATGACAGATGTTTTAGTAATAAGTGATTCAGGTAAAATCCCTAAAATGGAAGCTCTAGTGTTTTATCTGCACCAAATCACACAGCAGTCACTGTGTTACCATGGTAACCATGCTAGCAAGAAGAGCCGGAGAAAAACAAGTCACCACCGTAATTTGTTTTCAGTATGAGATAAGATCCCATGTAAGCTGACATGATGCACAGTAATTAACCCCATGTGTTCCTGTATCCCTTATACATTAAACACTGCTGGAAGCCTCAGTAATACGTATATTAATGTATAAATAAAACCCAAATGTTATTTCCCCCTCCTTTACCTTCTGTCTCTCCCTCTCCCTCCCTTTTCTCATGCTCTCTTCCTGTCTCCTGTTCTAAGATTCCCAGAAATTCATAGAGACGAATTGCTGAAGGACTTTTAAAAAAGTAAAATAAAAAGAACGGCCATACAGATAATACATTCAATTCTGAAAGTATATACATTTTAAAAAATCTTTTAGAAAATACTTTTTACAGGGCTTTACAGATGGCTCCTCAGTTAACTGCAAACATTGCTCCCGCAGAAGACTCAAATTTGGTTCCCAGACTCCAAATCAGGTGGCTAGTAACTGCCTCTAACTCCAGCTCCTGGGAATCAATGCTTCTGGTCTCCGTGAGCACCTGCACTCATGTGCACAGACATGATTAATCATTTAGAAAAACAAATAAGGTTCTTGCAGAGATGATCTAATGGATTGACTCCAGGACACTTTTTTTTTTTTTTTTTAGTTACCACACATTGCCAAGAATCTAAAAGGCAAAACAAAAGCACAAGTAGCTACAATCACCTTTCCATCACCTGAGACTTTTAACTCCACATGCCCTTCAATAACTACTATCAAACATTTGGCTGCTGAAAATGCAATGAAAGGGAAATATATCACAAGTGTAATTTAAAAGTTACCAGGATGTAGATGTACCCTAAGGGTAAAATACCCTGGATTTGATGCACAGTAATGAAAAGAAATATTGGTATTGATAGTTGTACCAGAAAGTGTGAAATAGTTAGCAATAGTCTTCCCTGTGATATCTATCAAAACACTGAACATTAAAAAACAGAAAATAAACATCAAAATAGAAGACAGCATATCTATGAGTTTCAAGGAAGCATTATTAGACTGTTTTCCTTTAGCTATTCTATAGATATAATGTGACTACCACAAAATTACTAACACACATGTTCTTTAAAAAATAATCAACAATTTGGGCTAATTCCTAAATTCCTGTGGAAATGCAACGGCCTATTATATGAAATAGCATTGTAAAAAGTCAAGTCAAAGAAAAAACAGTCTGATTTCAGGAATCCTTATAAACACAAAGTACTCCAAAATTAATACTGGCATCAAAGTATAAAAAGGAGATCAAAGGCAAAGAATAAAGGATTCAGAAATAGACAGACCTTACACATTTGACCACCAATCTTTGAAAATTACACAAAGGGAATTCAGTGGAGGATACACAAGATAGTCTTTGCAGGAAATGATGTTGTAGCAACTGGATGCTCATATGCAAAAATGTAAACTTAAATCGATATATTATTTCACAGACAGAAGTCAGCACAATACACAAGATAGATCTTAATATAAAACTCAAAGTGTGACTTAAGAGACTGGCTCATTGAGTTACAGTCATCCCAACATTCATGTGAAATAAAGTCAGCTTTGCTACACACAGACCACAATTCCAGGGCTATGGACAGAGACAGAAGGAGCACTGATACTTGCCGACTGCTAGTGGCCTAGTTATAGGCTCAGTGAGAGATGAAGGCAGAGAGGGAGAGAACAAGGCTTCTCTGGCCTCCATTCACAGTCATCAGTGTACACAGCTGCACACACACATGCATATGCACTACACAACACACATCTCTCTCTCTCTCTCTCTCTCACACACACACACACACACACACACACACACACACACACCACACACACACACACACACACACACACACACACACATTTTAAGACAGTTTAAGAAAAAAAACATCTCAATGCTATAAAGAAGGTAGCAGAAAGTCGAGGAGCAAATCCTATTCATTTTGGTCTATGTGAAGATTTCACAAATAAGACACCAAAACAGCAAACTGAGAATTTCCTCAAAAGTGAACACTCTGACTCTTCGAAATACACAGCTGAACGAGTTGAAAAGCATATTTGCAACTAGGATAAAATGTCTGAACATCATCCAGTTGTTAGAGGATTCGTAGAGTATAGAATATTGGGCCAAACTCAATAAAAACAAATGCAATTTCCCTAAGTAAATTCTGAGAAAGATGTAAGCACAGACTCTGCGAGAGATACAAACATATGAAATAACTACATGAAAAGAAATCGTACACTATTAATCACTAAAGAAATGCTAAAACGCCAACCCGTGATGATAAGTGACTCCATTCTAGGATTACATCCAAAAATGAAAAGGCTGGATGGAAATGAGCACTGGCAAGTTTATTGAGGATGAAATTCTCCTACACGGTTGGCAGCAATAAAAAAAAAATGTACAATCATTCTGTGAGCAGTTTGATAATGTTTTTCCCCAATGTCAATCTTACAAGTATTCCACGATGATCCAGCCCTTGAACTCTTGAAATAGTCATCCTTGGGAGAGGGGGAAACAAAGTATATGTCTGTTCCAGGAGAATAGAGACCGGGAAAGCTGCAGAAATATTAACACATGAAAGAAGCCTGTCAGAACTGAAAGCCTGGAAGCCCTTCCTCACCGGGCTCCTTGTACGGAACAGGGCAAGTATGCAAAGAGCTTGCTGTATACAAATGTGGGGCCGAGCGGTCTGAAGTAGGAGAGTAAACAGTCATGGATCTTGTGGCCCAGCACCTTTCAAGCATGTGCTTTCCCCTCCATCCATTCCCTCTCTCTGGAGTGCTTTCCCTTTCTTAAAAATCTGCCTCAGAGGCTGAAGAAAACGAACAAGTGTTTAACGGAACCTGCCATCACGCAAAGACCAGAGTTCAGTTCTGAGCATTTACACCAGATGTAACTGCTGAAACTCCAGTCCCAGGGCATTAGATGATGTCTTATGTCCTCCAAGGACAACATTATATGTGTGGTACACATACAGACAAGCATGCAAGCATGGGCGCACACACACAGCATAAAATAAAAATAAATATACTGTCTCCATGTCAATTTCTAATTAGGTGTCTCTGGTCCAGTTCCTTCCCATGGAACACAGAACCTAAACCATTAAATATAAGAATGTGTATCCTGTAGTTTCCCTGGGAATCAGATTGGCACCTATAACACTTACATGAAAGAACTTATTCATTAATGTTCATAAAATACTATTTACAAAATCCTAAAGTGGGAATAACCTAAATATCTGTTCAGGCTATCAATACTGTTTGTGATATAGTATGAACTAGATCGCTGTTTTCAGTGTTCATGCATTGGAATACCAATTTAAAAGAATGAAATCCTGCTTCTGGTAGTTTGGGACAGCTAGGTATGGCCTGGCCCTACAGACAGTGGTGGAGTCACCTAGGCAACTAGCCATTTCCGATCCCAGCCTTCTGAGTAGAAAACAGCCCCATAAATGGCTTCCGTTGAGGACACAACTGCATATTTAACATTACTGGCATTCCTATCTTATCTGGAAGTACAAGGACCTTTGTGCTCCCAACACAGTGTGACTTTGAAGAGAATTCCATGAACAAGAAAGAAAAGACAAGACATTTGACATTTTTACTAACACTATACAATCATGACTTTTGTATACATTTATAAAACCTAGTATAAAAAGTGACCACTGAAGAACGTATACAAAAACTTCAAGTGGCCAAGAAGACCTTGTCATCAACTGTATATTTCAATACCCACCCGGGACATCCATAGGAACCCATGTCACAAATCAGTCCTTTCATTTTACACAGACAGAATTAATGATCACCAAGTTCTTGAAGTACTGGTCGTTGGAAACTTTTAATTTTCTTCTGACCTGATGTGAGTAAATGTCACTCTTGGCTGGAGTGACAGGAGCAGGTGACACCATCATGTTCCGGTTCTCATTCTGACTTCACACTCCTTATCTCTTAGCTTTCTTGGGATAATCAATCTTCTGTAGATCTAGGGTAGCAGGACTGAACGGTAAGTATCTCACTCTTCCGTGGGCCCAGGAAATTGGGGTTTCTCAGACCTGAGCAGCAGCTGCTTTCACAGATTCATGTGCCTCCATGTCTGACTTCCTTAGCCCTTAACGGGAAGCAGTGTTACAGCTCAACAGTCTGAGGGGTCTGAGAGCACTGTCCCTGAAGGCTTGGCATTTCTCTTAAATCAGTCTAAACATCAGGGTCTGCAATTGCTGTTTGTGGCCTTTGCATCTTCAGCTTTCTGTCCTTTCCACTTTTGCCAACTCCCCTATTTCTGTCATGGCGGCTCTCTTGATCTGCTGCTCAGCTGCCTTTTCATTTCAGCAGTTTTGTGTTACTCTGAATTGTATGATCCAATGTGAAAGCAGTTTCCATTATTTAGTCTGGAGATGCTAGAAAAGACTACTTGAGAAAAATCCTTTATTAAATACCATATTTCAACAGAGAGAAAGGCATGCCAGGACAGATCTATCTCCCACCCAACTCACCAAGCCTGAACATGTCTTTCCAACCAGCTCCTTACATGATCCAGAAAAAGATGTTAGAGAAAGATATTCAAGACAATCACAGCACACCCTAGATATACATAAAGATAAATGCCTGTGCCAGTATATTACACCTTGCATACAAATGGGACTTTGCCTTAGTTCAAATCACAGGCTTGTCTCTTTGTCACCAGACATGCCAGTCCTTCTGGTAGGCTACCAGGGAAAGCGCTCTCCCTTTGGTCTGGGTAGAAATGGTTGTAGGTTGTGTAACAGAGGATGGCCTTGTCTGGAATCAATAGGAGGAGAGGCCCTTGGTCGTGTGAAGCCTAGATGCCCCAGTGTAGGGGAATGCCAGGGTGGAGAGGTGGGAGGGTGGGAGTGGGTAGGTGGGGAACACTCTCATAGAAGCAGTGGGAGAGGGGATGGGATGGGGATTTCTGGAGGGGGACCCAGGAAAAGGGGATAACATTTGAAATGTAAATAAATACCCAATAAAAAGAAAGAAAGAAAAAGACATGGTTGCAGGGTTGTCTAGAATTTACCAGGGTTTGTGATGGCAGAATGTCTTGTACTAAGTTACTTCAAGCAGCCCTTGTAAGTGTTTCTGCTCTGGTGGAAGGGCATTCTGAGACACAGGGGCCCAGGGCCACACAACTCTGAGGTGGGACAGTATCCCAATGGAATTTTGACAGGAACCAGCATTTTACTGCAGCCATAGGTCAGCTACTGTGTTGATGGCTTTTGCTGCAGGCCACTTAGGGAGATACAGCCCTAGCTATGCCTGTGCCTTTAGGAACTCAGGCAATCTGATGTGTCATTGTGTAGTTTTCTCAAGTCATCTGCAGAGCATTCAAAATGTCTGTTGCTAGGATAAGGGTAGGACAACTAGCTATTCAAATGATTGTCTTTTTTTTAAGGCAACCTAAAAAACATGGGAGACTGTAACATCTGTTCATTAAGGAAGCAAATGATTTCATCTCCTATAACTTAGCTTATTTACAGGAAAATGAATGTCAGAAGGAGCACTTACTTAAAAAAAGAAAGTAAACATCACTGACATTTATCATTAACTATGATAGTAATTTTAACAGGTTTTAGTAACAATCAACACCTGTCCAGTGCCCTAGAGAGAAGTGTTTTTCTCACCAGATCATCCTTCTCCATTAAGGAGATATCACAGTTGCCATGGCACCAGGTTTCTATAGCAACCATGATGTGGAGGTGCATACATTAAACACATTAGAGATTCCCCACATGAGACACCAAAATGTATCAGTTAAATGTATTAGCAAGACGCTCAGTTACCAATATGTGTCAGTATCATATTAAAGAGAAGAAATCAAAGACTTCCCCTTGGAGTAGTTTAATCAAAAGCCTGGCCAATTTCGATTATCTAATTATTTTCCTATATCCTCTTTCACTCTGCAGCTTATGGGTTTTGGTTGTCTGTAATCAGTTTGTTTTATGTGTCTGAATCTGTGACTGCATAAATTCTGCCTTGTATTGTCTGTGTCTGTATCTGTGTGTCTAACAAAGGGCTCTGGCTCTGTTTTATTGAGCAGCACAGAAAGCATTACATGGGAATGTGAATAAGATACTTTGTAGAAATCTTTAATAGAATTTTACAAGAAATTAAGTCATTGATTCCACTGAGCCCACTTGACCGATAGGAAACAAAAGTAGCTATCAAACAATATCATGTTGCTTTGGTGTTTATAGCAAACATTTACATTATAAGGTTACTTTAGAGCTATTTGCTGTTTTCAGATACCCAAATATGCTCTTTGGGTCAGAGCCATAGAGAAGTAAATATCTTAAGACTAAAGCTAACTATTACCTTAGTCTGTAAAAGTTGATTGCATGGGAAATCCATGACAAGTAAGGTTGACTGTTACATTTTCATGCAGACTAAACAGGATGAATACACGGTAAGATATCATTCTTATTTATTTGTTTATGTATTACATTCCAAACACTGTTCCCCTGAGAGGGTAGGATCCTCTGGGTATCTCCTCACCCTGGCACATCAAGTCTCTGCCTGGTTAGACTCATTCTCTTCCACTGTGGCCACACAAGATAGCCCTATGTGTCTAGGACCTTGGTCCAGCTCATGTACGTTCTTTGGTTGGTAACTCAGTCTCTGAGGGAAGGATTGCACATATCATTCTTAAGTTTTAAATGATTTCAATATGTATCACTAACTTTGGCTGTGAGGTCCAGCAAAAATTCCAATCTCTTAGAATACATGAGATGTTTTCATTATAATGCATCACCACATGGAATTTTAACCAAGACATTAGCTATATCACTACTGCACATATACACAAAAGATTTTATATCCTACCACAAAAGAGTTACACAACCATGTTCATTGCTGATATATATATATGTACTATATACAATACATGTATTATATGTCCTATACAAATATGCATTTGTGTGTATATAAATGTACATATGTATACATACAAACATATGCATATCACATTAATATGCACACACACATATTAACACTATATGTATGGATATATATGAATATAAATGTGAGTACAAGGCATGGAGCTACAAAGTAGACCAAGGAAAGGAGTGGAGGGGTTAACAGAACCCATATTACATGAAAGTGCCAAGGGAAAAAGTCAGGGTAGAAGAATTTGAGCATGGCAGAGAGTGGCTGGCAAAGAGTAAAGGAGAGTAAAGATCACTCAAAGTAATACACAAAAATATCATAATGAAATCTATTAATTTGCATGCTAATTCAAAAACAAGGAAATGCATATTAAAATTTACATGTTAGTATGCATTTAACTTTTTTCCAAGATTTATTAAAAATCGATATTAAAGAGAACAACTTTAGTGAATGCTTATATGTGTAGAAAAATGCAGAGAAGATTTGACTTGGAATGTCCAGCTCCAATTGACAATCCTACAACATAAGAAAACATTGCAGAAAAGAAGGCAAAATAATTGTAGAGTCAGAGGAACAGAAAGTCTACTGCAAGATTATGTCTCCTTGATATACTTGTGAAATCTCAACAATAGGGCAACCAAAGAAAACCTGGATAATCAATGGCAATTGAAATGCTAAGATAGATGGGAAAATTGCATGGACTGCTTTAGTCTTTTCTATTTCTGGGATAAGACACCATGACCAAAAAAAGCCTACAAAAGAAAGTATTTATTTATAGCTTACAGTTTCAGAGGGTTACAGTCCATGACCATCATGGCAGAGAGCATGAGGGCAGGCAGGCAAGGCATGATGCTGGAGGAGTAGCTGAGAGATCACATCCTGAGATATAACCACGAGGCAGAGAGATGGAGACTAAGAATGGCATGATTCTTTTGGAACCTTCTCAAACAAGGCCGCAACTCTTACACCTTCCCCAACAGTTCCACCAGCTGGGGACTAAGTATTCAAATATATGAACCTATTGGGGAACATTCTCATTCAAATCACCATAGGATCTCACCCTACCTGAGGAGTTTCAGGTAACTAATCGTTGCTTATAGAAGAATTAGTTTCCCCTAGAAATGATTCCCCTAATTTGTCGTTCAATGCTAAGTGGTCAGCTCTAAAAACATACACGGATAAGCAATACTAAATGGACTTAGCAGGTTGTATTTATATATTTATCCATACATATACATGTATATAATTATGTGTTTGTGTATGTAACAATAATCAATAAGAGAAATTAAGAGAGATAGCCAATCAAAGGAAAAGGGGCATGAATTTGAGAGGGAGAAGAGGGAAAGGAAAGTGTACAATTATACTGAATTAAAAATAAATATGTTAATACAAGAAAGTATTTAATTTGGCATACGGTTTCAGAATCCAGCATGGAACAACAAAGACATGGCATCAAGAACAACTGAAAACTCACAACAGGTAAAAGGCAGAGAAAACTAATGCAAATGCTATGACTCTTTTGAAACTTCAAAGCTTACCTCGTGACACATGTCCAGTTGAGAATGGTTTCCACTAATTGGCCTGTGGATGTGACTATGGGTGACTTTCTTGAATATTAATGTAGGACGGCCCACCTTACTGTGAGCAGTATTCAGGTGTCCCTGGGCTGCATAGGAAAGCTAAGAATGGTCCTCAAGCAAACCAGAAAACAGTGCTGATCTCCTTCATCAGTCCCTGCCATCCAGTTTCTTACCTTGGTTTCCCTCAACAGTGTACTGCAACCTGCAAGTCAAAGAGCATCTCTAGGCCACCAAAGTTGCATTTAGTCAGTGTTTTATCACAGTAACATGAAAAAAAATGAAAAAAAAACTAAGGAAGTGACAACTTGTACAATGAAAACTTTTATATCACTGAATGAAGTAAGAACTTGAACAAAATGTAAGAGGAGTTACAGACATTAATATTGTGAAAATAGACATACCACTAAAACCAATCTAAGCACTAATAGAGTCCCATCAAAATTCCAAAGCAATTATTTAGTCAAATTGAAAATGATAATTTAAAATTTCATATGAGAACACCAAAGACCCCAAATAGTAAAAATGACCCAGAACAACTTAAAGACTGTGGAAGGCATCATCTTATCTGATTTCACCACAGAGCTATAATATAATATAATATATATATATATATATATATATATATATATATATATATTACCATGATATTGGCATAAAACAGGCAAATTGGTCAATAAATTTGAATGAAGGACCCAGATATGTACAGGTCAAAGGTCTACTACATTCTGTTGCCAGTGAAAAAAATATCACCTGCTGAACTTATTCTCTAATGAGATAATAAAAGAAGCCTCTCTAACTTCAGGTTCTTTTGTGGAGTTTACAACTGTAATGCTTGTTTTGGCCACATAATAAATATATTAATTACTTTTCTATTGCTGTGATAGAACACCATGACAACAGGTAACTTAAGGAAGATAAATTTATTTCAGCTTACTGTTCCTCAGGGATAAAAGTCCATGAGCCAAAGCATTAGGAAACTGAGACTTAACATCTTCAATTACAGCCACATTGAAAAGACAGCAAAATACTAATAGGTGAGGCTTAAAAAAAACACAAAGCTGACTCCAGTGACATGCTTTCTCCAGCAAGGTTATAAACCTCCCCAAAGAATGTCAAAAACTGAGAATCAAATGTTCAAATGCCAGAAACTATGATGTATGATGGACATTTCCCATTGAAACCACCACAATAAGACCTAAATAATCCACATGAAAATACACACACACACACACACACACACACACATATACACACACATATACACAAAGAGAAAGAGGGGGAAGGGGAGAGGAGAGGAGAGGGGGGAGAGAAGAGGAGGGGTGGAGAGGGGAGGGGAGGGGAGAGTAGAGAAGGGAGGGGAGGGGAGGGAAAGGGAGAGGAGAGGAGAGAAGTGGGGATGGGAGGGAAAGGGAGAGAAGAGGAGAGGAGAGGAGAGGAGAGGGGAGGGGAGGGGAGGGAAGGGGAGGGGAGGGGAGGGAAGGGGAGGGGAGGGGAGGGGAGGAGAGGGGAGGGGAGGGGAGGGGAGGGGAGGAGAGGAGAGGAGAGGAGAGAGGAGAGGAGAGGAGGAGAGGAGAGGAGAGAGGAGAGGAGAGGAGAGGAGAGGAGAGGAGAGGAGAGGAGAGGAGAGGAGAGAGGAGAGGAGTGGGAGAGTATGTGTATTAAGCAATCAGTATATTTTAAGAAGTACAGATTTCCCAGGCATCATGCTAGGCATTGGTTAGTGACCAATATCACTGAAACAATGATTTCCTAATCATAACAGTCAAAGGGTAAACTAAATAGGCTTTTCACTAGGGTTTTTTCTCTTCTATTCTACATCTGGCAACACTTAACATAACATGAAAGAAATTGGAAGTCATACAAGAATTTATAATTCAATGATAACCAGAAGGGAAGCCACAGGCTTATACTTGTGTGATCACTGAAGATGGCATCAAGCCCCTTGGACAAACAGTCTGATGACCATTTTACAGAAGGAGAAGCTGAGAAAAGCTATTTCCTGTCTTATGCTCCAGTAATGCACTGTCTGTACCTAGAAGCTGCCTACAGGACATTAAGGAACAGTACAGAACACTCCTGGGGCTAAGATGGCCCTGGTTCTTTGTCTCTTTCTTCCTCATGAAACATCCTGATACCAGAGCCCAGGGCAAGAATGAATAAATACCAGTCTGAGCTCCCTGTTCCTGTCTCTCCAGCCTCCATGGAGATCCATCTCCCATCACACAATTTCAACTAAAGATAAAGAAATGCAGGCAGGATCCTGCTCTACAAATCACCAGGATTTGATGCTGGTTTTTCTTTGTTTCTTCAGTCTTTGTGATTTCTGAGGAAACATCTCAGAAGAATTATAACACTTAGCACATAAGTTAGAGTTTATTATAGGGTAAGTAAATCTGACTCAAGAGATAAGGAACAATGGTCAAAGGGACTATAGCAGACCAGAATTGATAAAAGTTTATAATAGTCAGAGAGACCACTGTGCAAATCTACATTTATAGGTAGACTTCATAGTATTTCTAAAGTCTCCAGAACAGACAACTTGTCTGAGAGTGTTTTCCTGTTTCAACATTTCCATTTAGTTTGACTCTTTTTTCTTAATTATTTTATTTATTTACACTCCAGATGTTGTCCTCCCTCCAGGCCCTGGCTCCCACAGCTTTTCATCCCATTCCCCCTCCCCTTTGCCTCTGAGAGGGTGCCCCCCCCCATCCCTAGGCTTCCTTTTTCCCTGGGGCCTCATGTCTCTATAGGATTAGGTTCATCCTCTTCCACTGAAGACAGACAAGAATGTTCTCTTCTATATATGTGCCTGTCAGATCAGCCGCTGTATGCTCTTTGATGGGCAGCATAGTCTCTGGGGGCTCCCAGTGGTCCAGGTTAGTTGAGACTGTTGGTCTTCCTGTAGCGTTTCCCTGTGCCTCAGCTTCTTCCAGCCTTTTCCAAATTCAACCACAGGGGTTCATGACTTCAGTCCAATGGTTGGGTGTAAGTATCTGCATCTGTCTCAGTCAGCCACTGGTAGGGCCTCTCAGAGGACAGCCATGCCAAGCTCCTCTCTGTAAAAGCACCATAGTATCAGTAAAAGTGTCAGGCCTTGGTGTCTGTCCCCTTACCCTATAAGATGGATTCCAAGTTGGCCTAGTCACTGGAACACCTTTCCTTCAGTCTCTGTTCCATTTTTGTCCCTGCATTTCTTTAAGACAGGAACAATTCGGGTCAGAAATTTTGATGGTGGATCAATAACCCTGTCCTTTCACTTGAGGCCCTGTCTATCTACTGTAGGCGTCCTCTTCAGGTTCCCTCTTCCCACATAGTTTGACTCTTATAGTAGAGAGCAATGGTATATATGCCCTCCTGCTAGACAGTAGTCTTTTTTTTTTTAATGAAAATAAGCTTTATCACATCAAGTAATAAATACAACGATGCAACGGTTTCAGTCGTTTTCTTCCAGATGTTGTGATCGGCTCACAGTAAACACGGAACTGAGATCTACAGCCTCAGGACGGACATTTGCAGGGTGCTTGGTAGGTTGGGTAGATTGCTTTTTCTTCTGTATTTATAACCTGTGCATTGTAAAGATTGACTTCAAAGCACTCAGTCATGCAATCGCTTAAGCAGAGAAGTTCCATGAAGCAGGGTCTACGCTGTACACAGGCGGGCCAACTACTAAGCAAACGTGCTGTGGTTTGCACTCAACTCCTGAGAGGCAGGTGAGCTCATGGAAAGGAAGTCAACTGGGGTGATGCAAATGGAAAATGTATCCAAAGGGAAGTTAAAGGGGACATTGGTATTTGGGAACAAACAATAGCTTGCTGTGAAGTGGCTTTACAAACATCTTTCAAATGCTTGAAAAGAGCTGGGTCATTCCTAACTACTTAAAATGCACATCATCAGTTACTGCAAAAAATGTCTTCCAATCTATTGAGTGTGGGTTCAGACCTTAATGACTGTGGTAGAAAAATTACTGCCATTTTGAACAAAGCTTCTCATCTCCATGGGGTAGTAAGATGGGCCTTCAGACTGACCAGGGGCTAGGACCTGGCATTACGTTCATTTCAGCCAAGTACTCCCGACCAGGCTTCGGGCATGAATGATGCCCCGTTTTAGCCTCTCCATGGCGCTCTTGCTCCCTGCGTACGTGGGTCTGATCTCCTTCCCCAACTCTTCAATGATGGCTAACAGCTCTGCATATTTACTCTGAGGCACCTGGTTATTTCCAGTTCCCTGGGTGTAACCTAGCGATGGAGGCCCATAGTCACTCAGCAGCTGACGATATTGGGAGGAGGTCGCCATGCTAGTAGACGGCTGGCGTTGAGGGCGGCGGCGGGCATGTGCGGGGTCAAGTTCGGCTTGTACGACATCCCCGCGGGCGGCAGGCGCGCCGGGCAGAGCCGGGCCAGGCCGCGAGCGCGACGGCGGCGGCAAGGCCGAGGCCCCGGCCGGGCGGCCCCGCGTCCCCGTACCTGTCCAAGCACCTGCCGGGAGCCCGCGCACTTTTTGTTGTCGCCGGCTTGGGCCGCTCTGGCAAATATGGTCGTCCCTTACCCTGCCGCCGCCGCAGTATATCACCCATACATCGGGCGCGCGGCGCAGGGGCGGCCGCAAACTTTGAGCCCAGCCGGTGCTGGGTAGACAGTAGTCTTATGAGGTTAGGGTCGCTAGAACCACATTATCCAGTTATCAATTAATAACTATCCCAGACAATTCAGAATGTCTTGTCTCCTTTTAAGTTCACAAATATGACTCAGGTCCCATTCCTCTGGCTAATAATTAGGGTCCTGCAATTCCAGTACTTGCTTTTATAAGCTGTTGAGTATAAAGAAGAGGCCTAACTGTAACATCCTTCAGGTCTGCTAACATCTATCAAGCCATTTAACAATCTCACCAGATCAGGACATTCTCCATTACATAGTCATTGTTGTCAAGTTTAGGATGGCAGCTTATGTCTATAATCCCAACACTTAGGGGTGTGAGTCAGTATGATTAAAGAATTCAAGGCTGACTTGTGCTACATAGAGAACACTAAGTCAGCCATGGCTACATAGCTAGGTTTAAAAACAAATGTCATTCTGGTCATTAGTTGCCTAGACAGCAATTAGGTTTCTATGGTAACCATGAAGAACAGGCTGTTTTACAAACTGAAAATGCCTCCAACTGGGTCCTTGCTTTTGGTGCACCCACCTATCCCTTAAATCAAAGTACCTTTACTCTTCAGGTCACCTGATAAAACATATTCAGTAAAGAAAGTTTCTCAGGATGCAGGCAATTTGAGACTGCTTAGAGCATAAACTAAGTCTGTTTCTGGATGTAGACCTTGTTTTTCTCACCAGACAACCTCAGATCTCCATTATAAAGGCTACAGTGTCACCATAAAGATGATGGGTTTCTATGGCAACCGAAAAAACAGAGGATGTTCTACAAACTGAAATGTTTCCACTAAGCTTTCGGTTCTCTTGCTCGTCCCTGAAAAACAAAACACCTTCCTCTTCAGGGCACTTGAAACAGCATATTCATCAGAGAAACCCCACCAACACAGGCAATCAGCAGAACTTTACTCAGATAATAGGAATAAAGCACGCCCTTGTAAGGAATGTTTGCTGTAAAAGAACTTATCAGTAAACAGAGTCTATCAGACTTCACCCAAAGGCATTTGGCATTGTCCTAACCCTCTGAAAAAGAACATATTGTAAGGGTCCATGATTCACCTAAGGATGAACTCAAATAGTATATAGATGCAAAATGTGTTTTATTCTGCAGAAGTCCAGCATGCTGGGGTCTCCCAATATCAGAAGATAGAGGTAATCAAGTGATCTGGCAGCCTGATTGAAAGCACATTAGGGAATTCCAGGGTAGGTGACCTCTATGCTAATCTGGTGGGTCCATCTCTACGGACTTTCATTACCAGGGAGATCTAGAAACTGTTGCTGAGGAAGTAGTTGAGGAAGTCTGGAAACTGCTACTGACTCATTGTCCTTGCCTCAGGCCAGGTGACAGGGTAGCTTCTGAGGCCTGGAGTTGCCTGGAATTGGCCAGTTTTTGAAACAGATTTAGGCCTAGTCTTTTTAACTGCCGATCTGAAGCCTGTCATCGAGTCAGTTTAGCCTTCTCAATATAAGACACAAGCTACACTATGAAGTGAGCCACCTATGACAAAAACATTAAAATAATTACCAGATTGATCCAGGAATAACAACGTTTGTCCTTTAAGGAACTTCAGTTATTTTAGGGGAGGAAGATAGGCCTACAAGAATATAATCAATTGCTAAATAGAGGTCTATTCTTTAAGGATACATTGGCTTATCCTGAGGAATTCTTATCCTTCAGTATCAGTATATTCACCCTCGTGAACATCTCTCACTGACATACACATGACCTCTGTAAACATTCACTCAACAGCAGGAATGGCTTATCCAATGAGAGTTTGGAATGAGACTAAGAATGCACATCTCACTTCCTCTCCCTGCAAAATCCTTGGTAGTAACCTATGATGCAACACTTGTTCTCTCTACCTGAAAACTTGAGCATTTTTTAAAAATATTTTTTTCTTTTATGCCCTTATTTGGTTTGGGGACTGGAGATATGGCTTGGCTGTTAAGACTGCTTGTTACTTTTGCAGAGCATCAGTGTTCAATTTCCAGTCCCCACATGCACCTCCAGGTTCAGGGGATCATATGCCCTCTTTTGACTTCTACAGGTACTAGACAGACATACACAAATGTAGACAAAACATTTATTTATACATAAAAATAAAAATAAACAAATCTAAAAAATGTGTGTGTGTGTGTGTGTGTGTGTGTGTGTGTGTGTCTGTGTGTGTATACAACTTGCAGGAGTCGGTTCTCTCCTTCCATCATTCCCGGAATTGAACTCTATAGTCAGGCTTGGCAGCAAGTGCCTTTACCTGCAGTCATCTCACCGGCCATGAGTTGAGCCTGAAAAGATGTTCTACTCCCTCTGTGTCTCACTGCTTCCCTATTTCTATGGTATTAATTTGCAATGTCGAGTTTTTGAGGAAACCCTTAAAATACAATTCTGCACTATTGATGAGCTCAAAGTCAGTACAAAACTATGACAAAATAGCAACACATCAGGTTTTTGGCGAAACTGGCTTAGAAATTCTGGGACATGAGTTTTCTACTAATGAATTATAGACAAAATTACCCACGCATTAACACTGCATTGGGAAAGCCATACATGTCGAGGAACACAGTGTACATCTAGCTCTGTTGTAAGTCGAAAATAATCCTGTCTATGCATGCCTAAGTTTGTCCCTATTGCAGAAGACAGTGTCCCTGAACACTGTCTTTGAGAAACACCTATTACAGAGAAGAAAATCCCTTTCCCCCATTGCATACTCACTGAACAATCATGGCAGGGCTCAGCATATGTGGGATGGTGAAATCACTCTTCATTTTTTGAAACAAATAAGTTGCAGACTCTCAGTCATTTAGAGTAGGACTATAATTGAGATCTAAAATCATAGAATGAGTTGAAAGTTACATAGAATGAATTTTTTTCATGGAATTTCCTCTAAGAAAGATGTGATAAAATGATAAAACCATACACACACTGTAACCAGAAGTATAAGAAAGCCTTACCAGGGCTTCAGGGCAAGAAAATCTGTATTTTTGTTGCTGACAAATCACAGAAAAAGGGAAAGTTCATCACATCCACATATTCTGGATACTCATTTGTACTCAACAAAATGCCCCTAAACAATAGCCATTTATTTACCTCTTAGGATTCTGTGTGACTAAGCCTTTGCTTTCTTTGCTATGAACTGTCTTCAGACAGATACAGCCTGAGACATCATTGTGAGCTGCCACCTAAGCAACAAATGTTTGCTGCTAAGCCCATAGATGGATACAAGGAAGTTGTTCAGTAGGGTCCCTGAAACACCCAGAGAGGAACCTTACAGACCTGTGTACTTTAAAGTAGCTGGAGTAATTACATCAGGAATGGTAGCTGCTGGGGAGCTTAAATGCTGCCTCTCCTTTGATTAACCTTCTGTATTTCTAGCATATAACTAGACTTAAGGATTCTTCCTCTTGCTCTAGGAGAAATTTAAGGCTTGATGGCAAATAGATACTGCCTGAAGATAATGTTTCTTCTGTCCTCTGAAAACTATCAAGCTTATAGAAAGGATGAGTCTGCAGGTGGCCGAGACTAAATAGCTTCTGAGTACTCAGAAAAAAAGGAAGAGAGATTTTCCCCAGATAGGAAAGTCTGATGATCCTTCCAGGAGTATGGACCAACATGAATGCTTGAGGTGAGTTTTAGATGGAACATCTAACCTGGGCCAGCAGCCATGAGATTTTCCAAATGAGATTGAGGAATAGAGGGCCATATGATCTTCTCTTCTTGTCCTTTGTAGACATGATGCTCTGGCATCTGTAGTCTCATAGACTGGAGAGAAACTGTCAGTCTCAGGAATAGTTATTTCTCATCCTGAGGAAACAACTCAATATTACATCAGTTCTATGGACCAGTACAGAGCACCATTTCCACCCTCACTACACAGCTCCTCTATCGAACTCTTACACTCCTTACATACTACTTACAGGTTTCTCAGGTATATTGGTAGCAGGCCGTAGTATCATGTGATCTGGGGACATCCCTGAACTCCAGAGCCTGCTGAGATTCTTCAGAGTACTGAATTCAGAACCTGTTTGTCCTGTGCTTCTGCTACTTTGAATGGACAGCATACTAAAGTCTCTTGCCATGTTTTCTTCCTCCCCCTTCCTACTCTGTCTGCTACTTCTCTGTGCAGACTGTGACTCAGTGCACCACTCCTCTTGGGAACTGTGAGGAACAGACTCTTCTCATGACAGGAGTCTCTTAACTGATTTTGCAGGCTGTGCCCGGACAGTCATAAAAGGAAGCTACTCTGTGGAACAATGCCCCCAAGACAGGAAAACTGGAGGCTCTGAATTACCACTAACTTAACTTAGCAGTATGGCTCACAATTGTAATCCCAGTACTCTGGATGTGAATGCAAGAGGGCCAGAAGTTCAAGACCATCCTCAGCTATTATAGAAAGCTTGAGGTCTGCCCAGGTTGCAGGTTATACTGACTCAAAAAGCAAAAAATTAAATAAACTAATAATAAACATGTACAACTCAAATATCCATTCATTTTAGTTTTGTTTATTTGTTTTTTACTTACATATTTGTATGTGTGCCATCCATGTGCAGGTGCTCATGGAGGTCAGGAACTGGATTAACTAGAACTGGAGTTACAAGTGGTTGTTAGCATCCCACTGTGGTTTGTGGGTCTCCCTTTTCCTCAAGGGTCAATGGCCTCTGGTCCTCAAGAACAAAGGGAGCAGAAGTGATGAGCAGGGCTTGGAGGGCTGTGAGTGAATGTGATGGAGAGATTCCCAGAGACCACTGCACTGAAACAACTCTACTGTTTCAGGGATAGGGTATATAAGGGCTTTTAGGGGTAGGGTTGGAAAAGGATAAATGGTCAGAGCATAGTACCTAATTATCATGAAGGCAGGAAGGCAGAGCAGGACATGTGTGCTGAGTTATGCAGGCTTGCAGAGTGTTTTGCACAGGTCATATTTCAGAGAAGGCCAGCCACCTGTATTCAGGGATACTCTACAGATGAGGCCAGGCAAAGAAAGGGAAGTTCTGCTAAGAAAGGGAGCCCTCCATTTTGTTTCAAGTTTGAAGAGCCATCCAGACACTGGAGAGTGTTACCTTAATAGCAGGGCTCTCCAACAGTTGTTGCTGGGAGCCAAACTCCAAGCCTCAGGAAAAGTAGAAGCAAGGGCTTTCAACCACCAGGGTTATCTTTCCAGTTTTATTATAAAAAAAAAAGTAATAAAGCATATGCAATGGTTAGTTGCCCATAAAACAAATCAGGAGGTTATAAGTGTGGCATTCTTACTAAGAAGAGAGAATTGAGAACAAATGGGTTTTTTAAAGGACAAAAATACACAATAATACTTAAGGCTAAAATTTACTAAGAAGATATTAGTAGTGAATATGTAAATTACCAAGTCACATACTGAAAAAATTTACAGAGAAAAACTTACAGAATGAGTAAGAAGAAATATAAAGTTGTATATTAATAAAGATACGATTTTAACATATTTCTGACATCAAAGAATATTCCTGTGGGAAAATATGGTATGTATAGAGAAATCCTAAGGAACACAGAATCAAGGTTATCTTAGAGACAGACATTCAGAGCTCTGATACCTGATACTAGACAGTATATTTTTATTTAAGATGAATTCAAAACACATAGCGACTTGGGCTACATCTAAAGCTATTACATCATGGAGCTAACTGCACAGACTGTAGTGACAATGAAACTTATTAATGTGTTCAATTAATATATGCAAGGAAAATATATATCACTTTGCATATAAAATAAAATTGCTCTACTATAAATGTTTGGAATTTTATTGACAAATATGAAGATCTGGGCATTCAGGCCCTCATCATTAGTCAGTCTAGAATTTAATGAGAACTTAATGATGGTGATTCTGATGATACTAAGAGGAAATATGAGAATCTGTAGCTAAGGACATTGCTGGAGAATTTTAAAGCATTATATACCCATATCAATAATAATGAAAATAACAGAACACATATTCACAAGGAAAGTCAGATAAGTAACCAGAACATAAAGTAAGAGAACACAAACACAAAGAACAAAGGTAAACATGGTTATTAATAAATTCTGCAAACAAAACTGCAGTGGAGCTTTATGCACAAAGGAAGAGATAAACCATGGGTGGGACATTATTTCAGAGGCCATCAACCATCAAATCCAGCAAAATAGCTAAACTTTCATCTTAATAAAACAGAATCAACAAGAAAAACAAAGAATCCCCAAAACTCTGGGAAAAGAAAGATAATCTTCAAATTTGGGGGCTCTAAAGACACAGAAAGAAATGTTGAAATCATGGAAAGAAGAAACATTGTATCATCAAGTGTACCAAACTACTAATACCCCCCAAACTCTTGTCAGGACTACTACCTGGATGTAAAGGTTCTTGTCTCCAGGCTTAGGGGAATTTTTTTTAACTTTATTTTAAAAAACAGAGATAAAAGAAAAAAATTTAAACATTTTTGCATAAGTGTATACAAATACAATTGTGTCAGTGCTTGGCATTTTTTTTTTAAGGTTTGATACTCTGCATTAAGGTCTGACTAGTTACAATGAGCAAAAAGTACATGTAAAACAGGATGTAACCCGGAATTAGTCAACGTTTTCTTGGTGTGTAAGGATTGAGCATGACATGTTTTTTTTTTTTTTTTTTTTTTTTGTTTGTTTGGTTTTGTTTTCTTTTTTTTTTTGAACTTCACACAGTCTGTAAGTTGTTTCTGGGGCAGTCCGAGCCTCTGGGGTTAGCATCCCACTATCAGTGACTGCATATTATGTCTGTTCTTTTGTGAATGGGTTATCTCACTCAGGATGATATTCTCTAGATGCAACCATTTTCTTAAGAATTTGGTTAAGTCATTGTTTCTGATGGCTGAGTAGTACTCCATTGTGTAAATGTACCACAATTTTTGAATCCATTAATCTACTGAAGGACATCTGGGTTCTTTCCAGCTTCTGGCTACTATAAATAGAGCTGCTATGAACATTGTGGTGCATGTATCTTTGTTGTACATTGGAGTGTCTCTGGGGTATATGCCCAGAAGTGGAATAGTGGAATCTTCAGGTAGCACTATGTCCAATTTTCTGAGGAATCACCAAACTGATTTTCAGAGTGGTTGTATCAGTTTACAACCCCACCAACAGTGGAGAAGTGTTCCTCTTTCTCCACAACCTAGCCAGAATCTGCTGTCATCTGTGTTTTGGATCTTGGCCAATCTGACTGGTGTGAGGTGGAATCTCAGGGATGTTTTGATTTGCATTTCCCTGATGGCTAAGGATGTTGAGCACTTCCTTAGATGTTTCTCAGCCATTTGATATTCCTCAATTGAGAACGTTTTGTTTAGCTCTTTACCCCATTTTTAATAGGTTTCTTTGATTTTTCTGGTGTCTAGCATTTTGAGTTCTTTGTACACCTTGGATATTATGCCTCTATCTGATGTGGAGTTGGTAAAGATCTTTTTCCATTCTGTTGGCTGCTGTTTTGTTTTCTTGACAATGTCCTTAGCCTTACAGAAACTTTGCAATCTCATTAAGTCCCATTTGTTAATCTTTGACCTTAGAGCTTGAGCCATTGGTGTTTTGTTAAGAAAATTTTCTCCTGTGCCTATGTGTTCTAAGGTTTTCCCTACTTTCTCTTCTAATAGTTTCAGAGTATCTGGTTTAATGTGGAGATCTTTGATCCACTTACACTTGAGCTTTGTGCAAGGAGATAAGAAAGGGTCTATTTTCATTCTTTTGCATGCTGAGTGCCTGTTGGACCAGCACCATTTGTTGAATAGGCTGTCCTTTTTCCATTGAATGTTTACGGATCCTTTGTCAAAAATCAGGTGACCATATACTTGAGGGCTAATTTCTGGATCTTCTATTCTATTCCATTGATCCACCTGCCTACTTCTGTACCAGTCCATGCAGTTTTCAGCACAAATGCCTTGTAATATAGCTTGAGGTCAGGGATAGTGATTCCCACAGATGTTTTATTGTTGTTGAGGATGGATTTAGCTATTCTCAGTCTTTTGTTATTCCAGATGAAATTGCACATTGATATTTGCAACTCAATGAAGAACTGGGTTGGAATTTTGATGGGGATTGCAGTGAATCTGTAGATTGCTTTTGGTAGGATGGCCATTTTAAAAATGTTGATCCTTCCAATCCATGAGCATGGGAGATCTTTCCACTTTCTGAGATCTTCCTCGATTTCCTTCTTTAGAGGTTTGAAGTTCTTGTCATACAGGTCCTTCACTTGCTTAGTTAGAGTCACACCAAGGTATTTCATAGTTTTTGTGACTATTGTGAAGGATATCTTTTCCCTAATTTCTTTCTCCACATGTTTGAACTTTGAATATAGGAAGGCTACTGATTTGTTTGAGTTAATTTTGTATCCAGCCACTTTGCTGAACTTGTTTATCAGCTGTAGAAGTTCTCTGGTGGAATTTGTGGGGTCGCTAAAGTACACTATCATGTCATCTGCAAAAAGTGATGATTTTACTATTTCATTTCCATTTTGTGTCTCTTTGATTTCCTTTTGCTGTCTAATTGCTCCAGCCAGGACATCCAGTACTATGTTGAATAGGTAGGGGGAGAGTGGGCAGCCTTGTCGAGTCCCTGATTTTAGTGGGATTGCTTCAGGTTTCCCACCATTAAGTTTGATGTTGGCTGTTGTTTTTTTGTAAATCGCTTTTATTATGTTTAGGTATGGACCTTGGATTCCTGTTCTTTCCAGGACTTTTAACATGAAGGGGTGTTGAATTTTGTCAAATGCTTTTTCAGCATCTAGTGAGATGACCATGTGATTTTGTTCTTTGAGTTTGTTTATAAGGTGGATTACATTGATGGATTTCCTTATATTAAACCATCCCTGCATCACAGGGATGAAGCCTACTTGGTCATGGTGAATGATCATTTTGATGTGTTCTTGGATTTGGTTTGCATGAATTTTGTTGAGTATTTTTGAATCAATATTCATAAGTGAGATTGTTCTGAAGTTCTCTTTCCTTGCAGGGTCTTTGTGAGGTTTAGGAATGAGGGTTATTGTAGCCTCAAAAAATAAGTTAGGTAGTATTCCATCTGATTCTATCTTGTGGAATAGTTTGGAGAATATTGGTGTTATATCCGCAATAAATGTCTCATAAAATTCTGCACTGAGCCCATCTGGACCTGGGCTTTTTTTGGTTGGTAAGCTTTTGATGACTTCTTCTATTTCTTTAGGTGTTATAGGGTTATTTAGATGGTTTACTTGGTCCTGGTTTAACTTTAGGATCTTGTATCTGTCTAGGAATTCATCCATTTCCTCCAGATTTTCCAACTGTGGAGTATAGGCTTTTGTAGTAGGATCTGATGATTTCTTGAATTTCCTCAGTTTCAGTTGTTATGTCTTCACTTTCCTTTCTGATTTTGTTAATTTGTATACTCTTTCTTTGCCATCTAGTTAGTCTGGCTAGGGGTTTATCAATCTTGTTGATTTTCTCAAAGAACCAGCTCTTGGTTTTGTTGATTCTTTCAATGGTTCTTTTTGTTTCTATTTGGTCTATTTCTGCCCGAGTTTTGTTATTTCTTGCTGTCTACTCCTCTTGAGTGTATCTGCTTCCTTTTGTTCTAGAGCTTTTAGCTGTGCTGTCATGTTGCTGATGTATGCTCTCTCCAGTTCCTTTTTGGATGTGCTCAGGGCTATGAGATTTCCTCTCAGTACTGCTTTCATTGCATCCCATAGGTTTGGGTATGTTGTGTTTTCATTTTCATTGAATTCTATAAAATCCTTAATTTCTTTATTTCTTCTTTGACCCTGCTATCGTTTAACAGAACGTTGTTTAGTTTCCATGTATATGTGGGCTTTTTGTTGTCTTTGTTGTTGTTAAAGACCATCCCTAGACCATGGTGATCTGAGAGGATGCATGGGAGTATTTCAATCTTCTTATATCGATTGAGGTTCATTCTGTGTCCAATTATGTGGTCAATTTTCGAGAAGGTGCCATGGGGTGGTGAGAAGAAGGTGTATTCTTTTACTTTAGGATAATATGTTCTGTATATATCTATTAATTCCAGTTGGTTCAAAGTCTCTGCTAGTTTTGCAGTGTCCTTGTTCAGTTTCTGTTTCCATGATCTGTCCATTGGTGAGAGTGGGGTATTAAAGTCTCTCACTATTATTGTGTGGGATGCATTGTATTTTTTTGAGCTTTAGTAGGGTTTCTTTTATGAATATGGGTGCTTTTGTATTTGGAGCATATATGTTAAGGATTGAGAGTTCCTCCTGAAAGATTTCCCCAGTAATGAGTAAAAAGTGTCCTTCCTTATCTTTTTTGATAACTTTTGGTTGGAAATTTACTTTATTCGATATTAGAATAGCCACTCCAGCTTGCTTCTTGGGGCTGTTTGCTTGGAAGTTTTTTTCCCACCCTTTTACTCTGAGATAGTGTCTGTCTTTTTCTCTGAGATGAGTTTCCTGTATGCAGCAAAAGGCTGGATTTTGTTTATGTATCCAGTCTGATAGCCTATGTCTCTTTATTGGGGAGTTGAGTCCATTATGTTAATAGATATCAAGGAATAGTGGTTTCTGTTTCCTGCTATTATTGCTTTTGTAGGTTGAGTCGTGTCTGTGTCTCTTTCTTCTTTTGGTTTTCTTGCTTAGGAGTTTTCTTGTTTTTACTAGGCTGTATTTTCCCTCATTGTATTGGGTTTTCCACCTATAATTCGTTGTAGTGCTGGGTTTGTGGTCAGATATTGTGTAAATTTTGATTTGTCTTGAAGTATCTTCATCTCTCCATCTATGGTGATTGATAGTTTTTCTGGGTATAGCAGCTTGGGCTGGCACTTGTGCTCTCTTAGGGTCTGCATCATGTCTATCCAGGCTCTTCTAGCTTTCATAGTCTCTGTTGAGAAATCGGGTGTGATTCTGATTGGTCTGCCTTTATATGTTACCTGACCTTTTTCCCTTACTGCTTTTAGTATTCTTTCTTTGCTTTGGGCACTTGGTGTTTTGACTATTATGTGTCAGGAGGAATTTCTTTTCTGGTCCAACCTGTTTGGAGTTCTGAAGGCTTCTTTTATGCTTGTGGTCATCTCATTCTTGAGGGTAGGGAAGTTTTCTTCTTCAATTTTGTTGAAGATATTTACTGTGCCTCTTAGTTGATATTCTTCTCCGTCTTCTATTCCTATTTTCCTTAGGTTTGGTCTTCTCATTGTGTCTTGGATCTCCTGGACATTTTGGGTTAGGAGCTTTTTGGTTTTTGCATCTTCTCTGGCTGTTTTGTCTATGTTTACAATGTTGTCTTCGGCCCCCGAGATTCTCTCTTCCATCTCTTGTATTCTATTGTAAATGCTTGCTTCTGTGTCTCCTGATTTCTTTTTCAGGTGTTCTACCTCTAGGGTTATGTCTTTTAGTGTTTTCTTTATTGTGTCAATTTCCGTTTTAAATTCCTTCTTCCATTCCTTCATCTCTTTGTTTCTGTTTTCTTCTAGTTCTTTGAGTTCTTTGAGTGTTTTTCTTGTTTCCTCTTTAAAAACTTCTGATTCTTTTTGCTTTTCTTCCCGTTCTTGTTTAAGTATCTCTATCAGCATCTTGAGGTATGATTTCAGGTCTGTGTCTTTTTTTTCTGGAGTGTTTGGCATTCCAATGTTTGCTCTGATGGGAGAGCTGGGTACTGGTGTTGCCAAGTTGTCTTGGTTTCCTTGGGATATGCTCTTTCACTTTCCTCTTGCCATCTTGTTGTCTGTGATATGTTCTTGCCTTTCCCTTGTACCTGGTCTGTGTCCCTGGATCTCCACTGGTCCAGGTGGCGGATGGATGGTCCAAGCCCTATTCTGCACCCCAAAGCCGCCGGGTGAGAACAAAGGTCCCAATGCTGGGTTCCTGGTCCCTGGATCAGGCAGGGCAGGGGCGCGCTTTCCGTGTGCACCCGGCAGAGATCTCTCTGCTCCCTGGCTGCTCAGATCCCCTTCTCACCAGTCTTTAAACCTTTGGGAACTCGGCTTGTGGGAATCTTAATAATAATAATAATAATAATAATAATAATAATAATAATAAGAAGAAGAAGAAGAAGAAGAAGAAGAAGAAGAAGAAGAAGAAAGATAAGGATTTTGTTCAGCAAAAAAAAAAAAAAAATGTGTAAGGATGTTTCCTATCTAACATCTATGACACTAAACGGCCCAAAGGTGGCACTAAGATTCCTATGGAACGTAGTATAATGTGTATGCATCTCTTCCTGTTTCCTGGTACTCGATAAAATACACTGATGCCTCCAGGGGAAGAGACTTTTTTTCTCCATCAAAAATCAAAATATTTATGAAGCAAGCATCGACCTTGTGAAAAGATGTATAAAATATTGTGCTGGGGTTTCCATTTGAACTAGCTAGCTCTCTGAGGTAAATTCAATATTTCCTTTTCACCTCAGGAAGATGTGGACAAACTGCCAGTATTATATATTTCTTTGCATGATTTAAAGGCCTATTTTTTAAACCAGTAATATTTTTCCTATAGCTCAGTGGTTCTTATCTTTTCTAATGCTGTGACCCTTTAATACAGTTCCTCATGTTGTTGTGACCCAAACCATAAACTTATTTTTGTTGTTATTTTGTTACTTTGTAGCTATAATTTTGACACTGTTATGAAATGTAATGTAAATATTTTTGGAGGTTTTTTTTTTGACAGAGTTCACAGCTAACAGTTTGAGAACCATTGCTTTAGTCTGATGATTTGCATAAGAGGAAATGATAAATGTCATTCACTGACCAGTGTATAGTTATTCTAGAGAGCAACATAACAACATCTAGTAAAATTGAAGATTAATTTGAACTACAAAGTATACAACTAGCAGAGAAAATAATAGCAGCACAGTATTCTGCTAACATGTGTGTTACCAAGCTATAGTGATTACAGCAGTATAGTGATCACATAAAAACAAACTAATTTATTAAATTAGACAGAGAGCCCATAAATATGTAATAAACTGTTATTTTTACATAGGACCTTGCTATGGATCTCAGGATGGCCTCAAACTCGCCCTCATTTTGGTCTCAGCCTTCTGAGACAAAGCTTAAGCTCATATGTGACTAGACCTGACTTCCTGACTTATAATAAGTTAAATCTTCACAGACTTGCCAAGCATACATAATTGGGTATGGATTGCCACTTCAATCAATAGTTCTGGGAAATTTGAATAGACCCATGCAAGAGACTGAAATGTCAAACTAAAGGCAACGAATAAGAGACTGGCACATAATTTCTGAAAGAATAAAAGCCTTATAAGAAAATATAGAGGATAAGCCACTCAATGCCGGCATTGAAACTAAGCTTCGGTCTCTGCTGCCTGACACATAAACAGAAGGCAGGAATCGGATCTTTAAATGCTGCTTCATTCGGAAAGCTGCCATCTGGGGAAGTTAGAGAAAACTCAGCCTTCCTGAGGCCTTCCTTCCTTAGCATGGTTTAAGATAACAGGAACAATGGCAATAAATAAATCATGTCAAAGCTTAGTCTTGTACCTCCACCCAGGCAGTAAACCTTTCCTCAGACTTTTTTTTTTTGCATCATTGACTCTCCTGTGTAGAAAGGAAGAGTCTGCTTTCCCTCCTTAGCAGCTGTGTGTGTCGTGGGTTAGCATCTGCATACACAGAGGTCGCCTAGTCTTACATTGTTCCTGAGTCACTTTTGGATAGCATCTAATTTTAAGGTTAACAAGTCTTTATCAGGGCACATTATTCAGCTGCTTTCAGACTGTTACACAGATTCGCTCCCTACAGACTGAAGTTCAAATGTGTTCTTATAATATGAAAATAAGAAGTGTTTCTATTTCTCTGTACAAAGTGAAATAAAATGTGCTCTTAAGATATAGACTGCAAATAATACCAGGGTTGTTTGATAAATCCTCAAGGAAATATATATATAATATATAATATTATAATATTTATAATATATAAAATCTTAAAGGAAGTTAAGCCATTTGGCCTGATATTGTGCCACACAAGAACCATAAACTAACACCAATCTAGTACCAGGTTCAAGGAACCTCCTTCCAAATGGTTGGTGAGGGCAGTCTAGGTGACAGTACAGATTACTGATGTAGCCTTAATTGCATCTCAGGGTTGAGACTAGGCCTCTAATGTTGAAGACATTACACATTTAAGACACAGAACTTGGGTGGTTCAAGTTGGATCTGACTTGAAAGCATCTTTCCGGTGGTCTAGCTTCCATGGTCCTGGAAGACACTATGTAAGCTACCAAGGAAGGGAAACACTTAAAATTTTATCCAGCTGCAGCACAAATGAACCACAATTACCAGCATGGCAAAATACGCTTAAATGTGAAATAAGTGGCTCTCATATGTCAGTGACAACTAATAGCTAATTGGACTTAAGGCTCACCCAGCAGGAAGGAAGTCATGACAGACACTGCAAATATAGCCAGATTCTTGAAGCTAGTGAGTTCATGAACTTTAGAAAATAATCTGCCTTTGGCACTTTGCTAAACTGTCATAATCCCTTACTACATTCTAAATTTTATCCTTCTATCACAGATAAGTGTAGCTACCACCCCTATCAAAGAAGTCAATCTTTATAGCCAATGGAGGCCCATTGCAGAAATGTGGGAATCAACAGATTAGGCAGAACCCAGTCTCAAAACATAGATCTATATCACAGCTCTTGACTCGGGGAACATTACAGAAGAGCGTGTCCTTGGCAGCGACACTAATCTCTGCAATTCCCCCAGGATGTGCAATAGTTCTTTTGGTGTACTTCTTTCTTAGATAAAGGTCATTCTAATGGATACCCTTGGCCTTTCCTACAATAGTATCACTCACTTTATAAATTCTTCAGCAAGTTCCTCCTGCAATGCAGTTAAGGAAGGAGATTCTCAGATTCTGAGCATGTTCACTCAGGAGCATTTGGTGACCCAGTCATGCTACCATGAGACTGAACTTGAACTAAAACTCCACTGGTCATCTGATCTCCTCTCAACAATGACAGTGGTCCCTCAAAGGCCTACACATTTCATTTCCTTAAATTACACCTGTAAAAGCTCTTGAGTCCTTATTGATGACATAAGAATTCACTGTGACCCAGGATCCCTCCTTGAGAAAATGTGTACCACTGAATTAGCCCAATATGGGAATTGACTGAGGAACCATGATGGTTTTGTATTTAGATTAATTCTTTGTAAATTGTCATAACACATTTACACACACACACACACACACACACACACACACACCACCATCACCACCACCACCACCAACAACTATTGTGTGTTTTTTCTTATCTGTGAAGAATATGTTACAAGACCTCCTCCCTCACAGTAAATGGGATCCCTGAAAGTACAGATAGTACTGAATCAATATAATACGACTTCCCCTTTTATTTTCTACAATATTGCCACATAATATGGTAGTTAATCTGCTTTTCTGTGTTTTAGGGCCAGATACTCCCTTAATCCTACTACCTTTGTGCTTTGGTGCCATTATTAAGTGCTGCAGTATTTCTGTAGTCGATCTAATGAATTGGATAGCTACTAACTAATTGATGAGCAGAATAGGGGTGAATCACATTCTGCAGGGGAAAGAAAGGCAGAGTAACATTCCATCTTGTTCCTCAGGATACCAAGTGATTCAAAACTCATGGAGTTTATGTTTCTGGTACTTTTCTTCCAGATTACAGTTGGTCATGGGTAACTAGAACTCTAGAAAACAAAACTATGGGCAGGAGAGGACTTCTTTATCACTCCCTCCAATCAACAGCCTTCATTTAACAGAAGATTCCCATGGGGCTCAGAATTTCAACCATGTTGAAATTTGGCCAGTGTCAGGATGAGATCTTCTACTTGCATTTCAGAAATCACAACAAAGGAGGCCAATAGAGTGGTTGCAGGTCAAACACTTCACAGGTCACAACCCAGAAATTACTAATACTTAAGCTTTAGTTTAAAAGGATAATGCAAAGCAAAACAAAAAACCCTCCCTTACATCTTCGAAGCACTCAAATAGGGGTGGGGCACCTTCAGTCAGCATGTGTAGGGGCACATGTCCATTATTAAGTGCTACAGTATTTAGTATTCAGTAGAAGCAGTTGCCTTCCAATCAGGTCTTCAGCTGATGTGGAGAATAATTGTTTTTACTCAGGCTAAAGGTTACAATATTAACTCACCAAGAACCAGATTCACAAACACAACGAGAATGTTGTACCTAAAAGTTGAGCACCCCATGAACAATCCAGTTGATACACGTTTACCTTGATAGTGGATGAGTATTTAGGTCAGGGTGATTAGGTAAAAGTTAAAATACTACACGCAGAGGGATAAAAAGGCCTAGAAAACATCAATAATCAGTTAACAGACAATTGTTTACATTATAGAGGGGAAATAGAATGCAGCAGAAAAAAAGCAGTAGAATAGTTTGAGCTTCTAATTGTACATTTCTGTACTGGTGCTTGTTAAATGAGAAAACTGTATTAATAGGCTCTAGCAAATAGTTACAGAATTGAACAGCATAACAGATATGTGAAGTGAACGGTCTCAGAAATATAGCTGTTGATTTACAACCATATTGCCTACAGTGGAATGAAAATGAAATGTTAAAGTAATTATTTGGGATCCGGGCATGGGGGATCATATCTACAATCCTAGTGCATGGGAGACTGAGGCAGGAATACGGTTGTGAGTTTGAAACCACCTTGGCCTGGCCATACACTAATTTCTAGAACATACTGTCTCAAACCTAAAATAAAAATAAAACTATTTGATAATAGTGTAAAATTTACATGTGAAGATGAAGGGCATTTTGATTTTTATAAACTTTCATAGCTATGTGTTGGTCATTGGAATGTATTAAATAGAAAGTTGAAAACAAAACACCACATGTCTATAATCTGAACACCCTGGCAGGCGAGGTAAGAGTATCAGGTCAACTATGCAGTATTTTGGAAAAAACAAAAAAAGAACAACAACAGAAAAAAAAAAAAAAAACAACCACAAACTTGAAAAAAAAACCTGAACTTATTTTTAAAAATCAGTTCATGTAATCGTTGCTTCAGAAATGTTTTTTAATATGCCATGTACTGAGTAAAAAAAACAGTTACAATGGCATTTGCAAAACCAAATCCCAACATGAAGAGGAAAGCTGGGGACACCCCATCCCCATTAGTTGTGGAACTATTATTAACTGTTAGCTGCTGGAAGGGAAGACACGTTCTTGTTTTGTTTTGTGTGTAAGCTGACTGTCCAACTCCGTATTGGAATCCCATACTTTTACTCTTTTGATCTTTATATGTACTAAAGGGGGGGGGGGATAAAAGAGGGAGAGTAAGAGAAAAAAAGGAGAAAAAGAAAGAGAAATGCAGACAAGTGTATCACAGATCTTAAGGCCCATACATAATACTTGATTCATGGGCTGGAGAGATGGACCAGTGGTTAATAAGACTCCAACAAAAACAAAACAACAGCAACAACAACAAAAACCAGTGCCAGGCATAATAAATGCTCTTTCAAGTTCTTGGTCATGTGAGTAAAACAAAACAAAACAAAAACCTTAAATTCTATGCGCTATGACGCTGCCCTTAGTTGCCTACCAGACTCTGAAGGAAAATCCCTATCGTTGAAGACAACACATACTTCAGACATGACACTGAGAAGATCCATGCTGGATTTGATTTAAAAACCTCCTCCTAGTGGACTAGCTTTTGCAATACCAGAAAGTTCTATTCAAGTTGACAAGCAAGAGAAGTAATCAATAATCTTATCCAACTATGGTGCCTATGAACAAGAGGAGAACCTACTACCGTAATTTTACTAGACAAGCACAATTCCTAATTACGTTCTAAAACTTATACTCACAGATAAGAGATTTTTTATCAAAGAAGCTCTTTTCGTTTTCAACAGATGGAAAACATAAAAACTACAACTGTTCTTAACAAAGAAAACAACTGACCATGGAGTACTCAGCTGGAACTGATACATTTAGCAGTATAACTCTATACTTACCTCGGGTTCGAGGAGAAGAAATATTGTAAGAGCTAGAGGGCCAGGATGTCTTCTGGGAGGCTGCATATTCTATATAGGAAAAGACATCTCACACATAAAATCTAAACTCGATTTCTCTCTAAACAATGATAACACCAACTGATAGCCCAACATGGATGGGGGGAGTATCCTAGGTCTCTTATTCCTATATTAAGAACTACAAACAACTACTGAGCATGAGAGAATTAGTCTGCCCCAAGAATGAGTCCCTTAATTGATTCTCTAATACAAAGTGGCCAACACTAAAAACATACAGATAAAATAACACCGAACAGACTTAGCAGGTTGTATTTATGTCTATTCACTTATGTAATGGTTTGAACTTTGTACAATATAACCCAGTAAGTATAATCCAATAATATTTAAAGTCATTAAACTTTTAATATTAAATCCTATCATTTATTATAGTATGAAGAAACTTTGAAATATAATAAAAAATAAGCATGCCACAAAAGACAAATATTGCACTATTCTACATACGTAACATACATAGGGTGTTCAAATATGTAGAAACAAAATATGAAATGGTAGCTATCTTGAAGTTAGGAGAGGAGGACAAAAGGAAAATTGTTTTATGTGTAAAAGTTTGATTTTGCAAGACAATCATTTCTAAAAATCTATTGACCCTTGTTTTGCCTAGAGTAGGTACTATTACATTCTGTATCAACAAGCTGGACAGTTGATAAATTTTAAGTGTTTTCCCATGACGAAAGTCAATGAGAAACAACATTCCAATAAGTAACTGGGTAAAAGTTTTGAAAATATGCTGTTTATAAGAAGATATACAGAGACATGAGACTCTTCCCTGTCGCTCCCGTACACTTCTCTCAAGCGTTGTGTAAAAAAAAATATTTCATGGAAAATGGTCATTATGCAGTTGCAGAGGACAGCTTCCATGAGTGCATTGGCATTTCCCAATAAGATATCAACTGAGCAGCAGTCTCTGATGTTTGTGAAAAGGCTCCTAGCTGTGTCAGAATCCTGCATCACCTATTTGAGAGGAATATTTCCAGAACGTGCTTATGGAACAAGATATCTGGATGATCTTTGTGTCACAATTCTGAAAGAAGATAAAAACTGTTCAGGCTCTTCACAGCTAGTTAAGTAGATGCTAGGATGCTATGATACTTTATAGAAGTAGTATCTAAGCATGATCGTTCTAGCTGTATACACCAATCCAGAAGATCCTCAGACAACTTCAGAATGTTACCACTTTAAATTCAAGTACACTAAAGTGGACCAATTATGGACTTTATAAGCAAAAATCAAAACAATAAATCTAGTACAACATCTACTGACACCAAGAAAGTAAGTATTCTCCTCATTCAGAAGATGTATGCCCTAATGCAAAATCATTACCTAATGATGTTTGTCTGACCAAGAAACGTTTTACTATGATGAAGTTACACCCCCAGATTACCAACAACCAGGTTTTAAGGATGGTGGTTGTGAAGAAGTAATATTTAACAGGGACTCTACATACTTTAATGTGTGAGAAGTTCCAACACCTTTACACACCTTCAGATTAAAAGTGACCACTGAGAAAGAGTGAGTAGAAAATATTGATTAAACAATACTAACACCAAAATAATCAAAAGTACTATTTCAAAAAATTCTAATGGACAAAGGTAATGGAGAAGATGAAAATATTGATAATTTTGATATTAAAAATAAAAATAAAATGGTAACTAGTGGAATTTCTACACATGCTATTAAACCTCTAAAAGAATTAAGTACTGAGAAAAATATTCATATAATGCTATGCCAAAATGTCTTTAAAAATCTGTAAATGTATCCCTCTTTTTTTAAAAAAATAAAACAGTAAGGAAAAAAAGGAAGGAAAAAATACTGTAATAATCCTATACTGACTCCTAATGGGCCTATGCTTTTACACCTGTACATGTATTCTCAAACATTTTTGTTTACTTATTAATTTTTAATTGTTAATCTAGAAGAACTTAAAAAAGAAATTTTAATAATTCTGTTCGATAGCTCTGTTGTTTCTGGTGAATGGTGAGGAATATCAACCCTAAATAAAAATCACATAAGAGTAAAAAAAATCCATTTAAATAAGATAACAATCTTAAAGATGTTATCCATCATGATCTTTTTGTTTATCTTCTAGTTTTCTGTCTGAAAAAAATAACTTGGTTAAAATATTTAGTTAATAAAACTTGTAGGTGAAACAAAAAATAGTAAATGTAACTGAAAATTAATATTATATAAAAAATGAATGGACAAAATAAAAACTCTGGAGCTTATAAAATCAAAGAACCAAATTTAGATTGTAAGGAAGAAGAATCTATACACTTGGTAATTGATAGTTTTGCTGGGTATAGTAGCCTGGGCTGACACTTGTGTTCTCTTAGAGTCTGCATGATGTCTGTCCAGGATCTTCTAGCTTTCATAGTCTCTGTTGAGAAGTTGGGTGTAGTTCTGATTGGTCTGCCTTTATATGTTATATGTCCCTTTTTCCCTTACTGCTTTTAGTAGTCTTTCTTTGCTTTGGGCATTTGTTGTTTTAACTATTATGTGTCGGGAGGAATTTCTTTTCTGGTCCAACGTATTTGGAGTTCTGAAGGCTTCTTTTATGCGTGTAGTCATCTCATTCTTAAGGGTAGGAAAGTTTTCTTCTACAATTTTGTTGAAGATATTTACTGTGCCTCTTAGTTGATATTCTTCTCCTTCTTCTATTCCTATTATCCTTAGGTTTGGTTGTCTGTGTCCTGAAAGTTTTGGGTTAGGATCTTTTTAAAAAAAATTTTTACAAAGGAAAACATTTATTAGGGTTGGTTTACAGTTCAGAGGTTTAGGCCATTATGATTATTTTTTCTCATTTTTTATTAGATACTTTGTATTTACATTTGAGATGTTATCCCTTTCCCTGCCCCACTCCCATCCCCCTCCCCATCTATTTGCCTTCACAAAGGTGCACTCCCTCCTAATTACCCTTTCCACTCCATTGCCTTGTCATTCCCCTACATTGGGAAAATATGCCCTCCCTGGAACAAAGGCCTCTTCTCACATTAATGCCAGGCACTGCTATCTTCTGCTACATACACAACTGGATCAATAGGCCTCTCAATGTGTACACAAAGGTTGTTGTTTTACTCCATGGGAGTTGTGGAGGGTTTGGTTGGTTGATAATGATGTTCTTCCCATGAAGTTGCAACCCCTTTCAGCTCCTTAGGTCCTTTCTTTAGCACCCTCATTGGGGTCCCTGTGTTCAATTGGTTGATTAGCTGCAAGCATGCTCAGCTGTATATATATGACTCTGACAGAGTCCCTGAGGAGGCATCTCTATCTGGTTCCTGCCAGTAAGTACTTCCTGGCATCAGCATTAGTGCTTGGATTTGGTAGCTGTTTATGTGGTGGATACCCAGGTGAGGCAGCCTGTGAATAATATTTTCTTCAATCCCTGTTCCTCTATTTGACTTTGTATTTCCTCCCATGAGCGTTTTGTTCTCCCTTCTAAGAAAAACTGAAGCATCCACATTTTGGCCTTCTTTCTTTTTGAGCTTCATAGGGTCTGTGAATTGTTTCTTGGGTATTCAGAGCTTTCTGGGGCTAGTATGCACTTATCAGTGACTGCATATCATATGTGTTCTTTTGTGACTGGGTTACTTCACTCACGATGATAGTCTCTAGTTCCATCCATTTGCCCAGGAATATCATGAAGTCGTTGTTTTTAATAGCTGAGTAGTACTCCATTGTGTAAATGTACCACACTTTCTGTATCCATTCCTCTGTTGAAGGACATCTCTGTTCTTTCCAGCTTCTGGCTATTATAAACAAGGCTGCTATAAAATTGGTGAAGCATGTGTCCTGGTAATATGTTAGAGTGTCTTCAGGGTTATGCCCAGGAGTGGAATAGCTGGATTTTCAGGTAGTAATATGTCCATTTTTCTGAGAAACTCCCAGATTGATTTCCAAAGTGGTTGTACCAGCTTACAATCCCACCAACAGTGGAGAAGTGTTCCTCTTTCTCCACATCCTTGTCAATATCTGCTGTCACCTGTGTTTTTGATCTTAATCATTCTGACTGGTGTGAGGTGGAATCTCGAGGTTGTTTTGATTTGCATTTCCCTGATGACTAGGGATGTTGAACATCTCTTTAGGTGTTTCTCGGCCATCCTACATTCCTCAGTTGAGAATTTTTTGTTTAGCTCTGTTCCCCATTTTTAAATAGGATTATTTGATTCTCTAGAGTCTATAGGAGCTCCTTGATTTTTTAATTTTCTCTGACTGTTATGTCAATGTTTTCTATGTTATCTTTTGCCCTTGAAATCGTCTCTTCTATCTCTTGTAGTCTGTTGGTGATGCTTGCATCTATGAATCCTGATTTCTTTCCTAGGTTTTCTATCTCCAGGTTTGTCTCTTTTTGTGATTTCTTTATTGTTTTTATTTCCAGTTTCTATTCTTTCACCTGTTTGGTTGTATTTTTCTGTGATTTTGAGTGATTTTTGTGTTTGCTCTTTAAGGGCTTCTAATTGTTTACGTGTGTTCTCCTGTAATTGTTTAAGGGAGTTATTCATGTGCTTCTCCAAGATCGGCATCATCATCTTGAGGTATGATTTTAGGTCTGAGTGTTCTTTATCTGGAATGTTTGGCATTCCGCTGCTTGCTGTGATGGGAGAGCTGGGTTCTGATGTTGCCAGGTTGTCTTGGTTTCCATTGTGTAAGTTCTTTCGCTTTCCTCTTGCCATCTAGTTGTCTGTGATGTTAGGTGATCTTGTTGTCTTTGACTGGAGGTCTGAGGGACCATGGGCTCAGGAGGAAGATTGTTCCTGGATATTCAGCTCTTTTCAGGTAGGCAGTGAGTTCTGATGGCAGTGACTTGGTTCTGTCTCCATGGACTCAGGTGGAAGAGTGCTCGTGAGACTGTTCTGGATGATAAGCCCTCCGTGGGCAGGTCCTGAGTCCTGATGGCAGTGACCTTGCTCTCTCTCTGGGCCAGAAAGGACCCTTTCACAGAGAGTACCGTGTTGCCTGGGCCCCTAGAGTTCCCGGCAGGTCCTGAGTCCTGATGGCGGTGACCTGGCTCTCTCCCTGCCTTCTATTTTAAAGAAAGCTTTTAAAAACTGTTTGAAGCTTTAAGACCCTCTAAAACCATTTCTGAAATGTTTTTTGGCATTAAAATTTTGTAAGGATTCACTTTTTAGTTATGTTAAAACTGTACCATTTAATTAGTACTATTAAAATAATGTTTGCTATTTTGAAAAAAAAGAAGATATACAAATACCAAACAAAAACATAAATACATGCTATACATGATTAATCATCAGGAAAATGTAAATAAAAAGACAGAAAAATTCCCTATGCTCTCCCTTGAGAATGGTAACAAGTGAAAAGTGTGACCATAACAGAGGTAGGGCAGGTTATAGACAACAAAACTGTCATACACTGCTAGAGGAAAATGATAATTTAAAGCCACTTTGGAAAACATTTTAGCAATTTCTTACAATATTTATATTTTAATCTACATATGACCATGCCTTTGCACTCCTAAGTGTTTACCACACAGGAAGAAATCATGTGTCCACAGAAAGATATAAAGCCAAATGTTCATAGCAGCTTTATTTACAAGAACCATAAATTGAAAATAAAGCAAAATTTCCTCAACAGATGGATGGGTAGAATAAATTGTAGTAGAGTTGACACTCCATATGTCCAGGTTCCACATCTGTGAATTCAAACTGTGAATCCAAACTATTTTTATAAACATACCATCTGTTCCGAGCATGCCTTGGCTTTTCTTGTCTCTATTCACAACGTAATATAACAATTATTAATATAGACTTGACATTATAAGTAATCTGGAGATGTTTTTAAATATAGAGGAGGGTTTTAACATGTATGCATATGAGGCATATGAGCAGCCACAGTTTATATCATCTTTATCAGCTCTATATTCAATTTTCCTCAGGCACTGAGAGACAACAATTTCTGCATGTACTGGAAAACAAGTTGCTATAAAAAGAGTAAAAAACCATATGCATATGTGTGTGTGACTAAAATTCCATAGTTTGAATAAAAGAAGCCAAGTCAGTTAAAAAGTCACACTGAAAGTGACTGTTAAGCATTTATTCCTAAATGGGACATCTATATAATATATACCCAAGAGTCCAGGAAACATCAGAAGAGGCAGAAACAAGGTGAGGTCCAGAAGATGGGGAAAGGTGCTATAAAATACTGTTATCCAGTTATGGTACAACCATTGCAAATAGGGATACATAGTAGCCATTGATGATACCATCGCAAGCTGAACCCTTCCAACATTCTGTCATAGCAGAGAAAGTCCTCCAAAGCCTTTTCACTTCCGGAGGAACTCCTTGCTGTTAATGGCTTCTGTGAGATGGAATGTCTTCTCACAAACCCTGAAGGATGAGTTGGGAAGAAGTTCAAAAGGAAAGAAAAAACAATGATACTGGATAATGGGGAGTGAGGAGAATCACAGTCAATTGTACATATGTATAAAACTCAAAGTATTAGATTTGTGTAAACTTTTATAAAACATGTTTCTCATTGAAAAAAACTCAGCCTCTGTGTTTCCATTTATAACAGAATTCTATAAAAAGTAAAAATAATTTGTAATCACAGATCAGTGGCTTCATGGGGCCAAGCTGAGAAGGAAAATAATGGTGAGCCTACGGATAACTTAAAATGTCACATTCTGTGAGGATGAACTTAATGCTGTTTATGGAAATCTGGTTGTTGGTATCTGCCATTGTTCACTGAAAAAGAGAAGCTTCTCTGATAAAGGCTGAAGTTGGATTTATCTGAGGGTAAAAACAGAGGCAGAAGGCAGTTTGATAGTGTGGCAATTTAAACAAACAACAGAAATAAGTTCCCCACTGGGAACCATGACACCCGAAACCATGGGGTTTTGATCAGATTTACAGTTCCAGGTTTGAAATCCTTCCTGCTGAGCTTGCCAGCTTTTTAGAATCACATTATCCAGTCTCGAAGGATCTCTACCTCATTTTTAACTTGGCTTTTAGTTAGCTCATAAAGTAGTAGGTTTCCATATGTCTTTCATATACTGATTTTGTTGGTTAACACTCCCAACTCTCCCTTTCCCTTACCCATACCCCCAATTAAACATTTTCACCCCCATTATTCGCTTAATCTCATAAAACTTATTTTCTGGCATCTTTCCCTTGCTCCTTAAATCATACTCACTACAATATGGCCCTTTTCTTCTTTCCTTGTTTCTAAAGGATGTCCAAGTTTATCAGACAAATATGAATATTTAAAGTTAGGGTGTACATATGAAAAAACACACGCAGTATTCTCTTTTGGGGCCCATGTTTCCCCTTTCAGTACAATTCCCCCCATCCCCGAACCCTGTCTATTTACCTGTAACACAACTTTTAACCACTGAATAAAATTTCATTGTGTATACACACCACATTTCTTTTGTCCATTCATTATTTGGTGGACATCAAGGCAGACTCCATTTCCTAGCTATATACATATCTCTGTCGTAGGATGTTAGGCTCTTTGAATATATGTCAAGGAGTGCTGTAACTGAATCATGCAATAGTTCTATGCCTAACATTTTGGGCAACCCCAAGGCTGATTTTTATAATGGCTACGTTAGTAACTTTTCTGTTGTTTCGGTATAACATCATGACCAAAGCAATTTATACTAGGAAGCTTTTATTGGGTCTTAAGTTCCAGAGGGATTGGAGTCCACCACCATTACGGCATGGGAACATGGCAGCAGGCACACTTGCAAGCAGAGAGGCATGGTGCTGGAGCTGCAGCTGAGAGCTCACCTTTAGATCTTCAGACAGGAAGTGGAGAGCATAATGAGAATGGCATTTGAGTCTTTTAAAAGCCCACGCCCACTCCTGGAGACACAATTCTCCAACCAGGGCTCAGCTAATCTTTCCCAAACAGTTCAAACACCTGGGAAACACTATTCAAAGACAGAAGCCTGCAGGCTCTCATTCTCATTCAGAACACCCCAGTGGCGCTTCCTGTTTATCCTCCCACCAACAGTGAATAAGAGTTCCTTTTCCCCACCTCTGTACCCCATTCCAGTTATTTGATTTCTTGATGAATGCAAGTCTGCCTAGTATGACACAGAGCCTTAAAGTAGCTTTGCTCTGCCTTTTTCTGATGGCTAATAATGTTAGACAAGGCTGCCAAAAACACAACTGAGAATAAATGGTCTCCTCACTAAATGTTGCTGTGAAAACTGGAAAGCCTCATACAAAATAATGAAATTCTTCTTGAGAATTTGGATTCTTAAATTGCACTGTGCCCCCTCCCAATATTTTAAAGTGTATTAAAGACTGAAGTGCTAGGTGGGGTATTTCTCTGATAGACTGCTTGCTTAGCATGTAGGAAGTATCACAAAATAGAAACAGAAAACATAAACAGAGAGGACATCGACTTAATATCTGACAGTTTACAACTCACAGAAGGACATGTAGGCTGTTCGTTAATATTTGCAGAGGTGGCATATTTGTCTTGCTTGTGTGTATATATTTGGCTATAACTGAAACATGACATCGTATGTGCTATATTTTCTGGGTCTTAAATTCTATAACCACATATACACACATAGGTTCAGTTTCTTCTTCCTATTGGAGAGATGCTGAACTTCTTATCTTTGGGTTCAGAGATCTCAGATGAGATGGACGTAGGATTTCTGCCTGTGAATGAATGTTTAAGACATTCTGGCAGATATCTTTAAGTTAGTTCTCTAGTTCCTTCCCAGGATTATTTGAGTGCTCATCTGAGCCTTCTTGAGAGAAAATTATTTTGGCTCTTCTTAAATAGTCTGCCCTTAATTTTTGAAAAAAAAAGCAGAACATATATTCCTTAAAATAATACATGAAACAGTATACGGAGTAAATGTACGGTCAGTCCTGCTTCCAAAATATTACACATGCATTAAACACGTTTGTTTTGATATTGGTGACATAATTTTTTATTGACCATCAGCTTTCCCATTTTGTTCCACTATACGTCACCTACAGACACGATCCACCAATACAACAATATAGAATCATTTTTAAGGCTTCCCACACATCCTCCACACCCACTCTCTGATATTTGGTGTCCCGGATGCCAAGATTGCAGAGCTTATACCAATTTCCCTGACTCATGCTCTGAGCTCAGAGGCAGGCTGTTGCATAGCAACAATGGTTCTGAGTGGAATAGAGCTCCGGAAGGAAGAGTGACCGGATGTGATTCAAGTGCTATTAGAAAAAAAATGGATAAAATCACCATATCCTGGCCCACATCTCTGGCAGAAGCCTCCTTACCCCATTAGAGGCCAGATCAGCATTGTGAACTGAAGGGAGCCTGTAGACACTATTCAGGGGTCCCAGTACCTCTACAGAGAGATCAAGGGAAGATGTACTGTACGAACACAGAAAAACCATGGAATCATTCTAAGACAAAACAATATACGATTGCATACTAAATGCACACGATAACATATAAATTCAGTCAGATGTAGTAAGTAAAACATACAAAAATTTCACTCAAAAAAGGTTTCACTATGTATTTCAATCTGGCCTCAAACTCAATATCCCCTTGCCTTGGCCTCCCAAATGCAGAAATGACAATCATGTGCACACATGGGCCAGAAGAGGGTATTGGATCCCCTGGAACTCGAGCTACAGAGAGTTGTGAACTGCTACAGTTCCCAGGTGTTGAAACTGGAGGAAAGGACTAGAGACAGAAATCAGAAGACACGTGAGGACAACGAATTCCTGGAAACGCTTCACCCACCACTGCACTCACAGGTTTGAACTGTTTGAATTTGGTTTATCTAAATTGTTTTAGATAACTGGTTTATTTAAACAGAATATTGAAATACAAAACACCAGTGTGATCACAACGAAAACAAACACAATGAGAGAGGGGGAGGAAGAGGGGGGTTATGCACTGAGAAATGGAGGGGGCATGGAGGAAGCAATTAAATCTATGGTGGAGATGTGGAGCATGTTGTGAGCTATGAAGAGAGGCAGAACCAGAGACAGGAACTAGAGAACAGGCTTCTGCTGTGAGAAGCCTGCACTACCACCCAAGGCTATGGTGATGTCCAGACCCATGCTGCTGAAGACCATGTCTGGGTCCGTGGTCCTTCTGCAACAGGGGTCTGTTGATGCTGTGGCTCATGTTACTACCAAAGGCTATGTGGATGGCCATGGTCTGGACTGGAACCGGGACCCATGGTGATGTCTGAGGGAAGAGCTGATCTGGCTTTGCCCTTCATTGGCCAGTGCCTTGTGGTGCCAGCAGTGACATGGGTATGGGAAAGCTGGTCCTGCCCCTTGCTAAGGTGATGTGGGACAGCCGGCCCTGGATGGATCTCTGAGCAGTCTTAACCAGGATATAGCATTGATGGTGTAACAGAAATCAGAGGCCTTGAACTAGTCTAACAATTCATGCCAATGAACATTCCCAAGTAAAGCTGTTTGGACAAAATACTGTGTGCCCCAGCACAACTTCCAATGGCACTATGACAGATGAATATGTGATGGAGAGGCAGGAAATCAGGAGCAGAATGGTACAGTGCACAGAAGACTGCTGCTGACAGAGCAACAGATCATTGCCCAGAGCGGTCAGCAAGATGGTTTTTGTTTGTGTGTTTGTTTACCCTTTTCTTTTCTAATATTTATTTTTGTTTTTTATTTTCTTTTGTGTGTGGGGAGGTTACAAGAGTGGAGGGCAGATACGGAAGGACTGGGAATTGAGTGGAATTAGGGTGCATGCTGTGACTCTCACAAAAGATTCAATAAAAATTATGTCAAAAATAAACTATAAAGAAGATGTAAAATCAAAAATAAGGAAAAGAAAAAGAAAAACGTGGATAAAATCATGCTTCCAAGTTAGCCCCACTTCCTCTTCACACCAAGACCCCCTAGGACTCTGCTCTGGGAAAGAACACCATTTGCTGATCTCTAGGAACACCTTCCAATCTCCTCAGGATCCCCTTTACAGAAAAGAAATAGATCTCCAAACATCCAGATTCTGGGGAAAAATGATGTCAGGAATCACTATCCCTCACATGTCGTTTATAGCCACCGCAAATCCACCTGATACACGTCCAGACATCTCCGTCCAGTCTCCTCTCCTTGTGCTGGATCTCCTCAGTGGCTTTACAAAAGCATTCATAGGATTGTCCCTTCAGGATCTCTTTGCCCTTTCCCCCCCTATCCATTCTCTGTAGCACTACCAGCCTCCTTCTGACAACAAGAATCAGATGACTTCTTTGTCATGCATTAGCCCTCCATACTCAAGATACTATAAAAATCCCTCACCTGGCCAAACTTGTAATTTTCATGCCATCGGTACCTCACTCCAACTGCTCTGCATATTGTCTGTGCGTCAGGCTTCAGCCACTGAGCTTAAATGCCACTTCAAGAAAGAACTACATAGACAACCCCATGGGAGCCGCTTGATTTTTGCTACTGTTTTTCTCAAAGCATAAGGGGGAAATTAGCCACTTGGAAGAAAGGTGAAGTTAGGATGAGAAAGCATATTAAAGATGAGGCAGGCGGTGGTAAAGTCTTCCCTGGATGAATGGGTATAGATAAGAGCTGTATAACTGAGAACACTCTTCCCCAGACTGTCCATAACTCAGTATCCCTAGACATGACACTGGATGCAAACACATACTAAACATATGGATATTTTCTTGCTTGCTGTTATCTGTTCATGTATCCTTTCTGTAGGGGGGATATCTTGTCACTGTCAGAGGCATCATATGTATTGAGTAAAGGAGGCAGAGTAGGAGTGAGGAATTCATATTTTCTAGGAGCCTACTATAAATCACACACTAACTTTTTTTTGAGCAACAGTGAGACCTTTATTAAGAGAACCGTGTACATTTTAGATGATTACCAAGAAGTCTACTGACTCATAACATCTATGAGAGGATGCTAACTTCATCTCTCTTTTTTAATAAAACAACAAACAGAGGAAATCAACAGATTTGCTCACGATTAAAACAAAATTCATGAATAGAGAAGAAGCCACCGCCATTTTCAGTCGGTCCTCAGGGCTGCCCTTCCTAACCCTCCGCATCAACACGTGAGGACGTCCTCTCCTTGTCTAGGAGTGCTTCTTGGACAGTGGAGGGCAGGCAGCCCGGCTGTATGGTCACTTCCCCCACACACCTAACTGCAGCATGTGTGAAAGGGAACACTCACAGCAGCACTTCTGAGAATGGATGCCTGTGGTGAGCTTTAGATTTCGCTGGAAGCAAGACAGAGCTGGCATTCTGAGGGACTGATGGGGAAAGCAGTGAAAGCAAGATGCATCAGAAAGAAGCGCAGCGATCAGCAGTCGCTTCACACGCTGTGCTTGGTGGGGCCTCTTAGAGAGGCCGGCTACGTAAGGCAAGGCCTGCGTCAGAAGGTGCGTCACTACCATCCTCACTACTGCTTTACAGAAAAAAAAGGTTTATAAAAATCCTCTGGAGTTAAAAGTGCAATACAAAATCTTGACCACAAGGGAGAGGCCCACAGAAATATACACGGGACAAGCACAGCACTCAGACACGGGGAAGGAGTGTGAACTTTCAGTACCCACACTTGTATTCTGCAGTGGTCACCCACAGCCTGAGAGCTACAGCAGGAGTCGAGGATGCAGTGAATAGAGCGTCTGACCTTCCGTAGGCCATGGCACCCTTCGGGAAGAGGTCTCTAGCTAGTTATTCCATGTGGCTCTGCTGCAGGGTCCCTTGCTGTGTGTAACGCCAGAGAGAGGCGAGCTGTCCAGGACAACCCAGGCATCAAAGCTGCTCGGTAAGATGGGAGCCCATGGCTCAGCTGCCTACCGTCTCGTTACAAAATGGAGTTTATCTCTATGTTATCCCTTCTCAGGCAAAAGTCCAGTTAGGAAGTCTTTGTAAAGGGGGCTTTCAAACTAGTCCTTTGGGCATTTAAAAAATCTTCATATAAAAAGTCCAGCTCTTTAAAACATATGCACATTTTTTCCTTAAAAAAATCTCATTTCTAAACCAAAATAAGTTATACCTGGCAAAAATGTCTTCGTTAACACCTCAGGGCCTCTAGAGACACGGAGCTGTGTATTTTGCATATTTTCAAACATCAGAGATACCAAGACAGAGTATTTACCTCTGAACACCAAGACAATATAACCTGGCTCAGGACCCATACCCATCTTAGTCTTGGGAATAAAAAGCTGACATTCAGCATCATGTATATGTAGTGATGTATTATATACATATTAACTTGTCTAGTTGATGAAAAACTAGGACAGACATTTGCAAAAGCAACTCAAAACTCAGGGCACGAAACTATGAAGAAATAACCCCCGAGCACACAATGTGCTCCATTTGGCTACATGTAAATTATACAGAGAAAAAAGGCATGCAGCATAACAAGAGGGAGGTGCAGGGTGCACGGTGATCTCAGGCCAGAGCTCTTCAGTTCTTCCGAATTTGGAGATCAGAGTGCTAAAAAGTATAAGAACATTCTGAAAGAACACAGCTAGTCCAGGGTAAACATCAATGTTTTGAGTAACATATGCACCAAAAAAAAAAAAAAAAAAAATCCACATGGAGGCGATAAGTGATCCGAACATCAGCATGAAACCAATGAAGAGCCAGACCCGGGCACCTGTTCTTCCTAAGCAGCCGCTTTCATAGCTGTCCCCTCGAACCTGGGCACTGGATACAGCATTTATCATGAAGAAAGCCAGCGTGGAAAACACGCCGCACGTGTGGAAAGCGTGGTTCAGCTGCTCGGGCTTCGGATCCACCAGGGCCGCGTCGATCATTATCCACCAGTCTGTAAGGAACAATATTCCTGCAACCAGGGAGGCCACAGTGTTCCTGCGCTCGCTCCAGTCAATACTCTCACACTCCGGCCATCGGAAGTTATCCAGGAAGCCTGCCATCTCTACTCTCTGTGCATGGGTTTCTCATTAAATGATGTTTCCCGGCTACCTGCGACATCCACGCCGAGCCCAGGCGGGAGCAGGGACGTGGAGGGCGCGCGTCAGCCCAGGCAGCTGTGGCCCGCTCAACCTCAGCCCGGGAGCCGGGAACCAGCGGCGGGAGCGAGGCCAGGGCACTGGTAGGGCCACACACTAACTTTTTATTTGTACAATTTCTTATTGTTATTCAAGGCCTCCAAAAGATATTAGGTGATATGGCCATTTTACTCCCTTTCTATAGGCTCAGACAAGTAGAAGAAGCAGGTATCAAATGGAACCCAGCCCCACCTTGAATGGGGAAAAATATCTGTAACGACTCATGCACACACGCATGCACACACTCTTGTTTACATTTCTTATGTATTTTTTATTTATTTTTGAGATTGTATTTTAATTTCAACATTTCTAGCTTTCCATTTTATAAGTTGTTATTGTGTGCATATATGTATTTGTATATACTAATTTACCTGACCATAACCTGTTGAGCACATATAAAATTACTTGTATGTCTGTTTTCAGGGCTGTTTGGCACTCAACAACTATCATATATAATAAGGAATGCAGGCAAGAAACAGAAATGGATGTTCATTCTGCACTAAATCCCATAGCAGAGTAACCATGGTAACCATGTTAGTCAAGAAAGACTAGGAGAAAGGAACAATTGCTCTTGATTTCTTTTATAATATGTGCTAGGGATTGCATCAGATGACTTGATCTCAGTAAGTAATTTCAAGTAATTCAAGTGCTACAGAAATATGCCTTTCTGAAAGCTTAATTAATCCACATATAATTACTGTATACACACACACACACACACACACACACACACACAAAAACGTTTGTCACATGCAAGGTATGAGAGTTTACAACCTTCAAAATGTTTGGTGCAATCAGTCTTTAACTCAACCATTTTTGTGAAGACACTGATAGTTTGATTTCCCAATATTTCTTACCCAAGATCCTAGGAATTCATTAAAATCAAGTATTGGAAATGTGTTAATAAAGAAAAATCCTGTAATTCCACAGATTCTGTTATGGCTATAATTAATTTTCTTCCTTTTCCCTTATTCTTCTCTAATACACCTTAATGTGTATTCCCTCCCCTCCCACAAGTTCCCCCACGACTGCTCCTCCATTTTCTTTCAAAAAAGATCAGTCCTCCCAGTGATATCAGCAGAACACAGCATAACAAGATTCAATAAGACTAGGCACAAACCCTCATATAAAGGCTGGAAGAAGCAACCTCATAGAAGGAAAAGGGTCAGATAACCGCCATTCTTTTTGTTAGGAGTTCAACAGAATCCCCAAGCTACACAACCATAGAAAGTATGCAAAGGGCCTATTAGCCGACCCATGCTGGTCCCATGATTGCTATTTCAGTCTCTGTGAGCCCCTATGAACCCTGCTTAGTTGATTCTGTGGGCCATGTTCTTCTGGTGTCCTCGACCTCTGTGGCTCCTACAATCCTTCCCCCAACCCTCTTCTTCAGGGTTCCGGAGCTCTGCCTAATATTTTCCCGTAGATCTCTGTGTCTGCTCCCATCAGCATCTGTCTGATGACAACTGGGCTAGACACTTATCTGTAAGGATAATAGAATATCATTAGGAATCATTTCATTGACGTTGTTGTTGGTGGTGATGGTGGAGCCAGTTGTGTTTGGTTCTACGCTAGGTGTCTGAGCCATCCAGCTTCCAAATCCTGGTTAACCACCAGGCATGGGTTCCTTCTTATGATGTGGTCATACATTGGACTAGTCATAGGGTGGCCATTCCAACAAATTCTATGTCCCCTTTACTCCAGTACATTATATAAGCAGGACAAATTGTGTGTCACAGGTTTTATAGCTAGGGTCATGTTCTAGTCACACCATTGGATAGCTATCCTAGTTACAGAAGATGGTCAGTTCAGGCTCCATATCCTCATTACTAGGTTGCTAGGGTCAAACTCATAGGTTCCAGGAAGTTTACATTGCACTAGGTTTCCACATCATTCCCTAAATGTGTTCTAGTCATTCCTTCCCATACACTCTCCCTCTGTTCCTCCCTTCCCCAACCTGATCCTTCCTGTTCTCATTCCTATCCACCCCCAGTCCACCCACAAAATCTATTCTATTTCCTCTTCCCAGGGAGTGCCATGTGTCCCCCCAGGATGTCTCCTCAATACCTAACTTTTCTAGCTCTGTGAATTGTAATACAAATACATTTTACTTAGCAGCTGTCCTGGGGTTTCCATTGCTGAGAAGAGACATCATGGCCAAAGCACCTCTTATAAAGACAACATTTAATTTGGGCTGGCTTACAGGTTTAGAGATTCAGTCCATTATCATTACAGTAGGAAGTATACAGGCACACATGATGCTAGAAAAAGAGGCAGGATTTCTACATCTTGGAAGGAAACCGGAAGAGACTTTTCCAAGCAATGAGGAAGAGGATCTCATTCCCACTCCCACAGTGACATACTTCCTCCAACAAGACTACGCCTCCTAATAGTGACACTCCCTGGGCTAAGCATATTCAAAGCATCATACCAGCTAATATCCACATGTGAGTACATATATCATGTTTGCCTTCTAGGTCTGGGATGCTTTGCTTCGGATGATTTTTTTTCTAGTACCATCAATTTGCCTACATATTTCATGACACTTTTTTCAAACAGCTGAGTAATACATTGCATATTTGTATATTGTGTAAATGTACCACATTTTCATTATCCATTATTCAGTTGAGGGACATCTGGGTTGTTTTCAGTTTCTGGCTATTACAAATAAAGCCAGTATGAGTAAAGTTGAACAAATGTGCTTGTGGTATAGTGGAGCATCCTTTGGGTAAATTCCAAGAGTTGTGTAGCTGGATTTTGAGACAGATCGAGTCTTAACTTTCTGAGGAACTACCTTATTGACTTTCATAGTTACTCTATAAGTTTACACTCCCAGCAGCAATAGAGAAGTATTCCCCTTGCTCCAATCTTCACCACCATAAGCTTTCACTTGTATTATTAATGTCACTTATGTTACTAGGTTTTGTCACTAGCCATAAAGACAGGTATAAGATGGAATCTCAGTGCTGTTCTCATTTGCATATTCCTGATCGGTAAAGATGTTGAACAGTTTTTTAAGTGTTTCTCAGCCATTTGAGATTCTCCTAATGAGTATTCTCAGTTTAAATCTGCAGAAGATGAACATAGTGGAAATGGCTATCCTACTAAAAGCGATCTACAAATTCAATGCATTCCAACCAATTATTTACAAACCTTGAAAGAAAAATTCATATGGAAAACAACAAACCCAGGGTAGCTAAAACAATCCTGTATAATAAAAGAACTTCTGTAGGTATCACCACCCCTAATTTCAAGCTGTATCACAGAGCTATAATAATAAAACATGCATGATACTGACATAAAACAACAGACATACTAATCAATCGAATCAAATCAAAGACTCAGAAATAAACCTACTAGATTTTTGACAAAGAAACCAAAACCACCCAATGCAAAAAAAGAAAGCATCGTCAACAAACGGTGCTGGTCTAACTGGCAGTCTGTATGTAGAAAAATAAAAATAGATCCATCTTTATTACCCTGCACTAAATTCAAGTTCTAGTGGACCAAAGAACTCCACATAAAGCCAGATACACTGAACCTAACAAAAGAGAAAACGAAAAATAGCCTTGAATGCATTTGTATGAGACAACTTCCTGTACAGAACACCAATAGCATAGGCACTACCTAAGATCAACAATTAGTAAATGGCATCTTATGATATTAAAAGCTTCTCTAAGTCAAAATACACCATCATAATATGGGAAAAGATTTAACTAACCCTACACATCTGACAGAGGACTGATATCCAAAATAAAGAACTCAAGAAACTAGACACCAATGAACAAGATCATCCTATTGAAAATGGGTACATGTAATTAAAAACTCCTTAACTATTTTACTGATACTTTTTTCTTTTCTGGAGATGACTTGTAGACTTGTCTCTGGTATATTTTCCTCTTGTTTCAGCATGTTTCTCAATTACTTCCAAAAAAACTGAAAAGGCAGACAAATAAGATGGCTGACCATCAAAAAATACTTTTTGCACAAGCCTAATGATTTAAGTATGATTTCTAGATCCCATGGGATCCTCAAAGTTGTCTTCTTACTTGGCATAAACTAGAATCATATGAAAGGATGAAACTTCAATTGAGAAAATGCCTCCATAAGATCAAGTTGTAGGGCATTTTGTTAATTAGTTTAATTACTTAATTGGGAGGGCCCAGCCCATTGTGGATGGTGTCATTTCTGGGCTGGTGGTACTGGGTTCTGTAAGAAAGCAGGCTGAGCAAAGCATGAAGAGCAGGTCAGTTAGCAGCACCCCTCCCCTTCTGCAGGAAACTTCTGCAGGTTTCTGCCCTGTTTGAGTTCCTGCCCTGCTTTCCTTTGATGATGAACAATATTATGGAAGCCTACATCAAGTAAACAATTGCCTTCCTAGCTTGCTTTTGGTAATGGTGTTTCATCACTGCAACAGAAACTTTAAGTCAACATACATGCTTTCTCTCTGTCTCTCTTTCCCCACCCACCATTTTCCCCTTCTTCTTACCTTCCCTCCTCTGTCACACACACACAAATAATACATTAAATTGCCTTTTTAAAAACTGAGTCATAACATAGTGTTTTCATCCTAGAAATGAGGTCTCAGCCTGAAAGCATCAGTCAACAACTACTGCTAAATATTTGTTTGGCAAGAGCTTAATAAAAATGCAAAAATGTTATTTCAAAATATTGGCATTTATAAATCTCCAGAAAACATAAATTTTGAGAAATAATCCTTCCTCAAATGAGCAACATCTATATATTAAACACCATAAAACTTTGCTACAGAAATATAAAGAAGACCTGAGTAGCTAAATGTGTAAAGTATTTTAATTATTTAGGATATTTAGTATCAGCATGATATAGTTTCTTCAAACTAATTAATCTATTCAGTTCAATTCCAATAATCATTTATAGCTTTTTAATAACAGAAATCAGCATGCTTACTGTAAAATTTATGTGAAAATACAAGTCTCAAGCATGAAGCTACTTTTGAAAACAATTAAATTAAAGGCCAAAGAATATCTGATTTCAAGACTTCTTACAACTTACAACAATCCAGACAGTAAAGTCAATTATCAGGCAATTCATAGAATGAGCTGAAAAAAAGAAAAATAACAGGATTTTTTCCCACCACCATCAGGACTCAGAGTCTGTCAGCAGAGAGCTGACCCAAGAGCCTCAGGAGACACAGGAGCACTCTCAGTCCTGAGCCCATAGGTGAGCCCTAACTTTCTGTCCACAAACTATCCAGGGAGAGACTGCTAGAAACTCTCAGGGCGCAGGTATCTCTGTGCTGCCTGGGAACAGATTGTTCAGGCAGACTGATCAGAATTACACCAGACTTTTCAACAGAGAATATGAAAGCTAGAAGATCCTGGACTGACTTAATACAGACCCTAAGAGAACACAAATGCCAGTCCAGGTTACTATATCCAGTAAAACTTTCAAATACCATAGATGGAGAAACCAAGATATCCCAGGACAAAACCATATTTACACAATATCTGTCCACAAATCCAGCCTTACAAAGGATAATAGATGGAAAACTCCAACACAAGGAGGAAAAATGCACCTTGGGAAAAGCAAGAAAATAATTTTCTTGCAACAAATCCAAAAGAAGAAAAGCACATAAGCATAATTCTACCTCTAACAACAAAAATAACAAGAAATAACAATCACTATTTATTAATATCTCTTAACATCAATGGACTCAACTGCACAATAAAAAGACATAGACTATCAGACTGGATATGTAAGCAAGACCCAGAATTTTGGCACATACATAAAACTCATCTCAGACACAAAGACAGACACTACCTTAGAGTAATAGGCTGGAAAAAAACTTTCCAATCAAATGGTCCCACGAAACAAGCCATCCTAATATCAAATATAGTAGATTTTCAACCAAAAGTTATCAAAAAAATAAGAAAGGACACTTTTTACTCATAAAAGGGAAAATCTATCAAGATGAACTCTCAATCCTGAACATCTATGCTCCAAATACAAGGGCACCCCCATTCATAAAAGAAACCCTACTGAAACTCAAAGCATATATATTGTACCAGACATAATAATAGTGAAAGATTTCAACACCCCACTCTCATCAATGGACAGATCATTGAGACAGAAACTGAACAGAGACTCAGCAAAACTAATAGAAGTTATGAAACGAATGGATTTAACAGACATCTACATAACATTTCACCCCAAAAACAAAATAATACACCTTCTTCTCAGCACCTCATGGTACCTTCTCCAAAATTGGCCATATAGTCTGTCAAAAAACAGGCCTCAACAGATAAAAGTAGATTGAAATATTCCCATGCATCCTATCAAATCACCATGGACTAAGACTGGTCTTCAATAACAACAAAAAACAATAGAAACCCACATGTAAGCTGAACAATGCTCTACTTAATGATAACTTGGTCAAGGAAGAAATCAAGAAATAAGACTTTTTAGCACTTAGTGAAAATGAAGGCACAACATACCCAAACTCATGGGACACAATGTAAGCAGTGCTAACAGGAAAACTCATAGCTCTGCGAGCAGGGTGCAAGAAGTTTCGGGGGCAAAAATCTATTCCCAAACAGTGGTGTTAACAGCTCTTAAAACAAGAGATCTCAGATGGTGAAATGATTCTTACTCATGTTTACTCTAGAGCAAAACCACCATATATATACACTTTTTGAAATAGTTTGGAGTCTGACAACTGGTACTTCCTATTGGCTTGGCCTGAGAGGTAGAAAGACCTTGTCTACATATCTGGTGGTGATCCTGTTTCTGCCTGGTGCTTAGGTTACCACAGGTCACGTCTACCTGCAAGAGGAGGAACTTGAGGGGTGGCTGATCTGGCTGGCATCAGGTCACATTGCAGAAGGAGGAACTTAGGAGCATGGCCAATTAGTGGTGCTTATGGTGGTACAAAGATTCCTGATATTCAGGAAACTAGGAAGCCTCTTACCATCTCACTTATTGTTCATAGGGTTTCACTTATCTCAACCGAGAACCAGGGTATTCTTCACACCCACCTGCCCCACACATAGCAGCCTTATTTATAGTAGCCAGAAGCTGGAAAGAACCCAGAAGTCCTTCAACAGAGGTATGGATATAGAATATGTGGTACATTTACACAATGGAGTACTACTCAGCTATCAGAAACAATGACTTCAGGAATTTCTAGGCAAATGTATGGAACTACAAGCTATCATCCTGAGTGAGGTAACCCAATTACAAAAGAACATACATGGTATGCACTCACTGATAAGCAGATGCTAGCCCAAAAGCTCAGAATACTCTAGAAACAATTCACAGATGTTATGAACTCAAAAAGAAGGAAAGCCAGAATGTGGATTACACAGTCCTTCTTTGAAGGGAAAACAAAGAAGTCTGGGGTTCGGGGATACGGGGACAAATTAGAGGAGCAGGGATTGGAGAAAAGATCATTCAGAGACTGCCTTACCACATATGCAGCCACCAAACTCAAACACTATTGCTGATGCCAAAAAGTGTTTGCTGGCAGGAACCTGATATGATGCCTCCTCAGAGGCTCTGCCAGAGCCATACTGATACAGAGGAGGATGCTTGCAGCTAATCATCAGACTGAACACAGGGACCCCAATGAAGGAGCTAGAGAAAGGATTGAAGGAGCTGAAAGGGTCTGCAACCTCATGGGAAGAACAACATTATCTACCAACTCAACCCACCACAGCTCCCAGGGACTAAAATACTAACCAATGAGTTCTCATGGAAAGACCCATGGCTCCAGTTGCATATGTAGCAGAGGATGGCAGTGTCTGGCATCAATGGGAGAAGAGGCCTTTGGTACAGTGAAGGCTTGTTTTTCCCAATGTAGGGGAATGCCAAGGTACTGAGGTGGGACACAGTGGTTGGGAGAGGGAGATCTTCATGAAAGCAAATGGAGGGGGAGGAAAATGTAAATACAGAAAATATCAAATAAAAAAAAAACATTGGAATAAACATCCGTGTTTTTCCAGTTAGGTGGCAATTTATAGATGGGATACCAAAATCACTATTTGTAATTGAATACATTAATAAATGTATAAATAAATTAATTAATAAATTGGGGTGCTGGAGAGAGAGTTTAGTGGTTAAGAACACTTGCTGTTCTTCTAAAGGACCGAGTCAGTTCCCAGTATCCACATAATAGATCCCAACAGTCTTTAATCCCAGTGATTCAGTAATCATCTCTGGCTTCCATAGGCAGTACACATACGTGGTGCAAATACGTGTGTGGGCAAAACACCCACACATGTAAAACCAAACAAAATTTTAAATTAATATACTAGAATGCTCCAAACTCCAAAATGTCAGATATCCCAAAAGAACTGACTAGGAGAAAAAAAATCTGTAAATGCAAATTTGGGGGTGTAGGAACCCTGACACACTGGTGTCCTGTTTTGTGTGTTTGTGTTTATGTGTGTGTGTTGGGGGGGTTCAATTTAAAGAATTCTTTATGTTACATGTTCCTAACACTGCTCGGGGCTAGCCCAGGGGCTCATTCTTTCCTGTTTGGGTCTTCTTGAAGCACTGGAAGGAGAAGAGCTTTGGAGGGGGAAGACTTGGTGCTGGGAGGAATAAGAATTGGAATTCTTATTCCTCCCAGCCAATAGAAATAAGAATTTCCCTTAGCCTGAGTAACATCATTTTGCAAAAGACCTGGGTCTAGTATTCTGTTCCCCACAAAAGAGGCCTTTTCCCAGAAATTAGGTGATCTCTCTGAGGTCAAGTAGTTAGGTGAATAGAATGGTTGCCCTAGCAACAGATCCTGCTGGGCAGAGCATTCAGTTGCACCTGGGAAGTCCCCCACCCCATGTGATTCTCCATGATTGTCTTTAAAAGAAATGGTTTGGCACATAATAAAGGAGAGCTTGATCAGCACTTTCAATGTGCTCTCCTTCTTTGTGTCTTTTGTGTCTGTCCCCTCCTCAGGTCTACGTTGAAGACTCCGGAGGCCCAGGCATCTACTTAGTCTTAGAAGATATTTAGTGTTGCTGTACAAAAAGAAATCATTTACCTGTCTTAAGTCCACCAAGTCGCCACCAAGCTTCAGTAGCTGACTTACCTTCTGTGAGTTCTTGAGTTGAGAAACTATTCAGCACCTCATCTTAACACAACAGGGCATTAATTGAAAAGATTTATTGCTGGTGCTCTTTTCTCAGGTGAATCAGCCAGAAGATTCTCTGGCTAAGCTGGTTAACTCTGTGAACCAGAGAGGAAGGAAAGGAAAAGAATTAAGATGCTGTATATAGGCAAATATGCAGACATGTAAACATTCGAACATTCATACACCTGCATTCTGCCCTGGGTGGACCATCTGTCACAATCAACTCCACAAATATTCATGCATGTTTTCATACATACACATATACCTACATACAAACATATAGAGAAACAAACATACACATTTGGATGGATGGGCGGGTGGATGAGGCAAAGCTCCCCGAGCTAAAGAATTCAAAGAACCACTTTATTTCTTTACTTTTGTCTTTCTATACCTTCTTAGACAAAAAGTTCCTTAGAAAATTACCTGGGAAAGAAAATGAGAGTTACAGAAGGGTGTTGGTATTAGGTTCAAAGCAGCGTTTCATTATGATACACTTATTAAAAGTTCAAAGCAACGGTTTTACACGGCATTGCTTTATCATACTGCACACCTGTGGCTTGGATCTAAACGTTTTTTCCCTGAATGCAAAATTGTACCAAGTCTATTTCTCTTTTAGTGTGATTATGAAATCTCATTGTATTGTTTTCTTGTCTCAGCAGCATAGGACACTGGTCATCTGCAAATTGTGTGTGTGTGTGTGTGTGTGTGTGTGTGTATGTGTAGGTGTATGTGTGTCACAGCAGTCTGTCTGTCTGTCTTCACTTTGGCAGGGGCCTTTTCTACGGAGCCTTCACAGGGGCCTGGACACCTTTGGGAGCCTGAGCTGGAGCCGAAGCCTGAGCCTTAGCTGGAGCTTTGGCCTCTGCCTTGGTGTGAACCTTGGGCTTTGGTTGGCAGAGCCTACGACCCTTGGCCATGTAGCTTCCAATCTTCTTCCCATGCTGGGGTGAGCAATGAAAGCCAGACAGCTGAGTTTGCAGCCGGGCCCTTGGGCATCTTGGGCTTGATGGCCTGAGGCTTCACAAGGGCCTTAATGTCCTCTGCGATTACACTCACTGTCGTTGCATTGCTGCCCTGCATCTTCTTCAGGCCTTTCTTGTGTTTCTTGGCAAAGCACATGTTCCTCAGGAACTTCAGGTCAAACCCTTTAAGAGATTCGTATCTTTGTGACCAGGATTTCTTGATTCCATTTCTGTGCAGGATTGGTGGTGTGTGGTGTGGTTCTTGGACTTGGTCATGTCTGCACGGTAACTAGGAGCTTGCGCAGTGCCTGGGACTAGAAGAGAAAGCAAAAGCTCCTTGTATTTCTTATTATGCAGCCTTTACTTACTATTCTGAGAAATGGGAACTTTATATTCTTTTTTTTAAAAGATTTATTTGTTTTATATGAGTACACTGTAGCTGTCTTCAGACACACCAGAAGAGGGAATCAGATCCCATTACAGATGGCTGTGAGCCACCATGTGATTGCTGGGAATTGAACTCAGGACCTCTGGAAGAGCAGTCAGTGTTCTTCACCACCGAGCCATCTCTCCAGCCCCACTTTATATTCTTAATTCTAACTTTTATTATATCTTTCTAGCAACTAAGACCATCTCTAAAACATTTCTTCCTAAAATTATTTGAATCAAATCAATAATTCTATAGAATTATTATCTATTTGTCTATATAACACCACAAGATAATATATTTTCATAGGTCTGCAGAGATCTGCTCAAAATTGTGAGCTAATATCTAGTGATTGTTATATATGTTTAATTATAACAGAACATATTAACAGTAGAAATCTTTCCTAAAATTGATTTCTCCTGGGTCTTGCCTGTTGAAGGAAATCTATTATGGATTATAATCCAAGGCAAATTCATCTCAGGAAGATCACCTGCTAGACTTAGCTTCTTCTAGTGATGGATCCTGACATACCGCCATGATAGTCTTTCCAAGTAAATGTGGCTAAGAGACTGAGTTGAACATTCTGATCCCATGAGTCAAAGTGAGTCCTCCTTTAGGTTGTTTATTCTGGTCTCAGAGATGACAGTAACCGACACAAGGAGAGTGGGGACAGTTGAGCACAAAGAGTGTGAAGGAGATTTGGGGATTTTAGTGAGACAGTGGCCACACAGCCCAGGACTGGGTGGAAACTTTCTCTTTAGAGCACCAAAGCAGAGACAAGATGGATGATAGGATTTTCGTTCAGGAGACACCAGGAAATGGTTAAGAACGGAGGGAACACACAGGCTATCAATGTCATCCAGGAGATGAGGGCTACCATATTCCTTAGGAGTCTGCTTTCCAGAATACAGGGAATCAGTTAGTAACCCCTAGCCATTCCTGTCCCAGCTGCAACTCCTTCCCTCACAAAAAGCAGACATTGTTAGGCTTCATCAGAACCACGGCAGCCGCCACGTCCATCATCTCATGTTCTCTCAGATGCGTTTGTTTATGAAGGCCTGCTGGAGTCCTCGACACAGCACCAGAGTTCTCAGCTGGTTTCAATGCATGCTATCAAGTCTCTAAAAGAATTAAGTACTGACAAAAATATTCATATAATGTATGCCAAAATGCCTTTAAAAATCTGTATATGTACCCTCTTTTATAAAAATAAAGTTGTAAGAGAGAAAAAGAAAAAGAAAAAAGAAAACACACAGGCAATCTTTCCTGGGTACAAGCTCATAGGGAACGTTCAAGCTTGAGGCCGCCCTCTCTCACACTCCCTTCTTGCAGCTTGCATCTGTTTGCACTTTCAAGTCCTCTTCAGGCTTCAGCTTGTGCTTTCTTGTGCACTCCCTTTCTCATACTCACACTATACACACCTCCTGCCCGCCTCCCACCCACCTCCCCCACACACGAACACCTCAGTATACCTCACACACACCTCACACACACTTCTGTGCACTCTCCTTTCATTCACACACACACACACACACCATCACCTTGAACTTGCCTCAGCCTTTCGTTATTACTCCAAAAGGCAGGTAGAGGGACATTGTATAATCATTACGAAATGTATCAAGTTCAAAAGAATAATCACATCTCACAAAGAATTAAGGATTATGATTGTTCCCCAAAGTTTTAAGGTTTGCCTATTCCCAGGCCTGTGGCCAGAATAACAATAACTGAAAACTTATCATTATTTAAACTTTTGACTTGTTATACTTCAGAGCTCAGAGCCCCGAGGCCAGCTACTTGCCTTTTCTTATGAAGCTCAATAATAAATGACATGAGCAAATCCGCCAGGCAGTGGCCAGAGAGAATCAAGTTAACCCTTAACTCAGTAGTTCCTTTAGCTTTCTGTTTCTGCACAGTGCACACAATGACTCTCCTAAGAGAGTCTTTAGTTTTATGTATGAAATTTTATGTATTCTATACTTTTTTAACCAGGAACCATTCTCAAACATTGTGCAAAACTTATTTTATAACTTTCATAACTTTTATCTTTCTCGGGGTCTCAATGTTAGCTTTATTTCATTTTCTAATAAGTTCTTCAAACTTTCTTTGCAAGTTAAGCATTAACAACTACCATTGTGCAGCTATTGCATTGTTTCTAAGATGAGAGCACACAACGTGCACCTGGGCCACTAGGACTGTGCTGTGCTGGGCCCCTGTGCCGCAATCATTACATCTAGGAACATCTAGTTTCACAGAATCCACCAGAGCAGAAGGAGAAATAAATAGGAAAGTCAGATATAATAGAATAATTATGCACACCAAGGCCAACTGAAAAGCAGTCCCGCACAAATGAAATCTATACAGCCGTTATCCAGGGCTAAGGTCAGGAAAAATGTGAAAAACATTTTTATAGACGAGATGCCTTCGGGCTTCTGAGATTTCACCATCCAGACCTATTGTGGGCAGTTCCTTATTTCTGATGGCAGGTCCCCTGCAGGGATGTGTCTCCTGCTTCTCGGGGCCCCAGGTACCATCCATGTTATGGTATGCAGTCTCCAGCAAAGGCTCATATTGTGGCATCTAATTCTAAGTCTCAACTGTGTTCATTCATGTGCCACACATTACAACTAACACCAATGTGAGTTTGTTCACACCTTGGGCCCAGGAGCCCAGGTCTCTGTGTGTGTGCCCTCATTTGACATACCCCAGAGCACTATCGAGAGCTACTCATTACTCTCGAGCATGTCTCCAAAACAATTCTACTTTGGCTCCACACCAAAGCCATCACAGCTATGGCACAGCTTTCCATGTTTCCCTAGCCAAGTACTTTTTGTGCGTGCATGTTCCAAACATTATCTCAGCTGCCATGAAGAGCTCACATTCAAGATTGACTGTATATAAGGCTATAGCGCATGCATAAGATGGAAGCCACAACCAGAATGAACTAGTTCACATGCTGGGCCCCACACCTCAGTTCTCTCTGCAGACTTGAGACACAGATCCTGCCAAAACCCTAGAGGCATTATAGCTGTGTAAATTCCATTGTTCCTATCCTCAACAACCCTATTGCTTTATAAATGCCTGAAGCTCACATACAGTTGTCAACTCAGTTGTCTGGCTGTGTTCCAGACACTAGTACCATTGTTTCTTCATACTCAGAGCCACATTAGTCTAGAATCCAGTTCCCAGATCTGTAGCGACTTCATGGATATCACTTATCAGACATTAATTCCCCTTTCCCCCATTAATGACTTCACAAGCAACGATTACATCAGCTACCTCTTCCACATTAGAATAAAGGTACAGAAAACCAGAACCCTAAGGCTTCGATGACTCTTGACACTAATACAGATATCCATAGTGTTTGTTACTGAGGATCTCTACACTCTTTGTTATCCCGATCCTTAGCTATACAGCTATGTGGAGACTTTACTACTGTACTTATAGAGTGTCAGAAACACTGTATACCACCTAGCTGCACACTTGTACCCTCCATGGTGAAAGTAAGGTGTTTTCCAACCAAAAACAGGTTATAAATATATTGGAAGGTATAATTATTCTAAGAAATGTATAAACATTGGCATAAGATAAGAAACATAAAAAGCCAAAGATACATCATCAAACAAACAATTCCCCAATAGATAACTTCAAATAAATAAACAACTATAAATTACTAAAAATTTAATGAAGACTGAACTTATGGAACATACCGCACACACTCACACACACACATACACACGCACACACACACAAACTTGAGCTAAAGAACAGAGTTAATAAACCTCATATTTCTATGATGAGAATCAGCACTGGAATTCATAAATCAGAAGAAAGAATACATGAACTTGAAAGCGAGTTATATGAAAATATACAGTGGACAATAAATGAATGAAAAGAAATAAGAAAGACTTCAAACATTATGATACTGCTAATATTTAAATTACCAAGGCTAAAATAGGAAAAAACTACAGTGCAGTAAGGGAAATGATATCTGCGAAGATGAAGATTATTATTCAAGTACTGGGAAGTCAAAGTAGATTCACAAAAGGACAAGAAGATGGATAACAATCAAAAACTAAGACAAAGTGAGAAACAAGAAAAGATCAAGAGAAAAGAAATATATCATATGAAGAAATAAAAGTAACTAGTAGACTTCAACAGAAAATGATATGCCAGGAACAAGTGATAATGCACACAAACTTCAGCCATAAATTCTTTATCGAGCAAGAGTCAAATTCAGTCATAAAAAGATATATTTTTAGATGTAGGAAAGCTTATGAGTTCATCACCACTTGATCTAATTTGTGAGAACTACTGAAGTTTGCTCAGTTTGAGAGAAAAAAAATTCAATTCATAAAATGAAAAGATAAAACTCATTGGTAACATTAATTACATATACTGAATTAGTACTTTATAATACTTAAAACATAAATCACTTAAACCTTTAATAAAAAATTAAAATTCAAAACTACTAAAAATTAATAATATCTAGAATAATTTGTTAGGATGTATACAATACTAAAAGAAATTTTTGCATCAAAAATGTAAATTATGTATGGGTTAAAATAAAAGCATACAGTTTTTGTTTGTATTTCATTGTTTTATTTTATGTGTATGAGTGTTTGCTTGCAGGTATGTCTGCATACTATAGGCTTGCTTGGTGCCCAAGGAGGCCAGAAGAGGGTATCATATCCCTTGGGACTGGAGTTACAGGTGTTTGTGAGCCACTGTGTGGATACTGGAAAGGAACTCAGGTCTCTTGCAAGATATACATAACCTCTTAGACACTGAACCATTTCTCAAGATCCAGCTAAAAGATATTTATGTAAATGTCATAATAATAACAAGGCAAAAAAACTTATCTTAAGGACACAAAAGGTTAAAAATAAAGAGTTAGAGAATCCCACAACAAAAACATTTAATTGAAGAAAATCATGAAAATATGAAGCAAAGCTTTGATCTGGCCAGCTGTTACATTTGTCCACAAAGAAACTCAATAATGCTGGACAAGGTAATTATCTAAGCCTGACCCTTAAGTATAGAATATCTGATTAATACCTCTAGCTGATACAGGATGCTTCGTTTTGTAAGGTAGTTTGTGTGTGTGTGTATGTGTGTGTGTGTGTGTGTGTATGTGTGCATGTGTGTGAGAGAGAGAGAGAGAGTGTGTGTGTGTGTGTGTGTCTAAGTTATAAACATTCATGTGGGGGATGCACAGATTTCACAAGCATTTATATTGCTCCACCATGAATTTTGAATTTTTACTGGTGGATAAAGAATTCAAGATTGGAACACTTGAAAGCCATTTCTTCCCTGACTTTTGGGAGGTTTGTCACAAATGCTATCAGTGCTTTGCTGAATTCCCATGGGGATGTTTCTGCATGTTTCCAGAGTTTCTCTCTGGTATCACACTCCAAATGCTTTGTCTCCTTAAACTCTTATCTGTTCCTCTTCAACCCAGGAAGTCTGCTTGGCTTTATGTAAAATCCAATTCCCTGCATGTGTATCATACTTAACAGCAAAGGTATACAGATCATTAAAAAGTAGTACTAGGTTTGGGACATATACAAAATTTCAGACTGAGATATTACAGACATAGGAAAAATAAGGATAAAAAGTTTGATTGACACAAATTGGATATTGGATCTTATTGATAGTCAAGCTTGAGAGGCATTAACTACGGTTTAGTTTGGAGTTCACAGCTACCACCCAACACATGCATTCTAACTGCATGGGACGTGGTCTAGCCTTCAGCTTAAATTATAGGATATATATAACCTTATCAATCTATATCAATCTATCTATCTATCTATCCATCTATCTATCTATCATCATAAGTATGCTTTCATTTCAATTTATAATAGATAATTCTCTCTTTTAGTCCATAGAAAATTTTCATTTTAGTAAATATGATAGTAGTTTATTGTGTGGATGTTTTGTGGTCTGTTTATGAAGTTCTTAGGTGTTCTGCATGATTTATAAATTTCTGCAATTTATACCCAGTTAAAATTTTATTAAGAATAAGTTTAAGGGTATGTAATAGTATTTCTATGTGAAAAAAACATCAAGTATAATAATGTTTTCAAATATATCATTATATGTTAATTATTGTTACTTATTTGAACTTTAAAATGATTGTATTTGTGTCTAGAAGTATCAATAGTGTATGAAAGTGTTTAGAAGCAGATAGTGTAACTTCAGATCTTCATCTCTCTCTCCTCTCCCTCCAATCCACTCTCCTCCTTCTCCAGTCTCACTCCCAATTCTGAATCGGACCACCTGCTGCAGCCAGCCCTTCCTCTCTATTCCCAATTGACAGATTATGCAGATCTCCTTCAACCCATCTCATCCTGTTATCCCAACTCCCAATTCTGGCTGGAACTACCTGGGAACCTGCTAGCCGAGCCTGCCAGAGAAGCAAGTAGGCCAATGAAGCAGGTAGGTGAGCTTCAAGCCTTCACTATTCTCCTCCAAATTCCATCCCCAAGTTTCACCCTCAGCACTGTAGTATTCTACCTGTTGTGGTCTCTGCATGATTTGTCTCAATTCCCAGGGAACTAAACAGATTATGACCATCCCCACTCCTAAGTGTAAGGTCCCAACATCTGGGAACACATTTGACCAGAAATCCCAGTGGCCACACCTATCAGGATCCCAGAGCTCCCTACCAGGCAAAGCATGGTGACCAAGCTCCTAAAAGCCAGTGAAGATAACAGAAACCAAGGAACAAAACACCCACCACCCAAAAACACAAGACAGATATCAGCACCTAGAGTTAGAATCATCCCAAACCCAGATGCCTAGATGCAAGCATAAAACCACTTATAACAGCCAGAACAATATGTCTCCACTAGAGCCCTGAGAAATTCAATATAGCTGAAGCACAAGACAAGGACCTTAAAATAGCTTTTACGAAGATGGCAGAGTTCTTTAAAGAGGAAACGAGTAAATCCCTTAATGAAATCTATAAAAACACAAATAAACATGGGAAGGAAATGACTAAAACCATTACAACTTAGAAATAGAAATAGAATAAAGAAAACCAAAACTGAGGGAAATCTGGAAATTAAAAACAAAGAAAAAGAAAAGACCTTAGGACTATAATCAGCAACCTCAGAGGCAGGCATCACCAACAGAATACAAGAGATGAAAAAAAGAATGTCAGACATTGAAAAGACAGCAGAGGAAATAAATATCCTTTAGTCAAAGAAAAATAAAACCCTGGTACAAAACATCCAGGAAATCTGGGAAAATATGAAAGGACCAAATCTAAGAATAACAGGAACAGAAGAAGAAAAAAAATTCCCTGATCAAAGGCTAAAAAAACATATTTTCAACAAAATCATAGAAGGAAACTTCTGTAACCTAAAGAAGGTGATACTTATCAAGGTACAAGAAGCATTATACAACACCAAATACACTGGATCAGAAAAGAAATTCTCCTTGGCACACAATAATCAAAACACTAAACATACAGAATGAAGCAAGAACATTAAAAGCAGTAAGGGGAAAAGACCAAGTAACATATAAAGGCTGACCTATCAGAATCACATCTGAATTCTTAACAAAGAACAGATATCCTGTAGAATCTAAGAGACGATGGATGCCTGCACAGACTCAAATTTAAAAATGTAAATTGCAGCTGAATGCTTCCTCTGAGTTGTTGATAGAAAGAAAGGATGAGCTCGGTTGAATGCAAGGAATATTCATAGCTAATATGTAATTTACTTACTTAAATCCATTGATATGCAAAAAATAAAAATAACACAGCACATATTCTTCCAGGAAACGGATGAATGTCACAAGTATCCTGGACCTGCTACATGTTTTCTCTACACGTCATACCTTAGATGATGTCCCGGATTATGAGAAGATTGTGCTCTGACCAGTTTTTCTCTTAAAGATAACTGGGGTGACTGAATTTTTCCTTTACCTCAGGTTATTTCCAATCACTCTCCATCAAGTAGGTGCTTTGTTTGGATTTTGACATACGAAAATCATGTTCCTACTTTTTAACCATTCTAGAAGATGAAATGGCTAGGTGGCACATGCTTATTACTTACTCTTTACCTCCCACAAGCCTCCCTTTTAAACGCACAAACCACTTTATCATGAAGAACACCTTTCTTTTCAAGGACAGGCTGTTAAATCTGTATTCCTGCCATGCCTTCTTGGAGAGAACAGAAAAGAAAAAGAAAGTTAAAAATTCCTAACTTGTCATGTGAAGTCTTAGGATCTTGCCTTTCACATTAATAGATTTTGATTAAAATCTGGTGGTTTACAAAAAGTTATAAAGAGATACTTCTATCCCAGAAGTAAATATTTTTAAGAAGAAAAAAAGAAGTTGCTTTGGGACCAAAAAGATAGCACAGTGGGTGAGTGTGTCCAAACCTGAGGACCTGAGTTTGATCCTTCTTCAGAACCACTTAACTGAAAGAGAACTTACTCCCCAAAGTTGTCCACTGACTTTCACATGCGAGCTGTGCATGCACATTCACACACACACACACACACACACACACACACACACACACACACCACCAACAACAACAACAACAACACACTGAATAAATAAATTAATAAAGTTCATTGCACTTATCAGAAAAAGTTAATAAGGATGTGATTGCAAAAATACTTTTATTTACGTATCTAGCCTAGATGTCCATCAATACATGAATAAATAAAGAAGATGTGGGTTAAACATGCAATGGTATTTCATTTAGCTTTAAACAAAAATAAAATGGCATTTTCAGGAAAATGGATACAACTGGAGACCTTTATTCTAAGCAAAATAGTACAGACTCAGTAAAACAAGTACCATGTATTATCTCATGAACAGACTCTAGATTTAAGCACTCATATTTGTATGCATTCATGCATGTGTGTATGCATGCATGCATGCATGCTTGTGTGTGTGTTTGTGTGTATAAGTCACAAAAATAGTGAGGATACTGCAAGACATCTTAAAAGAAGTTTAAAAGAGACAGAGTAAAGACATAGCAATAGAATAAGAAAATAAAGCAAACAGTGAGACTATTTTTGGGTGGGAGAAGGGACTAATAAGAGGCAGGCAAGGAGGCTGGAAAAGGGTAGTGTGTGAAGTAATAAAGTAGAACAAGGCACAGTGGCATTTATGTATGAAAATGCCATGATAAAACAAACTGCTTTGTATGCTAATGTAAAAATATATACAAATAAGCTTTTGCTTTTAAAAATGCTTCCATTTGGATTTTTGTTCAATTTCAACAGGAGGGAAAATGTACTGGTTTGTAAAGATATCATCCAACTTTTAGAAATTTGTTCAAACTTGACAAATGAGTATTTTTGACTTTGTGATGTAATTAGCAGTGAAACATAAAGATAAAAACATAACGAAGTGTTTCAGGGTCAGGAAAATTGTGATGCAGCAGTTAGGATACCAATTACAGCTGTTTGACCATGACCAAGTGACTTTATTTTAGAAATAGTTTTCTTTGGAGAATACAGATAAAAATATGTTTCTTGGATGTTGAGAGCACCATCGTTGGTGAAATAAAACAAAAACTATGGAAATTCTGGTGTTTTCATTATGTAGTAACATTGTATGCATCTATGGACCATACTGTCTTTCTCAATCTATCAATTATGAACAAGAATTTTATCAAACATGTAAGAATATTCTTATTTTTATTTATTCTTCTTTTATACAATACATACTGATAGCAATTTTCTCTCCCTTCAATCCTCCCAATTCCTCCCCCTCCCACCTCTCCTTCATCACAGGTCTTCTGTTACCCTTCAGAAAAGAGCAGGCCTCCCAGGGATATCAACCGAACATGGCATAACAAGTTACAATAAGACCAGTTACAATATTAGGCTGGATGTGGCAACCCAGTAGGAGGAAAAGAGTTCCAAAAGCAAGCTAAAGAGTCAGAGACACATCCAAACTCCCATTGTTAGGAGTCCCACAAGAACACGACGATAACAACCATAAAATAGATACAGAGGACCTAGTACAGACCCATACAGACTCCATGATTGCTGCTTCAGCCTCTGTGAGCTCCTATGAGCCCTGCTTAGTTGATTCTGTGGACTGTGTTCTCCTGGTGTCCTTTACACCATCAAGTCTTTTATTTTATTACAGGTATGTGCATGTGTCTATATGGGGGGAGGGTATATGCACTTGAGTAGCGGTACCCACAGGAATATAGAAGAGGGCTTCAGATGTTCTAGGGCTGGAGAAATAGGTGGTTTGAGCCATGTGAACTGGTTTTTAGAAAATAAACTCCAGTTCTTTGTAAAAGCAGTGTATATACATTTTATTGACTCATGAGTCATATCTCCAGCCCCATACTGTTACTGCTCTAGTTGGTAGCATGAACATGGGAGACTGGAGCCTACGATGAGGCAGTTAAAAGTCTCATGAAATAGCCAACTTTATTCAGGGCATCAGACAATTTCTATTCTGAGGGCCAGGCAAGGTCATGAGCAAAGTTCACATGAGTTTAGGCTGTACACAGTCACAAGAGCAACTCAAGCATGGAAACATTGTTTGAATAAAAAAATAGTAGATGACAGGTAATTTGAAGCAAACCCACTCCTATTCACCACAACTGTGAGGGGCACCAAAGCACATTCTGAGAACAAGCTGCATTATGAAGAAACAGATGTTATATTACTTTTGCTTGGAGTTTTCTCACAAGCTCTCAGTAACGTCTCACAGCTTCATTTATGAACCATGTTCCAACACCATACATTGGGCAGTTTTTAGAATCAAGAAGAGAAAACAGTATCATAATTAAATTATATATGGCTTTTTATATAATTTTTGTTTTGCTAAATGTTTTAAATGATATGATTGTGGAAAGGAAGAGCCACAGCTGTCTGTCTATGTTTCTTTCTTCAAGTTACAGAGTGAGCAAGATTCCACTAAAGAAGAAAATAAATGGCTAGATACTGTGGTAGAATGCTTGCCTAAATACTCATGATCTTGGGTTCAATATGAAGAACAAAAACGATTATTAACTAAATTTTAATTTTATGACATATAGTGAGTTACTTCCATCAGAAACAAAAATAATAGCACGTAGTTCTGATTGGCAGTCAGAAGAAGCACAATGAAGCACTGTGTTTTGTATTAAAACAAACTATGAGACAAAATAATGAAAACCAATAGTAGAATATAAAATATATAATTTACTGGAATAAAATATAAAGCTCAAAGAGACAAAAATATTTGTTGTATTTAGAAAATGATTATTTATTGTTTTGACCATGTTACTTATGTTCTTTGAGGCCTAGCTCTTTATCCTTTGATCAAAATATTTTTAAATGCTTATAATGGTGTAAGTTACTTTTTCCAACTACTGAGTAGAGGCAGTTTCTTTTTTTTAATTTTCTTCTTCTTCTTCTTCTTCTTCTTCTTATTATTATTATTACTATTACTATTATTGTGTTTGTATGATGTGATGAGATGTGAGAATAAGTGTGGGCACATGTGTGTCAGGTGAGTATAGGTTGGAGGACAACCTTTGGAAGTCAGGTCCCTCTTTCCCCAACAGGTACCAGGGATTCAACTTTGATCACCTGGCTTTCTTTCAAAGTGTTTTTACCTAATGATCCATCTAGCCAATTCAAGAAACTACTTTTTAAATTATATTTTTATTGAACAATTTCTTTGACAATGTCTTACATGTATATAATAAACTCGAGTCACTCTTACATCCCATCACTCTCCTACCATCAGCTGCCCCCTCTTCCCTGCAACTCTCTTTTTCACATTCACGATTGCTTTGTCACTCACTGGTTTTAACCAGATCTGTCTATATGAACACGGTTTTGAAACTGTTTAATAGAACTTGATGGGCATATCTATGAGTATCCAACTGAAGACAATGTTGCTCCTTTCCCAGAATCAACTAGTAGCCAATAGTTCCGAATCAAACACATGTTTGATTACTGACAGCCCCATTTTATGGCTGAATCGTGCCCAGAAGATATGATTTCACGGCCTGTCTCCATGTTTTGTGGTTATTATATTTTTGTCCCTTCTTCCACACTGTTCTTTAGGCCTTAGAAGAGATACTATAACCATCCCATTTCAGGCTGAGCACTCAATTGTCACTTATTCTCATCACCTTGAGCAGCCATGAGACTGCATTTATTGCCATTCTACAGAGCATAGACTCTGATTAACTGAGAATAGCATTTGCCTATGGGTATAATCATAGTAGCTTTATTTTCTAAAACTCAAATCAGAACCCAAAGCAAAATAACAGTTGAATGTGTATACCAACTATCGTATAGACAAATGGACTATTATTTGGTGAACTATTGAGACACATGACATAGATAAAACTCAAATAATTTTGTTGAATAAAATAAGCCAACACCCCTCCATGTTCCATGAGCTTTTATACAGAATTATAGAATTTTATTGTCTTGCCAGAAAGCAAATCAGTAGTGCCCTCCGTATGGGAAGAAAGCATTACAATGCCACATCTTGGACAAAGGTTCTGTTTTGTATTTTGATATAGTTTTGGTTCCATATATGTCAAAATGGTAAATTAGTAAATGGTGTACTTTATAACATATGAAATCTTCACTTCATATACTATAAGGTTATAGTATTCATTTAGGTTCCATCTGTTTTAAGCACAGCGAATGACTAAAGTAAAAGTTTCTGTGCTCTTGAGCAAAATTCTGGATGGATGGTTTTAGAGTCAGTGTGAGTTATACATGGCTTGCATTTCTAAGTCTGAGAGAGATTTTATAGGATTGTGTAGGGAACATATTCAAGACTAGGCCATAAAAATTGTACACTTTAAATACTCAGTTTAATATATATATGACATACATGTCAATAAACTTATCATATAAGCATATGGTAGATAAAATACTTATTTGTAGAGATAACTGATCAGAGGAAAAGGCAAGTTGAATATGTACTCTAATTTTTGAAATGTATAATTTTATATGTATAATACTAAGCAAGAATATGAAATAGAAGATCATGTGTGTGTGTGTGTGTGTGTGTGTGTGTGTGTGTGTGTGTGTGTGACCTAGCTGAGATTTCTACCAGAGGGGTGTTGCAGTAAATATTAAAAAATAAAAAATGTTTTATCTCTTTATCGGCCCTGAGGTCTCACTCCTCAGGCCTAACCCTGATACAGAGCCCCGAGCACCCAGTTCAAGCTGCCACCCGGATCTCACTCGGTTCACACAACTCCCTTCCCTTGGCGGTTTTCTACTGCCTGTTGTCTGCCTCTGTTCTGGGGTGTTTCTGTACCCCAATATCCCACAAACACAACTCTACAGCCCAATAGCTTCACATACAGGTTTATATATTCAACTCTCAATCCACAAACCCTCTACACAACAAGTCTGCATCAAATAGACAAAGAGACAAACTGCCCTTCTATATGAGATACTAGACCTATAAAATCCTTAATGTTCATAGCTATATAATGCCAATTAATATCACCTGGTCTAGCTGGTCCTTGGGAACCACGACCTCTCCTTGTCCTCTGACCTCTTAGACCTCCTTTTTCTCCACCTCCCTCGCTCCGCCCAGTCATTGGCTTTCCTTTATTTTACTAATTAAAATGGGAAGGTTCAGATAGTCACCTCTGGAGTGCTTAACTGGGCAGCCCTTCTTGGAGAAGTGGAATTAACATTAAAATACAAACAGTTTCAGGACAATCTACAGACGGGGATATAAAGACTGAAATGGTTACCTCTTGTAGCCAGGCAGGACTTCCAGAGGAGGGAGAGAGACATCAATCCACCCACAAAATCTTCAACCCAAAAATTTGTCCTGCCTAAAAAATGTGCAGGGATAAAGAAGCAGATTGAGGGAGTGGCTAACCAATGACTGGCCCAACTTAAAGTCTCTTCTCATAGGAGAGAGCAACCCCTGACATTAATGATGCACTGCTACTCTTGCAGATAGGAACCTAGCATAGCTGTCTCCTGAGAGGCTTCACCCAGCAACGGCTATGGAAGTTGAAATAGAGACCCAGAGCCAAACATCAGGCTAAGCTTATGGAGTATTGTGGAAGGGTAGGAGGGGATAGGGACTTCACAAGAAGATCAACACAGTCAACTAACCTGGGACTATGATGGCTCACAGAGACTGAGCCACCAACCAAAGAGCATACAAGGGCTGGACCCAGGCACTCTACACATTTGTAGCAGATGTGCAGCTTGGTTTTCATGTGGGCTCCTTAAAAATTGGAATGGAGGCTGTCTCTGACTCTGTTGTCTGCCTATGAATACTCTTTCCCCAACCAGGACTGGCTTGTTGGGCCTCAGTGGGAGAGGACATGCCTAGTCCTGCTGGGACTAGATGTCCTAGGGTAGGGGCTCCCCTTCAGTGAGAAGGAGAGGAGCAGTGGGGCCAATAATTTTGAAGGGTAGGCCTGGGAAGGGGGGCATTGTTATCTGTATATAAAGTGAATAAAGAAATAAATTATTGAAACAGAAGAAACTAAGAAGATGGGCTTGCCTATCAGAAACATGGAATTTCATGTAATATGTAAATAAATCATGATTCATTTAAAATACTGGTTATGATTTTTGCAAAGAAAATAAAAGGCAAACAGCTTTCTTAATGCCTGCTATAAATATGTACATAATGATTCTGGCTCGTTGAAAAAAGAGAACACACAGCAAGACAGAATCAAGCTTCACTTTATGACTCCTACATCTATATCTTATTGACACAATAAAGTTTTGGATAGCAGTTTCTCACATACTGTCTGGTAAGGTACATATATTCATTTCAGACATTCCCTCTGGCATCTAGCCAGACAAATAACCAGTCAACATGATTTGGAGGAAGCTAAAACTTATTAACCTGGTAGGGGACATTATCCATCAGAAAATTAAACTACTACTAAAACCAAGAGTCTCTATACTGTGAAGGCTGTCACCTAAAAGGGGGGAATGAGTGCTAAGGTGGTATAGTGAGATATAAAATTATGAGTTAACTAGCTTACAGGCTCACCATCAAAGGAATAAAATTGGTAAAAATATGCCAAAGTGTGCAATGACAACTAATAATAATAAAAAATATATATTTCCTTTTCACACTTATCTTTTCTTTCTTTGAGGTGGCAGATAAAATAGTCTAAAATTTGAATTTTAAGTATAAAGCAAATTGTAAAATGAATATATTGCAGATTTTGCGTAACTCAGGGCCATGTTGTATTCTGTAATGAAATGTTTGATGCAGTTGGAGGAAGGGGGAAATAGAAATCACTCTTATATTTAGTAGCATACAGTAACCTCCCTCCTTTTTGAATCAAGAGTACACATTTGGCCATAGGCATGCATACACACACACACACACACACACACACACACACACACACACAAAGTATAGGTACCATCATATATCTTTATTTGCATATGCCTTATTTCTGTAACTAGATTACAAGACCAGTAGTTTCTTTTTGCTATCTGGAGCCACAAACATATCTAAGCAGATACTAATCCTCAAGACACTGTACTTTTGAGAGCTGGATCACTATTTCCTTAAAATGTTAAAAATCTGATAATCTAGATAAGATAGAAATAAACAAACTTTTTTATCTCAAGATGTAATATTCATTTAATACATCAAAAATGTTCTAGCTTTGAGCTAGAACCTGCCACAGTTAATAATATGTAAAAGATGTTAAGACAAAAATGTGTGAGCAGTAATTACCAAAATATTATGCAAAACTCTTTGGGAATGTATAGCCAATCAGATTTTGGACACTGTTCAGTGTTTGCTTTAATTTCTGGGTCATTTTACATTCTTTCAATAATCCCTTTAACGTCACGGAATATGGCAGTAAGAGTATTGTAACTCAAGTGATCAACTACTACAATTGAGCCCTTTCTAATATGCTCCTTTATGTTAATAAAGATGGCCACAGCACTAACAAGATTGGCTTTTGCCTCTTTTTGGTTAAAGATAAGTTTTAATGCTCCTAATGCCTTCATATTTATCATATCTCTGGCTGCCTTGGGATTTTCAGACATATTCAAAAATACTTTCAAAACAAGATTCCTAGTCTTACGATTTCCCTGGGACAGCAAATGGAAAAGCTCTGAAAAGTAGCTGACTACAATGTAGTGATGGACAGACTCAGTAGTCAGCTGCCCTATTATCTTTAACCCAGATTGCTGGCCAGGAGAGTTCAAGGGGAAAGATACAGTTTCTTTACACATATGCTTAACATGAAATTCAACCTTGTGTTGTCTGTCATCCCCAGAAGAATTCAGAGTAATAACAGCCTTTTTAATACTAACTTCAGGGGAAGAAAAACTGAGCAAGCTTTCAATAAGTGTTACCACACCCACTTCATTAATAAATTCCTGGGCAAATGGATGAACTTTATGTATCCCCATTGCAATCTGTGCTATTTTATGAATAAGAGGATCGGTAGTTGATTTAAGTATGTTAACAAGTTTTTCAAATTCTGGAGAATCCAAATAGCACTCCATTTTGCAAGGGCAAGCAAAGGGCTTGATGCCATTCTCTTCTCTGATCTTGATTTGCTGTCTAATTTCATCTAAGGTCTGAATGCAGGGATCAGAACCAAATGGATACTCAGGTATAGGCTGTAGGCTTGAACGCGTATTCTTAGTACAGGCTGTTGAAGTTTCCTCTTCATTTGAGGCCAGAACAATATATGAAGAGGGTCTTCCCTCAGATGAGTCCTGGGATCTATATCCTAATACTGCTGGAGTTACAGCAGGAGCTTTGGGCCAGATAGTTACCTCCGACCAGTCCTTTGGTCTATCTTTTTCATTAATTTCATCCACTGGCTGAGGTTTAACTATTTTGAACACAGGTTTAGGATCAGAATCAAAACCAGTGTCATCTCCTTCCCAAAACCAGTTCCCAATAACGTTCTCTTCCTCTTCATCCTCAGCTCCTGACCTAGACTTGTGGCTGGTCCTATGTGTGTGCTCCTCAGCACGGGCCTGGATACTAGTACTAGGTTTATTTTCATACTTAGCAACAGGATTATTACCAACCTCATCTCCCTTCCAGAACCAGGAATTGATACCAGAATCTTCTCCAGCCCAGAACCAGCTATCACTACTGGGCTTATCTTTACGTGAGGATCTAGCAAACTTGTTCTCAGCCCTGTGGTTGAAATCTGATGTGCCTTTCACTAGAGCCTTAGATTCTGATCTCGCTCCTTCTTTTGTCTCAGCAACTACCTTGCTCTTAGACCCTGCCTTCACCTCTGCTGCTGCATCTGCTTTAGACCCTGCCTTTCCTTTGCCTTTGTCCCGGTTTTTGCCTGCACCTCTGCCTGCATTAGCAGCCTCCCTCTCTGCCACAGCTTTGGCTTGTGCACTTGCTCTTTTTTCTAGTTTAGCCTGTGCCCTAGCCTTGTTTTTTGAACCAGTCATGGTTGAAGCACAGTTATATACACCTGTTCAGTCTTATCCTTAGTTCTCTTGTTTGTTCCAGGCTGGTATCTTTATACTTGTTAACTTGGTCAGAGACAATCTTGACAGAGAGTCAAAGACAACTGTCACTTCAGTTGTTACAAAATTCCCGTTTTTTGACATACAGTCTCTATCGATGATAGGCACAAATTAAAGACACTCAGGTTAGGGAGAAGATGATGATTTCCAAAGGCAGACCCGGTGAAAGCAATCTTCTTACAATCCAAATCTACCAGTGGAGGAAGACCTAAGGTAGGAAAAAGAAAGACTTTGAGTGTCCTCCAACTTTGGTCTTTCCTACAGGTAGCTAAACAGAAGGACATGAAAGAAACTTTGAATTGTGGGGTTGAAGGTCTGGATTAATAGAAGACTTTGATATCTCATTTTACTTCTTGCATATTTGTATTCAGCCCATTCTTTTTTCTCCACCATATACAACAGTGATAGCAGGTGACATGGCAGGAGTGGGAGAATCTAGGGAGCAACAAGCTCCTTCGGTCTCATACTGGTACTTACAGGCTTTCAGAAAGGCTTCACTAAGCTGTACTGATGTGATGGGATTATTTCCTCCCTCCTCACTTTCACTGTTGAAAAGCCGTTCAACCAACTTCAAAGGCAGAACTATAGACAAAAATACATGTAGGATTAGAATTTTGAGCACTTGACAGACTGACCTAAACTTCTATCTCGAGGAAGCTTAACACTTTCTCATACCCTGTTCTCTCTTATGGCTTCTCTTCACATTTTCTCACCAAATATCTGCTAATTACCTATTGACACAATCTTTGCTCACTGGCCTCCTACTCTGTAATGACTATGAGGCAGCAATGTCTGGAAAGCAGGAAACATTGAGTCTAAGGTAAGATCTGGTTTCATCTCTGTGTGTTCATGCTCACAGTTATATTACAAGTCTCTACAGCAGTGGTTCTCAACCTTTCTAATGCTGCAACCCTTTAAAAGAGTTCCTCGCATTATTGTAAACCCAAGTCACAAAATTATTTTTGTTGCTACTTTATAACTGTAATTTCTCTAAGGTTATGGACTATAAATGTAAATATCTGATATGCAGGATATCTGATATGTTTCCACTGTAAAAAATATCATCCGATGCCCTCCTCCCCCTAGAGGGCTCACAACCCACAGGTTGAGAAACATCGCTCTACAGGAACCTAGAAAGAAACAGGTTTATGGATTAAAAGGCAGGGCAAAAGGCAACATCAGGAACAGCAACAGGCCCACTAAAGGGACTGAGATGACAGAACACCCCTGAAAAGGCTTATAGCACATGTTTCTGTATACTCGAGGTTGTTAAATGTCTCCCACATGATGTCAGCCCTGCCCCAATTATTCCTCAGATGTGCTCAAGACCTGTAATCTGTCTGAATATGCATCGTTCCAACTCTAAAATCACACATTTTATTCCATTCAAGGACTAAATTTCTTTCCCTGAGGAAAAATTCCAAGGTATAGAAATAGTGGAACACATGCAAATGTATTTGGGAAGAAGACAGGAGGCTAAAGAATACAACACTTTCAAGGTCATTTATTGAAATACCAGCCTCTCTTGTATAGCTAGATCTTGACTCATGTGCTATCAGTACCAGCCTTACCACAAAGCAGGGTCCTCGGGAGGTGCTAGCCTTTCCACTGAAGAAGAGTCCTTTGGCTGAAGAAGAGTCAAACTATAAAAAGCAAAAGACACTGAGGAAAATATAAAAAATGTTGACCATGGTATAAAATTATTAGGTTTATGGGTATATTTCCAGAACCCAAGTTCAAACACTCCTTTTAAACAATCAGGAACCAAGTAAATGATCTCTATCAACTCTCATGTGTGACCCAAATGTCCACCTTCAGAAACAGCACATTTATTTTCTGGTACTGCTACTGTATAAAAACATGAGGGACTAGGAAAAGTGGTTGGGGATGATATATAGGGTCCCAGAAAGACACTTACATCCAATAGTGATTTTAAATATTCTAAATTGAATACTCACCTGCACAAAAATTCTCCTTCACTTTAACTCCATTTGAACACTAAAACAAACGTTCGATGTGAAATGTTGAGAAAATGGATCCTGAATATAAAAGATAGGATAATATTATAATATTCATATAGCCAGGAGTTCTGTATATATGACCAACTCTTTATCATGACCAATTCCTTAAAGTAACTAAGGTACAAGAGTCTAAATATAGAAGGCCATGAAACGATCCTGTATTGAAAGCAGATGTACATTGCTTTCTTGTGTTCTGGTGTCTTCATAATCGCCCCTCTAATTATGTTTCCCCTTCCCCAGAATGTACCATTCCCACCACCCTGACAGGAGACTTTGCCACCAAGCTGAAACCTGTGGAAGAGACAGCACCCACGATACAGGGCACAAGGACCCCTTTCTGGAATAAGGGGCCAGGTAGGAAGGCGACGCACCAAGCAGAGCTGAGCCATTCCCAGAGCTGGCCACTTGCCCCCAATCCATGGACAGCAACCTCCAGGGGGGACCCCGCCAGCTCCCGCGTCGCCATTTCTCCTATAGAGGCCCCCTTCCCCCCCACACCCCCCCGCGCGCATCCCTTGCAGGGCCTAAACGCCAAGAAGGGCCCGGGGGTTGGGAGGTAAGCCTGCTGCCAGGTCATCTGCTCCGCAGGCCTCCAGACCCTCAGACTCAAGACACTCTGGCTGCCACCCAGTGCCCGATTCCTCCCACCGCCCGGGGTCTGCAGGCACAGCGCTCACTCCAGGGAGCAGCCGCGACCCGCTGGCCTCCACTGGAATGTCAGGGCTGGGCAGCGCTCCGCAGTGCGAGACCGCCCGGAGCCCTCGACACACCCCCACTTGCCTGGCCAGGCGCACGGCCCAGGTCCCCGGGCTCCCCCGCGTCCCTCTCCTGCTCCTGGCTGTTCTCGGGCCTCCTCAGAACCTCTCACAGAGCCCCCACCGCTTTGCGCGCGAGTCGACTGGCAGAGACGTGTCCCGCCCCTACGTCTCTGCACCAAAGGCAGGGGCTGCGCAGACTGCGGCAGGCACAGCTCGCCTGGAGGGTGTCGGGAAGGGGGCGGAGGGATACTGCGCACGAGGCTCGACGCCCCCTCCCGGGCCCACTGTAGTTCCGACTCGGGGTGGGCGGGGCCAGAGACAGCCCCACTCCACTTGGAGGGTTGGGTTGCACCGGTGGGCGTCTGCAGACCCGTGCACCCTAACCAGAGACCACCACCACTTCTATTTTGTGTGTGTGTCACTACTCTGTGTGGGATGGCTGAGGGCTAGAGTGCATGAGGGCTTTTGAAGTGTGGGACTATGGAGAGGTTAGTCTGGAGATGTGGAGCAGGAGGAAGCAGCGGAGGGATACTGAGTGCCCCCTGCAGTCCAGGAGGGAGCTGGACAGTGCTGGCCTTCGGCCCCTCCCCGCACTCCATCTCTGCTACCATTCAGTTCTCTTCTGTTTTTGAAGCCAGTAGAAAGGGAGGAGGGCTATTAGTATTGCAGCTTGAGAGGGAACAAGTAGCCTAGCAACAGTCTGCGAGAAGGCTCTTGGTTCTTCTCCACGTTTGGGTTTTTTTTTTTTTTTTTTCTTTTTCTCAATGCTTCATGGAGTTCCTACAGGAACAGAAATGGAAGCGCCTATTACATCCCTCATCACTGCCCCAGGGTAAAGCAGACTTCTGTCTCTGGGAAACCAACCAGAGGACTGGGGCAAAAGTCACTTTGCTTCCTTTTCCTTACTTGTACTAAAAACTCATTTGGTCACATATGACATAAAAGAATTGGGGGGTGGGGTGGGGTGTTGCCTGGGGAGTAGATAGTAGGTCAACCCAAGCACAGACTGTAGGAAGAAGCCTTAAGGAAAACAACTAGCAAGCAAGCAAAATGTAAAATATAATTTGAAGACAGGAGTAGGTGATAGGTCAACCCAAACACAGACTGTAGGAAGAAGCCTTAAGGAAAACCACTAGCATGCAAGCAGAATTTAAAATATAATTTGAAGACAAAAGAGTTTGAACAGAGGTACCCCGCATGGGTGGACTAGGCTGCTGCTCCCAGAAGACATGAGTTATTAAATAAAATTCCCAGTGCCAAGCACTTCGTGTTACTGGCTAAAGAGGCACAGTTGAATGACCCCTTCACAAGGGTCACATATCAAATATCCTGCATATCAGATATTTACATTATGATTTATAATATTAGCCAAATTACAGTTATGATGTAACAACAAGAATAATCTTGTGGTGGGAATAATCTTGTTACTACAACACAAGGAACTGTATTAAAGGGTCATAGTAGTAGGAAGGTTGAGAGCCACTGCCCAGAGGCACCTCAGACAACATGAGCTATTACCACATCCTTTGTTTCACACCATAACTAGCTATGACGCCATTGCTGAAGAATCACACTTTTTTGCTGTAGGTCAGAGAAAAAAAAAAAAAACTCCACTATTTTAAAAGACTTTAATTTGTTCTCTTTTTTTCCTTAAAACCACACATTATTTTATATAGCAATACAAATTATATATTAACTGATGCAATGCAAATTATATATTAACTAACAGTATAATATAATTATTTGAATATAATAAAATTATTTGAATATAATTAGCTTTAAATGGAATAAAAGAGAAAGTATCAGATTATGTAACTCCTCTCAAACAGGTAAAGTGTGGATGAAACCCAAAGATTTAATAAATGAGACCAAGAGAAGGTAGTTTTAGGTAATAGGGAAAGACTGAAAGAAGGTGGCAAAGGGACACATGAGTCATGAATGAGGGTGCAAAGCTTTTCAACTCTATCATACACCCCGAAGTGGACATACGAATTCAACTATTTGTATATTGAAGTAGAAAAACCCAATTTTGCATCCCCAAAGAATTCCGATGTGTTACTCCTTTGAGGCAGTGATAGTGAAAGTCGGGCTTTCCTTTTACTCCATTAATAATTGTGTAATGGGAATTGGACATGACTAGTTTCTGAACACATATGTTACATTGAGCCCGTTATATAAATCAATCTTGAACTAACCAGGGAAGTCACTGTTGGACAGACTCCATAATGTTGGAAGGCACCATGCAGGCTGCCAGGGAAGAAAAGACATCACTGGTCTTATCTTATGCTGGACCCTCATGCTACAGTACTAACCTACCAGGCAAGATGTGGCCCTTGGTGCAGCAGTGGCAGGACAGTTATGGGGCTAAAGAAGCAACTTCTGTTTGGATCTGTGATTTTTTTTTTAAATGACTTTATTTTGGATCTGTGATTTAATCCAGATTTCATGCCTGGTATTGTACACCTAAGTAAAAATCCATCATAGATTCTAGGATAAAACCTGCTATTCTTATTTTTGATAAGTGGTTATGAAGTTAAACAGCTTTCTAAATATTTATGGTTATACTCAAAGATTTGTACTGTTCTTTTTGTTTGTTCTTGTTTTCTTGAGGTAGTGTTTTCCCGTGTAGCCATGGCTGACCTGGAACTCACTCTATAGGCCAGGCTGGCCTTGAATTCACAGATATTTACCTGCCTCTGCTTCCATAGGGCTGGTGTGTACCACTGCCCAATTGATTTATGCTGTTCTTAATCTTGGTCACAGAAGCTTCATTTGGAAACAAGCAGTGGTTGGTGCAGAAATTTGTAACCTGTTAAATGCTGAGAATAAATGTAACTACTCAACCCTAAATAGATATCTATTTCAATCCTCCCCTAACATAAGGCTAATGGAAGAGGAAGCAGTAAAGGAAGCAGAAAACGTGTGTGAAGTGGAAGCTGGAAAGGAATACTGTAAAATGCTCTCTGTCTCCAGGATATGACATGAACTCTTGGCACAGCACCTGTGGTTTTTGCACAAGATTTCTACAAGACCAATACAAAGACTGTTCATACCATCTCCACACCTCCAGTCCTCATCCTGGATTCATATGTCACACATCCACTTTGCCTGCTGAGCTCTCCAGAACCTCTCTCTCCAGCACTACCCCCATACTCTCAGGCTTAGCTCCAATTGTGCAGCTCCTTCACTGGTATTCCCTGTTGAGCTCATCAAGAATGAGACTGAATGAAAGGTTATCCAGAGAGTACCCTACCTGAGGATCCATCCCATATGCAGCCAATGAACCCAGACAATATTGCTGATGCCAAGAAGTGCATGCTGACAGGAGCCTGATATAGCTGTCTCCCGAGAGGCTCTGCCAGAGTATAACAAATACAGAGGCAGATGCTAACAGCCAACCATAGAACTGAGAAGGGGGTCCTTAATGGAGGAGTTAGATGAAGAATTGAAGGAGTTGAAGGGGTTTTCAACCCATAGGAAGAACAACAATATCAACCATCCAGAACCCCCAAAGTCCCCAGAGACGAAGCCATCAACCAAAGAGTACACAGGAGAGACCCATGACTCCAACTGCATATGTAGCAGAGGATGGCCTTATCAGGTATCAAGGAGAGGAGAGGCCCTTGGCCCTGTGAAGGCTCAATGCCGCAGTGTAGGGGAATGCTAGGGCGGGATGTGGGTGGGGGAACACTCTCATAGAGGAAGGGAGAGGAGGATTCCAAAGAGGAAACTAGGAAAGGGGATAACATTTGAAATAAAGTAAAGAAAATACCCAATAAAAACAAAAGAATGGGTCCTACCTGAGCCTTCTGTGCTTTCCTCGACCTATCTCTAGTTCTAGATATACAGCTTCTGCACATGCCTTGCCTGGTGAGCTCCTCAAAACCTCACCAGTGAGTGTCATCCCATAGACTCCAGCCTAGACACATATATGCAGCTCCTACACCAGCCCAATCTGAGATAAGCTAGAAAATGATACCAGACAAACAATCAATGAAACAAGTCCACATACAAAGTCACATCACAAAACATGAACAATATGAAAGGCCAAGAGATAGAAATATCAATGAGAACTCAAGCTAAGATGAAGGCAGATTTGAATCAAGTGGAAAGAAGCCATAGGGGGAAAACACACAGAAGACCCTGAAAAACAAAAATCTCTGAAACATGAGCATAAGAGGAGAAGCCCAGGTTAAAGGCATAGACTTCTAACCTTATAATCCTTCAATAGGATTATAGAAGAAAATTCTCCAAATTAAAGACATACCCAGAAAACTGGGAAAGGGGATAACATTTGAAATGTAAGTAAAGAAAATATTCAATAAAAATTCATACCCATACATATACAAAAAGCTGAGAGAGCACCAAGTAGACAGGACCAAATACTAAATTCCCCATAGAATATTACAGTTAAAACATACATTTATTTATCTATAAATAGAGGTTATGAGAGATGCAAATTAAAAGCCATAAGTCACATATATATAAAGGTTAATTCACCCGCCCCCCAAAATCCCAGCTACTTAGACTACTATATCAGAAAAACTATATCTGTCATAGTTGAACATCAAAGAAAATTCTTCCATGATATAAATATGCTTAAAATGTGTCTATCAAACCAGAGAATACTGGAAGCAACACTTCAGAACTGAAGAGAAGTAAACATATCCAGGAGACTATAGAAAGAAAATAAATCTTGTTATAAGTACTGAGACAATAAGTATGACCATGAACACAAACAATGAGAAACAAACATAAATAAAACAACAAAATGACTGTAATCAACACACATGTTTCAATAACTTTATAAACATTATTGGCTTCAACTCATCAATCAAAATATACAGGCGACTTAAATGTATTAAGAAACCAATCCATGTTTCGTCGTCTACATGAAACTCAAGTATTTTGTTGCCTACAAGAAACTGAACCTACTCTCGAGGATAAGTGAAAGGGAAAAATAATTCCAAGGAAATTGAAGCAGGAAGCAGGCTGCTGTCACAAATCTTAATATCTGACAAAATAGAATTCATAGTAAAAATTAATAAAAAAGAAATAAAGTAGAACACATCATTCTAACCAAGGGAACAAACTGCCAAGAAGATATTACCATCCTAAGGATATATATATATATATACACCAAATTCTGGTGCATCCAATTTCACACACAAAACCCATAGTATTATTGGAATTAAATATATAGAGTAAGTCTAGCTCAGTAATAGTGGATGCCAACAGTTCATCACTTTCTTCAATAGATAAGTCATCTGGGCAAAAAGTAAATAGTAGAATTAAATGATGTTATACATCAAATGAATCTAACAGGTATCAACAAACTATTTCACTAAAACATCAAAAATATACATTCTACTCAGTAACCCATGGAAGCTGCTTTAAAACGAGACCATATGCTGGGACACAAAACAAGTCTCATCAAACCTAGAAAAGTTGAAATAAGCATGTATACTATCTGACTAGAATGAAATGAAGCTTAAGATGAACAGTAAATGAATCTAGTAATTACATAAATTTATGGAGATTAAATGACACATTATGTAATAATAAGCAGGTTAAAAAAAAGAAAACAGGAAATAGATTTAAAATTTCCCAGGATTAAATGAAAATGCAACTATAGGAGGTGGTTCTGAGGCTGAGGTCTCGTTCCCCAATTGGTTCTTGATCCATCAATAAAAAATGCTATCAGCCAATGAGATGAGCAGAATAGGCAGAACTTCTGCTCCCCTACTCCCTGAAAGCAAGTTAGCAGACACAGGGGAGGGAGATTTTCACCAAGCTTCTGAGGGAGAAAAGGTGATAAGCCATGTGAAACCTTAGGAAGAGTTGCTATAGGCCATTTTCTCAGGCAGGAGATTAGAAACACAACTAAATAGAGGGCAGATTTAGAAGGCAACTAGCAACTTAAGTTGAGAGCAGATTTAGGGTGCAGAGCTAAGAGTATTGGGAAGGGCATAATAACCACAGGAAATTAGAGAGATTAGAAGCACCCAGCAATTGAACCAAGAAAAGCAGATTGAAAATAAGAAAATATGTCTTTCATTTTCTGCCACAAGGGAACCTGGATAGGGCTGATAGAGCAGTAACCCCCCCCCCATCAGTTTAAAGTGTGTTAGTAGAAAACTGCATGCTACACAAAACATAACACAACACAACTATAGGACACATTAAAAGTGGTTCTAAGAAGAAAATTTATAGTTCCAAGCACCTTTATTTTTTTTTAAATATAGAAAGTGGACAAATGACTTAATAACAAAACTTCAAGAATTTGAAGAAACCAAACCAGATCAAACCCAAATGCAGTACATGGATGGCAGGAAATAATGAAACATAAAAGAAATTAATTAAATAGCAACAAAGAAAACAATACAGAGAATCACCAAATCTATAAGCCAGATCTGTGAGAAGATAGACAAGATTGACAGACCATTGGCCTTGTTAATCAAAACAAAGAATTAACCCAAATTAACAAAATCAGAGATAACAGGGAAACATTTTAGCAGTTCTCAAAGAAATTCATAATAAGGAAATACTTTTAAAAACTATACTCATTAAATTAGAAAATCCATAAAGAGATGGAAGAATTCCTAGGTCCAAACCATTGAGGTTAAACCAAGAAGAAACCAATAATTTAAACAGACAATTTAAACATAACAAATGACAAACTGAAACAATCATTTTAAAGTCTTCCAACTGACCTGGACTCATATGAGCTCACAGAGACGGAAAAGGGCATGTATGGACTGTATCTAGGCCTCCCTTCACATATGTAGCAGATGTGTATGTAGCTTGGGCTTCATGTGGGTCCCCTAACAATGGAAGCAGGGACTGTCTCTGACTCTGTGGCCTGCCTTTGGATCCTCTTTTCCATAGCTGTCAGGCCTCAGTGAGAGAGGATGTGCTTAGCCCTTCTGTGGCTTAATGAACCAGGGTGGGGGAAGGAAGGAAGGGGGTGTAAGTGTGGGGGTATAGGAGAAGAGGAGAGAGGGGCCTTCAATTCGGCTGTAAGGTGAATACACAAACTAATGGACAAAAACATAGAAAAGCTACTGAACTTTTTAAAGTTGATTTTTGTAAATTGCCACTTTTCTGAAAGTGTTGATCATCTCTAATATCTTTTATGATATAATTTTTGAGATATGTATCATACCATATCATTTGCAAGTAGGAATAATTCAACCACTTTTCCTATTTGTATGCATGTAAAAATGACAATCCTACCATAAATAATTTACATATACATACAACTCCAATCAAAATCCCCACAATATTCTTCATTCAAATAGAAAAAAATCCTAAACTAATACAAAACTACTGAGGGTAAAAGACCTTCAGTAGCCAAATCAGTCCTCAGAGAAAAAGAACAGTGCTGGAAGAACTATCATGCTATACTTCAAGATAGGTTACAGAGCTATAGTAATAAGAACAGCCTTGTACTGGCACAAAATATAAATATAGATCAATGGAGTAGAAGTCTCAAATGCAAGCATAAAATGCCAATAAAATATGCTCAGTGGACACAAGACATCATCTTCAATAAACACTGCTAGAAACACTGGATAGCCATATGTAGAAGAATTAAAATAGAACCATATTTTGTTTTGGCCTGCACAAAAATAAAAATAAACTCCAAATGAGCCAAAGACTTTGTGAAGCCCAAACACTGAAACTTATAGAAGTAGAAAATATGGAACACATATACAAGGAAATTCTTTTCATTTGTAAAGACAAACGAAATCATACGTAAGTAGAGGGCACTAGAAAATACTAAATTGAGTGTGATAATACAGACAAAGAAAGACAAACACTGCATGTTGACTCATTAATAGATAAAAGTTCAATATCTATTACTGTTGTTGTTGCTGTTATTTATTTATATACATCCCAACCACAATTTTTCTTCCCTCTTCTCCCAGTTCCTCTCCCCACATACCCACTGTCCCTCATCCACTTCTTCTCCATTCTGTTCAGAAAAGTACAGGCCTTCCTACTTACATTAAGGCTGGACTAGGCTACCAACACAGTAGGAGGAAAAAGATCCCAAAAGCTAGCAAAAAGAGTCAGAGATCGCTCTTGTCCTACAAGAAGCCCAAGCTACACAACTGCAACCTATATACAGAGACCCTAGGTCAGTCCCTTATAGGCTCTTTGGTTGTCTGTTTAGTCTCTGAGTCCCTATGAGCCCAGGTTAGTTGATTTTATGAGTTTGTAATGTTCTTGACCCATATGTCTCCTACAATCCTTTCTCCCCTAATTCTGCAGGATTCCCCAAGCTCCACCTAATGTTTGGCCATGGGTCTCTACATCTGTCTCCATCAGTTGCTGGGTGAAGCCTCTTTGATGACAATTGGGCTAGGCACTAATATATGAGTATCTAGCTCTGCATCTTTAGACATGAATATTTGAAATGGACTAACTAAAGAAGTCAGGAAAGTGAAGAGACTCAGGGAGGGGTACTCTAGAAAGGGAGGACACAGGTATTCTGAACGGGTAAATGGGAAACATGAGGAGTGCTTTAACTGGAAAGAAAGAGGGGGGGCAATACAGAGGGAGAGGAAGTAGAAATAAGCAACATTAAAGATGTTTGAAAATACTGTGTGTGTGTGTGTGTTTTGCATGAAGTATGTCGGGTGGAGTGATAAGACTCCCCCCCACAAACCATCTAACAAAAACTCCACCTCTAGGCATGGAAAATCTACATGAGGTTCCCAAACCAGTTGCCCTTGGGTACGTCCCTGACCCTGAAAGCAGCACTCCACTTCTGAAGACCGTACACTTCAAACACACAACTTGGTGGAATTGGGTTGGATCTGACTTGGAAGCTTCCTTCCTGAGGGCTCTCACAGAATCTAAAGGTGGCCAATGTCAATGCCAATGAAGGAAAGCAACCAATAGTCCTACAAAGCTGTAAAGCCTAGGAACAATGGCCAAGATGTTACGCAAAGATGCCATAGGGGAACATATATCTTGAAAGATAACCAGCAACTTTCTAATTGGACTTAATGCTGGCTAGAGGAGGTAACTCATGCTCATGGAGCCTAGAGGAGAACCTACTATGACCACTTTTCTAAGCCAGTATAATTCCCTTTTATAATTCAAGTAAAAGAAGCTTAATGTAGTTTTCCATATCACACACTAGCTGAATTAGACCCAGTGCAATCCCACACCTCCAAGATGCTCAAGGTTTCCTGAGAGAAACCAGCACATTTCAGCAAACAGCAGTACTCCATAGTAATCACTACACCAAAACTATGCTCACACTCTCCAGGAGCACAAGGGAAGGGGGATTAAGTACACTTAAAAGTAAGGAAAACACCAGGGAACTATTTAACCAACTGACAAGCACTCCTTTAGTTAGGACAACTGCTAAGCCAGTATAATCCTTGCTAAGCCAGTATAATCTAACTGCATTCTAAATACTTCTCCTTATGTCCACACATAAGTGTAGCTTTCATCCTCATCAAGGAAGCTTTATTTTAGCAGAACATGAAGTTACTAAAGAAATCTACAGCTGGTCAAATGCAGAAACAAATGACCTCAGGGTACTTAACCTCAACTGATAATCTACAGTATAACTTCTAACCCAAGGCTCAGGCAGCATCTCCAAAGAAGGAATGAAAATATTTTAAAGGCCAGACAACAGAAGGACTGACCTTGTTTTGTAATACAATTAGGTAGCCTGTGTCTTTTGATAGGGAGAACTGGGACTACTATTGAAAGGTGTATAGTGTCTGTCTCTTTGTTGATTTTGTAGCTTTGAGTATTCTCAGAGTTCTCTTTTTTAAAAAAATAATATTTTATTATGTGTATATGTATGTCTCTGTTTGGTTTTATGCATATGAGTGCAGTGTCCCCCAACATCCAGAGAGTGTGTAGGATTCCCTGGATCTGGAATTAAAGGTAGTTGTGAGCCACCTGATACAGGTAATGGGAACTAAGTTCTAATCCTTTGCAAGAGCACTGTATGGTCTTAATTGCTAAGCTGTCTCTCCAGCTCTTTTGTTTAACCACTATCCTATTTTTTTCACTAGCTTCTCTGAAATATTCTTTTTAAAACTTTTTATTGGATAGTCTCTGTATTTACATTTCAGATGTTATCCCCTTACCCCCAATCCTATCCCTCCTCCCCTACCCCTCCCATTGCTTCCATGAAGGTGCTCCCTCTCTCAACCTCCCTCTCCCACTTCAGCACATTGGCGTTCCCCTACTCTGGGAAAATGAGCCTTCACTGGACCAAAGGCCTCTCCTCCCATTGATGCCAGAGAATGCTATCCTCTGCTGCATATGCCCCTGGAGCCATGGGTCATTCCATGTGTGCTCATGAGTTGGTGTTTTAGTCCATGGGAGCTGTGGTGGGTTTGGTTAGTTGATCATCTTGTTCTTTCCATGGGGTTGCAGACCCTTCAGCTCCTCCAGTCCTTTCTCTAGCTCCTTCATTGGGATCCCCATGTTCAGTCTGATGGTTAGCTGCAAGCATCTTCCTGTATGAAATATTCTTTGAAGTATCCTCTATAGGGCTGGCATGGTGGTCATAAAATCTATTAGCCTGCATTTTCACAGAAATTTTTCCTTCTCCTTCTATTACAATAGATAATTTTGCTAGGAATATAAGGCTGGATGGGCAGTTCTGGTCTTTCAGAAATTGAAATATATCTTCCCAAACCCTTTTAAGGTTTCCATTGAAAAGTCAGCACTTATTCTGACAGGCCTGATTTTATATGTAACTTTGGCCTTCTCTCTTGCCACTTTCAAAACACTTGTTCTGTATATTTATTTTTGTAGCATGGGGGTTTTCTTTCTGGTTCTGTCTCCTAAATCTAGAGAATTATCTTCTATGATTTTATTGAAAAAATTTATTCTTTTGACTTGAAATTCTTCTCCTTCTTCTATGCCCACAATTAGTAGATTTTGCCTTTTTGTGGTGTCCTAAAGACCTTGCAGGTTACATTCATTTATCAGTGACTTTGACTGAGTCTAATTCCAATCCCACAATTGTATCCTCAATCCCTGAAGTTCTAGCCTTCATATGACCCATTGGGTGGGTCCTCTAGTGAACTTTCACATTTTATTTACTACTTGATAATTTTATACATGAATATGGTGTGTTTAGATCATCTCCACCTCTTCCCAGACCAACACATTTGGCCTGTTGTATTTGTCATTTGCATTGTCAGTATTTCTATCTCTTTCTTGAATTTTGTCTCTACATCTGAATTCATTGTTTCTTCTCAGCTATTTGTTTATGTTGTGTTGGGATATATTTAGTTTCCTGGGTAAGTTGTTTTTTAAGCATATTTATTGTTGCCTTTTTAAACTGTGTATGTGGAATTTTGCTGGGTTATTTTCACTGCAGACATTACTATAGGATAAGTTATTTTTGGAGGAGACAAGTTGTCTTGGGGTTTTACACTGGGACCTGTCAATCTGAGATTAGAGTATTGGCTAAATTTTGTTGGTGGTGGTTAAATTCAGGTCACTCTGCTTTAGTGGAAGTGCTTTCAGTGTTCTGAAGTGACTAGGTTACAGCAGGGTTGAAGTGATGCTTTTTTCCCTTTAGACTGTTATTTAGAGAATCAGGTTGTATCCTCAAATTCCCACTGTGACTTGAGCACTGTTTGCAACTATATTCACTGTCTGGTAGTAAATGCACCATGAACATTGAGAATTGGTTAACTACGAAAAAGTCCTTTATAAAGTCGTGTTTGGGAAAGCAAAGGGACACCAATAGTACACTAATGTTGTGTAGTAATACATATGTGGTACATATATGTAATATATATTATACCAATACTTTGTAGTAGTGTTTTAGCTATTGTGGGTATGTGTGGAAAAAATTCAGGCAAAGAAGAAAGAAATCATAGTGGGATTAGTGATTCGTATTAGATTGCTTGGTAAGATTACAAAGGAAAGGGACATACTAAAACACTATTAGGAACAATGAAAAACATGTAAGAGGGATGTATGGAGTTTTGTTTAAGGGTACACTGAAAAGAAAATAAGCAAAGAATTTAAGACCATCTAATCTTTTATAGGGCTGAGTACAAGAGACTGTAAATGAGGAAAGCTTATATTCTTTGAGGAATATAAAGATGATAGGACATGGAAGGAGGAGGCATGGATGGTAATGAATCAGTCATAAGTTGCTATATTGACCTTGGGCATTATCTAAATAAAGAAGAACTTGGTGGAGATTGGTTCTGGGGTCAGACTCTTGGCTGACCCTATGACTTCATAGAATTACCTGGAGTGAAGGGATATCCATGACTCAGAATGGGGCTACCAAACCTCAAATGGCAGTGGGGTGTTGGGACCTGAATATTGGCACAGGCCCTAGTATCAAATGGTGTACCACAGCTGAGCTGCAGCACAGGGTGTGTTCCTTAAACTCAAATGGCAAGCTGGAGACAAAGTCAAAGTACATGCTTGCTCCTTACATCAGATGGCCACCAGGAGTTGGGGTTAAAATATAGGCTTCAGCTTGTAAGTGGTGAACAAATGCTGACAAGACCATTTTCTATATAAGATGTGAAAGTGAAAGGGAGACTGGGAAAAGGAGGAAAACCATCAGGAGGGCAGAGCAGGTAGAGGGGAGGAAAAATGACCATTCTACTAAAATTTATGTTGAGCCACAAAAAGACCCCAGGTAGCCAAAAACAATCCTGAGCAAAAAGAACAGTGGATCTAATGGAAGGATTGCCATTCCAGACATCAAGATATATTATAGAGCTACAGTAAGAAACACAATATGATTCAGGATTGAAAATGGACGTGGAGGGCAACGGAACCCAACAGAAGAGCCGAACATGAGTGCTATGACTATGGCTATCTAATAACTGACAACGAGGCAATAAAATACACTGGAGAAAAATATCATTGTCAGCAAATGCTGCTGGAAAAACTGGATGTCCACATGCAGAAGAATACAATTAGACCCATATCTATCACCCTGCATAAAAAAAATTATCTCCAAGTCAAAGACATCAATCTGAAACCTAAAATGCTGAAACTGCTAGAAGAAAATGCAGGCAGTACCACAAGATGTAAGTGAGGAAGATATTAGGAAAAGACTTTGAATATGAATCCAATTGCCCAGGAATTAAAGCCAACAATTGAGAAGTGGGAAACTCATAAAACTAAAAGGTCGCTGTACAGCTAAGGAAACAAACAATAACATTAAAAAGATACCCGCAGAATGCGGAATAAACTTTTCTAGGTATTTATCTGACCAAGGATTAATATCCAGAATATACAAAAACTCAAAAATGTCAAGAAATTAAAGACCCAATTTAGGGGGGGGGGGCAGCTAGGAATACAAACAGAGAAGTCTTTATTTATGCAACCATTATTTTTATTGGATATTTTCTTTACTTACATTTAAAATATTATCCCCTTTCCCAGTTTTCCCTCTAGAATCCTCCACTCCCATCCCCCTCCCCCTTCCTCTTTGAGAGTGTTCACCCACCCACCCACTCCCTCCTACCTCCTTACCCTGGCATTCCCCTACACTGGGGCATTGAGCTTTCACAGGGCCAAGGGTCTTTCCTCTCCTTGATACCTGATAAGGCCATCCTCTGCTTCATATGTGGCTGGAGCCATGGGTCCCTCCATGTGTACTCTTTGGTTAGTGATTTAGTCTCTGGGAGCTCTGAGGGGTCTGGTTGGTTGATGTTTGGGTTACAAACCCCTTCAGCTCCTTCAGTCTTTTTTCTAACTCCTCCATTGTAGACACCATTCTTAGTCCAATGGTTAGTTTATAGCATCAGACTCAAACAGAGAGGACTTAATGGAAGAAATAAAAATGGCTAAGAACCATCAGGGAAATGCAAATCAAAACAATCCTGAGATTCCACCTCACACCAGTCAGATTGGCCAAGATCCAAAACTCAGATGACAACAGATGCTGGCGAGGTTGAGGAGAAAGAGGAACCCTTTTCCACTGTTGGTGGGGTTGCAAACTAATACAACCACTCTGGAAATCAGTCTGGCGATACCTCAGAAAATTGGATATAGTACTACCTGAAGACCCAGCTATTCCACTTCTGGGCATATACCCCAGAGACACTTTAATACACAACAAAGATATATGCACAACAATGTTCATAGCAGCTCTATTTATAATAGCCAGAAGCTGGAAAGAACCCAGATGCCCTTCAGAAGATGAATGGATACAAAAATTGTGGTACATCTACACAATGGAATACTACTCAGCCACCAGAAACAATGGCTTGACCAAATTCTTAAGAAAATGGCTGCATCTAGAGAATATCATCCTGAGTGAGATATCCCAGTCACAAAAGAACAGACATAATATGCAGTCACTGATAGTGGGATGCTAACCCCAGAGGCTCGCACTGCCCCAGAAACAACTCACAGACTGTATGAAGTCCAAGAAATAAAGAAAACAAAACAAAACAAAAAAATCTTTATACAACAAGAAAACTTTGACTATTTCCATGTTACATTTTGTTTTACATGTACTTTATGCTCATTGTAACTATTAAGTTTTCAATGCATACTATCAAACCTTTAAAAATATCAAGTACTGACTAACAAATATATTCATACAGTTTTATGTAAAAATTATTTTAAAATCTGAAAAAAAAGTACTGACAAAAATGTATTGTATAATTTTATGCAAAAAATGCTTAAAATCTGTACAATTATCTTTGTTTTGTAAAATAAAGTTGTTAAAAAATGGCTAAGAAATGCCTCAAGAATTATCCATCATCTTCAGAAATTGATAAATTCAAATTAAAACAACTTAGATATTTCATTTTGCCACATTATCAGAATAGGTAAGGTAAAGAAAACAAATGACAACAGATGCTGAGAAAAGAGGAACCCACATTCCCTGTTGGTAGGAATGTGTATCTGTGCAGGCAGTCTGGAAATCAATATAGAGTATTCTCAAAAAAACCCTAAATATAAATTTCACATATGACCCAGTTATATCATTCCTTGACATACGTCTAAAGGACTCAAAACCATACTGAATAACTACTTGCTCAGCCATGTTCATTGCTGCCATATTCACAATAGCACTAATGTGTTTTAGTAGATTAATGAATTACGAAGATGTACACACAGTGAACACTATACATCTATAAAGAAAAATGTAAATTGTAGATAAAAAGATGGACCTAAAAAAGATTATATTGTGTGAAGTAACTCGGACACAGAAAAGCAAATGTTACATGTTCTCTAGCAGCTGCAGTGCCCAGCTCCAAATCTCCAGCTATGACTATATAACATGGAGAAACCAAATGTGTAGCTTTCACCCTGCATCAATGCTTCGTAGCAATGGAGTCTCACATTGAGAACCACAGCTGGACACTATGCAGATCTCAACTACTCCTGGGGACCCCTTCCCAATGAATAATACCTATGTCACAGTTACTTCATCTATGGCTCAGGAAACATCACGGAAGAGGGGAATGAACAAATTTTAAAGCCAGAAGAGCAGGAAGTCTCTCACAGAAATGAATACATGAACAAGATCTGAAGAATGGCAATAGCCACTAAGACAAAAGGGGGAAAATCTCTTGGTGTCACATCCTGGGACTAGGGACTATATGCCCCTGATGGCTATGGATAGAGTATGCATTAGTATCTCCCAGGGACGAGCCCATTAGATGTTTGCCCAATAAAAAGTTGTCAGCCCTCTATCATATACACACAATGAATAAAAGCCAGACCCAACAAGATCTATCTATGTATCTGTGCATACATGCACATGGGCACACATCCACACTAATAATGACAATAGTAATAATAATCAGTGAAGAAGAGGCTATCAATTGAGACTGTGGGTATATGGAAAGAGTTGAGGGAGGAAAGTTATGAGGGGTTGAAGGGAACAAAGAGAAGGGGCAAAGTGATTTAATTCTATTTCATTTAAAATGAATGAAAATAACAAAAGAACTTGTTAGCTGAAGCTATAATGTGTGTTCACGCACTCTCTCTCTCTCTCTCTCTCTCTCTCTCTCTCACACACACACACACACACAAAGATGAAGACATCTCTCTTCCTGAGTAAAAACAGACTACAAACGTACAGTTACCAATTTACATTATGATGGCATCAAAACAGATGCATGGAATGAATTAAAAGACAACCTAGAATAAAATCTATGCATCTATAGCCAACTGAAATTTTACCCAGGTGCTAAGAACACATAATATAAAAAGAATACATGGGCGGTCAAGATGGGTCAGCAGGCAAAGGCACTTTTTGCCAAACCTGATGATCCCCCGCAGTCACAGTATGGAGAGAACTGACCGCTGAGAGTTGTCCTTTGACCTCCACGTGCACCTCCCTCAAAGATACACACACACACACACACACACACACACACACACACACACACAGACACACGAGTAAAATAAAAAAAATGTAATTAAAATTTTAAAAATTCATAGTCTTTTCCATTTTGGTGCTGGAAAAATCAGACATGCACAATTTTGGCCATAGATTAAAAACTCAATCAGTCACTAACGAAGACAATGGTACACAAGCTTGGCTGCAAGCAATCTAATAAAGGTATTTTCTCAACTAAGGTTCTTCTCTCCAAATATGTTTGAGTTTCTATCAAGTTGATAAAAGTCAACTAGCCCATCATGATTCTAGTCAGAATGTCTATTATCAAAATGTCTGAAGATAATAAATGCTGCTATTTATGTGAAAAGGGTATCTTTGTATACTGTTAGTTGGGGGATAAATAAAAGAAATCAATATAGAGGTTCTTCACAAAATTTTAAAAAGAAAACATTATGGGACCCAACAAACCCACTACTGGTATACTTTTAAGTCCATAAGTTAATTATTTATTTAGCATTATTTTTTTTACAGCAGTCTACACAACAAATCAAAGTAACTGTCTATCAATGGATAAATGCATACAGAAAATACACACACACACACACACACACACACACACGGGGGGGGAGGGAGCGAGGGAGGAAGGGGGGAAGGAGGGAGGAAGAGAGAGAGAGGTAGGGAGGAGAGAAAGGAATACTATTCTGTGATAAAAAAATAAAGTTCCATTACAGTACCTTTAAAGAACCTGGTATCCACTGTGTTAAGAGAAGTAAGAGAGGCACAGAAATACTATATGATTTCATTCATATCAAGAATATTTTTTAAAAAAATAGATTCTTCTCTCACACAATATATCCTGACCACAATTTCCCCTCCCTCCACTCCTCCCAGCTACCTCTCAGTTACCCTTTAATCCAAACCCATTCCCAATCCATTTCCTCTTCAGAAAAGAGCAGGCTTCTAAGAGTCAAATATGACAAAACTAAACAAATATGACAAATATGACAAAACAAGATTCAATAAGACAAGACAAAAGCTCTAATGTCAAGGTTGGACAAGACAACCCAATAGGAGAAGAATCCCAGGAGCAGGCAAAGGAGTCAGAGACAGACAGCCCATGTTGCTACTGTTAGGAGTCCCATAAAACACCAAGCTAATGGACATGACATTTATGCAGAGGACCCAGTGCAGATCCACGCAGGTCCCATGGTTGTAGCTGCAGTCTCTGGGAGCCCATATGAGCTCTGCTTTGTTAATTCAGTGGGCCATAGAGAATATTTATCCATAGAACCACTGAGGGTAGGTATGCAATAAGAGATAAGAGGGAACAGATAGATCTCTTTGGGAAAGAGAAACAGAGTAGATACATACAGATGGAAGTGGGGACTGGAGTGAGAAGACCAAGCAGGGATAGGGAGGGTAGAAGGGTTGGGAAGGGAAGACAGAAAAAGAGGAAAAATTAAGGAGCGGTAGTAAGAAAATTTAATACAGTAAACTCTCTCTCTCTCTCTCTCTCTCTCTCTCTCTCTGTGTGTGTGTGTGTGTGTGTGTGTGTGTATGAAGGTGAGCTAAATGAAATTGCCAAATAATGGGGGAGACAGGGACCAACTGGCCCTCTTGTTACCAAATAAAGCTTCCAGTACTGTGATTAGGTTACTGATGAACTGAATTGTTGGCCAAAAGGGTACTACCAGAATTGCCAAACAACCCAGGCTGTTGCTAAGACTATAGGTTGCTCTCCATAATCTGAAAGCAAGGCCCCATTGCTAAAGACAACATCTGCATAACTCTGAACATGGAGATGTCTAGCTGGTGTTTACATAAAGCCTTTAACACTATCTCCCAGTGTTTTTAATCTACAAATTATCAAAAGAAGAAATGTAAACACCAAGCCAGACATAAACTTTTAGATCTATCATAGTTTTCTGCCTTTGAGATATGTTAGGGCAATGGTGGCACAAGTTTTGTGGGAATAACCTACCACCAATATCTTATTTGACTTATGGTCTACTCCACAAAATAGGACCCAGAGTTGACACTGCTTGTATGACCAAGAATGAGAAACTAGACAGCCTAGGGACATAGGACAAACTAAATAATACCAATTTAAAACAAGCAAAAAAAATGTAGTGATTAAATGATTTTTCATTATATTCTGCTATACACATATATGAGTCATTATCAGAAAAGCTTTCTCCTGCAGCACATAGGAATAAATACAAAGACCCACTGCCAGACGTTATGCAGAGGGAGAAATCTTGGAACACACAGCTTTAAATCAATGTTTTTATCAAATCCCTTCCCTCAGAGCTCAGGAAACCCAACAGAAGAGGAAGCAGGAAGAGTGTAATACTCAGAAGGGATGGAGGACACTAGGAGAACAAGACCCTCTAAATCAACTGAGCAGAGTTGGTATCAGTTCTCAGAGACTGAAGCAGCACGCACAGGGCATGCATGGGTCTACACAGGTCCTCTGCTTATATAGTATGGCTTCCAGTTTAGTGTTTTATGGGATTCCTGAGTGTGCAAATGAGTGGATCTCTGACTTGTGCCTTCTTTTGAATTATTTTCCCTCAGTTGGTTTGCTCTATCCAACTTCAATGTGAAAGTATTTGTGTTATCTTACTATATTTTATTTTGTTATGCATTTTTAAAAATGCATAAAAATGAATGAATGAATGAATGAAATTCTAGCTACTGGGGTAATAGGTAACAACTGAGCTGTCACTTATACCTACTGGGGAGAGGTAAAATTAGTTTTATCCAATGGCACTAGATACACAAACCACTCCAGGACAGGCCTCATGATTAGGAGTAGTTTACCAACACATAAGAGACTACACAGTTTGTGTGTGTGTGTGTGTGTGTGTGTGTGTGTGTGTGCGCGCACCTTTATTTAGTTAGAGTTTTGTGGGTTTGGGGGGATGCTTTATTTTGTTTTCTTGAGAAAGAACTTAAAGTTGGATACATAGGGATAAAGAGAGAACCTGGAAGGACTTGTGGGAGGGGAATATGATCAAAATATATTTAACTTAAGAGTTATTTTAAATAAAATATTTTAAAAAATATCTTAAAGCAGTAGAACAGGTACCAGGTTCGTGCCTTTGGACACAAGAGGTAGAGGCAGCAGTGGGAGGAGTTTCCTAAACAGAACTCCAATGGCTCAGGCTCTAAGATCAAGGATTGATAAATGGTACCTCATGAAACTGAAAGGCTTTACTGTAAGGTAAAGGACACAGTCAATAGGACAATTGACAACCTGAAGACTGGAAAAATCTTCACTAACTCACATCTGATAGAAGGCCAATATCCTTTAAAATATATAATGAACTCAAGAAGCTTACCACCAAAAAAAAAAAAATCAAAAATGGGGAATTCACAACAGAGGAATCTCAAATGGCTGAGAAGCACCTAAATAAATGCTTAAAGTCCTTAGTGATCAGGAAATCCAAATCAAAATGAACCTGAGATTCCACATTACACCAATCAGAATGGTTAAAATCAAAAACTCACGTGACAATGCATGTTGGTGAGGATGTGAAGAAAGAGGAACATTCATTCCTCCATTGTTGGTGGAATTGCAAACTGGTAAACTACTCTGGAAATCAATCTCGAGGTTCCTGAGAAAATTGGAAATAGATCTACCTGAAGATCCAGCTATACTACTCCTGGAATATACCGAAAAGATGCCCCTCCATGCCAGAGGAGCACATGTTCCACTATGTTCATGGCAGCCTTATTTGTGATAGCCAGAAGCTGGAAACCACCCAGATATCCCACAATGGAAGAATGGATACAAAAATGTGGTTCATTTACACAATGAATACTATTCAGTTATTAAGAATGAGGACATTATGAGTTTTGCAGGCAAATAGATGGAACTAGAAAATATCATCCTGAATGAGGTAACTCAGATCCAAAAGGACATGTATGGTATGTGCTCACTAATATGTGGATATTAGCTAGAAGAGTACAGAATACCCAGGACATATCCCATAGAACTCAAGAAGGTTGACAAGCCAAAGAGCCAAAGTGAGGATGCTTCAATCTCACTTAGGAGCAAGAAGAAAGCAGAGGGCAGAGGGAGAGAGGGAACTGGGTGGAAAAGGAAAGGGAGGGGGTGGGGGGGAACATAGATACAGAACATGGATACAGGATCAGGTATTGGGTGGGTGGGGGGGGCAGGAATGAAGCTCCAAGGGCTAGAAAAATGGATGGAAGTATACAACCTCAGAAAGTGGCATGTGGTGTGACTCTCTAGAATATACCAGAGACCTGGGAGGTGAGATAATCTCAAAACTCAAAGGGAGGGACCTCAGATGAAATGCACAACAGTGGGGAGAGGAAACTTATAGAATCCACCTCTAGTAAAAAGACATGGCATCAAGTAGACAGATGGGGTTGTCATCTCACAGTCAAAACTCTGACCCAGAATTGCTCCTGTCTAAAAGAACAACAGGAACAAAAATGGAGATGAGGCTGAGGGGAAGGGGGCCTAGTGACACGGTCAAAATGGATCCAGCTCAAGGGAAGGCTCCAAGGATGCTATGATGTAATTACAGACAGGAGCCTAGTATGGCTACCTAGTATGGCTCTGAGAGGCTCAACAAGCAGCTTACAGACAGAAGCAGATATTTACAGCCAATCAATGGCCTAAAGCCAGGAACTACTGTTGTTGAATTAGGGAAAGACTGGAAGAAGAAGTTGTGGATGAGGGTGACCCCATAGAAAGACCAGCATTCTCAACAAACCTGGATCCCCATGATCTCAGACACTGAGCCACCAACAAGGCAGAATACAGCAGCTGGTCTGAGGCCTCGACACATATACAGCAGAGGACTGCCGAGTCTGGCTTCAATGATAGAAGATGCTCCTAACCTTAAAGAAAATTGAGGCTCCAGTCAATGGGGAGGCCTGGTGGGATGTGAGAGGTATGGGTATGTGGGGACATCTTCTTGGAGACAGGAGGGAAGAGGAATAGGATGAGGAACTGTTGGAGGGCAGACCAGGAGGAGGATAACTACTGGACTGTGTGATGGTTTGTATATGCTCAGCCCAGGGAGTGATACTATTAAGAGGTGTGGCCCTGTTGGAGTAGGTATGTCACTATGGGTGTGGGCTTTAAGACCCTCATCCTAGCTGTCTGGAAGCCAGTATTCTGCTAGCAGCTTTCCAATGAAGATGTAGAACTTTCAGCCCCTCCTGCACCATGTCTGGATGCTGCCATGCTCCCCTCTTGATGATAATGGACTGAACCTATGATCCTGTAAGCCAGTCCCAATTACATGCTGTCCCTTATAAGAATTGACTTGGTCATGGTATCTGTTCATAGCAGTAAGACTCTAAAACAGACTGAAAAAAAATTTAAACATAATTTAAAAATATTAAAGATGATATTAAAAACAGAAAAGCTCAATAAATCTTCATGTTTAATCTTCCTATATAAAGTAATGAAAGGTTTATGTTTTGCAGTCATACTGGTTTGGCTCATCCCTCCATTAACCAAGCACCTTCTTTAAGCCACCTGTTTCTCCGCACTAGCTCTTTACTTTTTTCATTACAAAAAGATTCTAAATGCCAACTATACACCAGTGGTTAGGGGACTGCCTAACACACATATGACCATGAAGTCAATTTAACCACACTGCAAAGAAGAAAATAACAAAAACAAAGGAGAAGGAAATGTAGCTGTTTGTGTTATGAATGCTACTTATTTCCCTCCCCCCAGAAAATTGTATTGCGTGTCTGCATGTAGCATTTGGGAACCTGCCCTGAGTTGGTTCTGACTGATAAATAAAGATGCCAACAACCAATAGCTGGGTAGGGCAGACAGAAGCAGGACTTTAAGATTCCTGGGTTTGAGACTGGAGAGAGGAAGGAGAAGATCCAATGCTGGGAGAGATGGAAGGAGAGGAGAGCAGCCATACCTGCAGGACAGAAAAGCATAGCCTTCATGTGAAGGAACTGGGAGAGCTCGGCCCAGCTGGGCGGCCCTCTGGATTCAGAGTAGCCAAGATTGAAAATAGTAATAACTTGGGATTAACTACCTAGAGGTTAGGCACTGACCTAGCTATTAAACTGATTAAGGCATATTAAAGTATAGAGGCTCCCCCTCCAGTCTGAACTTGTGCCCTGAGCAGACCTTGGACGCTGGTTCTGCACCCATTCCCATAACACCCAGAGGAAGCCCATCACCTAGGTGCTCTAACACACTCAGAACCACAGGAACACAGGATCTCAGGTGTTAGAATAGGCCCAGGATCACAGGGGAAGCTGACTCCCAGGACATTGGACACACCTAGGAGCTCTAACACACTCAAGATCATAGTTGAGGCCACAACATCTTCCCCAACACCCAGTGCAACTGGGACCCCCACAGGAATCAGGGAATGCCCCACCCCCCTAGCCAGAGGCATGGATTCCTTCCAGCTTGTATCTTTGCCCAGAGCAAACTCATGCATCTGCTCTCCCACCCATGCCTGCAACACCCAGAGAAAGCTTGACTCCCAGGAGCTCTGACATACCCAGGATCTCAGGATCCCAAAATCACAGAATCTGAGAACCACAGACATAACACCCTGAAGAGTTCTGACACAACTAGAATCAGAAGAAGGAGAGGCTCCAGACAGAGACAGCTAGGGCAGGTAGCACTAGAGATAACCAGATGGCAAGAAGCAAGTGCAAGAGCATAAGCAACAGAAATCAAGGCTACTTGTCATAATCAGAACCCAGTTCTCCCACTACAGCAAGTCCTCTATACACCATCACATCTACAAGTAAGGTTCAGATTTAAAATTATATCTCATGATGATGATAGAGGACTTTAGGAAGGACATGAACAACTCCATCAAAGAATTACAAGAAAACACAATCAAACAGGTGAGGGAATTGAACAAAACCATCCAGGATCTAAAAATGGAAATAGAAACAATAAAGAAATCACAAGGGGAGACAACCCTGGAGATAGAAAACCTAGGAAAGAGATCAGGAGTCACAGATGCAAGCTTCACCAATAGAATACAAGAGATGGAATAGAGAATCTCAAGGGCAGAAGATACCAATTGACACATCAGTCAGAGAAAAATGCAAAACGTTCCTAACCCAAAACATCTAGGAAATCCAGGACACAATGAGAAGACCAAACCTAAAAATAATAGGTATAGAAGAGAGCAAAGGGTCAGTAAATATCTTCAACAAAATTATAGAAGAAAAATTTCCTAACCTAAAAAGAGAGATACCCATGAACATAAAAGAAGCCTACAGAACTCCAAATAGTTTGGACCAGAAAAGAAATTCCTCTTATTACATAATAATCAAAACACCAAATGCACAAACAAAGAACAATTATTAAAGCCAGTAAGGAAAAAAGGTCAAGTAACATATAAAGATAGATCTATCAGAATTACACCAGACTTCTCAACAGAGACTATGAAAGCTAGAAGATGCTGGATAGATGTCACAAGGACCCTAAGAGAACACAAATGCCAGCCAAGGCTACAATACCCAGTAAAACTCTCAATTACCATAGATGGAGAAACCAAGATAACCTATGATGAAATCAAATTTACACAATATCCAGATCTACAAAGGATAATAGATGGAAAAGTCCAATGCAGGGAGGGAAACCACACCCTAGAAAAAACAAGAAAATAATCTTTCAACAAACCCAAAAGAAGTTAGTCACAAAAACATAATTTCACCTCTAACAACAAAAAATAACTTGGCATAATCAAAACCCAGTTCTCCCGCTACAGCAAGTCCTGGATACTCCATCACATCTGCAAGGCAAGATTCAGTTTTAAAATCAATCATATTTCATGATGATAATAATAGTGGACTATAGGAAGGACATGAACAACTCCATTAAAGAAATACAAGAAAACACAATCAAAGAGGTGAAGGAATTGAACAAAACCATCCAGGAACTAAAAATGGAAATAGAAACAATAAAGAAATCACAAAGAGAGAAAAGCCTAGAGATGGAAACAACAATCACTTTTCCTTAATATCTCTTAACATCAATGGACTGGGCATGGAGAGATGACTCAGTGGTTAAGAGCACTGACTGCTCTTCCAGAGGTCCTGAGTTCAAATCCCAGCAACCACATGGTGGCTCACAACCATCTGTAAAAAGATTGTATGCCCTCTTCTGGTGTGTCTAAAGAGAGCTACAGTATACTTATATTTAATAAATAAATAAGTCTTTAAAAAAATCAATGAACTCAATTCCCCCAATAAAAAGACATAGACTATCAGACTGGATATGTAAACAGGATCCAGCATTTTGCTGCATACAGGAAATACACCCCAGTGACAAAGATAGACACCACCTCAGAGTGAAAGGCTGGAAAAAAAATCTTCCAAGCAAATGGTCTCAAGAAACAAGCTGGGGTACCCATTCTAATATTGAATAAAATAGACTTTTAACCAAAAGTTATTGAAACAGATGAGGAAGAGCACTTTATACTCATCAAATGAAAAATATCTACCAAGATGAACTCTTAATTCTGAACATCTATGCTCCAAATGCAAGGGCATCCACATTCATAAAAGAAACTTTATTAGGGCTCAAACCATATACTGCACCACACACAGTAATAGTGGGAGACTTCAACATCCCACTCTCATCAATGGATAGATCATAAAAGCAGAAAATGAACAGAGACACAGTGAAACTAACAGAAGTCACGAACCAAATGAATTTAACAGATATCTATAGAATATTTTATCCTAAAACAAAAGAATATACCTCCTTTGCAACATCCCATGGTATCTTCTCCTAAATTAACCATATAGTCTGTCACAAAGCAGGCCTCAGCAGATACAAGAAGACTGAAATAATCCCATGCACCCTATCAGATCACCATGAACTAAGGCTGGTATTCAATAACAACAAAAACAACAGAAAGCCCACATACACATAGAAGCTGAACAATCCTCTACTCAGTGATAACATGGTCAAGGAAGAAATAAAGAAATTAAAGACTTTTAGAATTTAATGTAAATGAAGGCACAACATACACAAACTTATGGGATGCAATGAAAGCAGTGCTCAGACAAAAATTCATATCTTTGAGTGCCTCTAAAAAGAAACTGAAGAGAGCATACACTATAAGCTTGACCTCACAGCTGAAAGCCCTAGAACAAAAGGAAGCAGATACACCCAAGAGGAGTAGATGGCAGGAAATAATCAAACTCAGAGCAGAAATTAACCAAATAGAAACAAAAAGAACTATACACAGAATCAACAAAACCAAGAGCTGGTTCTTTGAGAAAATTAACAAGATTGATAAACCCTTAGCCAGAGACTAACTAGAGGTCACAGAGAAAGTATCCAAATTAACAAAATCAGAACTGAAACGGGAGACATAACAATAGAAACAGAGGTAAATTTAAAAATATAGGGGCTATGTATGTGTGTTTCATTCTGGAACATAAAGCATTGAGGTGAGTATCAAACCCACTGACAGAATTAATTATTTAATTTACCAGGAAAGGGAAGGGATAAAAGAAATTGCAAAAATGGGGTTAAACAAAAGTGTATAAGTATATAAGATGTTGAAATTAGTTCCTACCAAGGTACAAGGAATGAAGATGAAGGTACAGAAAAACATCAAATTGGCCATGCTATTTGAGATGAGGCTAAATGGGGGACAGAGAAAATGTAAGAACATAGAGGACTGTAGCAACAACTTGGGGAAGGCACAGAGTACTGAAGTACATAGTATAGTTGGAAAGTACTAGGTAGATACCTATATGGTGAATACATGGGGAGTGAAGCAGGGACTGGAGTAAGATGATAGACTGACAGATGAATACTTCCTTAAACTTTTTACCTCTAGGCCTGTCTTTTACTTGGGATACAGTGTTAAAATAGAAAACTCTGACAGAAAGATCAAATGTTTTATAGATGAGATCGCACTGCACAGATTATTCTTTTGAAATTGATGCAGGGCCAAGGACTGATGGATAATAACACTTCACCTGTGCTACAAGAAGACATACTTCTTTCATTCATAAGTGACAAATATACTTTTCATTCATAAATGACAAATATCCTTTGGTAATAACATTTCAGGTAACAACAAGACCTTTGAGTGATTATCCTGGCCTTTCCAAATACCTAAGGAGTGATCCAGGCATGATTATTACTTTTCCTTATTTACACATGAACATATATGCATATATATATATATATATATATATATATATATCTGTTATGTGGTTGTAACTGAAATTTCCACAGGAAATGGGTTAAATGTTTGCTTAGCAGTAACTTTGGAACCTAGACACAATGTGCCAAGCTAAAAGTTTAAGTTCCACAAATATTACTAGAATACTGCAAACAAGATTTCCAGGAATGGGTACTGATTAAAAAGAACAGACTGATAATTTTACAGCTTACTTAAATGACAAGTGAATGACACAAAGTCAAATCCTGCATTGTTACACATACTAAACAAGTAGGCTTCTCTTCCACTGTAACTTAATCTAAGATGTATAGAATCAGATACTGGTTTTACATATATTAATATGGACGTGTCTTCTACAATGGTAGGCACTGACATGATTGAGCTTAGATCAGTTCCTCAAAAGAAATCACTTAGAATTGGAATCAGACCCCACCTGTCACCAAGATGATTGTCATCACTAGATGAGGTGCCAGTTGTAATTCCCACAGTCCTCTATATGTCTGTCAAGTTAGAAATATAGGGGATCAAAAACTGGGTCTCATAAATTACTTGAATAATTCCCATAGGACAAGGTTTGGAAAGATCTTAACCACAGCCTTTATAACCTTCTCCATATGGAGTCACGACGTCTATCCCCTTCCTACATAACAGTATGACTATAAACCAGGGACCTGCACTTAGCCTTGAAAATAAGAATTTTAAAATTATTTTTAGCATGCATATGTTGGGGTTGTGATATGCATGTATACATTTTCTAGTATGCTTGGCAAGATGCCAACAGGGGAAGAAATCTATTGCTCTCCAATTTATTTTTGAAGACAAGGTATTTCACTAAATTTCCAACTCGCCAATAGGGTAAACTGTTTGGCCAGAAAGCCTTGGGGTTCCCTTTGACTTGGACTCCTGCTTTTGGCCTCTCAGCCCTGGGTTTACAAGTATGTGCCACCAGGCCATGCTTTTTATGTAAGTGCTAGGAATTCCAACTCAGAGTCTGATACTTGTATTATCAAATTCAATAAGCAATCTCTCTAGGACTCTTAAGTTAAATATATTGGGATTCATTATATGAGCATTATTGACTGTCACTGTGATTGAATTCAATACTGAGTTCCACTTTCTCCCTTGGATCGTGAGTTAACACAAAATTCTAAACTTCTAATCACAGGATATTTTCTGGTCGACTGTCTACATGCTACGGCACCACAAAGACATCTTAATATACTGATACTTAAAGAAAGGCTTCTTAAGCTTTCTATCAAGAACTAGGGATGGAGTTCAGATGTAATCTTTACTATGCCACAACATTCTTGAAGTCTTTTATAAAACACACACACACACACACACAGAGAGAGAGAGAGAGAGAGAGAGAGAGAGAGAGAGAGAGAGAGAGAGAGAGAAGGAGGAGGAGGAGGAGGAGGAGGAGGAGGAGGAGGAGGAGGAGGAGAGAGACTGACTGACATAGACAAGAGAAAATAGGACTTAAGAGGAAAGGCTCAATACTGAGCCAATACTAATATTACAAGCATTCTGCTGAACAGAAGGTAGAGAAGAACAACAAACTTTTGAAGAGATGAAAATGTTAATTCTGATTTTGTTATGACACATTGTATACATACATTGAATTATCACAGTGGGCTCCATAATACTGACAACTACTATGTGTCAAAAAAAAAAAAAAAAAAAAAAAAAAGAACTAGAGAGGAGGAAGGGTCTTCATTCTCAGTTTAGCATTTCCTCAGTAACAAATACAGTATGAGCACGTTTTAACATTTGGACTTAGTTCCTTGCTTGCTCCATAACACATGAGATTCTAAGAGTAAAAGTGTCTTGGAATCGCTCCAGTATTCAATGCTGATGAGATTAGGGTGACTAAGATTCTTAGGATGCATTAAGCTAGAGCTGGTCACCACAAGCAAACAAACAAACAACAGTGACATGCTTAGAGAGCTGGAACATTGAACCACATCCCCCAGTTTCCAGGGACTGTGATTAGGAACTGATTGATTTAATCACCAGTGGTCCATTATTTAATCAAGTCTACATAACTGAGATGCTATAACAATGTTAATTAATGGAAACTAAAGTTTCCCAACTGACAACTAGTGAGAGCTTTCATGTACTAATGGTGGGCCATTGCAACTCCTTGGAAACAGGGCCTCCTATATATTGTACTCTTCTAGACAATTCCCCAAGTACCACCTCTTCCCCTTTGTCACTCACAGACTTTAAAATCCATCATTTCTTTGAGTATTTGTAATAAATTCCTAAACATGAAAGTGGTTGTGGAAACTTGTGATTAGTAGCTAAGTCAGAGAGAAGGGTTAGTAATAGGAACATTTACTACCTATGATTGTCATCTGGCAATGGACTCAGTCTTGTGATCCTGAGCCCTTAAACTGTTGAGCCTTTACTAGATTTGGGTAGTGTGATATTGGAATTAAATTGTAGGCCAGGTAAATGGGGGTTTCAGAGAACTGAAAAAAAAACCCTTGGTTTAAAAAAAAATAGCACACACACACATGTATTGTCATATGCATTATTTTCATTTATCTGGTATTCAGAGGATATGGAAGACAACTCAGAAAATACAAGAATGTACCAATGGCTGCTATCCATCTAGGATGGAAACAAAGGAAATGATCCAAAGAAATGAACAATAACAGAAATATAAGAAAGACAGAAAATAGTGTGCAGAACAAAATCTATGAGATTCTCTATGAAGTGATTTCTATAGGACCCTGGAAGACAAGTATCTCAGATGCAGGACAGCAGAGAAGAGGACTCTCACAAGGGTCAGCAGCTGGGAATGAGACCCAGGAATCCCTTTGGAAGTTAAGAAGATTGGAGAATCCCAATGAGAAACTGTATGTGAAAAGCAAAAAGCACCCAAATTTTCTCCCTTTCAGTCTGTTTCCTATTGTTGTCCCTAAATTTGGCTGGCTGACATTAAATTCTACCCATGGCCAGATGGAACCCTGAAGGAAAAATGCAGATGTCAAGTTCACTCTTCTTCTTGACAATGTTGAGCTGGTCTGGGACATTTCCAGTGGCTGACTGCTGCCGTTAAGGAAATCACACAGAAAGTAGAGAACAAGAGAAGAGGCCATATCATGGGATGCAGAGTGACAGTAACCACTGTTTCCCCTCTGGGTCCCTAAAGCCAATTCTACCTATAAGGTTATCTCTTCACCCCCCTCCCATACATATATAAACATGGGCTGGGATGGGGAGAGAGATAGATAAAACAGACAGAGACACAGAGACAAACACGGACACAGCATGGGGTGGGAGCCTAGAGCTAGAATGAGAGGGTATTCAGAAGACAGGGAGGAATGGGAGAGTCAGAGGCATTTCAAGCACTATCACCTAGTGTGAACCAGCACCGTCCAAAAGGTCCCATTTCTCAGTTCCAACATACTTCATTAGTAACTGCTGTTTATCCACAGAAATCTATCCTATAGGATGACTAGTACCAGTTCCTTGAGCTTCTGACATGGTAAGCACACCTTGAACTGGCTGAGGGATTATCTTTCACCAATCAATGCTGTCCTTCTGGACACATATTTTAAAAAATGTTTTTCAAACTAACACAGCTTGGGCACTGCTAACTTAATTACCTTAACCTCTTACCTTCTGTCATACCTATCCAAATTGTCACGTCTTTCCTTTCCTTCTCCATGACAGTAAACAGACCTCTCTGCCTGTCCAAGCACACGCCTCATCATACAACTCCCATTCTGACCAGCTTGACTACCAGAGCATCTGGAGCAGCTCTGAAGCATGAAGGACAGAATATTTTGCCCCAGGAGCTGAGCTCCATACCAGAAGAACGTCCTTGCCCTGAAGACAGAGAGCTAGAAGGCTAGCTGGATTAGTAGTCAAGGCTTCTAGACTGAGGCCTGGGGCATGTTCTCTAAAAGTGCTTGGCCTATTTTTTTTTAAAAAGGAAAGAAAGAAAAAAAGAAAACACAAAAGAAAAGAAAAGGCTCCCCGAGGAATCGGGTCATAAATTAATTTTTAGCATTAACTTGTATAATGTTTAAACATATGAAAGCACACACAGAAAATCTTGAAATGTATCAACAAAACAAACACTTAAATTCTAGTTCCTACCATGAGAACTTTCCTCCCATGTCAGGTTTGTGGTTTCTAAAGGGAGACTAAATTTACTCTTTTCCCTAATTCTACAATTCATATACTAAAATAAGATGGGAAAGTGTTGTTCTGCCTGGTACATTCTACAATGTTTGGGCAAAAATCAACACAGGCTACTAGATCCTACTTTAGTCTACCATGAGACTTCCTGCTCTATTGACTGAGCTACTTTTCATGCTTGTAGATACTTCACTCACCAGATGTTGAAGATTTGTCCAATAGTATGGAAAACATTAAATGTTTCAAGGTGCTGCACATACAAGGTTAATCAGTTTTTATATAATTCTGCAATATTATTCTATCAGTAAACTTATTATATGTATGAAGTTTGGTATATCTCATTTATATCTTTACCCAGTATGTATGGGATACATATAGATCCCCTTTGACTGCTTCTTAATCTTATCAAATGTGCACTGTGTTGTAAAATTCGTTCACCATGCTCATGTTTAATTAATATGAGTCACAATTCTATCTGTTTGAAGATATATAACATTCTCAGATCAAGGAAATAAGATTTCTCCTGTCTAAAAATAATGAAAAAGTGTGTATTTCCCACAACTTAAAATCTAGCTATAAACCAACGTCATTCCCAACTTGTGAAATACTCCCATATGAAGGTCTGCTGCAATCTGTGGCTTTCTTTGTGGCAAAATACACAGAACATAAAACTTACCATTGTAATCAATTTAAACTGTACAATTCAGTGACATAAGTAAATTCTCAAGGTTGTTGCAACCATCGCCACTGTCTAGCTGCAGAACTTTGTTGCCACCTAAAAAGGAAATGTTATGATTGTTTGAGTGTAATGATTACATGAGAATTTCATTTTTGTACCATCAACAGCCTAATACAAAGTTAGCAATCTTGATTCTGAAGTCTCATTTATTTATAACTTTTCTAAATCACTATACCTCTAAACGTTTTAACACTTTCGGTTAAACGTTTTGCAAACATACCCCCACACACCCACCTACAACTACAGTCACTGGATGGACACATATTACCTTTTGTATGCTTTGCTAAACGTCTCTAAGAATTTAACACTGTATATTTTAATCCAGATAAGGGCTGTGTGAAGCTGCTTCAGCCACAATGAGTTTTATTTATACACAAAATTTTAAGTTAAGATCTAATATTTCAAATATGATGCCAAATTCTTATATATGTGTGTATGTGTATGTATATACATATGCATGTATATATATGTATGTACATATATATATATTATTATTGTTTCATGTCAATCAATCTATACATAGTTATACATACATAATGTTTGTATGATGTTTCTTAATACTTTCCTTAGATTATCATCATACAAGACATATTACTTCGGAGCCCATTTAATTATGCACAGTAGCTCTCACCCATCCTAATGTTTTCTCCCTTTAACACAGTTCCTCATGTTGTAATGACCCCCCAACCACAAAATTAATTTTTTGCTAGTCCATAGAGGTTATTTTGCTGATATATAGGTTTGCCAAAGGGGCTGTGACACACAGGTTGAGAACTACAGAATTAGAGTCTTTTTCATTCACCCTTTAGGTAGTATTGAAGCAAAATCTACACCTGAATTGCTAACTGCAGTTCAGGTTACACAGTTACTCAAAATTCACCTTGTCCCAACTTTGCAGCTCTATCACATTTTAAGGTCCTCTCACTTACTTTGCCCACACCATCCAAGCGACTGAAACATATTTTCCTATCACACACGTTTCTTCACATCCCCATGGTTCATTTCCAGGAATGCTTACAGCTCAGTGACTACTTTACCTAGGTCCACCTTCTCTGAAACATTTCTTGAGTACCAAAGCCCACAATAACCTCCCTTCCTAAAATAGGATTTTCTAGTAAGTATGTGTTTGTTCTCATACTAATCGTCTATTTTTTCTTGAATGTGCATAGCGTACCTGCTCCTGAGTTCTAAAGTGAAGAAGGGTCATTTATGCCAATTTTAACATCGAACTTTATTGAAAACACAGACTCAAGCAGAGAACCACAAGTTTAAACAACAAATAGCAGGATAGCTTACTCATATGACTTGGTTCACTGGGAGCTCAACACTAAAAATTATCACAATCTGGACGGTAAGACAAATATCAACAAATGTGTTTTCAGTTCTGATATTCATTTTTGGCATCCACAAATGATCCAGCTCACAACAAAAGTTTGACAAGTTAACATTAGCATTAAAAATATAAGTTACAACACAGAAACAGACTGTGAACACCAATGCACTATTTAGGGCTCTTTGGGAACATAAGGCTGATGAGTGGCAGGTGGTTGATCACACTAAGTTTACTGTCCCTCCTCGGGATCGTTTTGATTGTCTATTTGGATCTGCAGCTGTTTAGCTAGCTCTTCAAATTCATGGAATGCAGAAACAAGCGGCTCAAGACTGAAATCATCATCAATTAAAGACATCGCTCCACTTTTTACAATACTACTGATATTCTGAAACATTTTAATAACAATCTGAATGTTATCATTTGTCTCCTCTATATTAAAGAGACTCACAAATATTGACAGAGCGTTTGCACTGAATAGCTTTTTTGCCACCATAGGATTGTCAGACAAGTTCAACAGCATTTTCAGAACATGAAACTTGGTTCTTGCATCGCCTGTGGTTAATAAGGCGAGAAACCCAGACACGTAATTGGCAATGAGTATGTGATAGTCAGTAGTTATCGTGAGATGTCTAAGCATCCTCATCCCAGTGAGCTGCTCAGGGGAATTCACGCTATGTGAAAGTGTTTCCTCACACACTTGACAAATAAATGTCTCAATCATGTTTAGATTTGGATAAGGTGGAGCCATATGAATCATGTTTTCCAAAAAATTAGTCCTCACTCGGGAGGACGGATAATTCATCAGGGTTTCAATAAGAGAGACAACCCCCGAATCGCGAATGAAATCTCGGGTGAACTGAGAAGCAGTTCTCATGCCCATTGCAATCTTAGATATCTCATGGATAAATGGATCACGAATTCTGTCCATCAGTAAAAGAAGTTCCTCAAACTCCGCAGTACCAATTCTAAGCTCACACTGGATGCAGTTGCAGGACCAATTCTCAGGCTGTGTACTTTCCCTGGCCTTAAGATGCTCCCGAATCTCCTGGACTGACCGGTAAGAGGGATCATACTGAAAAGGGAACTCGGGTTCAGGGAGATCACGCTGAACCACAGGTTCCTGCTCTTCCCCCTCTGCGCCAAGCTCTGCATTCTTGGCTTTTTCCTCAGTAGTTCCAGATGCCCCTTCAGGAATTATAAAGGGTCTTGGGGAAGGGAAGCCAACCCCATGGCAAGGAGGTGTGAATTCAATGGTAACCTCATCCCAGGTTTTGGGCCTGGCTGCTAAATTAAGATCCTCTTCTGGATCTCTGTACCTGCTCTTAGCTGTGTACACAGGAGTGGGATTTGGGTCAAAGCAGGCCTCATCCCTATCCCAAAACCAGGACCCAAATATGGCCTCTTCTTCAGACTCAGGCCTGACCTCATCTCTGGCCACAGCCCCCAAATTGGGCTTTTCTTTGGTCCAGAACATGGGTCCACCAATGGCTCCCTCTTCAGCCCCTGGTTCAGATTCACAGACTGCTGGCACTCCAGTCTCCAAACTAGTCTCCTGTTCTGCCCAGAACCAGGACCCAATAATGACTTCCTCCTCAGACCTGGACTCTTGTTTGACTTTGTCATCATTTTTCACATCATTCTGGTTCTCAGTTTTCAAGGTCTTATTAGGCTCTTCCTTCTCTCGGCGCCTAACTCTATTAGCATTTTCCCCAGGCAAAAGCCACGAGTCTTTATAGAACTCATCTTCATGTTCAAAATAATCCTCTCTCTTTGTCCTGATCTTGGGTCTGACATTTGCCTCATCCCTGCCTCTGGGCCTAAACATGTCATTAGCATTTTCTCTAGCCCAAAAGCAAAATGGATTACCTGCCTCATCCTCAGACCCAGACAAAGAATCAATATAGGGATCTTGTTTGGATCTGGGCTTGGACCTGGCATTATCCTGATGGTTAGCCCTGTGCCTGGACCTAGTGCTCACCTCGTCCCTGGGCCATGATCTGATATTTGTCTCCTCTCGAGCCCAGAAAGAAGACATTGAAGAGGTTTCATCTGCTGACCAAAATCCAGACTCATTAGAGGTCTCCTCCCTGGCTCTGGGCCTGGGATAGCACCAGGAACCCGTATTAGCCTGTTCTCTTGGTCCAAACCAGGGCTCAATTCCAGTCTGACCCTGGGTGCCAGGAAAGGCTTCAGTACCCATATTGGCCAGTTTATCCATAGCCAGACTCTTAGATTTAGTAACAGTTGTAGGTTCAGCACTGACCAGTGGCCATGTAACAGCATTAGGTAAGGGTGCTCTCTGAGCATGTGCCATCGCATCGGCTCCAAATTCGCTCTGGGCCCAAGTCTGGGCATCATCCTTAGGCCTTGCTCCTGGGATTGGCTTGGCCTCAGTCTTAGGGCGAGCACCACCTACTGCCCTGGCATCAGTTTTAGGCCTGGTACCAGGCTTTACTTGGGCCTCAGATCTCGGCCTTGCTCCAGTCATTGACTGGGTTTCAGTTTTAGGCCTTGCCCGAGAAGATTTAGTTTCCGTTTTGGGCCTAGCACCACTTGTTGCTGGAGCCTGAGGCCTGACTTTGGGTCTTACCACCAGAGGAACTTCACTTTCTCCCTCAGCCCCACCCACAACTTCTTCCTGAGGCTTCTTATCAGGCTTGGCCTGAGAACCAGTCTCAACTTCTGCCCCAGTCATGGTTACTAGTAAGAACGCTCAATTAAGAATGCCTATCAAAGCCTCAGTCTCAACAACAGATGTCACGGTATTGTATCTTCCCACTCTGATCCTTTGATTACTCAAGAGATATAGTGAGAAACAGGGGTAAAGGACCAACCAATCCAGTACCAATGAGACTCCTACCCAAGCAGTCTCAGTCAATAACACAGACACAGTGCAGAAGAGGTGAGATCGAGCTGGAGGCCGATGGACGGGTCCTAGGCGGGTGCAGACCTGTCGATTGCACTGGTCAGCAGCAAACTCAGCACCATCAAGCAGCCACTGCGGGTGATCTAGGAGAGAGAAGAATGGGTAAATCAGTCCTATCCAATGGCGCTGTTTCCTGTAGAAGCTTACACAGAGACACTGGGGCACGATGCTGAGTGGAGGAGCTCAGCTATAAAAAATCCCTGTGTTCGTTTGCCTGCTGGGAAACAGGTACAGAGCTGAGGAGAAAGTGCACACACTAGAAATGGAGAGAGGGGACCCTTAAAGCTCACAGGAGTCACTACTCCACCTAGAAGTAAACCCTCTCCCATACCCACCTTCACGGATGTGGTGCAGCTCTCTCCTCTGTTCTGTGTTCAAGTGGTGGGAAGACCAACAGCTGACTGACTGACTGCAGGGAGTCCTACAAGTGCATAAAACAAAATGGAGTCTCAGTGCTTGGGAGATGGGCACAGGCCCCTGAACCCAAACAAACAACAACAAAACCATGCCTGCCTCTGTCTAAAGTTTCTATCCCCCGGTCCCAGCACTGAGGTCTTGTACTGTGGGTCATAGTCTAACTCACACCTACTTCAACATTCTTAGTGTCCCTGAAAAGAAATAGAGGCTGCTGTACTAGTGAGCAAATTAAGTGGACAGTGATCTGACTTGGGATAGAGCAATTGAATTTGTTCTTGCACTGCCCCTGAGTCTCACCAACCTCCAGAGATCTCAGACAGTCGCCTCGAAACCTTCTTTTCTTGCTTGCAGAACCCACCAGCCTTAAGGAAGTCCTGTGGACCAAGACATGAAAAATATGACAATCAGGAAATGATGGCAGCAGCTGTGGGCAGATTAAAGGGACAGTGAGGACATCTTACACCCTCTTGGGGTAGAGCAATCTGAATTTGCCTCCTCAGTGGCTGCCCCTGCACTGCCCCTTAGTCTCACCAACCTCCAGAGATCTCAGACAGTCGCCTTGAAACCTTCTTTTATTGCTTGCAGAACCCACCAGCCTTAAGGCAGGCCTGTGGAGCAAGACATGAAAAATATGACAATCAGGAAATGATGGCAGCAGCTGTGGGCAGATTAAGGGGACAGTGAGGACATCTTACACCCTCTTGGGGTAGAGCAATCTGAATTTGCCTCCTCAGTGGCTGCCCCTGCACTGCCCCTGAGTCTCACCAACTTCCAGAGATCTCAGACAGTCGCCTCGAATCCTTCTTTCCTTCCTTGAAGAGCTGACCAGCCTTAAGGCAGGCCTGTGGACCAAGGATAAGAACCAGATCATGTGACTTTCATCATTTAGGGTCGTGCTGCTGGAACATTCTCGATTTTGTTAGAATGGCTGCAGGGTTCCTGAGGTAACACCCCCTCCTTGATGTCATCCTTATTAGTCCCTTCTGCAATTCCGAAGATGCGCCACTAGGTGGCCATATTTCCTTGCCTTGCGCAGCAAAAAATGGGGGAAGGGCACAGTACATTCTAGAAAGCAGGTTCTGAAGTGGTCCTTGGATTTATGACTCCGTCATCATCCCCACCCCATCTTTTCAGACCCCAGATTTGGGAGGGAGGGGAAAGGCAGTGTGGAAAGTACCTGCAAGGCTGTGAGAAACCAGATTAGGAGCCACTAATGGCTATCCCACCTGTTCTCGCCAGTCACCCCACCCTTTTTGCATCTCCACGCACTGTCTGGCGCCCACTCCCATTACCACACACCTCCAGAAATCCACGCCATTTTCCTGCTCCTCTTTCCTCAAGCCTCTGGTGTACAGATGCTCACTGTGGCCTGTCAGAATATGCCAGACCTACCACGCAGACAGGACACTTTCCATCAAGCAGGAGCCTGTGGGGAGTGACAGCACCCAGGATGCAGGGTACCAGGGCCCCTCTCAGCAACTTAGTAGCCAAGGCCACTCACCACCAAGCTGAGCTGGCTTTCTGCACCTGTACTCATATCCTTGGGCTCCAGGATAGCCATCCCCCTCCCCCACAAGCCCCCACCGCCATTTTTTTCCCGTGGCCACGTACCTCATAAGCTGTGAGGGTCCTGGACTGACACCTGGAGGGAAGCTGTCAGGCTGTTGACTCTGCCAGCCTCCAAACCCTCACACTTTGCCTCTTCAGCCTCCCCCTCCCTGCTCCTGCAGCCAGGCCCGGGTTCCGGATTCCTCCCACCGCCCGGGGTCTGCAGGCACAGCGCTCACTCCAGGGAGCAGCCGCGACCCGGTGGCCTCCACTGGACTGTCAGGGCTGGGCAGCGCTCCGCAGTGCGAGACCGCCCGGAGCCCTCGACACACCCCCACTTGCCTGGCCAGGCGCACGGCCCAGGTCCCCGGGCTCCCCCGCGTCCCTCTCCTGCTCCTGGCTGTTCTCGGGCCTCCTCGGATTCTCTCACTGGGCTCTCACCGCTTTGCGCGCGAGTCGACTGGCAGAGACGTGTCCTGTCCCCACGCCTCTGCACCAAAGGCAGGGGCTGCGCAGACTGCGGCAGGCACAGCTCGCCTGGAGGGTGTCGGGAAGGGGGCGGAGGGATACTGCGCACGAGGCTCGACGCCCCCTCCCGGGCCCACTGTAGTTCCGACTCGGGGTGGGCGGGGCCAGAGACAGCCCCACTCCACTTGGAGGGTTGGGTTGCACCGGTGGGCGTCTGCAGACCCGTGCACCCTAACCAGAGACCACCACCACTTCTATTTTGTGTGTGTGTCACTACCCTGTGTGGGATGGCTGAGGGCTAGAGTGCATGAGGGCCTTGGGGAGAGGGGACTATAGGGAGGAGGAGGTCTGCAGTTGGGGAGCAAGAGGGAGCAGCGGATGGATACTGAGTGGCCCCCAGATTCATTTGGACACAGAAGGAAGCTGGACTGTGCCTACTCACCCTAGCACCCCCTCTCTACTCCCCCCACCCTCCCTCCTTTTCTGACGCCAAAGGAAGAGGAGGGGGCCTGTTATTACTGCAGTCTAAGAGGGGACAGGTGACCTAGCAACAGCCAGCCAGTAGGTTACTGTTGATTCTGTCATGTTTTCTTTACTGGTTCATTCAACCATGAAGAAGAGAATATTTTTTTATCTAAGGGATAAGACATGGTGGTTTCCATTATAACCCCAACCACTGCCTTCTTTCCAAAAGGGAGATAGAGGCAGGGGGGGGGGAAGCAATGGTGGGAGGGAGGGAGAAAAAAAGAGAGAGAGGGAGAGAGGCAGAGACAGAGAAAGACACAGAAGGAGACAGAGAGAGAGACACAGACATTCTAAGTAGCAATACTTTTTGGGTTAAATGGTACCATAGATTCCTGCTGTTCTTATGTTTTACAGCCAAGTGGTGAGACCCATTTTGGGCCTGTTCAGTTTCCTTACGGTTCTCTGAAATCATCTCTTGCCAGTCATGCCCAAGCTCTCCTATTGGACAGTGTGCTAATGCAGGAGCGATCACCTAGCTTGGATCTCAACCACAACTAACTACCTAGGTTCACTGTATCTCTCAGGTAAGGGACCCTCCATGCACCTTTTCCCTCCCAACCCACCCCTGGCTGATTTTGAGTCTTTCCTTTTACCCTACCCACAACATCCCCTATGATCTTCATCCTCTTTTATTTGCTTACTTTGTGAGAAGAACAGGAATGGCATTAAGCACACAGTAAAGCTGTTGTGCTTGCCTATTTAGAAATTCATTTAAACACCTACCCAGTGTTCAGCAAAATAATAGCCCCAAGTCCATAGGCAGGGTATGTGAACATGTATTATTCAGCCAAGGAGAACTGAGGTTTCAGGTGGAACTCCAGTTGTTAATAATGGGATCTAACACACAATTATCTTGGATGAATTTGCCCAATATAACTGCAGGTATTCTAGGTGTGGCATAAGTTCTGTATTTGAAGGAAGCAGCATGGAGTGGGGAGGGGAAACTGGAAAGTCCATAGTTAGCTTTGAAGATGGAAGGACTACAGTAGCCATAGAATGTAATCTGTCTCTAGAAGACAGGATGAAAACCAATGAAGATTCTCCCATAGTAATCTTAGAAGGAAAGGAACTCTTACAAGACCTTTACATTAGTGTCAGTTTTTAAAATAATTTCTAACTTCCCTAATTGTAAAATAATAAATATGCATTATCTTATGCTAGTACATTTATAATACAGTTGCTTCTGTCTCTACACTTCTGTATATCCAAAGAACCCTGGATAGGAAAAGATTTTCTATAACATGTTCTTGACCTGAGGAAACTTGATCTTACCAACATTCTCCAAGTAATGAGCTCAAAGAGCTTCCTTCATAAAATGTACACTGTATTCCATACCTTAAGCCTTTTGAAAGAACAATTTATTATTTTTTATGCATTTGTGTTTTGCATGCAAGTGTGTTTGTGTACCACAGGCTTGCCTGGTACCTGCAGAAGTCGGAAGGACATGGAATGAATCCCTTGTAACTGGAGTTATAGATGATTATGAGCCAAAATCTGGTTGCTGGGATTGAACTTAAGTCTTCTTCAAGTGTAGTGAGTGCTCTCACCAGCTAAGCAATCTCTCTAGCCCCTTGCATTCAACATTTTAAGTAATCTAAAGCAAACAAAGTTATATTGGGGAAGCAATATGGTATATGAAAATTCTGTTGTGTTTCCTGAAAGTGATTTGAGTTCCCACAGGTATTGTTCTGGGGGCAATTCGAGAACCACTTGGCTGTGGATACTGAGGATGTCACTGTAATTTGTTTCAGCAGTATTAAACACCTTTCCCATCCTGGGAAATCTTATACTCACTGTCTTCCATTGTGTTTCAGCCTCTAAGAAGATCTGCTTGGCAGTCATTTCTCAGCACTGCTAACCATCACTGCCTCTTTTCTCTCTTTCGGCTAAAGAAGAAATACTTTCGTGATGGTCCTTGGAGCTCAACTTGAAGACTTGTTACTTTTATGCAATCACTGATATGAAAGGAAAACCTATTTTCGTTGTGAAATTTTCTGTATTTCCATATTTTAACCAGATATTTACTCTAACTATATATGATTTATACGTTAAGAAAAAAGTACCACCCCCCCCCCCACAAACAATCCAGACTGTTGCCAATGCTGGTCATTGTTAGCCACAACTGATGGTAAGGCCCTATTTCTGAAGACAATCCTTATACAACTCACTGATCACGAGAAGTCAAACTGGTGCATACATAAATCCTTCACCGATACTGACTAGTGTTTGATCGTACTGGAAAGCATGCTACCAGGGAGAAAAGTATACATTAACCCAGCTACAAAGTCTTCAGTCTACAATTCTGTCCGGTCTGAAAAATGTGCTAGTGCAATAGTGGCACAAAGCTCATGGGAGTAACCAGTCAGTATCTGATTGGATTCAAGGCCCATTTCATGAGATGGAGTCTATCCATGACACTCTCTGGGTGGCTAAGAACCTGAGGCTTAGATAGATCAGGGACCTAGTATAAAACTAAACAGTACTGCTAAAGGAAGGAATGTAGCAATAAAATGACTCCTAATGGCATTCTGTTATACTCATAGATCAGTGCTGTCATCGGAGAATCTTCCTCCTGAATACAGAGACCCATGGCCAGACAATATGCAGAGTGAGACTTTGAGACACTCAGTCCAAAATAGGAGGTACCCATCAAATTCCTCCACTTAGGGCTCAGGAATCCCCTCAGTAGACAAGACAAAAGATCATAAATGCAAGGGGGGATGGAGAACACCAAGGAAAGGCTTATAAACATAGCAAGACCTTCTAAATACAGCAGGACTGACAAACATGACGTCAGAGGGACTGTGGCAGCATACACAGGGCTGGCAAGGGTCTGAGGCTGATGAGATCCCAGGCTGAGAGAGCAAGTAGACACAGGCCAACATCCCTAATCCAGAAGCTGTCTCCAATTGATCACTTCTCTCAAATGATAAATTAGTTTTTTATAATGGAGACCCACTGAGTATACACAAATGTAAGGGCAGGCCCCTAGCCGAGAAGTTCCTACACGAAATTACCTCAATGGCATTTTTGGAGGTTCCTTGTCTCATAAACCTTCCTCAGACTTTTTTTCCTTGCAGGTCCTTTGCATATATATTGTGGCTTATGCTATTTAATGGTATTTCTGTGTGTTCTGAATCTATAAATGTTTCTTGTGCTTTTTCTTTGTCTTATTCTGGTTTTTTCCTTTTCTAATTTTATTATTGTTATTTGTAGATGACTGTTTGTATCCTAATGAGAGAAAGAAAGGGAATAGGTTTGAGTGAGTGGGGAAATTGGGAGGATCTGAGAGGAGTTTGGGAGGAAAAATAATAATCAGAATATATTCTGTTTTGAAAAATTTTTCAATTAAAAAGAAAAAAGTGTCTGAGGATGATTTTTATAATATATTTGGAAATGTTTGGATACTATTTATTAGAGAAAGACCACTTTAATTCTGATGTTTAAATGGTCTTACCTGGAGCTGGAGAGATAGCTCAGTGGTTAAAAGCGCAATGTTCTTCTAGAGGACCCATGGCCAGTTCCCAGCACCCATCTTTGTGACCCAGCTTTAACTACTCAGAATCTGATGCCCTGTTCAGTCCTCCAAGGACATGTACACACATAAGCAAAAACAAAATTTTTTTAAACAATAAGTAAATTGTCTTCCTTGATGTACTTTTTTTCTTTTTTCTGCACAGTATCATCTCATTAATGAATAAATAACACTTGAGAGATGGGGATCAAAGTTCTGACGGTGTGTGTGTGTGTGTGTGTGTGTGTGTGTGTGTGTGTATTTCCCTAACTGTTCTCCTTAAAACCATTGGTACCTTTTCCAAGTTCAAGGCATTTGAAAATGATGTCATTGCCAAATCCTCTTCCAATTCTGAGGCTGGGGGCACTGGCATCTTGTCGTGATAGTTATCTACCGAGGAATGTTTTTACTAAAACTGACAAGTTTTATTGCCAGACTGAAAAACCAGACAATGTGTTGTGAATTTATTTAGAGACATGGACAATGTGGTGAACATGTATTGACCAGAGAACAGTTTATGCTATGCTTTTTCTGTGCATACCAGTGCTTTTTCTCCCTCCTTATTCCCTTCTGGTTATCCTATTCCCGCATCTGCTTGCCAGAGATAACCCCTTCCTTCCCTTTCAGCCTGTCTCCTTTAAGTCTCAGCTGATGCCAGACTTCAGATTCTTCCTCAGTAATATAAAGGAAGGAGAGAAGAGAGATAAATAACACTAAGGAGGTTTGAAAAATCTATGGGAAAGTGTATATTTCATGCTTACCTAAACACATAAAAATATCTAAATGTGTATATGTGTGCGTGTGTGTGCACACGCGAGCACATACAATCGAATGACTTGTAGTCTATCTAACAAAAACTCCATTACCAAGTGTGAAAAGCCTCCTTTAAAGTTGTTGGTCAGGGGAGTCTATGAGATTCCCAGAATCCGACAACTTTCAAATAATAAAAACAATTTAAATAAAAAAGCTACAACTTCAAAAGAATGAGTGTTGGGTTAAGGGTGGGGGGTGTCGACATCTGCTCTGCCACAGGGCCCAGGCCACCTGGGGAGGCAGGACATGGGAAGTTAGACTGTGCTTACCTAACCTTGCCAGCGCTGGGTTGGTGTCAAATTCTGGGCTGTAGGGAAGCCAAAGCAAAGTCTGGGTTGCAGGGACAGTCAGCTGGAGCTTGCTCAGGGGTCTCCAGGCCTGTGATGAGGTTGGGGTTGTATGGTTTGAGGCTCTTGGACACCCAGGCTTTGCTGGATGCCTCGGAAGATCTGAGAATGGAGTGGGGGGCCTATTGGCTGGTTTGCAGGTTAGCTGCATGCTTGGGTTTGGTGGCAGTCATGGCTGGGAGCACAGAGAGGCCTTCTACAGGAGATTAGATGGTGGCTCTGTAGGCAAAGAGTTTCTCTACAGCTCCTCATGACAGATTTTGACGAAAAGAGGCAGTCCATGGTTTTAAGGTATTTAAATTTTCATGGAGAAAAGTGGATGAAAAAAAACATACCAGACTTCTCAGGGTGGGCCTGAGATTAAATATCTTTTGCAGGGAAGAATGTCTGGGAGGAAAGGCTAATTGGCTAAGCCTCCAGGCCTTTAGGTACCTCATTATAATGGAGATCCATCTTGAGCCTACTGACCTAAGGTCATGTCTTCTACCTGTGGAGAGGCTTGGGGTGCTGCCCTTAGGTAGGTGACTGATGGCCACAAATCTATGGAGGGCTGTGGCTAGTTATGGGCACCTGGTTTCAGGAGTAAAGTAAAAGTCCCACTGTCCCTTTCAGGGTCATCAGGGTTGCAAACCTCATCTATACTGGGAACCAGGATACCTTTCACAGCCCACCACTCCACAAGTGAGAATATCTATTTGCAGGGTGGCGGGGGCGGGGTATGGGAGAAATTGAAGGGAAGAGAATCTACGATGGATTTGACCAAGATATATTGTATACTTATATTGAATTCTTAAACAGTAAGTAAAATATATTTAATTTTGAAATGTTTTTAAAGGATTTACATAAATTTTGTGTTTATGAGAGTTGTGCCTGTATGTATGTAAGTGCAATGGGTATGTACCTGATTCTAGAAGATGCCAGAAGAAGGTTTTGATCCCCTAACACTGGAGTTATGAATGGTTATGTGCCATTGTATGGTTTCTAGGAACAGAACCTGAGTCCTCTGCAAAAGTATCAAGTGCTCTTAATTGCTGACCCATCTCTCCAGACTCATGTTTCAAAATTTTAGCACAAGTTTTCTTTATTCTCTTTTAAATAAGTTCATCTACTTTATGTGTATTTTGATATTTGTGTGATCTTTTTGTTCCCAGACTACCTATTTTTTCCTTCTCTGCTATAGTTTAGCAGTAGTTTTCTTTTCATATCCCAACTTATAAATTTTTCATTCTTTTTCTCTTTATTTTTTTATCTCATGTATTATTTATTGTGTATATGCATGTGTGTGTGTGTGTGTGTGTGTGTGTGTGTGTGTGTGTGTGTGTGTATGCTCATGTATGCATTCATGGAGAACTTGTAGATGTCATGTGAGAAACAAAGACCATCACCTAGTTACAAAAATACTAGAGTCTTATAGTAGTGAAAGTGGGGCAGCTTATTTTCTGAATACAAAGTTGGACATCAGCTCAGAAGAGCAGAATGCTTGGTCCTCAGTTGGTAAAACTGCCTTGGGAAGAATATGGAAGAATTGGGAGAATTGAAACACCTTATTGGAGAAGGTGTTCCACTGGGGGCAGGCTTCGAAATGGAAAAGATTAGGAGGTGTGGCCTTATTGGAATGGGGGTAGGCTTTGAGGTTTCAAAAGCTCATGCTAGGCTCAGTGTCCTTCTCTTTGCCTGTTGTTGTAAGTAAGATAGAAGCTCTCAGATACTGTTTCAGCTTCATGCCTATTGCCTGCTGCCATACTGCCCTCTATGATGATCATAAACTCACACTCTAAAACTCTAAAGAAACCCTATATTAATGCTTTTTTCATAAGAGCGTTATGGCATCGCTTCACAGAAATAGAACAGTGACTAAACCAGTGAGGAATCAAGAAGCAAGAAGGTTAAGTTTTTCATGTCATCTAGGTCTTATCTTTTCCTCTATCTTTACATCTGTCTTTTTCTCTATCAAAACCATGCATGGCTTCATCTGTTCATTTTACATGCTATTTACTTTATTTGTTTATTCAAATATTTATTTTTATTTGTATATATAAACAGGCACATACATTTGTAGGACTCACAGTTCAGGGGATGGAGTTATAAGAACTGAACTTCATGATATGGATGCTAGAAACTGAACTGGGGTCCTCTCTGGAAGAGCAGGAAGCATTCTTAACTATTAAGTAATCCTTATAAAAATAAACATCTTTTTATAGTTTATTAAGTAAGTACACATTAAGTGAATGCATGTTCAGGCATTATGAATCCTGTTAGTAATTTTTACTATAAAATCATGGTTTTTGGTGGGGGTAAATACTTAGTAGATTTTTGGCTGTGGTGGATAGATAAATTAACAGATTCTAGCAAGGGTCTAGTGTTTTTTTGTTTACCTGTGTTTGGTCCTAAGTTGGTTCAAGACACTTTTAAAAATGAATCCTCAAATTTTTATTCCTTATCGCCTTTAACAACTGGGTCCTGATATGAATTTGAACTCAGATCATCAGACTTGGCAGCAGATAGATACCTTTACTCACTGAGTTATTTCCCTGACCCCTTCTTACTTAAATTTGATCTTAAACTTTGTAATTATTGAAAACTTCTGAGTTTTTTCCTTTTCTGTATCTTGTCTAATGTATTGCTCTTTTCTCTTCCCTGCCCCTCCTTCTGCATTCCTTTTCTTGCTTTCTTGCATCCCTTATATTTTCTTCTTTCCTTGCTTCCTGTATTTATGTATTTCCTTTCACTATGTCTATATTTATCCTGCATAATATTTAATTTCACAGCATGCTCCCATTTGTGGGGTTGTGGTCATTGGTGATGTATTAGTGAGTTCTATCCAAATTTAATGGATTTTTATATCTTGCAAATTTTGCAGTTGTTACTATGATTGAGTTTGTTTCCTCCTCACTTGGTGCTACTGAGAATTAATTTCTCATCAGTGTGCTGCATCCAGAGACTTTGGGGTAAGATGGCAGATTAGAAGGCACATTTATGTGATTCCATGAAGGAAAACAGAATGATGCACAATACTTTCTATTCCTGCAAGAGACAATAGCCATAAATTAATTTACCAAGCCAGGTGAGACTTCCATGGAGAAGCAGGCAAGAGGGGCCTCAAACCTGTATCTAGCCTTATCAACTGGTTTTGTCAAGGTCACTGGAAAGCACCAGGAAAGGACTTTGCTCACATATAAACACTGTGGGAAAAGTTAGCTGGATGACCAAGGATTGTTTACACAACTCTCAGTGAGGCCTGGCAACTAAAGACATTGAAATAAAGCCTCAGTTCCAATGAATGGTACTCCAGCTGAGATCAGTTGGAACTGCTAGACAATGGCTCACCACTTCTCCCCTCCCCCCGTGTGGGACCTTGATCCAGAAAACCCACACAGCTCTCTTGCTAGAGGTAGGGGCAATCTCTGACAACTCCACTGCTGGGTCCAGGTGGCACATGCCAGCTCGGGCAAACAGGGGTTTTGCTGCTTCTGCTGCTGGGCTCAGCGGGGCGTGCAAGCTCAACCGAAGAGAGAAAACCCGGTTTGGCTGCCTCCACTGCTGGGCTCAGCTTGCCCATGTTTCCGCTGCAGCCAACGGGCGCCAGGCCAGGCTGAACTGAGCCAGTAAGAGGCTTCAACACAGGATGCAAGAAGCTTCGGGAGAGAAAATCTCTTCCTAATCAGAGGTGTTATTAGCTCTTTAGAACTAATTATCTCTCAGGAGGTGGAATGATTCTTACACGCGTTTACTCTTCAGCAAAATCTTCCCATATATACAGTTTTGAAATGGTTCAGAGTCTGACAACCAGTACTTCCTATTGGATTGGCCTGAGGGCTTGGGAAGACCTTGTCTACATATTTGGGGCAGTCCTGCTTCTGCCTGGAGCTTACCTGACCTATGGTCACATATACCTGCACAGGCAAAACGTGGGGCTTGGCTGATTTGGCTGGATTCTACGTCACATCCTCATCCTGAGGCAGGACATGGGGCATAGTTGATCTGGCTGGAGTCTAGGTCACATTCTCCTGTGGAGGCCGGACTTCGGGCGTGGTTGATCTGACTGGATTTGTCACATTCTCCTGCAGAGGCTGGACGTAAGGCTTGGTTGATCTGGCTGTGGCCTGTCACATCCTCCTGCTGAGGCAGGACTTGGGTCGTGGCTGATATGGCTGGAGTCCACATCAAATCCTATGGCAGAGGCGGGACATGGTGTGTGGTTGATCTGGCTGGAGTCTAGGTCACATTCTCCTGTGGAGGTGGGACTTGGGCGTGGTTGATGTGACTGGGATATATCACATTCTCCTTCAGAGGCTGGACGAGAGGCATGGTTGATCTGGCTGAAGCATCACATCCTCCTGTGGAGGTGGGACTTTGGGCGTGGTTGATCTGGCTGGAGTCACGTCACATCCTCCTGCAGAAGCGGGACATGAGGCGTGGTTGATCTGGCTGTGGCCTGTGACATCCTCCTGCAGAGGCGGGACATGAGGCATGGTTGATCTGGCTGGAGTTACGTCACATCCTCCTGCTGAGGCGGGACTTGGGGCGTGGCTGATATGCCTGGAATTTACGTCACATCCTCTGGCAGAGGTGGGACATGGGGCATGCTTGATCTGGCTGGAGCGTCACATCCTCCTTTGGAGGCAGAACTTGGGCGTGGCTGATCTGGCTGTGGTATGTCACATCCTTTGGCAGAGGTGGGACACGGGGCATGGTTGATCTGGCTGGAGTCTACATCACATCCTCCTGTGGAGGTGGGACTTCGGGCGTGGTTGGTCTGGCTGGAGTCTAGGTCACATCCTCCTGCGGAGGCAGGACATGGGGCGTGGTTGATCTGGCTAAAGCATCACATCCTCCTGTGGAGGCAGGTCTTGAGCATGGTTGAACTGGCTGGAGGGTCACATCCTCCTGCAGAGGCAGGACTTCTGGTGTGGTTGATCTGGCTGGAGTCTATGTCACATCCTACTGTGGAGGTTGGACTTTGGGCGTGGCTGATCTGTCTGGGGTCTATGTCACATCCTCCTTTGGAGGCCGAACTTGGGGTGTGGTTGACACGGCTGGGGTCAACCTCACGAGGAGGTACTTGGGGCATGGCCAGTGCCCAGAGGGGCTATGCAGTGCTTATGGCAGCATGAAGTTTCCTGATTCTCAGAAGATTGGGAAGCTTCCTGTCATCATTCCTGGGGCTTCTACAGTCTCAACCGAGAATCAGGGTTCCCAACATGGCCTACCTTTCCCATAGCCCCGAAAAGCACAAAAACTCCATGAAACATTCTAAGGGAGTAACTACATCAGAGTGAGGGCCTGACCTGAGACATGAGCTCTGCGATGCTCACTGTGATCAATCGTGGCTGTAAAAGTAAGGATGGAGTATGGTACTGCAAGACACTATGTCCTCACAAAAGCTGCAGCAGTTCATCAGGAACCCTCCAATAAGGCCTCTTTCCTTCTATTCTCCATATGCCAATGTCATGACTGACCATAACAGAAGAGATTGGTGTAGAACCCAAAGGTAGATAGCACTGAGGTTTCTATAAAATTCCGTGGGCATAGAGTCCAGGATGACTCCTAGCTGTGAAGGCCAGTGTTCAAGTATAATGTTGAGAACCTGGAGCAGTCTCCCTAGCAAAGGCTGCTACTGTCACTGAGATCAGTGGGAACTGACAGCAAGGTATCTGTCCAGATATATATATATATATATATATATATATATATATATATATATATATATATATATATATACCCCAATATGGCTTTATGAATTTGCACTGCAATTCCAAATTGCACATCCTAGATCAGCATACACTACTGCATAAAACATTACAAGAGTTAAAGAATCCAAAGCCTATTCTACCTAGAAAGAAATACTGATTGATGTGTATTTGTAATCTAGTGTATTCATGTTACACTTTATCTTTTAGTTATATAAATTTTTGGTATTTTAGATCTTTTCACTTGCATAAATATTTCATAATGCTCTCACTTAAGTCTGTATATTGTTGCGTTATGTTTAATGGCTGTATGTTTCTCCACACATTTTACTGTTGTACACTCTCTACAAATCTTTCTACACACAATTCATTCTTTCTTATTCATAATTCTTTCCCTCTTTCTCTCTTCCCAGTGCTATCGTTTGTCCTTCTTAACTATAATTTTTCAGTAGATTTAATAACTAGAATTTTGTGGACACTAACAGCAACCCAACATTAGGCTACATTTCCTACTCAATTTTTTTCTCAGTTGATCTAATACTACTCCTTGCCTTGCCTGTATGAACCTTAGAAACTAATAGCCTAACACACATTATTTGATCCATCTTTGTTTGTCCTTTAATAGTTGTTGAAGTTAAAGTGTTGGTACTTTTAAAGTGACTAATTTGACATTTGCATAGAGGACTCTTTAGTAGTTGTGATCACTTTTGGACTTTTCTACACTTGGAGTAATACAGGACTCAGGAATGAGAACATAAAGAGAAAGTTTAGCTTCAAACTTCAACTCTATCATAACCTAACTCTAATACTAGAAACTTCCAGTTGCTAATACTTCAATTTAAAGAATACAGCAGAAAAAACAAATAAACAAAATAATAATATATACCCATTTAATTATTATAGAAACAGGTGAGGAACCAAGGAAATACACCACCATCCTTGAAAAATGCTAAATTTATAGTAATGGCTCATGATGAGGGTGAATAGGAAGTAACTACACCCGAGAGGAATTGACAGCAAGAAATAAACTGGGGGATGAACTTAATAAAATAGAAATAAAGAAAATACAAGGAATCAATGAAATGAAGATTTGGTTCTTCGAGAAAATCAGTAAGATAGACAAACCCTTATCCAAACTAACTAAAAGTCAGAGAGAAGAGCCACATAAACAAAATTAGAAACAAAAGGGGGGAAATAACAGCAGACATAAGGAAATCCAGAGACTCATAGGGCATACGTTATAAACCTGTACTCCACCAAATTGAAAAAGTCTGTAAGAAATGAATAATGTTCTTAATATATACACTTATTAGTGTTAAATCACACATTAAGCCACAGTTACATGATAACCAAACCACATAAAGTCTCAACAAAGAGAGAATTACTATTTTCCCCTATGAACACAAATGCAAAAATTCTCAATAAAACACTTAGAAACTAAATCCATGATCACCTCTGAAAGATCATTCACTGAGATCAAGTATACTTCATCCCAAAGATATAGGTATAGTTCAACATAAACAGACAAATGTAATATGCTGTAAACAAACTGAAAGACAAAAACCAAATGACCATCTCATTAGATGCAGAAAGTGCTTCTGACAACGTTCAAAAACCCTTCATGATACAAATTGTGGAGCAATTAGAAATACAGGGACATACCTTAACATAGTAAAGGCAGGTTACAGAAAACACACAGCTAACATCAACTTAAAAATAGAAAAAGTCAAATAAACTAAAATCAATAACAAGGTAAAGTTTTCCTTTCTTTCCTACCTACTCAATATAGTACTTCAAGTCTTAGCTAGAGAATAAGACAATTGGAGGAGATGGAAAGTATAAAAATTGGAAAGGAAGAAGTCAAAGTACCATATCATAGATAATATGATAGTATACTTAAGTGACCCTTAAAATTCCACCAGGGAACTCCTACAGCTGATAAACATTTTAAACAAACTGGCCACAAAAGTAACTCAAATAATCAATAGTACTTTATATAAATGATAAATATGCTGAGAAAGAAATCATGGAAATAACACCCTGGAAACAAACAAAAATAGAAAGAAATAATATAAAATGCATTGTTGTAACTCTAACCAAGCAAGTGAAGGATCTGTATGACAAGAACTTCAAGTCTCTGAAGAAAGAAATTGAAGATCTCAGAAGATGGAAAGATCTCCATGTTCATTGATTGGTAGGATTAACGTAGTAAAAATGGCTATCTTACCCAAAGCAATCTACAGATTCAATGCATTCCCCATCAAAACTCCAAAATTAGTCTTTTCAGACCTTGATGTGCAATTCTCAACTTCATATGGAAAAACAAAAAACCCAGGATAGCTAAAACAATCCTGAACAGTAGAAGAACTTCTAAAGGTTCCATCATCCCTAATTTCAAGATGTATTATGAGCAATAGTAATAAAAATGCATGGTATTGGTATAGAAACACACAGGTTTATCAATGGGTAATTGAAATACCTCACTCTTAGTAGATAGGTAAAACCAACAAAAATAAAAGGAGAAATACCCTAGTTAAATGACACCGTATATCAAATGGAAGAGGGGGGCTGAGGGGAAACACATGGATCTCCTTGGGAAGGAAAAATAGAATTGACTTTGTTGGTGGACTGAGGGTGAATGGGGATGAAAGGTTGTAGGGTGTGTGAAAAAGAATGGAGAGGGGGGTGGGGGAGAAGGAGGGAGGGAGAGAGAGGGGGAAAGAGCTGGAACTAAGGGACATTGGATGGTGGTGTGGAAGGCTAGTGCAACGGAAACTTAAGAATAATAAAATAAACAGGGGAAAAAAAAAACCTTTACAGAACATTTAGAACATTCCATCTATACATTTCAGAGTACATACTTTCTTAGCATACCATGGAACTTTTCCTAATGTATGTCAGATAATAGGATAGAAACTAAGGTTCAAGAAAAAAATTATACTCAATCCTTACACACCAAGAGTACTTTGACTAATTCTGGGTTACATCCTGTTTTACATGTACTTTTTGCTCATTGTAACTAGTAAGACCTTAATGCAGAATATCAAACCTTGAAAAAAAAAAGCCAAGCACTGACAAAAATGTATTCGTATACATTTATGCAAAAATGCTTAAAATTTGTTCTTTTATCTTTGTTTTTTTTAAATAAAGTTTTAAAAAAACCAAAAAAAAAAAAAAAAAAAAGGATAGAAACTAAGTCTTAGCAACTATAGGCATATTGAAAGAAATTCTTATACTGTATTTGACCATAGTGGAACGTAACTAGAACCCAACTGCAAGCAAAACAAAAACAAAAACAAAAACAAAAAAACAAACAAAAAAAACCCAAAAAAAGCACATACACACACTTATAGCAGTCAAGAGTCACAGAAAGTATCAAGTAGAAAAATGCAAATTCCAATAGTTAAATAAAGTATAACATACCAAAACTTATGAGATACAACAAAAGCAATGTTTATGGCTCCAAGTGCCAACATTATAAAATACAGAGATATCTCTATAAATACCTTGATGATGTACCTTAGATTCATGGGCGTGGGGGAGAGGGGAGATCTAGCAGAAAGCAAACTGAAAATTAGTAGACCAAAAGACGTAATTGAGATGGAAGCAGAAAGGAATGAAATGAAATTTTCAAACGTTAAAAAGAGTCACTTTTGGGGCTGGAGAGATGGCTCAGCAGTTAAAAGCACTGACTGCTCTTCCAGAGGTCCTGAGTTCAAATCCCAGCAACCACATGGTGGCTCACAACCATCTGTAATGGGATTTGATGGCCTCTTCTGGTGTGTCTGAAGACAGCTATGGTGTACTTACATAGAGTCATTTTTCCTAACCGCATCCATGTCAGAAACACAGCATTCCAATAAGGTATTAATTCTAAATGTTGAAACTGGGATGCCATCAGATGCTGGTTTACCATGTCTTTCTCATGAACTCAAACTTCTTACTCTTTAGAGACAAGCTACTGCTGCCCAACAGAAGTCACTTCAAATGAACTGATACTTGAAAGACAAAAAGTATAGGTATTGTGGATTAGGACATATATTACTTCAAAGCAATTTTGAAGTAAAAAATGAAGCCTAAATGACCCAGATCTATAGTTCTCTCTATATTTATAAATGATTAAATAATATCCAAGCATCCCATTAAACTTTAAAGCAATTCCAAAAATGCAAGATGGGAAAACCCTGTATATACCAGGAACTGCCAATTTCCCCATTCTGACTGTTTTTCTACTCAATATAATTTATAACAAACCTACAAATAGAAAGTGAGGTAAACACACACACACACATACACACACACACAAACAAAAGACTGCACTGAGAATCTATAAACATGTTTTTGACCCTCAGAATACTAAACAGAGGAAGTATTGGACTTGCTTTGTGAAGAGAAAGTTTGGTCCTTCCTCTTTACAGTTGAATATACCCACAGAAACAAAATAAAGAAGAATTCAGTAATTAAAGATAGAGTTAAAAGAATGTAAGTTAAAGAGACATCAATAGAAAAAGAAAGACACAAATCATGAACTCCTGTTTGGTTTCATGTATTCTTTCAGAATAATCCTATATTTTTAAAAAACCTCTCTTAAAGAGAAAATCGAATGTTGAAAACATGATCATTAAATAAACTATTTAATAATATAAAGCAATATCACATTTATAGGTAAAATATAGCTGGAAATATACTAAGATGATTTTTTAAATTAAATATGAATTTATATTCCTTAGTGTTAAAGACTGTTTGAAGACAAATAATAGTAATATTTTAAGAACTGGCAATGTGCAAAACATATCTCGATTCTCTCTTTCTCTGTCTGTCTATCTACCTGTCTGTCTCTCTGTCTGTCTGTCAGTCTGTCTCTCTCACTCTCTGTGTATGTGTGTGTGTGTGTGTGTGTGTGTGTGAATTTGTGTACAAAATGTGATGTGTAGAGAGAAGAGGACAGCTTTCACAAGTTGGTTATCTCCTTTTACTGAGAGTATTTCAGGATTCGAACTCAGGTCCTCAAGTTTGAGGGAAATACGTGCCTTTATACTTGGAACCATCTCCCCAGGCCCCAGCTGAAATGTGTAAGCAAAACAAAAAATGAGGTTCTGGAAACAGGAAAAGTCAACTAAGATAGAGGTGTGCCAATATAGACCTAACTAAACTGAATATTTGTCATCATTTTTAGAAATAAATATTCATGCTTCTGAGAGTCCATATGGATCAACAAATTAATTATAAGGTGTGATTCATAGACTTCACATTTATAAAAGGGTAGTCATCATACGAATCAAGCAGGTGTCTCTGTATGTAAAGCTCAATTATGCTCTAATTTGTGAGTATAGAAAAATATAGATGTGACAGAAGTGAACTGAGAATGTTAATAATTTTGGCCAAGAAAAGAAACTAAGATATTGCTTCCTGGTTACATCTTTTGATTGGTCAATGCAGTAAAATCAATCAGAGGTACATATTACAGCAAAAGTCATGGTTCATGTGATTTTTAGCTATATAACCTCTAATGCACTGTATTTATGAGAATTTGCTTATAATAATTTTCATTTAATTGTATACTTCTTGATATTTTACACCAAGATAACATTAGAAGTTGACATAGGTGAATAAATATATAGAGTATGGATTGTTTCATAATAGGCTAATATGCATAAAAATCTATTCAGCCCCTTTATTAGTATATAATATTTTAATATTACTTGGATTTGCCTTATTTCTTTCTTTGTAACATTATAAAATTTTTAAAATTCAGAATATAGTCTTTAGGCCTCTGGGCCTCCCTCATGCAACAAGAAAATATAAAGTATATCACAAAGAATGTTAGTATAACAGTATCCCACAATTTTCTGTGGAAGGATTTTATTACAAACTATCATCATATCTTTTTTATTTTTTTATTGGATAGTTTCTGTATTTACATTTCAACTATTATCCCCTTCCCCAATTCCATCCCTCTCCCCCTCCCATTGCCTCCATGAAGGTGCTCCCTCTCCCACTTCAGCACATTGGTGTTCCCCTACACTGGGAAACCTAACCACCACTGGACCAAAGGCCTCTCTTCCCATTGATGCCAGACAACGCTGTCCTCTGCTGCATATGCACCTGGGGCCATGGGTCTCTCCATGCAAACTCACTGGTTAACGTTTAAGTCCCTGGGAGCTGTGGTGGGTTTGGTTAGTTGATAATTTTGTTCTTCCCATGGGATTGCAGACTCTTTTAGGTCCTTCAGTCCTTTCTCTATCTCCTTCATTGGGGTCCTTGTGTTAAGTCTGATGTTTAGCTGCAAGCATCTTCCTCTGTATCAGTATGACTCTGGCATATCTGGTTCCTGCCAGTAAGTACTACTTGGCATCAGCAATAGTGCTTGGGTTTGGTGGCTGCATATGGGATGAATCCACAGGTGAGGCAGTCTCTGGACAACCTTTTCTCAAATCCCTGCTCTTCTATTTGTCCTTTTATTTCCTCCCATGAAGGTTTTGTTCTCCCTTCTAAGAAGGACTGAAGCAGTCACCTTCTGGCCTTCCTTTAATTTGAGCTTCATAAGTTCTGTTAACTTTTTCTTGGGTATTCTGATACTTCTGGACTAGTATCCGCTTATAAGTGAGTATATTACCATGAGTATTCTTTTGTGACTGGGTTACTTCACTCAGGATGATTGTAAGGAGCTGCGCTGTGCCAGGCCCCAAAGATGATGCCAGCCTCTGCCCTCCACCTTCCAGATGGCGAGCACTCCCTGTGATAAACAACTCCTTATTTGGACGCACTTGCCTGGCTCCTTAACTTCCTCATGGTTACAACCTATCTGCATTGCCCACGTGGCAGCTTATGGTTTGACAGTCTAGAGTATTTAGCCTGCTCCCTTCCCTCCCCGGGGAGCGGAGACAAAGGCAGAAGCAGAAGCTTGTTCAAGGATCCTGAATAAACTGCTTGAAGATCATCTTCCCAGGGTCCTGTCTTCCTTGCTGGTCAAGGTGGGCGTGACAAGCAGCTTCAAGTTCCAACCATTTTCGTAGAAATTTCGTGAAGTCATTGTTTTTAATAGCTGAGTAAATAAATGCACCACAATTTCTGTATCCATTCCTCTGTTGAAAGACATCTAGGTTCTTTCCAGCTTCTGGCTATTATTATAAATGAGACTACTATGAACATGGTGGAGCATGTGTCCTTTTTAGATGTTGGAGCTTCTTTTGGGTATATGCCCAGGAGTTGTATAGCTGGGTCCTCAGGTAGTACTATGTCCAATTTTCTGAGGAACTGCCAGACTGCTTTCCAGAGCAGTTGTACCAGCTTGCAATACCACCAACAATGGAATTTTATATGTACACACATTTAATTTATATATGTATAATATTACATGTATATATCATATAATATTATAATTATATAAAATATATAAAGTATATGTTAAATAATAATATAACATATTTGTGGATATATTTATATAAAAGAATATGAAATGTGTACAAGAATGATATAACAAATATAAATATGTATTATCAATATATGCATATTATATATTTATATATATAATTTATATTAAAATCAACATTATATATAAATATGTTAAATATATATTTATTCATACCAATTTATTTATTTTTATGAGTATGGGGTAGCTGTCTTCAGACACACCAGAAGAGGGCATCAGATCCCATTACAGAGGGTTGTGACCCAGATGGTGGTTGCTGAGAATTGAACTCAGGATCTCTGAAAGGGTAGTCAGTGCTAACTGGTGAGTCATCTCTCTATCCCTAAAAAAAAAAAAAAAAAAAATATATATATATATATATATATATATATGTATATATATATATAATAAAATACTTATATGTATTGTATATGCTTGTATAAAACATTGTATATTTTATATACAATGTTACATGATATATAATATATAATGTATTTATATATGATACAGCATTATATGCAAATATTATATAAAATGTATAAATATAAGTAATAACTCTAAATGTATATAAATAATATATATTCATATAAATATATTTATATTAATATACATCTATGTTTGTATACTACATTTTACAATGTATATAAATTATATGCATAAATATAAATAAAATATATAAATAAGTATATAAATACATAAATAAATATATAAAAATTCATAAATTTATATATGTAAATATCATAATATATATACATTGCTTTTATAAATAATATATTTATATAATATATACATATATTTTATATAATCATAAATATTATAATATATTATACATCATATTACATATTACAATTATATATTATATATTACAATTATATATTATATAATGTACTATATTATATACCATATACTATATAGCATGTAGTATATTATATATTACATATTTTATATTGCATATCACATATATTATATATTATATATTATATATTATATATTATGTTATATATTATATATCACATATTTTAATGCATATTAGATATATACATAATATTAAGAATACAATATGCATTAATTTTTAAATTATATATTTATACATAATATATTTTTACACATATTTATTTATTACATATTAATATATGGTATAATATATTTTCTATAGAAAAATATATAAAATATAATCATATATAAAGTATATAATATATAATGTATTAAAATATATTTATATATGAATTTTTAATTTACAACTTTTCTATTTAATATATATTTAATGACATATATCACTGATGACACATGCACACACACACACATATATATATATGTGTATCAGTGATGGATGGATGAATGAATAATATATATAGAATTTTGTTCATCTTTAAAAATAATTTAATGATATTCAGATTTGAAAAATAATGAGGATCATTAGATTTTCTTTTCAAAACATATCTGATAATTTTTAAATTTTTTTTACATATTTATAATTTAAAATAAAATTTAAAAATGTAAACATACTTTGATCATATTCTTCCTCTTTACCACGTTCTTCCACATCTTTACTTCTCCCTACCCACTTAACTTTAAGTTCTTTCTTAAAAGGCAAAATTCAATTTAAAAAAATGTACCCTCTGAACCCAAGAGAAAAATGAATCTACACTTCTCCAACCCATCAATCTGTAATGAAATAAAAGCGCGCGCGCGCGCACACACACACACACACACACACACACAACAAAAACTGAAAAACAAAACCTGTGAGGCATGTTATATGTTGGCCAACAGGTCCTTAACATGAGGCCTGTTCTGATTTTCCCTCTTCAAGAAGGTGCTGGTGACAAGTGCAGACAGGAGAGCGAAGGTTTGTGTCTGGCCTGGTGTTTCTGTTCCTCTTTTGAGAGAGTGCAGGCTAAGTTCCTGTAGGTATCAGTGAGTTGTGGAAGTGCAGTCTTTAGCACTGGGGCCTTGCTGTCAGTTGTGGAAAGCCACCTATTTTCATCTCCTGTAAAAGAGTATTTTTCTTTGATAAGCAAAATTCATTTTGCTTCTGGCCTCAATTGCTAATCCCCTTACAGCCACTTTGATTGGTAAGCAATGGAAATAAAACAATCAAAAAACAGGTACCCACTTGTTCATTATTGTTTATGATGAGTTTGTCCTGTCATATTGTGAAGAAGTAGGTTTTGTCCATATATAACATATTATGCTTATGCATTATGTTGTTCATGGCCATTTAAAGTATATTCAGTTTTAATTTTTTACCGAGTAAAATTAAAGTACACATCAACAATAACAACTAGGTTGTTGGAGTGAGTTAAAAGTTTGTGCCATTAATTGAGCAGTGGTAGTGCACACCTTTAATCCCAGCTTTGTGAGTTTGAGGCCAGCCTGGTCTACAGAGCAAGTTCTGGGACAGTCAAAGCTGATAGGGAGGGAGACTCTATCTTGCAAAAAAAAAAAAAAAATCTTTTTGCATTAGTACTTAAGTGATAACTTTACAAATTTTCTGTCAGAAAAAAAGTAAAATTTAACTCCCTCCCACCACTCCCATGAAATAAAGACCAAAATTTCTGGAGAAAAAAAAAAAGAAAACAAAATAAAGAAGCCTTTACCAAGGCAGCCACCGCCGCCGCTTTGTTGTCGCCTCCGCCGGCTGAGGAGGCTTCCTAAGCGGGGTTGGGGGGGGGGGGAACACGACTGGGGAGGAGGGGGGTCGGCCACCGCAGCCATGGAGGCCAACTGGACTGTGTTCCTGTCCCAGGCCCATGAAGCGTCCCATCGCCACAGCAGGCAGCACAGAACAGCTTGCTGCCCCTCCTGAGTTCTGCTGTGGAGCCCCCTGATCAGAAACCATTGCTTCCAATACCAATTACTCGGAAACCTCAGGCTGCACCAGAAACATTAAAGGATGCCATTGGGATTAAAAAAGAAAAACCCAAAACTTCGTTTGTGTGCACTTACTGCAGTAAAGCATTCAGGGACAGCTATTACCGGAGGCGCCATCAGTCCTGCCACACAGGGATCAAGTTGGTGTCTCGGGCAAAGAAAACCCCCACCACAGTGGTTCCCCTTTATCCCCACCATTGCTGGGGACAGCAGCCGAACTTCGTTGGTTTCAACTATTGCAGGCATCTTGTCAACAGTCACTACATCTTCCTCGGGCACCAACCCCAGCAGCAGCGCCAGTACCACAGCAATGCCGGTGCCCCAGTCTGTCAAGAAACCCAGTAAGCCTGTCAAGAAGAACCACGCCTGTGAGATGTGTGGGAAGGCCTTCCGGGATGTGTATCACCTCAACCGGCACAAGCTTTCTCATTCGGACGAAAAGCCCGTTGAGTGTCCTATATGTAATCAGCGCTTCAAGAGGAAGGACCGGCTGACTTACCATGTGAGGTCTCATGAGGGAGGCATCACCAAACCCTATACTTGCAGTGTTTGTGGGAAAGGCTTCTCAAGGCCTGACCACCTAAGCTGTCACGTAAAACATGTGCATTCAACAGAAAGACCCTTCAAATGCCAAACGTGCACTGCTGCCTTTGCCACCAAAGACAGACTACCGGACACACATGGTGCGCCATGGAGGCAAGGTATCATGTAACATCTGTGGGAAGCTCTTGAGTGCAGCGTATATCACCAGCCACTTAAAGACACATGGGCAGAGCCAAAGTATCAACTGTGATTCGTGTAAACAAGGCATCAGTAAAACGTGCATGAGTGAGGAGACCAGCAATCAGAAGCAGCAGCAGCAGCAGCAGCAACAACAGCAGCAGCAACAACAACAACAACAACAGCAGCAGCAACAGCATGTGCCAAGCTGGCCAGGGAAGCAGGTAGAGACTCTGAGACTGTGGGAAGAAGCTGCCAACCTGTGCCAAACCTCCACGGCTGCTACGACACCTGTGACTCTCACTACTTCATTCAGTATAACATCCTCTGTGTCGTCTGGGACTATGTCAAACCCAGTCACAGTGGCAGCTGCAATGAGCATGAGAAGTCCAGTAAATGTTTCAAGTGCAGTTAATATAACCAGCCCAATGAACATAGGGCATCCCGTAACCATTACCAGCCCATTATCCATGACCTCTCCTCTAACACTCACGACCCCAGTCAACCTCCCCACCCCTGTAACTGCCCCAGTGAACATAGCACACCCTGTCACAATCACATCTCCAATGAACCTGCCCACACCTATGACATTAGCTGCCCCTCTCAATATAGCAATGAGGCCTGTAGTAAGTATGCCTTTCTTGCCCCAAGCTTTGCCTATGTCACCGCCTTGGTAAACAGTATTATAAAGTCAAAATTTGGGTAAATTAAATATTTACCAGCAACTTACCTTTTGTTGATTAAAGCAAAAAGACTATGAAATTGGAGGTTTTATTATGTTAGTTGATAAGAGTGTAGTAGCTCTAATTTTGCTGGGGTTGTTCAAAGTAGGATATATGTGTAACTTATCACTGGACCACTTTAGTTTAATCAGAAACCCTTTTTAGCTGACAGCATTGCTTAAACAGGATAGTACCTTGCAAGGTGAAATGCCAGAATTAAAACCAATCATAAAACCCATTTCAAAATAAAAAAGCATTACTTGTTTTTATTATTGTTTTTAATACAACAGAATCATTTTATTGTAAACACTAGGAGAGTTTTCCCTCTGTCCAAGGTGGATGGCTTAACTTGGAGTCTAACCCACAGACTGAGAGCTAGTGTAGCATTGTCTGTGGTTTGTTCATATGAGAGAATAGAGGCACCGTCATAATAAAATGCATTTCAGAGAATATGCATTTTATCTTTGGGAATATGTTAATTTCAGGCAGCATTCCCTATGGGAAAGGTGATACCAGCTCTGATATGCAAAGCATATAATAATTTATCATTCTAACTTCAACATATAATAGGGATTGTGACCTGATATTTGGAGATGTAAATATTGCTCAACATATTAATCCTGATGGAATATAGCATTGTAGTTGACTTTAAAAAAAAAAACAAAAATTAAAAAAAAACTTCAACAAATTGTGTTTTGATGAGAAAAGGCCGCAGCTGACTAAAGAGAAGTCAGGTGTGCACCCAGCAGGCTCCTAACGGGTCAGTAGATCCTGTTCAGGAGCAATGAGAACTTTGGAACAGTTTAAATCTATTGCTTTAAATTGGAAGACATTGGAGGCACTGGAATGTGATATGCCCCTCTCTCTCTCAATCAACGTCTGTTGGTGTTACAACAGGCACAGATGTGTTAGATGCTCACTAGAGTTTATGTCTTATATTAAATTGTATACAGTTTTTATTCTAACCACTAACTAGGTAGTATGCCCCTTCAGAACAAGCAGAGTGTACCTTTCCCCCCTCCTTCTGTTTAATCAAGTATTGTGCAGATTTGTTCAACTTTGTAAATATGGACATCACTTTTTCTTTTTGTTCCTTTGTGTGTGGGGGGGGAACACTTGTATCCGCTTTCTGGGGTTTTCAGGGAGGCAGCTGTCTGCATGCTCCATGGAAACCCTGCAATGATTGTGCACGTTGAGACATGTGCTTTTGGTTTCTTAGCGGGATGCTTTACCCCTGTACATACAGTAGAAACCGAAAGCTAGGGGAACAGACACTCTTTCGCCGTCATGCCACACTTCATGTTTTCAAAGCATTGCGCTAGAGTTCATTCAAACCAAGATGCTGTAATTGGGTTTTACATTACCATGTTTTTTGTCTTTTTTCATTTTTAATTTTGCAGTTAAGAGATATGGAAATGAGTTTCAGCCCTGCAGAATGCACGCAGGACTGTCATACCAGATGACTTCCGTTTGTTTATACCCCACTGTGTCAGTACAAACATCAAAATACCATGCATCTGAGGCAGACTTCCTACATCAGGGACAGGTATCTGTGTGTCATTATACAAAACAGTTCTAGGGGGATGAACTACATAGTAAAAAAATTAAAATAAATAGTACCTAGTGTAAAATAATTTTATAAATGATCTTTTGTACTTTAGGACATTAAATTGTACAACTTTTGTATATATAAAGCTTAGGAACTTTCTGTTTAGCAGGAAGGCAACACATTCCTTTTAATGTATGTGTTTGTTATAATGTCCATGTAAACATGCCCTATGTTTGTGCCTTTTAATTAGTTTGTCTCAATAAACAAAATGTAGAGAAAAAATAGAAATCTTTACCAAAATGAATAAAAAAAACCCAAGTTAACAAAATTAGAAATGAAAAAGTAGATAACAGATGCCAATGAAAATCAGAAAATCATTAGGAAATATGTTAAAAACTTATCTTACAGCAAATCTGAAAATCTGAAAGAAACAGCTAGATTTGCATATGCAAATGACCTGCTAAAAGTAAACCAAAAAGAGACAGGTAATTTATATACCTCTATAACAAGCAACAAAAATAAAACAGTTAAAAAATCACCTAAAAAAAGTGCAAACCTAGATTTCATGGCTGAATTCTACCAAATTTTTAAAGAGGAATTAACTACTCAACAATAGTTAAGTCATGGAAGCAACCTGGGTCTTCATCAACAGAGAAACTAATAAATAAAATGTGTTACATATATGCAGTATAATATTTTTCAGCTATGAGGATTGCTAAAATTATGTCATTTCAGAGAAATTGATGAAATTATATATAGTCATATTAAGTGAATTCGGTCAGTGTCAGAAAAAGGTATAACATAAATTTTCTCCCATTTGTTGGACCTAGATTTTGACTGTTGAGTCATCCAAAGTCATTCTGAGATAAAAATTAATCTCTTCTCACTACCTCTAAAACCATTTACATATTTCCAACATACATCGACACAGGATATACATTTCCATTTCAAAGTGGAGGAGTGAGACATAAAGAGGAAATACTGGACCAAAGTAAGACAGAAACCCAGCAAGGAAAAGACCAAATCCCTGTAGCCTCATATCTGGTGTCAAATGTTTTGCCGCCTACAACATCCATCTCATCTCTTGGGTTGTTTCCATTCCCTGTATTGGCTCTTATTGGCAGATACCTCATAGCTCTGCTATCCAGAGTATCTTGGAGTTCCAACTTCAACCAAGGCTACACTTTTTCAGCTTTGTTTTAACAGCATCTCACGCTTGGCCTCTCAAAGCCTTCTTTCCCCAGGGACTCTAGCACTACCACATGTTGCCTGGCACCAGGGAAGTTTTGGGGTCCTGTGCAGAAGTTTGCAAGATTCTTTGCCAATATTTCATATGAATGAGCTCAAGTCCAGTTGCTGATAGAGATCTTGTTTCCCTATGAAGCCTCTTGAGCCAGGCCTCCTTGGCCTGCAGATCCATGTACAGCATTTGGGAATATTGGTAGCACTATTCAGACTCCAGTAGCCTTGGGTTGCCCCACTGCTCTAGTTATGCCGCCTGCACTATGCATGGTCTACCTCCACTGTTCATGCAGCCTTCTTAAGTAGATATCTCACCATCCTGAGGTCCCCAACATCCCAAGGTTTCCATTTGCATACCACGTTTTGCTTAAAATATTCAATTGCTCTTCTAGTCCAAAGTCCCAAAATCTCTGCATTCAAAATAAAACTCAGTTAAATGATTTATGGCAATACCCTATTCTTTGTTATCAAGTTCTGTATTAGTTACTTTTTGTTGCTGTTATAAAATACCATGACTAAAATCAATTTTATGGTTCCAGAGAGAGTTCATAATGTTGGAGGAAACATGGTAGCAGTTTGCCAAAGCAGGAAGCAGAGAAATCATACCTTCAACTACAAACACTAAACAGCGATTGAATTGGAAGCCAGGATAAGGTTATAAACTCTTAAGGCCAGCCCCACCACCCACTTCCAGCAAAGGTCCAAGTCCCAAACATTTCATGACAACCCCAAACAGGGACAACAACTAGGGATCAAGTATATAAATACCTGAGCCTATGGAAGATATTTTTTATTCAAACCTCTACACTCTCTTAAATCATGGAACCATCTTTCCAGCCCCTCCATTTCTTTTTTCAGTTTTAATTCTGCGTTTCTACAAATTTATCCATTCCTCAAAGCCTATCTACTCTTTTTCAGACCAACCCTTCACAGTGGTGCTAAAACCCTTTCTGTGTGACATTCCTGGTAATGTTCCTTATTTTTTATTTAGTTACTTGGATCTTTGTTCTGTTTGCCAATTCTGTTTTCCAAAAGTCAACTTTCTTTTGTTTTCTATTAGGTTCTTCCTATAATCTAGTTGAACTGTGAAAGAAGTTATTCTTTTTTACATTGGCAGCTTTAATTTACTCTTTTTCTAGTTTCTTTAGGTATAAAGCTGAGTTGAGATTAGAGATTGGTCTTTTTTTGGCATATGCATCGACAGGTAAAACACCATTTTCTCTGCACTCCCTGACTTTGGGTGTGTTTGATTGCTTTCCTCTGTCACTTCTTTAATTAACTATGAAATTTCTCTTTGTCATTGTTTTGAGAGTGTGTTGCTTAACTTCAGTACCATGGTGAAAATTTCAGCTTCTGTCTACCACTTTCTGATTTTATTATAGTACGAACAGAGAAGATACTTCATATAATTTTAATCTTGAATGTACTGACTTCATTCCTAGCATGTGCCGAAAATGTATGTTGTGATACTGTTAAGGTTGATGTGCTATTATGACTTCATATTCAATTGTTTTATACTGCTCCCCAATTCCTCTATTTTTCTCGCTGAATTTTATTCCTTTATTCACAATAGAAGCTTGCTGCTGAAGTGTACCGCTGTTGTTATGTAACTAGTTCTTTAACTCTGGAAAGAAAATTGTGCCACCCGAGAGTTCTTAAGAATAGGACATAATGTTCATGGTATTGATGAATTAATTCTATTGTCATTATATAATATCCTTCTATATCTGTCCATGCACCTTACTGAGGAATATCTTTTAAGTTTGTACTAGAGATCATTTCATTTTTATGTGGCTTGGCATTGCTGTATATGTTCCTTTAAGCATTTAGTCTTTAAGGATTCTCATTTCTTGTGAAAAGCTTTAGTGGGAATGAACTGTTATAGATTTATCTAGGAAAATCTATTTTCTCCTTCATATTTCCAAAGACAGGATTGATAGGTACATTTCTTGATTGACAATATTTTTCCTTCAATATGTAGACTATAACATTTCCGGCCAACCAACATAGTTCCTGATGAGAAATTCACTCATAATCTTATGAAAGCTCTACTGTATATGACAAGTCATTTCTTCTCTGTGGCTTTTTAGTTCTGTCTTTGTCTCTAACTTTAGACAAAAGTCTCCCATCTCTTCCACTTGATTTATATAGTTGATATTTTGGTTCATTGCATTTATATGCCAATGGCTTTCCTAGGATTTAGGAACTTTTCACTCATTGTTTCATCAAACAAGTGATTTATCCAATTCTTCTTCTCATAAAAGATACTGGAAGTGAATATATTCATTCCCTTGATATAATCCTGCTAAGTCCCTCTTTACTCTCTTCTCCTTTCTGAGTTCATGATTTCAAATGACCTGTCTTCAAATTTGAATATGAACTCTTCTGCTTTCTTAAGCCTCCTGCTGAACTCCTTTTTGAGAACTTCAGTTCAGGTATAGTATTTATTGGCTTCACAATTTCTGCTTGGTTCTATAGTTTCTTTCTTTCTTTTTTTTTTTCTTTCTTTGCTGATATTCATGTATCCTTCATTTATCACTTTCCTGATTAAATTTACATTGTGTTCTTCCTTAGCTCTTTGGATGTGTTTATGACAGTTATTTGGATTTATTTGCCTATCAATTATGGATAGCTTATGTTTGCTTTCTGTAGTAACCCCCCCCCCCACCCCTCTTTGATTTAGGCTGCTTGCATTTCATTATATTTCTTGCAGACTATAATGGGGATTTGGAGATTCATTTTGAAAAAAACAAAACCCAATCAACTCTTTGTCTTTATGTCCTGACAATGTGCAAATGAAGACTTTTAACAACTTAATAGTCTAAGACCTATTGAACTTTCTTTGATCCTTTGCTCCATCTAGTGTCTGCCTGTAGTACTGCATCTCTAGCTTGCAGTGGTAGTTTTCAGCAGCTCCCAAGTTTTTTCTCTTACCTTTCTACTTATAAGGTGAGGGGGTAAGTTTCCTGGACAGCTGCCAAACAGGACTTTGGGTCCCCACTCCATTCTGAAAGCAGAGACTTTTATGACTTTTCTTCTTAATTGCCACCATGGATACTTAGTTACTCATGACAGGCTGTGTAGTAGTGTGCATGGCATGAGAAAACCCTTTGGCATGCTCAGACCCTCTTTGCTGGAATCCTTTCATTGCCTTTAGAATGGCCTGGGTGCTCCCTGTTTTCACTTCTTCTCTAGAGTTTACCAGATTTCAGTGCAGTCTTTATGAGGGAGGCTTACTAGTAAGCCATTTGCTGACACTATTCCAATGTTGAAACTTAGCATCTCTTCAAATTATCTCTATTAGCTCACACTCCTATTGCCATAGAAACCATTACATATCATATGACCCTACACATAGATCATGATCCTTTTAACATTTTAAAAATGTATACATTTCACAGATGGTTGTGAGCACCATGTGGTTGCTGGGAACTGAATTCAGGACCTCGGGAAGAACTGCCAGTGTCCCTGACCACTGAGGCACCTCATCAACCCTAGAATTTGTTTGTTTTGTTCTTTTCAAGAAAGGGTTTCTATGTGTAGCCTTGGTAATCCTAAAACTTTCTCCATAGATCAGGCTGGCCTCAAACTCACAGAGATCCACTTGCTTCTGCCACCACTGCCTAATGATCTTTTTGCTACATAAGTTTTAGATCATCTAAAAACAAAACAAAAAACCTGAAGTATAAAATGCCAATAATAGGTATTGTTACTATTTACTCATATGCTTTATTAAGTTGTATTCGCTCTTTGTGGATTTCAAATTATGTACCCCAATTCCACTCATTTCCCCCTTCCCTCATAACCACCACCCGCCCTTGCAACGGCCCCAAAGACAACAAAAACATCCATTGTGGAAGCTGTAGTGTGTTAGTAGGTATCACAGTGTGTCCCGCAGTACACTCTTTTGTCCACTCTGCTTTGCTTGCAGATGTTCATTTGTCTACTTCTTGGTCTGGTTTGAAGCCTTAGCTTCTGATACTTTATCAATACTGGAACCTCACTTGGACTCCTCTCAGATTATCCTGTTGGTCCCCTGTGTCATGGAGGTCTTGTAGTTTTTGATCTATAGGCCTGGCCCCTTCAAGCACTCTGGCAGTTCATAGTCGGGTAGATGCTGGGCCAATTCAAAACCCTGGATCTAGGCATGAAAGGTATCTGAGCTAGTCAGCCAGCCAGTTCCCTCCCTCTCATACCCTCAGGGCCTGCTCACCCATAACCCCCACATCCAGGGCCAGCTCTACTGTGCACCCAGGTGAGCTGTGGGTCTGCTCTTTAGAGTGCTGCAGCAGGTGAGAGGCAGGCAACTCTCCAGCTCTGATGACCCCTGTGCTGCCTGAAACTGAGTATAGCCACCTGTAATCAGAGCCTTAGAAGTCCCAAGTGTCTCAGGTACATACTAAGTTTGAGATGAGTCTGAGCTACATCCTGTCTCAAGAAACAAACACAAAGTGTGGATAAAGCATTAGACTTTGGTAGTTTTACCAATAACTCCTATCTCAGGACATATGCTTATATGGCAAGCACTTTACCAATGGAGCCACCTCCCCAGCCATACATATCTTATAAAGTGATACCAAACCCATTATGACTTAACCATCCACTTGATTAACTTTTTGTTATTTCTGATGCTTTAACTTCTGCATTGCCATGATTATATTTTGAACATAGTATTTTGAACAGTAAAGCCCAACTTGCTCTTCAAAACTTACCTCATTCTTAATGCATCTCTTCAATTTATAGTTCTCCCACCCAGCCCAGGAAGTTGGACATGGAAGTATAGAAAGACATTCTCCTACCCCATGCTCTGCTCCTTATCATGTTGTAAGTTTCAGTAGAGTACAACTTAAAGTGAGCCTTCTCTGAAACGCAGTCCATTTCTACCTTTGAGATTTAATGCTGAGAAAAACCTTTGTAACAAGCATGCTATTCAAACATTCCCCCTCCCTCCCTCCCTCCCTCCCTCCCTTTCTCCCTCCACCCCCCCCATGTGTTTGTGTGTGTGTTTATGTGTTATCTTCCCACCTGTATTTTACAATGAAGGGACAGTTTCTGCTCACTTCCACATAGAACTTTATTGAAGCACAAGACTCAGATGTACATGAGAACAGCATTTAGAAGGGTATCTTATTTACAATGGCTCAGTTCACTTTACACTCAAATACTGAACATCACAACCAACAAAACAAGTGTCATCAACAAGTGTCATGTGTTTTCAGTTGTATCTTCATTTGGCATCAGAACAGTGATACAGATTACACAGGGTTGGGGATAATTACCACCAGCATTAAAGAGGTACACTGAAACATAGAATCAGCTGGGAAAGCAAAGCATTACTTGAGGGTCAGATGACTGAGGAACACAAGGACAACCAGAGGCAAATGGTTAATCATATTACTCTTTTTGATCTGCTTCAGGGTGATTTGTGATCACCGGTTTTGCGTTTCGTTTCCTTGGCCAATTTTTCAGCCTCACGGAACGCAGAAATAAGCGGTTCAAGATTCACCACCGCTGCATCATCATCATCATCGTCATCAGCAAACAGTGCCTCTTTCTGAATATTTTTACTGATATTCTCAAATATTGCAAGAATAAGTTGAATGTTTTCATCTGATTCCTCCCTGTTAAAAAGGTCCATAAATTCTGACACTGCATCAGTAACAAGTAGGCGTTTTGTCATGAGAAGGCTTTCAGACAAATTCACTAGCAGTTTCAGAACATGAAACCTTGTTTTGGTATTGCCTGAATTCAGTAAGTAGTAAAACCCAGCCAAGTAAGCAAGAACCACTTTGTGATAGTCAGAAGTAGCAGTGAGGTGCGTAATCATTGTCAATCCAGACAACTGATCAGAGGAATCCAAGTCATAATCAAAGGTATCCTCACAAATCTGACACACATATGTCTCAATCATGTTTAGATCTGGATAAGGGGGAGCCATACGAACCATATTCTCCAAAAACCTTGTCCTCACTCGAGTGGATGGATAGTTAAGTAAGGCTTCAATAAGTGAGACAACCCCCGAGTTTCGAATGAAATCTCGGGTGAACTGAGAAGCAGTTCTCATGCCCATTGCAATCTTAGATATCTCATGGATAAATGGATCACGATTTCTGTCCATCAGTAAAAGAAGTTCCTCAAACTCCTCAGAACCAATTCTAAGCTCACACTGGATGCAGTTGCAGGACCAATTCTCAGGCTGTGCACTTTCCCTGGCCTTAAGATGCTCCCGAATTTCCCGAACTGACCGGTAAGAGGGATCATACTGAAATGGGAATGCAGGTTCAGGCTCTCTTTCTGGACCAACTTCTACAAGCTTAGGCTTTCCCCCAAACATTTCTGCAAACAGAGATGCTGCCTCTTTTGGGAATCTGAAGGGGCTTACGGATGGGAAGCCAGCCTTTCCCCATGGACCAGGCTTAAACTGAACAGTGACCTCATCCCAGCTCTGAGGCCTGCGGGAAGGATCAGGTTCCTGCTCAGTAGAAGATGTCAGTTCACAAATGGCCTTGCAAACAGGTACAGGGTTTGCCTCAAAGCTAGCTTCATCTCCTTCCCAGAACCAGGGTCCCACTATGGTTTCAGCTTCTGTACTAAGTTTACAATTGTCACCACTGCCAGTCTTGTTAATTACCTCATCTTTTGCTCTCGACCCAAACTTAACAAGGGACTCTTTCCCATTTTCTGGACTGGACTCACGGACAATCACAGTTTTAGATTCTTTAGTGGTCTCATCACTAGGCCAGAGCCAGGCTTCAACACAGTTTACTCCTGCTTGTATATTGTCTGTTTTTGCTGCCCAGATCAAGGATTCAAAAATCGCCTCCTCTTCAGTGTCTGACCCAGTTTCGATAGCCTCTAATTTGGCCTTATCAGTCCAGAACCATGACCCAGTAGCTTTGTTTTCCTTAATTCCAGGAGCAGACTCAAAAGTACCCCTTTTCACTGACTCTAGACTGGCTGCTTCCTTGCCCCAGAACCAGGATCCAACTGTATCTTCATCTTCAGATGCTATCTTGTTCTCTTCATTAATCTTTGCAGCTGGCTGAAACCTGTCTTCATCCCCAGCCCAAAACCAAGAACCAATAATGTCTTCCTCTTCCACTTCAGGCCTGGATTCTTCTCTGTTGGTAGCCTCTAGAATGGTTTTTTCATTTTCTTTCCAGAACCAAGAATTAAATACATTATCCTCTAAGGTTGGTAGTTTGATCTCTTCTCCAGTCTCATCATCTATATTTCCCTCTTCTGCAGCCCACAGCCAGGATCCTGTGATGTTCTCGGTCCTTGGATAATTATTGGACCAGAGCCATGGATCAACAGTGTCCTCTTTCTCTCCCAGAGTAGATGTCAATCTTTCTCTATTGGTAGGATACAAACAGGGTTCTTTTGCCCAGACGCAAGACTTTTTGTTAGCATCTTCAGCTTCTGCCATAGGCTTGTATCTGACACCAGCTGCATACTGCATATTGGGTTGTTCTCTGGCCCCAAACCAAGGTGATCTAATAGGTTCTTCCTCATCCTCAAGGCTAGACTTACTGTTAACTTCAGCCTCCACACTAGTATCTACTTTAGCCCAGAACCAGGGCCCAATTACGGGCTCCTCCTCAGCTCCTGCCATGATGTCAGAGCAAGGTTCAGACCCTAAATCCATATGTGCCTGCTTTTCAGACCAAAACCAAGGCACAAAGATTGTTCCTTTTGTAGATGCTGACCTGGCCTGTTCTTCAACCTCAGACTCAGTATTGACTTCTCCAGTCCAGAACCAGGAGTCAGTAACTTCTTTTTCTCCAGACTTTGGCATCTTCTCATAACTGGCTCCACCAGATCTAATGCTTTTCTCACCAGTGCCCCAGAACCAAGATCCAAAAATAGACTCATCATCAGCCTGTAACTTGATCTCTTCATCATCAGCCCAGAACCAGGATCCAATAATGGCCTCATCATCCTTAGCTACTGGCACAGATTTAGAAATAACCTTTGGCCCACTTTCCATACTGGTCTTCTTTTCAGACCCTAAACAGAAACTACTAACTTGCTCCTCCTTAGCCCTTGGTCTGGATTTATGACAGGTCTCCGAGTCCACACTGGCTTCCTCTTCACTCCAGAACCAATCTCCAACAATGGGCTCCTCCTCTACATAAGTGGTCTTCATGCTTATCCTATCCCCCATACTGGACTCCTGGTTGTTCCAGAACCAAGCCCCAACGACGACTTCCTCCTCTGGCCTGGCTTCTTGTTTGGTACTTGCTCTGGCCTTAGTTTTGACTTCTTCCCTTGGCATTGCTCTGGTTCTGGGCTCTTTCTTTGTCTTAGACTTTGAAAAAGCATTAGCTTTCTCTTCAGGCAAAAACCAGGACTCTTTCTTATTTGTATCTACAGATCCAGACATGATATCACTGTAAGCGTCTCGCTTGGCCTGGTGCCTGGCTCTCATATTGACCCCTTTCCTGGCTCTGGGTTTGGACCTAGATTTAGCCTCTTCTCCAGACCAAAACACAGATTTTGTATGATTTTCACATTCAGATCCAGAAGTGGATTCAACACGGACTTCTTTCTTAGACCTAAACCAGGACCTAGTATTGGGCTCTTCCTTGGGCCTAGACCAGACTTTGGTCTTGTCTTTGGCCCAGAACCAGGGAGTCTTAGCAGACTCATCCTCAGAATCAGAACTGGAAATATTATAGAACTCTTGTTTGTTTTTGTGTCTAGGCATGGTATTTGCCTCTTGTTTGGCCATGTGCCTGAACCTGGTATTGGCCTTCATGCTTTTTCTAGGACGAAATCTTGCACTGGTTTCATCTCTATTCCAGTAGGAGGAACTTCCTGAGGATTTATCTGCCCATTTGAAATCGGAATTCTCATATGCCTCTCCTTTGGGGATAGGCCTGGAACGGTACCAGGACACCATATTGGTTCCCTCCTCAGAGCCAAATGGAGGCTGGAATCCTGCTGGAGAATTAGCCTTTTTGGGAATACTCTCGGTGTCCATGTTAGCAAGATCTCTATCTACAGACAGGCACTTAGCTTGAGCAACCACCACAGAATCATTACTGACCAATGGAGAGTCGGCAGCACTGATCTGACATTGCTTCCCCATCTTTGACATGGACTCGCCACGAAACTTATTTGGGGCCCAGACTTGGGCATCATGCTTAGATCGTGAAATAGGGATCCCCTTGGGTTTACATTTAGCATATGCCCCACCTGGGGAACTGCTTTCACCTTTGGGTCTTGCTCCAGGTGTACCCTTAGGCTTCACTTTGGGCCTTGCTCCAGGCATTAACTGAGCCCTAACCTTGGGTCTGACCACCAATGGGACTTCAGGCTCTACTTCAGGAACACTGGCATTCTCATCCCCAGGCTTATTTTCAGCCTTTGCCTGTGCACCAGGCTCAATCTCGGCCCCAGTCATAGTATAAGTTGTTTAAAGCCTCAGTGTATACCACTTAGCAACAGTGAACCTTCACTAGAGATCTGTTATAGGATAGCTCTTTACGACGATCTTTGGTAAGTTAGGGTATGAGACTGAATAGAATTACACTGAAATGACAAGTCAGTATGCTAGGAGGCTCCTACCCAAGCAGTCTCAGTCAATAACACAGACACAGTGCAGAAGAGGTGAGATCGAGCTGGAGGCTGATGGACGGGTCCTAGGCGGGTGCAGACCTGTCGATTGCACTGGTCAGCAGCAAACTCAGCACCATCAAGCAGCCACTGCGGGTGATCTAGGAGAGAGAAGAATGGGAAAATCAGTCCTATCCAATGGCGCTGTTTCCTGTAGAAGCTTACACAGAGACACTGGGGCACGATGCTGAGTGGAGGAGCTCAGCTATAAAAAATCCCTGTTCGTTTGCCTGCTGGGAAACAGGTACAGAGCTGAGGAGAAAGTGCACACACTAGAAATGGAGAGAGGGGATCCTTAAACCTCACAGGAGTCACTACTCCACCTAGAAGTAAACCCTCTCCCATACCCACCTTCACGGATGTGGTGCAGCTCTCTCCTCTGTTCTGTGTTCAAGTGGTGGGAAGACCAACAGCTGACTGACTGACTGCAGGGAGTTCTACAAGTGCATAAAACAAAATGGAGTCTCAGTGCTTGGGAGATGGGCACAGGTCCCTGAACCCAAACAAACAACAACAAAACCATGCCTGCCTCTGTCTAAAGTTTCTATCCCCCGGTCCCAGCACTGAGGTCTTGTACTGTGGGTCATAGTCTAACTCACACCTACTTCAACATTCTTAGTGTCCCTGAAAAGAAATAGAGGCTGCTGTACTAGTGAGCAAATTAAGTGGACAGTGATCTGACTTGGGATAGAGCAATTGAATTTGTTCTTGCACTGCCCCTGAGTCTCACCAACCTCCAGAGATCTCAGACAGTCGCCTCGAAACCTTCTTTTCTTGCTTGCAGAACCCACCAGCCTTAAGGAAGTCCTGTGGACCAAGACATGAAAAATATGACAATCAGGAAATGATGGCAGCAGCTGTGGGCAGATTAAAGGGACAGTGAGGACATCTTACACCCTCTTGGGGTAGAGCAATCTGAATTTGTCTCCTCAGTGGCTACCCCTGCACTGCCCCTGAGTCTCACCAACCTCCAGAGATCTCAGACAGTCGCCTTGAAACCTTCTTTTCTTGCTTGCAGAACCCACCAGCCTTAAGGCAGTCCTGTGGACCAAGACATGAAAAATATGACAATCAGGAAATGATGGCAGCAGCTGTGGGCAGATTAAGGGGACAGTGAGGACATCTTACACCCTCTTGGGGTAGAGCAATCTGAATTTGCCTCCTCAGTGGCTGCCCCTGCACTGCCCCTGAGTCTCACCAACTTCCAGAGATCTCAGACAGTCGCCTCGAATCCTTCTTTCCTTCCTTGAAGAGCTGACCAGCCTTAAGGCAGGCCTGTGGACCAAGGATAAGAACCAGATCATGTGACTTTCATCATTTAGGGTCGTGCTGCTGGAACATTCTCGATTTTGTTAGAATGGCTGCAGGGTTCCTGAGGTAACACCCCCTCCTTGATGTCATCCTTATTAGTCCCTTCTGCAATTCCGAAGATGCGCCACTAGGTGGCCATATTTCCTTGCCTTGCGCAGCAAAAAATGGGGGAAGGGCACAGTACATTCTAGAAAGCAGGTTCTGAAGTGGTCCTTGGATTTATGACTCCGTCATCATCCCCACCCCATCTTTTCAGACCCCAGATTTGGGAGGGAGGGGAAAGGCAGTGTGGAAAGTACCTGCAAGGCTGTGAGAAACCAGATTAGGAGCCACTAATGGCTATCCCACCTGTTCTCGCCAGTCACCCCACCCTTTTTGCATCTCCACGCACTGTCTGGCGCCCACTCCCATTACCACACACCTCCAGAAATCCACGCCATTTTCCTGCTCCTCTTTCCTCAAGCCTCTGGTGTACAGATGCTCACTGTGGCCTGTCAGAATATGCCAGACCTACCACGCAGACAGGACACTTTCCATCAAGCAGGAGCCTGTGGGGAGTGACAGCACCCAGGATGCAGGGTACCAGGGACCCTCTCAGCAACCGGATCAGAGCCTTAGTAGCCAAGGCCACTCACCACCCACCAACTGAGCTGGCCCCAGCGCTAGACATCTGCCCCACACCCACACCTGTGGGCAGCAACCCCACCCCACCCCCACACTTTCCAGTATGGCCGGCCATTTCTCTTGCTGCTGTGTTCCTCGGACCTGTGGGTTCCTTGATGCCCCCCCCCCAACCTCGCATCGTCATTTAACAGCAGTTACCTTCCCCATAACCCTCACGGGACCCTGACACTATGGAGGGCGGGGTATGGGCACCGGGGAATCCAACTGCCAGGCGGTCGGCTGTGCCAGCCTCCAGACCATCACACCCAGCAGCTCCATCCACCTCTTCTGCCCGGGGCTCTTACTTCCTCCTCCCCACCGCCCGGGGTCTGCAGGCACACGCAGACTCCAGGGAGCAGCCGCGACCCGCTGGCCTCCACTGGACTGTCAGGGCTGGGCAGCGCTCCGCAGTGCGAGACCGCCCGGAGCCCTCGACACACCCCCACTTGCCTGGCCAGGCGCACGGCCCAGGTCCCCGGGCTCCCCCGCGTCCCTCTCCTGCTCCTGGCTGTTCTCGGGCCTCCTCGGATTCTCTCACTGGGCTCTCACCGCTTTGCGCGCGAGTCGACTGGCAGAGACGTGTCCTGTCCCCACGCCTCTGCACCAAAGGCAGGGGCTGCGCAGACTGCGGCAGGCACAGCTCGCCTGGAGGGTGTCGGGAAGGGGGCGGAGGGATACTGCGCACGAGGCTCGACGCCCCCTCCCGGGCCCACTGTAGTTCCGACTCGGGGTGGGCGGGGCCAGAGACAGCCCCACTCCACTTGGAGGGTTGGGTTGCACCGGTGGGCGTCTGCAGACCCGTGCACCCTAACCAGAGACCACCACCACTTCTATTTTGTGTGTGTGTCACTACCCTGTGTGGGATGGCTGAGGGCTCGAGTGCATGAGGGCCTTGGGGAGAGGGGACTATATGGAGGAGGAGGTCTGCAGTTGGGGAGCAAGAGGGAGCAGCGGATGGATACCGAGTGGGATCTTGGTACATCTGTTTTTCAGAATGAGGCTGGACAGTGCCTGCCCCTCCCTTACTCCCTCTCTTCTTCCCCCCTCCTCTGCCTCCTCATCTGACGCCAATGAAAGGGGAGGGGGCCTGTTAGTACTGCAGTCTAAGAGGGGACAGGTGACCTAGCAACAGCCAGCCAGTAGGTTCCTGTTGATTCTGCCATGTTTTCTTTTACTGGTTCATTCAACCATGAAGGGAGGGCCCTCTGTCTCTATGGGATCCAAAGTAGGCCTCCATTACATCCCTCACCACTGCCCCTGTTCCAAAAGAGAGACCAAACTACACCTTTTGTCCTAGTAAATCAACCACAGGTTTGGGCCTACAGTCAATTCTTTGTGCCACTGTGTGTGTGCATGCACGCCCTTGTATGGTGGTGGTGGTTGGGGTGTGTGTTCCTTGCCGCCCCCCACTGTGTATGTGTATGTGTGTGTGTGTGCAAGGTGGTGGTGATTGGGGTGTGTGGCTTGCCCTCCCCCGTGTGTGGTGTCTGTGTGTTTGTGTGTGTGTCTATGTATCAATACCTTTCTGGGGAAAAAAAGAGTGGCATTAAGCACAAACTAAAGCTGTTGGGCTTTCCCATTTAGAGATTACTTAAGCACCTACCCCATGTTTCACAGAATAAGAACCCATGATATGGAAAGATGTTTTTTTGCCCAAGGAAAACTGAGGTTTGAGGTGGAACTGAAAGTTTCTAATAGTGGAATTCTGCACAAAATTATCCTGGATCAATGTATGCATTGTGACTGCAAAGGTACTTAGGTATGACAGGCTGAGACATACAAGTTTGCATCTCAGGAAAGCAGCATTGGTAAAACAAAACAAAACCAGATGGGAGATTGTTGGCTTCAAAGATGGAAAGACTCCAGTACCCATGGAATGCAGGCAGTCTGAAGAAACTATGCAAGATAAAGATTCTTCCTTAATAATGTCTGAAGGAAAGGATCTGTTTGATTTGGGGACATAAGACCTTTTCTGCATCCAGTGCTGTGATATGAAGTTAGTCTCATTTTAAGCCACTAAATTTATAGCAATTGTAATAGTAGGAACGATATATAGATATATATAGATATATAGATATATATATCTTTATTAATAATGTCCACTGTCCCTACGTGTCTTTACTGTACATCAATGCCCAGGACAGGTCACTTTGTGTCTCAGTTTTCACCAGCATTAACACCAATCTTCTGTTTCACAATATAACTAAGATAAAGCCAGTATAAAATTTGCTCACATTTTTGGAGTTATAACATCCCCTTTTGTTGCTGTGGTGCTGCTAAGCATTCAATTGAGGCCCCTGAGTATGCTCATACAAGCAATTTACCAGCCAGTTAAATCCAAAACACTGTTTAAAGAATGTATTGGGAAACTGGTCTCATCAAATTCCCCAGCTGACCTTAGACCCTATGGGAAGTATTTTTTAATGTGTTTTATTAGCATGTATTGATCTATTGGTTAAATATCATCTTGAAATTAGATCAAATACTATGTAGAAGATGCTGACCTATATTGTGACCACAAGACATGATTTGCTTCCTCCAAAAGTGCATTCTAGTCCAGAACAAGTCAAGTATTGTTCTATTATCCAGTATTTCCTTTTGTGTCTGTGTAACACTGACTTGTTCCTGAAATATAAATTTCAGAAGCAAATCCCAAGCATCAACTCTGAGATAAAGAGGCAGCCATGCACACTTGGAGTGTCTTCCACACCTTTCTCCTCCTCATCTTCCATCACCTCTCATGTGTGCTCACTAACTTGCACAATAGCATGCCTATTGCTATCATGGCTCACACCATCTCCTATTGGACCTCTCCAGATTCTGAGTTTGTAGATTTAGGTTAACATTCCTCTCTACTGACCTCCATGTTCCTCAGGAAAACAAACCTTCTTTAGTAAACTCTCTTGTAGAATAGGTTGATCCAAATTCTGTGTGTTCTTACAATTCATTGCTTATTCTTTCCCTGAGGTTCAGGAACTTCATGTTACAGTTTGAATTTTGGCTATCCCTCAGGGGTCTCTGTATCCCTCTACTTTTTATTTTGATAGGTGACCACTGAGGTGAGAAATTTTGTTCTGCTATGTGTGTACTGTGATGTATGTGTACTACAGTCACTTGGTTGCAAACTAAGACCTCCAAAACTGAGCTAAAAGAAAACTTTTCTCCTCATAAGTTGATTCCCTTGGCTACTTTCTCGTAGTGATAAAAAGCTAATATTTGGTAGATAGAAAATTAAATCTCCCTAGTCAGAACCAGGTTTTTTGAAGTAACTGGTGAAATAGGCCCAAAGAATAACGACTTCTACTGTATCTGTTTCTACTACTTGAGACAGGGCACATTTGCAGAGTTTGAAGAAGCCATCTCTAAGAATATTTTCAGGTTATGTCAAGCTCTATGCTTCAGTAACCAGGTGTGGTGGTGAATACCCAGAAGCCTGGTGCTTGAGGCAGGGGCAGTAGGATCACCACATGTTTGGTGTTTAAGGTTAGCCTGTCCCATATACTAAATGCCAGGCCAGCCAAAGCTACATAGTATGATTTTATGTCTCAATATAACAAAAAGAGAAGGGGAATAAGAAGAAAAATGGTGTGAAGAATTACTTTGCACCAAGGGAAAACAGAGCCAGGACCAATGTCCTCAGCCAATGAACAATGTTTTCTCCTTGGGAAGTACAGCTGTTCTAATAGCAGCTCTGGGATTAGGAATTTTCTTTGTCCTCAGCTATACATCTGTCATAAAAAGGCATATTTCTAAGTTATCTAGAAAGAACTATTTCCAAATAAACTCTCTGGCACTTTGCTGTGTTATTGACATAAGGATAAAGTGTGCCCTAAACAAAGGAAAACATCCTCTTCTCCAGCATGGCTTAAAGTTTTCACTACTATTTAGCTCTGACATCATCTAGACTCTGCATAGGGATGTTGTTTGGAAATTACAAGGGAACAGATGGAGGCACTTAAGTGCCTGGCAGTAAAGCTAAGAATGGCAACAGCAGCTGCAAGAATCATGGCAAAAATCACTGAAATTCCAAACATGGGAAATACTCCTTGCAAAGTTGACAATTATAGGGAACTGAGGAGGTGAGTTAACTAGCTTTGTATGGATACAAAAGTATAAATTACACAATTAAAGAAAATTATTTAAATTAACAGAATACCAAATTACTACTCAAAATACAAAGTATGAGAAGTTTACAGTACTTTATTTATTTATTTATTTATTTATTTATTTGGTGTTTCTTATTAGCTAACCGTGACCTGCTTCTTCATGAGAAGACCTCATAACAACTGCATTGAGCAAGTGAAATAGAAAAGGCAAATAGAAGTAATTCTCTTAAAAATCCGTGGTCAGGACATGATCATATCCTTTCTCCTCACAGTCCACAGACTAGATCCTGAACTCCCCCTTCTGTTTTCATGTTACATGTACCACATTAGCCTGGTCTGAATTCTCCCTAAACCTTTCCTTTTACTCGTGTCCTTTTTCTTGTCCTACACTCAAGAAAGAAACTTAAATCTGGAATCCATACAGTAGAAAAAAATTGCTAACTGTATTGAAATAATCCAATTAAAAAAAAAAAACCCAGTATGTGGGCCAGCAAACATATCAGCAAGTAAAGACACTTGCTCTTGAGGTTAAGGGCTTGGGTTTCACACTGGAAACCCACATACATAGTGGAGGAAGGAAACTAACTCTGCAAGTTGCACTCCAACCTTCACTGAATAAGAATGGCCTCCATAGGCTCATCTAGTTCAGTGTTTAGGGAATGGCACAGGTTGACAGGATTAGGAGCTGTGACCTTGCTGGAGTGGGTGTAGCTTTGTTGGAGGAAGTGTGCCACTGGGGTTTGGCTATGGGGTTTCAGAAGCCCAAGCCAGGCACAGTGGTTCTCTTTTCTTACTGCCTGAAGATTTGGACACAGAACTGTCAGCTACTCTCCAGTACCATGTCTGACTGTGTGCTACCATGCTCTGCATCATGATTATAATGAAGTAAACTTCTGATACAACCAGCAAACCCCAATTACATGATTTCTTTTATAAAATTTGCTATGGTCACGAGTGTCTCTTTACAGTAATAGAGCACTAAGACATTCATATACCTGTTACACCCCCCCCCCCCCGCCTCTCAAAGACAATATGCTCCTTCAATCCAGTTACAAGACATTTGGAAATGGTAAAACTATAGAGACAGATAAAAGTTAGTGTGTGGGGCTGGGAGTATACCTCAATCAAGAGAATGCTTTCCTAGCATACAAGGAGTCCTCAGTTCTATTCCCAACACTTCAAGAAAAGAGACTATTTTTCCAGCCATGGCAATGTATTTCTGTAATATCAGCAGAAGCAGGAGGGTCACTCCAAATTCTAGGCCAGCCTGCTACAAAGCAAGTTCCATGCCAGCTACATCTACATAGTTAGGCCTTGTCTCAAAATAAATAAGTAAAACAGTACAAAACTACAAAAAGAATTAAGTGGTTCCAGGGTTTGAGTTAGAGAAAAGTGAACAGAAGTATTTTACATAGAGCAGTGAAGTATTCTGTATATTATGATGACAGATATGCCACTACATTATATATCTGTCAAAACACAAAGTGTAGTGAGTTCTAATGTGAATTTTGTGTGATGCTGCTGTGTCAACACAGATTCATGAGTTGTAACAAATGCACCATGGTTGTTGGCAGCTGTGGAAGAATATGCACACAGGTACAAGATCTATGGATATTTCCATTCTTTGCACTAACTTCTGCTGTGAACGTAAAACTTGTCTTAAAAATAATTTTGAAAAAGACTCCTCTTTACCAAAACAGTTCCATCAGCATTTAAACATGCCAAACTGTCTCCCATTTTGAAAATAAAATTTCCCTATACCCATATAATTTCATACCTACTGTTCCATTCCTCTTATCTCTTTTGCTGCAAACATCCCAGCAGTAAGTCTCAGAGGCTAAAAACATTCTAGGCCTAAGTAAGATTATATACATAAGCTAGAAGCTTGCAGGACTACGCCTAAATTAGCAGACTAGGGCAGTAAGCCTCAGAGAGGACGATTATATCAGGAGAATAAAAATATGTTTACATCTGGCATACAGTCAATGTGAATGGAGAAGAAGGGAAGCCTGCCAACATTGCAGAAAGCAAAAAAACATCTGATAGAAAAGTCACAGAGGAAGGGAGAATCTGACAGAAAGCCAAAGAGCAGGAATTTGCCTGGGATCATCTCCAGAAGCAGCACCAGTTATTTCAGTTCAACTGGACACCCAGAGGGAATGGGGAGACTCTGGATCAAAGCAGCAAGAACCTGAAGCCCAGAGCAAGGAACAATGCAGAAGCCACTGAGACAGCTAACCACAGTAAGCAACCCCAAAGGACAGTTTTAAAAAACGGGAAACTCCATTTCAGATCCCTTGAGAGTTGAGGGGATAGAAACGTTACTTGAAAAAGCCATCACATTACGAATTTCAGTTTTAACTACTCAAGTAAAACCCCTCCCTACTTTCCACTGCAATCTTTATATTTTTCCTCTCAAAAAAGGTTGAGAAAATAACTGTGTGACAGGAAAAATTAGCTCTGATAATACTAAGGCTTGAGAGACAAGAGACAGAGGAATTAAGAGAACTGGAAATGCTTAATTGTGAACCTATGGCTCCTAATGAAATTAAGGATCAAGACAGACAGCTCATTGGCAATGGCTAAGAACCCCGGTTTGCTGGTGTGGGGTACAACATGGAATGCGGGTGTCTAAGAGTTTAGTTTATGTGTGTTTTCATAAAGATCCAATTGTACCTTGATAAACAAAAAGGGTGAATAAGATTAGCTGAAAGACACTGGATTGGAGAAAAAAAAAATCTGCTGAATTAGATCAACCTGTATACCTTAAAGATCTTTTAACATGAGAATGGAAGTCAGGGGATGTGTTATGTGAAGGAAGAGGTTTTGTCTATATTTCCACAGGTGAACAAAGACTATGGGTTCCATCAAAACTGATAATGATCTGAACCAAGTAAGGGAAGCTTCCAAATGGAAGGCATGACTCAAGGAAGGAATAGACAAAGAAAGCCAATTCCCCTCACCCCCAACTGAAGAAGTATAAATCATTCATCAGAAAGGCAGACTAAAAACCTTGATGCTGAAATGGACTGTTGATGAAGACAGATGTTCAGGACTGCAGTTATGAAAGGTCATAATCAATGGATCTTCATAAGGACATTTGGACTGTTAAGTTTGTGGGACTGATAATTGTCTCTGTTATAAAGGTTAAACTGTGTACAACTGTTAGTGTAGTCAAAAAGGGGGAGATGTTGCAGAATGTTTGGTTTCACTTGATTGGGGTTGGCTTACAGTTTCAGAGGTCCAGTCTATTATCACCATGGCTGGAAGTATGGTGGCATGCAGGCAAACATGGTGCTGAAAAAAGAGCTGAGAGTTCTACATGTGATCAGCAGGCAGCAGCAATTGCATGACAAACTGGGTGTGGTTTGAGCATCTGAGACCTCAAAACCTGCTCCCAGTGATCACTTCCTCCGGCTGCAAGTCCAGTTTCTTTCCAAGGCTGCACCTACTCCAAGAAGACACCTCCAAATAATTACACTCCTTCTAGGCCTATGGGGGTCATTCTCATTTAAACCACCAAGTATGTTTTTCTCACACAGTAGCAAGGATCATCCTTGAAAAAAAAAAAAAAAGTAGGTCACATTACAACAATCCATTTGTTTTTAACAAGATTCAACATAAAATACAAACTCCCTTTCATGGTGAATCTCTATCTCATATGGTTTGACTCTTGTTTCACACAGTACAGTCAGCTCTGTTCATTGTTTCTTTGCCTCTTTCATTTTTTCTATGGTACTGGGGACTTTTGTACATACTAAGCAGTCAGTTCTACCATTCACTAGTCATTGATGTCTTTGCCACACCAGTTATGATACAGTTTTTATAAACAACCCAGGTCTTTCTGGACCTAGCTAAGCAGCAGGTGCCATCATGGGTATTGACATTCACATAACAAGGACCAAAAGTTTCAGTGAAAGGAGCCCAAGAGCCAGGACATCTACCTGTGACTGCTAGTCAAGCCATACAGGTTTCTGGCTAAATGGCCCAAATCCACCTTCAATCAGGTTGTGCTGAAAAAGTTACTTATGAGCTGCACTAACTGGCCACCTCTGTCCCTGTCCTGAATGTTCTGAAAGATGAAGCTTCCTAGCTGGGAGAACAAAACTGCTGTGGTTGTGGGGACGGTCACAAATGATGTGTGGATTTTGGAAGTGCCCAATCTGAAGGTGTGTGCACTGTGGGTGAGCAGCTGGGCCTGAAGTCACATCCTCAAGGCTGGGGCTAAGATTCTCACCTTAGACCAGCTGGCCCTAAGGTCTCCCAAGGGCTGAGGCACTGTGCTCCTGTCTGGCCCTCAGAAGGGGCAAAGGGTGTACCGATACTTTGGCAAGGCCCCAGGAAGTCCACACAGCCACACCAAACCTGATGTCCGTTCCAAGGGCAGAAAGTTTGAGGATGCCAGAGGCCGAAGGGCCAGCTGAGGCTACAAAAACTAACCCTGGATCTTACAGTTAATTAAAAAAAAAAAAAAAAAAAAAAAAAAAAAAGCTTTGGATGTTAAAAAATAAAAACAACCCAAGAAGTTCATTTATTGTTTCTCAGGCTTAAAATACTCTTCGTCATGGCTCACTTCACTTCACTTTTTACTTTCTTAAAGAGAACTTCTCTATCTCACTGAAAATATTATTCCTACATGCTGTCCTCATACACTATTATATTCTTCTCTGTACCAGTTATCACCATTCAATATTACCTATCTATATTCTTGTTGTTTCCTCCACCCCTAAAAGTTCCATGAACAGAAGTTTTCTTTTTTACTCTAAAATAGATTCTAAGAAGTAGGAACAATGCATAATATGCTCAATTTGTTAACAATTCAAGGTTTCTGATATATATTTTTTGTTGTTTAGGTAAACCATATTACTTTCACCATCGTTTAAAGTTTTCCAGATGGTAATAGGATTGTATAGGTTGGTTTTTAATAATCTATTATGTGGTGGTTTGAATGGCCCCAATAGGCTTATGTCTTGGAAGCTGTGGTCATTATGGAGTCATGGTACTTGACAGAGAATGAGAGGTGTGGTTTTGTTAGAGGTCACATCCTACTGAGTGTGAGCCTTGAGGTTTCAAAAGCCCAAACCACGCTCAGTGGTACTCACTGTTTCTGCTGTCTGCAAATCTGGATATAGAACTCATAGCTTCTTCTCCAGTACCATGTCTGCCTGTATGCTGTCGTGTTCCCTGTCATGATAATAACTGACTAAACCTCTGGACCTGTGAGCAAAGCCTGAATAAATGCTTTCTTATGAGTTGCCATGGTCAGGTTGTCTTTTCACAGTAACTGAGCACTGAACTGGTACCAGGGACTAGGGTACTGCTGTGACAGGCCTGGCCATGCTGCTTGTTGGTGAAATATGGACTTTGTACTAGAAAAGCAGTTGAACACTTTAAGTGGGGCTTGATGGGACATCCTAGTAAAATCATGGAACACGGTAGAACAGAGGATGATATGGAATGTGGGGGCCTTACTCAAGAGGTTTCAGAGGAAAAGAATAGTAGTAAGTGAACTAAAGATCATTCTTGTGATATTTTGGCAAAGAATATGGCTGCTTTCTTCTCCTGTCTGAAAAATATGCCGGAGGCTAAATTGAAGAATTTAATGACATTGGCAGAAGATGTTGTGTGATTGTTAATGGCTACTCTTATCCAGATCTATAATGAAAAGGAACAAGGCAGAATACAAACAATTACAATTGAGGAGAAAGGGGTACCAGTGCTCAAGGAAATAAAAGTTTCCTTTAAAGTCTGATGTTAAGTGCACTTAAGTGAGTGATGACCTCAGAACAAGACCCCACCCAGCTAAGCATCAACTTGTGAAAAGAAATTAAAGACAAATGTAAACAGTAAAGGAAACCATCAACAATAGAAATATGATGGAGATATAATCAATTGAGCGGCCAATCCCAGCAAACAGTAGAATGTGGCAGCTTCAGCTATATGGTTCTGGCTTTAGAGGCAAGGGGTTATGGAATCTTCCTCCACAGCTATTGAAAGCTGCTGAGTTCAGGCATTTATCAGAGGTGTTCTTGTATGGAGGCCCAGAGAGGCCATTGACTGAAGCTGTAAAAGTGAAGCCTGGATTGTGTTGGAGACCCCAAGATGTTGGAGCTGAGATGCCAGTGTCATAGGATACCTGCCAAGGTGAGCTGCTAACAGGGTGTAGACCAGCCCAAGAAAAAGATGTGTATTGCATTCAACAAAGCAGAAAGGAGTTGGTGATCTGAAGAGTGCTTTGACATTAGACATGAAGATGCAGGGTTTTCATTCTTGCTTTGGTCACATTTCTTCCCTATGTTCCCTTTTCTTCGTTTTGGAATGGTAATGTATATCCTGTACTACTGTATGTCGAAAGTATATGATCTGCTTTTTGATTTTGATTTTTGTGGGGCATAACAGTTAAGAGATGCTATAAAGTTTCAGAAGAGACTTTGGATTTTGGGCTTGTAAACAGGGTTGAGACTATTATAAATTATGGGACCTTTGAAGTTGGACTGAAAGCATATTTGCATTATGATACGGCTACAAGCCTATGAGGGCCAGGAAGTGGAATGTGCTGGTTTGAATAGGAATGCTCCCCCCCCAGGCTTATACATTTGAATGCTTGGCCATTAGAGAGTGATACTACTTGAGAGAAATTAGGAGGTATGGTCTTACTGAAGTGGGTGTGGCCTTGTTGAAGGAAGTCTGTCACTGGGAGTGGGCTTTGAGTTTTCAGAAGCCCAGGCCAGGCCTAGTGGCAGTCACTCTTCCTGTTGCCTGCAGATCCTTCAGCATATAAGCCTGCATGCTGCCATGCTTCCTACCAAGATGAAAATGAACTAAATCTCTGAAAATAAAGCCAGCCCTAATTAAATATTTCCTTTCATAAGTGTTTCCGTGGTCATGCTGTCTCTTCACAGCAATAGATGTCACTGAACAAGGCATCTTAGGTGCTTGTTAGAGTAAATGATCATTGGAATAGCATTTTCTCTCACGTCAGACTCTAAAAGCAATATCCCTTTCTCAAATGATCATTTAGTGTTAGTCCCCTTCATCTTCCATGCATAGAGATAGTTATTTTTAAATAATGGGTAGCTGTCTGCAGAAGGCATATGACATAGATGGTCATAAACATTACTTAAGCTACAGTTGAGGCACCTAGACAAACATTCTCAATACCTGTGGAAAAAGATGCTAGTTTTAGAAGCAAAAATATGATGAGTTACAATACACCATTCATGCTAATCTAAAACCCATATCACAGAAAGCCTTATCGCCATGACAAGTAACTAAACCTTTGCATCATGGATCATGAATGCAAGGTGTCCATCTTGGATCAACTACAGTACTACAGCCAGCTTAACTGGGCCAATAACTGGAGAAAAATAAAATGCCAGACTGCTTTAGCATATCAATAATTCAGTAGTATCATACTACTTTGGAAGCATCATCCGAATAGATAGCAACTTAATTCTGAATTGGCCTGGAATGATCCTTCATACTACAAAGAATCTCTGGCATCTTAGAGAATCTGTGAATTGTGCTCATTGCTATTCCTTAAAGGACACTAGACAGGTTAGACAGGTGTGATGAAATGTATACCCCCCCCCAGTTCCAGTTCTAATAGCCAGTAACATAGTAGTTGATCCAGGCATTTAAATAAAAAGAAAACCAAAGCAGACCTTTAGCAAAACATACTAGACAGATGAACATTTCAAAAACAACATGATAAATGTAAATCATAAACCAAATATACTCAGGAAAGTATACTTATTTTATGTTACATAAAAGAAAAACTACAGATGGCATGCTTACCATAACATTTCATCTGGGAAAGTTATTGAGTGGATTTTCTTGAAAATATTCATTGCCATGATGAAAACAATTATGTGCAAACTGCAAGGTCTCTAAATAGAGTTGAGAGTAAACATGGAGAGACGGCACTGATAAATGTGCAAGAGAGGGAGTTCCCAGAGTATGCCACAGAACACTAATCAGCACAGGCTTGTCTTCCATGGCTCTCTTCCTTGTTGTGACTGCCTGATTTCTTTGTTTTGATCTTCACCTTTTCATAGTCCAGGTATCTAACAGAGTTCTCAATAATTTTCTTAAATACACACTGAAAAGTCACAAGTTTTCTGCCTTGCTGCTATGAAAAACAGGGATTGCTTTTGTGCAGATTTCAGGCCTTCATTTCGGTCAACTTCAAGATTTTCTTTATCAATTATTTTATTTCTGCTCAGCAGTGTAACTATATCCTTTCTTGTATGGTATGTTTCCGTTACCCAACTATCCAGCTTAACAAAGGTGTCTTTCTTGTGATGTCATAAACTAACATGATACATGTGTGCCACAATAATAGCCGAGAGTTAATTCTAAACCTCTCATGGCCAGCAGTTTCCCACATTGTAAGTGTAGCCTTACTTCCATCCACTGAAATTCTTTTTCACTTTAACATACCCATTGTTGTTATAGGTTGTGAAGGAAAGTGTCATGTGTGATTTTCGATGAGGATTTTCAGGATGATCGGTGTCCATCCTACACTCTCTCTAGCCTGACCCCAGCTAGCCTCCTGTCCTCAGTCCTTCATGGGGAAGGTGGCCCATGCCTGTTCTGTTTTTGTTTAAAATTGATTTCGAGCAATCTGTCTACTTTTCTCTATTTTAAAACTTTGTATGTATGTCAACTAAAATGGAAGGGAGAAAAAAAAAGAATGAGATACTTTCATCCACTCTAAGTTTAGTTCACTGTCAATGCACATTTGATACAAATGTTGGAATTCCATTTGGGGCTTCATTGTTTGTTGCTGCCCCCCCCCCCCGCCTTTTCCTTTATGACTGACAGTATTTACCTATGTAACTTAGGCTGACTTCAAACTTACAATCCTCTTGCCTCAGTCTCACTAGTGCTGGGACGGCAGTGTATATGAATACACATGGCTTCTTTGTTTTATTTCACTGATAAAAGTGCTTCCAACACTTATCATATAGAACATTTTACTCTGATATAGACAGATACATCTGTAGAATGGTTAAACTGGGATAAATTTCAAAAACTTGTCTTTTTCTGACTCAAACTAGGCTCACAATTCATTCTTTCAGAATTTTCTTTAATTATTTTATTGGCTACTCTTTGCATATTTATATTTCAAATGTTATCCCCTCTCCCCCTCCACTTGCTTCCATGAAGGTGCTCCCTCTCCCACCTCAGTGCCTTGGCATTCCCCTACATTAGGAAAATAAACCTTTACTAGACCAGAGGCCTCTCCTCCCATTGATGCCAAATAATACCATCCTCTGCTGCATATGAAACTAAAGCCATGGGTCTCTCCATGGGTGCTCAATGGTTGGGGTTTTAGTCCCTGGGAGCTGTGGGGGGTTTGGTTGATACTTTCAGCATTGTCAAGTGTAAAATATATTGTTATTTGCTGTAATTACCTTGAAGAACAACTGATCCTTTCAATTTATTTCTTCTATCTAACCAAATATTTATAACCTCAGACTAAACACTTGTAGCCATTATTCCACACCATCTGTGAGTTCAGCTTTATTAAACTCTACATGTGCAAACCTACACTATCCATCTTCCTCTGCCTGTTCATTTCTTCCATATTCACCAATAACATCCTCCAGTCTTACCCATGCTGTCTCAAATGAAAGGATTAGCTTTCTCCCAAAATTATGAATAGCATATTCTTGGTTCACTCATGAGTTCTTAGACTGCATTTGTTTCTAAATCCACTAGCCATTGCACATAGTGCTCCAACAAGTATCAAAGTTCTGATGAGCACACTGACTTCATTTCCTCTGCATGCTGTTTGTAGCAATTCCTCTGAGATTAAACTGTCTATCTCGAAGGAGAGCACCTTAAGACGCAGGATGTTAAAGGAGATGAAACAAATGGATTTTCTGAGGTGGGTGCGTGAATCATTCCGTCCTGCCGAGAAGCTCCTAGAGCACAGGCAGAAAACAATTCAAAGATCTGAGAAGTCCCTGGTACTGTCCAGATCCACTGGCTCTAGCTGCCATTCCCAAGCTTAGAAAAGCTGTAAGGACTGCTGAGACAGTTTCAGACAAGAAAAGCCATTTAAAAGAGACAAAAGTCAGGCTGTTTGGAAAAGGCAGATCAGTCCAACTGCCTGGAAGAATCAAAGAATGCAGTGGTTACGTGGAAGAGGCTCAGGTTACCCGAGCTGCCTGGGAAGGACACCCTCCAGCCTGTTGTGCTACCCACAGGCTGTGTGCTGTGCTCCAAGTTTCCATGAATGTAAGCCATTACCTGTGTTGGGGTGGGCTTTGGTGATTCAGCTGTCTTTTGGACATCTCTGCTCCTGTAAGTAACCCCTAACCCAAATTCCTGAAAACAACACCAATAAAACGAATTGGCTCATCTTAAAGGACTTTGTTGGCATCCATAACTTTGATCTGTTCTCAGTTACCATTTGTTCACATCTCCCTAGGAATCTGTCACACAAGAGGTATGTGATTGTTGATCATACTCTACTTTTTAAATGCTCTCTGTACCACTTTCCACAATTGATGGTGATTTACTTTCTCAACAATCATATGATATATGTCTTTATATCCTCATCAAGCCTAGTTTATCTCCCCTTCTCCTCTCCTTCCCTACATCGGTCTGTCTCTTTCTGTCTGTCTCCTTTCTCTCTTGGTCTCTTTGTCTCTGTCTGTCTGTCTTTCTCTGTCTCTGTCTCTCTCTGTATGTGTGTGTATACACTGGCATGGCTTGGGCATGCAAGTGGACATCAGAAAATCCTTCAATGTCAGCTCTCACCTTCTACCTTACTCAAAAAAGCAGCTCTTCTTGTCATCTACTGCATATACTAGGCTAGTTACTTCACGGCATTTTAGGGATTCTCCTGGCTCTGCCTCCCATCTTGCTGTAGGAATTCTGGGACTTCAGACACACACTACCATGTCTAGAATTACAAGGATGCTGGAGATGCAGACTCAGGTCCTCATGCTTGTATAGCAAGCCTTCATCCCATGAGCCCTCCAACACTTCCCAGGGAGGAAAGAAGAATAATATACATAGTGCGGGGTTTTTATGGTAGTGAGGAATTTGCTAACAAACAAGGAACAAAAATCACAATTACATTGGTTTTTGTTTCGAAACTACAATCTTTAAGTATAGTAGAATATATACAATATTAAGGAACACTAATTCTAACCTAAAATATTGTATCCAGCAAATGATATTTCTTGTGTAAATGTGAAATACTTTTTTTTTTCAGGAAAAAAAATGGAAAGAATTTGATGCTGGTAATCCTGTTGCAAAAAATGTTAAAGTAAATTATTCAAACAATGGAAAACTGTACATGTAGATCTATATATGAGAAAATGAAGATTGTTAAAGAATGGGTAAATTAAATTTTAATATATATTTTATTTTTAATAGATGAGTGATAGATAAGCTTGTTCTAAATAGCAATTAAAAGTGTATTCCATGATTATTGTTCATGAATATTTTATATGAATTAAAACAGTATTATAGTGGATAGAAGAAACAACTTGAACACTGTCAGAAAGCACATAAATTGCTTATGAAACAATACAGATTCACTTGAAATGAGATGTAAAATATTTAAAAACATAAGTGATTAATTTTAGAACAACCATAAAATTCCAAAAAACTATAATTAAAGTGCTAAATTGGTACGTGGAATAATGTAAATGCTAAACTAAAAACAGAAAAGGCAGAGAGAAAGAGAAAAAAACCATGAAACTAAAATCATGGAAGCATCCATAAAGTAATAACAAATGAGACAAGTACTAATCCAAACATCTCAACATTAATTTTATATATTTAAAATGTGTAATTGTGTGTATTTGTGTGTATTAGTACAAGTGTCCAGGAGGCTAGAAGATTTCTCGTTTTCTAGAGCAGAAGTTCCAGAGGGCTGTGGGCTACCTGATGTGCCTGTTGCAAACCAAACTCAGGTCCTCTACGAGAAGCAGTACATGACCTTAACTACCGAGTCATTTCTCCAGATCCCATTTTAAATGTGAATTTTCTGAAGACTCTAATTAAAAGTTAGAGTCATTCGGCATACATGAAGACAAATGAAGATGGAACTATGTTGTTTATAAGAACCTCCTTTAGGGACTGGTGAGTTAACAGTGCTTGTTCTGTAATCACGAGGACCAGAACTTAGATCCTGGCACACACATAATAAGCCGGATAGTCCCCAAACACATGGAATCCTAGCTCTGGGGGCTGGAGAGACAGGAGGATTATTAGGGCTAGCTGGCTTCCAGCCTAGTTGAGAAAATTTAACCTCAAGTTTAAGGGTGAGATCCTACTTCAAAGGAAAAATCAGAGACTGGTAAAAGAAGACACCCAGTGTTCTTTCCTAGCTGCTACATTTAAAATATACCCAAAGATGCTCCTATATACAATAAAGACACATGCTCCACCATGTTCTTAGCAGCTCTATTTATAATAGCCAGAAGCTGGAAGGAACCCAGATGTCCTTCAGAAGATGAATGGATATAAAAATTGTGGTACACAATGGAATACTACTCAGCCATCAGAAACAATGACTTAACCAAATTCTTAAGAAAATGGATGCATCTAGAGAACATCATCCTGAGTGAGATAACCCAGTCACAAAAGAACAGACATAATATGCAGTCACTGATAATGGGATACTAACCCCAGAAAGCCAAGAAACAACTCACAGACTATATGAAGCTCAAAAGAAGAAAGGCCAGAAAGTGGAGGCCTCAGTCCTTAGGAGAAAAATTAAAAAAGAACAAAAAAACAGTAAGTGTATAGCACCCTCTCAGAGTGGGGTACACGTAGACCTTAAATCATTAATAATTCAAGAACTAAGAATATAGCCTTGTGGCAATTCTTGGTATTTAAAAATCATTATGTTTAATCTTTATACACCAAGAAAACTTTGACTATTTCCATGTTACGTTTTGTTTTATATGTACTTTATGTTCATTGTAACTAGTAAGTTTTCAATGCATACTATCAAACCTTTAAAACAATCAAGTACTGACAAAATATATTCATATAGTTTTATGCAAAAATGCTTTTAAAATCTGTACATTTACCTGTTTTTTTTAAAAACAAAGTTTTTTAATTTAAATAAATAAATAAATAAATAAAACCTGTGTTCATCAGGGATATTGGCCATTGCTTTCTTTTTTGTTATGACTTTACCTCGTTTGGGTATTGGAGTGATTCTAGCTTCACAGAAGGGGGTGCTCCTTCTGTTTCTATTGTTTGAAATAATTTGAGGAGAACAGAGTAAAGATCTTTTTGAATGCCTGCCTGGTAGATAGAATTGGATATGAATCCATCTGGCTCTGGACCTCTACATTTTTCCTGGTGGACCTTTTTATTAGTCTTTCAATATCCTCATTTGCTAGGGTCTGCCTAGGTTGTTGACTTATTTTTTGGTTTCGTTTTAGTGGCTTTTCTGAATCTAGAATTCATCCATTTCCTTTAGGTTTTTCAACTTCATGGAATACAATGGGTTTTTTTAAAGTATTTCCTTATAATATTCTGAGTTTATTTGGGGTGTGTGTGTGTGTAATGTTTTCCTGATCATTTCTGATTCTGTTAATTCAGGTCCTCTCTCTTGGTTAGTGGTCCAAGGTTCTATTAATCTTGTTTATCTTCTTTTAAATCCATTGGTTCTTGTTATTTCCTCCTTTTTCTATATTTCATTAATGCATCATTTCCCCCTTTCCTTTCCTCCATCCCAACCCTATATACACACTTCCTTGCTCTCTTTTACATTCATGGTATCCTTTTCCATGAACTGTTGTTACATATAAACATGTATATGACTATTATATCCCTTTTCATGTGATACTGTATTCCTTCATTGATAGTTTACATGCTTTATGAAAATGATATATATTTATAGATATTTAAGTATAACCTGCTTAGTCTGCATAACAATACTTGCATGTATGTTTCATTGGGTTGACAATGGGTATAGGATAAACAATCAGTGTGTTCTTCCTGGGTGAAGACTGTTTCTCCCACTCTCAGCATCCTATTCCTTCATTGCTTATAGTTCTTTGTGTAGGGTTGAGGTCTCTTGGATATTCCCCGTCCGTGTTAGCAGAACTATTGTCATTCTTGTTCAGTTCATGTTTAGGCAGTGATGTTGTTGAGAGTTTATGGGGTCAGTAGTTTCTGACATTCCTAGGAGACAATAGTCTCACAGCAAACTCCCTGCATCAGTCAGAACTATATACTGGCACCCTCCCTCAAAGAACAAAAAATTATAGTTGAACTGAATAGCGCCTACAGTCAAATAGATTTAAGAAAAAGCTAGACACACATAATACTCCTGAGAAACATGAAAATAGACTATAGTCTGAGCCATAAAATATAAGTTGACATGTTTAAGAGAACAGACAACATTCATTTTATGTTTTCAGAATACAATATAAATAGAAAGACCAGTAAAATGAATGCAGCTTTTAAATAAATTGAACAAAAAATAGGAGATTTTAAGAAATAGGTATTTTTTAAAAGAATGATAAAATTAAAGCATCAAAATTCTTGTAATATAAATAAGGCATTGTTTAACAGGAAAGTTATAGATTTGTGTGCATATTTCATGTGAGAAAATTAGAAAAGAGCATATTAAAATGAGTAATCAGAGCTATAAATTAATAAAACACTGATAAAAATAAGACATGAAAGCAGGGAGGGAATTTTATAGAAAGAAGAAAACTTCAGTGAGGAGGGAAGTAGAAGAACATAGAATGGAGTGGTAAAAATAACTAAAATTCATGACACACACACACACATATAACTTTCAAATAATAAGGAATAAATAATCCAGTAACAGTGAGGAATATATATATATATATATATATATATATATATATATATATATATATATATATATATATATATACACATTAGTTTTAAAAGATTTCAAGTCAACAATAAACTATATATGTGTGTGTGTGTATGTTTCAGAATTAGAAAAGGAATAATGTTAACCACAGCTAGCAGAAGTAGAGAGACAGATAATAAACATCACAGAGTAGATGGGTAGAGTCAAAATAGAAAACAAATCAATGAAAAAGTCTTTGGAAAAATTACACATCTTTACATAGATTAAAACAAGAAAAATGACTAAATTTAACAGTCATAAATCAAATTAGAAACATCGCTGTGTAAAGTGACGGCACTGTTGCTTCAAGGTATGGTTGAGTGGAAGGTTTTTATTGTAAATCTGAAGGAGAGTACAGCCAGAGGAAAAGAACAGAGCAGGGAGAAAGAGTAGACTAAACACAGACAGCAGATTAGACCAGGGCATGAGAGGAGAGAGAGAGGAGGAACAAGACAAGAAGACAAAGAGAAAGCCAAGAGAGCGGATGGCCAAAATGGCAGTTATATAGGAATGAGATGCTGGGGGAAGGAAAGCTGCCGAAGAACTGAGAAAAACCACAGGCACTGAGTGGGCCTTAAGGCCACCATGCACTTTGGTATGCAAGCAGACACCGCAGAGAGCCATGTCCCGAAATTCTATTAGACTTGACAATTACCACTTTCACAGAAATAAAAATTATAAGTACTGTGTGTGATTAAATGCAATCAAATTAGACAACTAGATAAAATGTATATTTCTAGAAATATAATTTATGAAGAGAGAATAATGAAGTACTAGAAAAATCTACATAGACCTATACCTAGTAAGGATATTAAATCAGTAACCGCAAACTCATAAAAGAAAATTAATGAAGACAGAGCATGGTGGTGCAAGCCTTTAACCCGAGCACTTGGCAAAGGTAGGTGGATCTCTATGAGTTCAAGGACAGCCTTATTTACACAGTGAGGGGTTCCAGGTCAGTAAGGGATCAGTAGGAACTTTGTGACTCCTAAGAAAGAAAGAAAGAGAGAGAGAGGGAGAGAGGGAGGGAAGAAGGAAAAGGGAGGGGAACAAGGACCAAATTGTCCTATTGGTTAGTGATACTAAATATTTGAAGGATAAACTGATAATATTTATATTAAATATTAATATTAGTCCTCCAAAAGATTGTAAAGAAAAAGCAGGTGAAGAGTGCTACGAACTCGTTTTATAAGGCTGCCATTGTTAACCAGGTAAAAATTCACAAAAGGGCCTCCAAAAAGAAAAAAAAAATTCTAAGTATACCAATGCAAAATTTGTTAACACTAACATGAAATTTATCAGCCTATTTAAAGAATGATGCTCCAATGCCAAATAATTTTTAGCCCTCAAATGTAAAATTGATTAAAAACACAGAAATCAATGTAATATATCCTATTAAAAATCAAGAAACAAAAACATTCATCAATTTTGGAGAAATAATTAATATAAGCACAATAGATTTGGGGGGTGGTGAATATCTTTTTATTACATGGCAGAGGCAGGACAGGGATGTATGCAACCATTTAAAATTGTTTCCTCATTTCCCCCCATGTGGTACAAAGTATAGTAAAATTGTTGCTAAACTCATCACCTGGAAAAATCACACTACAGTAAAAACATGTAATATAGTTTATTTTATGTAGGGAAAAGCAGAAGTATAAGGCAGAAAGACTTGTGACAATACCCTGCTCTGCTGTGTAGATTAACTTTAAAAAAGTAATTTTCTCAAAAAACAAATAATTGGTTTTAGGTAATGGCAATGCACAAAGGATGCTGCATTCTTATTTCCGAGATTATAACATACTTACATATCTCTTCTCCCTCTAATCCCTTCCACATACCACTCCCTGCTCTCCTTCAAACTCAGTCTCTTTTCCACTATCATTGCCTGAATACACACACACACACACACACACACACACACACTCCTAAATATAACCTATTCAATCCTTATGACCTGGCTTGGATGAATGATTTTAGGGTTGACTGTTTGGTACTGGACAATCAATTGGAGTGCCCTGGAGAAGTCCACCTTGAAAAAGAAAAGAAATCATGATACATGTAACAAAATGAATCTGAAAGTGTTATGGTATGTGAACACAATACAAGAGGGAAGATATTGTAATAGCTCATGTATATAAAGTAACTAGGAAAGTCAACTTCACAGAAACAGAAAATAGAAGAGTGTTTGCCAAGAGCTAACTGCAAAGACTAATTTTGTTGTTGCTGGGTTTTTTTGTTTGTTTGTTTGGTTGGTTGGTTGCTTTATTTTAAATAATGGGTAAGTGATTCTGCTTGGAATGATCAGTTGTACTTAAAATAATGGTGATATTTACATAGCAAGCTGTACTAGACCTTGGAAGGTCTAGTCAAAAGTGAGTAAAGTGGCAAAGTTAAAGTCACGCAAGTATTACCACAATCTTTAAAACTTAAGGTGTACAACAGAGATCGGAGTTAATAAGGTACGTTATTTGTCAAGCAGCGGTACAGATGTACTAGAACATTACGACATTTGAGCGGTATGAGAACTATGTGCAGACTAGGAAACCAAGGGAGAAGTACAGCCATATACTGCTCAACAACAGGGAAGTTTTAACAATCAGGAAACATTCTACAAAATTCTACATTAAGAAATTTTATCACTCTGTAAGGATCATAAAGTATACTTACACAAAATAAGATGATAATTATGCTGCCTAATTTTATGACAATTAGACACAAGCTAAGAATCATTTAGGGAGAGAAAAATGACAATTGAGAAAATGTCCCTACAAGATTGGTGTTGACAAAGGAGAGCCCAGGTTACTGTGGGTGGTTGCACCACTGGGCAGGATGTCCTGGTAGCTATAACAAAGCAAGCTGAGCGATCCATGAGGAGCAGGCACTACACCTCACTAAGTTTGTAGTCTAGCATGTCCTGAGACTTTTACTGAGCTCCATGCAATATGGAGAACTCCCTTTTCTTAGTGGGGCTTCCTCTTCTCTGCCTGATCTGAGGAGTTTGACTCCCCCCCCAATCTTCTGAGAAAGGTCACATAGTCCTTCGTGAAATTACAGGTTCAGCTTCCTTTCTCCAGATAGGAACCTGCTCAGCAAGCACCTGAGATTCCCAGAATGTTTCTCCATTTAAATGAAGTAGTATTCCCAGAACATTAAGCCTAAGTCAATGAAACATTTATATATATATATATATGTTTTATAAATAAATATTATTTATATATTTATATAAATTATATATATAAATAAACATATATATATATATATATATATATATATATATATATAAACACTGGGGTTTGATGAACCCCAAGTAAAGTGTATATGCACAGTATGTTTCATTGAATACCATCTAAGAGAGCTGTTTTATTGACTATTGTCTGAGAGGAAGAGGGGTTTAACAGTAAAATCTTAGAGAAGGCCTCCTTTCCCCAGCACCCCAAGCCTTAGATGGTTTTCTTTTGCTGATCCTACAGACCTCACCTATTCTGGGTTCTGCTTCATCCTTCCAGCCTACTGTGTAGTGTTGTCTGAACACCCCCAGGGGAAGAGGCAGAATGTGGAACCACAAATAAGAACTCTTCCATGGCCTCTGCATCAGTTTCTGCCTTGTGTTCCTGCTCTGACTTTCTTCCATGATGCACTACAAGCTATAAGGTGAAATAAACCCTTTCCTTCCCAAGTTGCTGATGGTTAGGATGATTTGCCACAGCAAAAGAAAACCCTACTAAGACAGTAATATAATCTTTCCCAACCATCACTGTGTATGTCATCAGTCTTAGAGACATTGTGGCATGTTCATAATTAGACTGTACCTTATGCAATTCCAGCTCAGTTTTTTTTTAGTTTTTTTAATGTAAATATAAATTGCTTTGTTACAGTCATTTTTTGTTTGTTTAGTTTTATAAATCCAGCATTTACAATACCTTTTCTTTGTTATTTCTACTTTCTCTCCCTGGATATTTTAACCACCAAATTCATACATGTATGTGACTGGCTTCACAATGTGTATAAATTGAACTCGTAACAAGTACATGATGAATAGGGGTGGGAGGAGACTACTCAGAAAGGGATGAAGAGTCCTCTAACTACTGAAATTAAGCTGGTGCTAATTCCATCTCAGTGCTATATAGTTAAGATATTAAGATTAATCTCTAGGTTAACTTCTAGGAAGAAAACTAAAAGCCTGAAAAAAGAATGAGGAAGTGAGGCTGGGTGTGGGGTGGGTGCCAATTGTTCCAGGATCTGGGAGGAAGAGTGAGAAGATCAGGAGTTCAGAGACAGTACAGTGAGCTCAAAATCAGACAAGACTATATGAGACCCTGTCTCAAAGGCCAAAAAAAAAAAAAAAAAAAAAAAGGCGCCGGGGGGGGGGGGGGGCTGAAAGTAGTATACTAAAGAAATAATATTTTGCATATTTATTGTACCCTTTTATATTCCCACTAGTGATGGATAAACGTTCTGATTTCTCCACATTCTTGCCAATATGCTTCTCATTCATTAAAAATGTAACTATGAATTGGTATAAAGTGGTTTGTGGTGTGGTGAGTAGTTGAAGTCTGGAGTCAGTGTGTACTGTTGACATGTCATAGACCTCAGGCCCCACAGCAGTGGCAAGGCCTCTGCAGAGTCAGGTTCAGGGAAGTAACAAGTACTGATGTTGACTGTGTACAGAAAGTATTACCCAAGCTTCTTCCTCCCAGCTCTGTGTGTCTGTCTTCACTCTCAGTTGCTCAGTCAGGTCAATCCCAAAGTCATGGAGGTTGTAGCACTGTTGTTTAGATTTAGATTTAACTGTTGGGTTAAAGGTGATTCCACTAGGCTCTTCTCAGGGACCTAGCAACGCCTTACTTCATCACCAGTCACATTACCTGTGGCCAGGTGGGGCAGGATATAAAAGAACTGCTTGCCACCCCAGTTGGCTGTCTCTTTACGCGTATTCCCAGCCAGTCTCTCCCTTCCCTTTTCTGTCCTCTGCACCTCCCCACTCTGCTTTCATGGCTCTGATCCTGTCTGATCAGACAGTGCCTCCACTGCTTCTCCAGAACCTCACCCCCTCCCTTCCCTCTATACACCAGGTCTGTTGAGTGGTGTGGTTTCCCAAAGGGACACCTTAGCATGGGCTGCCAGGTACTTCCCTCGCCACAACATCTCATAACAATCACGCCCATAAATTATTCTCTAACCTTTAAATATGCACTGTATCAGGAGCATAGCCATATACATAAACATGTGCACAAAATAAATAAGTAAAAATGTAATTAAAAATAAAAAGAAAGTAAAAATTCTGACTACCAACTATGTCTCATATATGAACATATATATATCAAAATATACAACAATATATGTCCTCTTAGTTTTACATCAATCAATACTTTTTATTCTCAGAAGTGCTAAAGAAAAATGATTATATTAGTCATCAAGCCAAGTTTGGAAGAAAAACTGCAGTTACTCAGTATATCCATACAACTGGTTTATTGAACCCTTGCAAACCTAGGCTATTCTGCTACGTCCAGCTTTTTAGATCACATGCTCGAATGTAGCCCTCGACAGAGGTTAGTATGCTGCTTTAGTTACAATAAACTATCTGAACGCACTATATTTACAACTAGCAAATGGGGCAGATATTCTGCAGTATGATGACAAAGAGAACAGCCCTATTTTTTGATGTTTACCTACTGAGAACTTTTAAGGTTTACCCAGTCTTTTAAAATAATAGTTTTAATTATTTTTTGACATGTCTAACATGCATACAATATATTTTGATCTTAATCATTCTCCTGTGCACTCTGTCTCACATATGGACATGCTGAGAATTGTCCCTTTCACACATGGACACACTGAGGGGAAAATCAGGGTGCTCTCGAATTACTCATCTATGAAAAGCGCAAATCAAAAGCAAGGGGAAAAAGAACCAAAAAAGAAAACAAACAAACAACAACAACCACAACAACCACAACCACCAAAACTAACCCGGACCAATCCCCTAGTCACCAGAAACTGCCGAGGAACGGCTTTGCATAACTCTTTCAAGCCACCGTTAACTAGTTACATCAGCAAAACAAGTTTTCATACCCTCCTGGAATGTGCCTGATTTAATCCACCTTGACACCTAAAAGAAAATTTGGATGAAGAGCTGTTGTATCTGACCACAACAATTCCTAAAAGAAAAATTACTTTTTACACAATAGAGCTAGGTTGTGTAAAATAAAACTGTAACTCAATTCTAAATCTATGTCAATGGAGGCACAAGGAAGTGAAGGGGAAATAGTTGTAAAGGTTTTTGCAAATCAAAATCATCATTTTTGACATGTTAGAGAATTACCACTAGTTTCCTAGGAATCTCAAGTGGAAAGGGCACAATCTTGGAGCCTGTTGATCTTGCTTCTTTATCTCCTTAGGATTTACACACCAATGCAGGACAGGGGTGCTCATTTTGTTTTTTATGCTAGAGTAGTTTTAATTCATAAGAAATATCTGTTTAGAAAAATGGAGAACAAAGAGCATTTATCTAGAAACATCATTGTTTGCTTTTGTCACAGGCTCATCAATCTTTAGGAAGTTCTCATCTAAGACGCTTTGGAGAACATGAAGTTTCTTCCACTATGTTATCTCAGTGAAATAAAATCCCACTAAACAAATGGCTACTGGTACCGAGTTCCTAATTTATCACACAAAGATCGCACAATTTTCTGTGGCACTGAAAAATGTTGTAATATGAATTTCAAGCAGAACAGAAGCCCAATTAAAAACCCTGTCAAGACTAAAAGATAAGAAAGAAATAAAGGGACAACTTTACTGCCTGGAAATTACAGAGAGAGGGAGCAGCTCAAAAAGTACGTCAGGGTGGAGTTGGAAAAATACTTTTGTTCTTCCATTGGAAAAATATGTACAGTTTCCAAAGAGAAAGGGAAGAAACTATAGAAAGAATATGGTTACAGTGTAAGAGAGCGAGGGACCGTGAAATGGCTCAGCAGCTTAGGCTGACAACCAGAGTTCAAGCCTTAAGACTCCATATGGTTGAAAAAAAGAACCAAGTCCCACAGGATATTCTCTGCAAATACCACACCCAAAAGTGAATAAAATATCTATAAATGAACTCAGTAAAAAATATACTAAATATAAATACATAATTATATATTCTTGCATGAAAATATATATTTATAAATAGAAATAGGTTCTTAAAAGTCAGACAACATACATAGAACACTGTATCAAATAACAGCAAAAATACTCCTCAGCCCTAGTATTCTTCTTAAATAAGTCTCAATGAATTTCAGAGGTTGAAATTTAGCTAAATGTCTACAGTGACAGTAGATGAATCTAGAATGATACCTTCCCTCTTCTGGCTTCCTTGGGTGGCTTCACTTAACATGTACACGTCCATACACTTACATACTTATATATAATTCAAATATTTTTGAATTTAAAAAGAAGTTGAACCTTAAGGCAGACACTGCAGCACACACACACACACACACACACACACACACACACACACACACACACACACACACGTTGATAATCCTAGCAGTCAGGAGGCATGGGCAGGAGTTGGGAGGCTCATCTAGGTTCAGGGCCACTTGTCCTTCCTTCATGTCATTATGAAGGGAGAAAGTCATGGCCAAATCCATTTCTCCTCCATTTGAGTTTTCTAACCTTCAGAACCATGAGACATATAAATTCCATTATTAAAAAATTACCCAAGCAAGCACCTTCATGGAGGCAATGGGAGGGGGAGGGGGACGGAATGGGCAGAAAGGGGATAACATCTGAAATGTAAATACAGAGAATATCCAATAAAAAATTACCCAACCGGTGCCATTCTGTTCTAGCAGCAGAAAATTAACTAGGATAGACTTTGAACTACATCGACAGTAATAAATGTCCATTTAATGTATCATATTCATTGATGTAAAAAAGAAATTTATATGTGATAACCTTTCACAAAAAAAACCCTGCATAAACATGTGGGCATAGAAAGGAACAACATGATATGGCACACATGAAAAACCCCACATCTAACACAATATTAAGTAGTTAAAAAATAACTAAAAACCACTTACAAGAAAATTGGGAGTAAGACAATTTTGTTCTTTTCACCATTGTTCTTCAGCACTGTACTGGACATTCGAGCCAGGGAAAGTAGATAAGAAAAAGGAACCAAATGTAGCCAAGTAATAACGGAAAGAGGAAGAACTGGAGAGATGGCTCAGCACAGATTGGTTCCCAGAACTCTTATCAGTTGGTTCACAATCACCTTTTAACTCTAGCTCCAAGGGATTTGATGCCCTCTTCTGGTCTCTGAGGTGTATGAATACACACATATGCATGTTTATCTGTTGGATGCACAAGTGCGAACACACGAACAAATATAAAGAAACAGAAGAATGAGCTGGGATTTGGCTCAGTTGGTATAGTACTTGCTTAGCATCCAGGAAGGCCTAGGTTCAATTCATAGCCCCATGTGAGGACACATCCCTATAATCCCAGCCCTCAAAAGGTGGATCAGGGGGGATCAAAGGTTGTAGGGAAGTCTAGGCTACATCATGGGACTTTGTTTCTAAAAAGGAGGGAAGAAGAAAGGAGAAAAAGTACTTCCATTTACAGATGACATGACATGATCCCACATAATACAAATTCTTAAGAGAATTTACAAGAAAACTATCGAAGTAAATTAATTCAGCTAAGTTGCAGGTTATGCATTCAACTCATAATTATCCATTATATTTCTATATATTAGCAATAAATGATCTGAAATGTAATTTTAATGGCAAAAAAATGTGACTAGAAGTGCATGCCCAAAGCTCTATCATTTGGGGCACCGAGAAAGGTGAACTACAAGATAAGGTCAGCCTGGGCTACGTAGTGCTCCAGACCAGTCTAAGCTATTTAGTGAAAGCCTGTCTAATAAAAGTGACTATATTATAAAAACCTAAATGGAAAACTGTTCTGTATTCATAGATTGGAAACTTAGTATTATAAAGATAGTAATATCTTCAAAGCAATCTATACTTTTAGGGTAATTTGTATAAAAAATTCCAATGATTCCCTTTAATTCTTTTATCATCATCATGCATTTATGATGTATGTGTGTATGGTATGTGTATGTGAGTGCAGAAATGTCTGACACATGCCTGGAGGTCAGAGTACAACTTTTCAGGAGGTGGTTGATTCTCTCTTTCCACTATGGGTTCAAAGGATCAAACTCGGGTGTTCAGGGTTTCAAGGCAAGTGCTTTTACCTGTTAAACAATCTCACAAGTTCCCAATGACCTTCTTATGTAAGCAAACAGCTGGTTATATCCTTCAGTGAGCTCTAAATATTACAACACCAATCTGTCAGGAAAGCTGCGTACAAATTGTAATAATGGCATGAAGGGTATGGTGATAACCAACTGCTTTCTGATTGGATTTGAAACCTGCTCTACAAGAAGTAATTTTATATCTGCCTCGACTGTGATCATATGAGGAACCTGAAATTGTTATTTGCCTAAATGATAATGCTGTAATGGTTTGTATGGACTGAGCCGTCCAGAGAGTGGCATGATTAGAAGGTGTGACCCTGTTGGAGTGGGTATGTCACTGTGGGTGTGGGTTATGAGTCTCTCATCCTAGCTGCCTGGAAGCCAGTATTCTAGCTCCCTTCAAATGAAAATGTAGGACTCTCAGCTCTTCCTGCACCATGCCTGCCTAGACACTGCCATGTTCCTGCCTTAATGATAATGGTCTGAACCTCTAAACCTGTATGCCAGAGCTCTGAGATATCTGCCAAGGAAAGTTGCTAACAGGGAATGGAACAAGCCCGGGAGAAAGAAGCTTGTTGCAGTCAATAAGGACGGAAAAGGAGTTGGAGGTCTGAAGACCGCTTTGACATCAAACATGGAGATGCAGAGTTTAGCGTTTGCCCAGCTGGTTTCCTGTCTTTCTTTGGGGTTTACAGTTAAGTGATTGGATGAATCTTAGAAGAGACTTTGAACTTTGGACTTTTAACATTGTTGAGACTGCTATAGACTATGGTGACTTTTGAAGTTAGACTAAATGTATTTTGGATTATTCTATGTTTAGGTATGGCCCGCACAGATTCATATGTTTGAACAAGCCTATGGGAGGATGTAGAATGTGATGGTTTGCATATGCTTGGCCCAGGGAGTGGCACTATTAGGAGGTATGACCTTATTGTAGTAGGTGCTCACTGTGGGTGTGGGCTTAACACCTTCATCCTAGCTGCCTGGAAGCCAGTCTTCCACTAGCAGCCTTCAGATGAAGATGTAGAACTCTCAGTTTCTCCTGTACCATGCCTGCTGGGATGCTGCCATGTTTCCACCTTGATGATAATGGACTGAACCTCTGAACCTGTAAGCCAGCCCCAATTAAATGTTGTCCTTATAAGAGTTGCCTTGGTCATGGTGTCTGTTCACAGCGATAAAACCCTAAGTAAGTTAGTTGTCAAATTGCCTTCTAAGTATTTCAATCTATAACCGTTGATTATAACTGCTCTTAACATTGTCCAGAGAAGCTCCTTTCCACAGTGGGCAGCAGGATCTGCAGAGTCATAACTAATCACAATGCTGAGACTATGTGACATCTACATCAACCTCCTGAAGCTCAGAGAACATTTCAGAAGATGGGGCAAAAAGAATGTAAGGCTCAGCTAATGGGAAAAAGCCCTGTGAAATGTCTTGCAATCATGATCTCACTATAGCTTTGATTACCTACCCAAGAACAAGCCAACGATACCAGTCAACATTCCAGCAAGCAACACTAACTGGATTAAGTGGAACACATTAAAAAGAGGACATGAATGTGGGAAGGAAATGTGTTGGGCACTGTATTACACTTATCTCCATCAGGCCCCTTTCCTAATGATATTTTGCTATGCTCATAGATTACTGCCCTCACTGTCTTGTCCAGCTGTCATCCGAGGGGCTCCCTTCCACAGCAGACGGGAGCAGGCACAGAACCCCACAGCCAGAAGAGAAAGTATAAGTTAGAGTTCTCCATTGGGTCCCACCCCTCAGAGCTCAGGGACCACTGAAGGGGAGGGGATTGTAGGAGTCAGAGTATGGAGGACACCAGGAGAACACGATCCTCAGAATCGATAAGCAGGGCTCACATGGGCTCACAGACACTGGCAAGGCAGACAGGGCCTGCATGGGTCTGAATCAGGTCCTCCATGTATATATTATGGCTGGTAGTTTTTAGTTTTTGTGAAAATCCTAACCATGAGATAGGGTATGTCTTTGACTGTTTTTTCCTCCTCTTAAGACTCTTTTCCTCCTATTTGATGGATTTATCCAATCTCAAAATGAGGGCTTTCACCTTATCTTATTGTATCTTATTTTGTCCTTTTTGGCTATTGTCTCATGAAGGCCTGCTTTTCTCTGAAAGGAAATGAAGGGCAGGTGTGGATGTGGGGGAGAGGAAAGGTATGGGAAGCTTGGAAGAGTAGAGGGAAGGGAAACTGTGGTTAGCATGTATTGTATGAGAGAAGACTCCATTTTCAATAAAAATATATAGTCTTAAAAAGAAATTGACAAGAGATAAATTTCTGCTGCCTATTTAGTCTTGGCTGTGTGGCCATCCACCAGAGGGTGGTCATGTATCAGGGACTGACCATGACTATGACCTAACTAAAGAAAACTCTTCCTCTCCCAGCAGCTAGCAATTACCAACACCTCTTCAGCTAGTGATGGGACTTCATGCCTACATCCCCTTTCCATGCTAGGATTTTGTCTGGCTTGATCTTGCACATATGAGCTCACAGCAGTTATGCAGCTTGCATAAGACCTGTGCAAGATAACTATTTTTAAAAAGCGTATCAATAAATTTTCATGAACTTGATTCGAAACAATAAAGACATTCTTGAAGTAACAGAACAAAACTGGAAGCTTGTTCCTTTACTGATTTCAAAATATACCATAAAAACTGAATGCCTATAATTATAATATTCAGGAGGTAGATACAGGTGGGTCAGTAATTCTAAGGGACCTCAGATACACAGCAAGTTTGAGGCTCACCTAGGCACCATGAAACCCTGTCTAAAAGACAAACAAAACAAACAACACAAAAAAGCTTGCTATAAATGTATGGTGACTAAACACTCAACATTGACATTAAGGCTAGACAGAGACAAATGGGGAAAAATCAGAATCCAGAAACATATATATTCATGGTCAGTTGGTTTGGTTAGGGTTTCATGTCTACTTTAGGAAGAATTGTTTGTTCAACATATTGTAGTAGGATAAGTAGATTTCCAAATATAAAAGAATGAAGTCATATACCTCCTTCAACTCAACATATAAAAACTAATTCAATATGGATCAACAACTAAAATATAGGCTGTCAAACTATGAAATGCTTAAAAGAAAATATAGTTGGAAACCCTTGTGAGTTAGATTTGGTAATAAATTCTTAGATATGATGCCCAATCATCCAGTGATTGACTTTAAAAAATAGAGGAATTTGATTCATTAACACTGAAACCTTCAGGGGCCTGTGAAGTGGCTCAGTGGGTAAAGGTGTTTGCTACAAAGATCAAATAACCCAACTTTGATCCCTAGGACACACACAGTGAAAGGAGAGAACTGACCAATGCATCTTCTGACCTCCATCCGTGAGTGGACTGTGGTGTGCAGGGCTCATACATGGGAATAAAATGAACTCCTACAATGCAACAACATCAAAGACAAAACTCCACTTTGAAAATGGACAGAGAAGCTAAGTCAGGGATAGTAGTTCATGTCTGATCTTGACAGTGGTGGCAGAAATGATGACAGGAGAACCAGAAAGAAGTTCAAGGTCACCCAAGCTTCACAGTGAAGGCAAAGCCATCCCTTCCTATGAGATCCCTCTTTCAAAAAAGAAAAAAAAAAGAAATGGTCTCTATTACAAAGAACACATAAAAATAGTCAATATGCACACAAAGGTGTCTAACATCATAAAATGTAGAGAAATGCCATGAGGTGACAGCCCCTGGCTTGCTAGCTTCCATATGACTGAAGGGTATCTGAGAATCCCAACATACTGGGACAAAGAGTATGCACACTTTCTAAGCAGAGAATCCTGGTGCTTTGCCAAGTAAGCTGCAAACCTGAGGAAGTAGCCTTCACCATCCTTTTCTCATGAGAAAGTTACCGTGTTTATAGTTTAATTAAGCAACACATCTAAGAATTGGACTGCAGACAGATTCCTCAGTCTGCAAGGAGGTTTGGGTCACTTTGAACTCAGATAAGCTACTGCTCAGGAAACAGCACCTGGTGGGAATGAGAGAGTGGGAAATCTTTCTTTTGCTGTTTGTATAAAGATGCTGAAACTCTGAATAAAGTGTGCATCACTTGTGTCCTGGTTAGTGCAGCCCTCACTTGGGACCCCTCAATGTACTTGATGTTGACAATTATGATTTAGAGAAATTCAAATTAGAACCACAATAAGATTCTACTATGCACTAAGGGGATGGTTATCAAAAATTAACGGATGAGCTATCTTTGCTTCTTACTTAAGTCAGTTCCTTCTTCCCATGGGTTATACAAAAATGGAAGAGTTAATACTAGGAGAGTTTTTCTCATGATATTTTAAAATTTGTTCTGAAAATATTTCCCATGGCTACCACAAAATATTGATAGCAAAGGGCCCATAGTCTGCCTATGTTGGCTTACGTATGTTGTGCATAAGGTAAACATGGTATTTGGGGGTCTGTCTGTGTAAAAGAAGCTTTTCCATACCAGTACACAACACACACCAAAAAGCCGTATTTTAAAAATAAAACATCATGAACTAAAACTAAAAAAAAAATAATGGATGGAAGCTAAGCAAAATGGCTGTCAAGATCCTCCAGTGATCTAATTATGACCTCCCCTAGCTGGCCAGATGGGACAGCTATTCACAAGCAAACCTCTCTCACAAGAGCTCAGGAAGCCAAGTGGGTGACCACAGTGGTTGTCTAGTATAATAATTTGAGATGCACTGAAGAATATAGGAAAGAAACAGAAAGAGACCTCTCATATTTGTGATAGGAGAGGGAATCACATCTAGACCTTAGACTTAAATCCCAGTACCAGACTCATCAAAATAAAATCAAGATGGCAGCAGAGACCCACAGCTTTATGATCAAGCCAGTACTTGTAGATAGTTTCTGGACCCTCTTTTAGCCAGGTATTCAAGAGACAGCCTGGCTCCCAATATTCATCTTCCAACATTTGACACCTGAATAAGAAGCAAGACTCTATCTTCTATAGAATATGTTAGAAAAATCAGTACAGATATTTACCTTGGAGTCCAATCCTGAGTCCACAACAGTGAGACTATGCACTAGGCAGATGCCAAAGGCCACCCTTTCCAGGTATGCACTCACATACACAGTCTCTAGGCACACTCAGGCATCAGATCGTCTTTTCTGCATTCACCCTGCATTAAAGTAAAAAGTAGGGGCCTGGAGTGTGTACCTGAGACTCTGCCAAGTCTTGCAGCTGTGAGACTTGAGTGCATCTCAGCTTAGCATCAACCTAGGTAACCAAGAGACCACTTCCACCACCCTTCCTCTAACCTTGGGTAACAGCAATGGGAACTATTCCTCCCCATAGTGAGTAGAGCAGGAAAGTAAGTATATTAGTTAGAGTTTTAGTGCTGTGAACAATATCAAGGCAACTCTTATAAAGAACAACACTTAGTTGGTGCTGGTTTACAGGTTCAGAGGTTCAGTCCAGTATCAAGGTGGGAACACGACATCGTCCAGGCAGACATGGTGTATGAGGAACTAAGAGTTCTACATCTTCATCTGAAGGCTGCTAGTGGAAGACTGACTTTTAGGCAACTAGGAGTAAGGTATTATAGCCCAGACCCACAGTGACACACCTACTTTAACAAGGCCACACCTTCTAATAGTGCCACTCCCTGGCCCAAGCATATACAAATCACCACAGCAAGCTAAATAGTTTGCCATGTAATTCAGTGCTAGGTGCGGGAAACCTAATGGGACAAATCCTCACAATCTATATTCATAAGCCAAAGATTCTACATCCACCCTAGTGTTAGATAAAGACTTGAGAGCAACCGACTATATTTCCACTCTGACAAATAATAACAATAAAACAAATAACCTGTGGCTTATTACAGTACTCAAGAACTAATTTACATCAGCAGTAAGCAACCCATATAGTAGTATAGATCTGAGTTCTACTCCTAAGCTGTACACAGGATATGAGGTGAATGAGACCAAGCAGTGCAACACAGGTGTCCACATGGCTGCCAACTGCACTCCTTCCCTAGCCCATGGGTATACAAAAAGGGAGCTAGGTGCCAAGTCATTGTAGTTAGTACACAGGAGACAGGGACAGTCCTTGCATAGTAATTGTGCTCTAATCAGGGCAGAATCCTGTGGTGCTTCTCTACACAGGGCAATGGCGTGAACATGCCATCTGGGCCTACCCTGGCTCTTGAAAGAACACTATGGGGACAGACTGCTAATTCTGTTCCGTTCATTCATCCTCCAGTTCACTCTAAACAATTCAACAACTACAGATTTAGAACACAGTTGCTCAAGTACCAAAACCACATTGGTACTCAGCACAATAATATACTAAAATGGTAGAAGTAACTATAGGCTCAGAGAAAATGAACAGCCTGCTTAGGATATCTAAAAAGACATAAAGTCAGATGTGATGAATGGAATACAAACCTAATCTTTTAGTGTGCAGATATCATCATATGCCAACAAGGACATGTTCAACCAAACTGATTATGATTGCTGATGATTTTGTTTTGTCTTTTATATACTTCTATAACACAAGTGTTAGCTTAAAGTGTGAGTGTGTTGTAGTGTGTGCGGCGCATACAGATACACTTGTTAAAACTTGGAAAAAAAAGAACTTCCAGAAAACTGTGACCTCATCTAATGGTTAAGCATAAGATGCCAGAAACCAACTATAGAGCAACCAATATCTGCAAAATTTTGGATGGAGAATTCAAAAGACCTATTTTAAGGAAAGTTAATGACAGGAAGAAAACACACAGTGATGCAGACAACACACACAACACATGCACACATACATACACACAGGTGTGCCATTTTGTCTAGCAACACATTTTAGAAGAATCCAAACATGTAAGCAGATAATGTGGTGAAACATTTTTATAGTACTGAAAAACTGTCAACAACTGTCTGCCAGGACTCCTAGCCTGGCTAAGGAGAAGGAGAGATTAAAGTTATGTCCAAACATAAGTTGAGAAAATATATTTCCATCAGACCCAGTACACAAGAAATGCTAAAGAATTTCTTCAATCTGGACAGAAAAAGAAATATTTGTGAGCAAAATTAAATCGTGTGGAAGGTATAAATCATTATGATTCCTTGTAATTGGACCTGAGGCCCACTCTATAGGAGGGTATATCCTGTATGCTAAATCCAATTTTAGAACCCATAACTGATGAAGTCATATATCCAAGGTAGGAACTTATTACTGTCATTTAGTTAAATTGATACAGAATCACACTGCCTTCTAAACAGGTAAGCTTATACCTGCAGTCAAAAATATTGTCAGCCTTAATCACAAAAGCTTCTCTTTGCAAAGTAAGTGACATTTGAGGGACCAGCCCTAAGTAAGACATTAACATCATACCTTCTAAGACTCAGAGAACATTTTAGAAGATGCGTTGGCTAGTCGTAAGAAACAGCAGATAAGGTAAAGGACCGTGAAATGTCACCCTCTAGGCTCAACGCAACCAGTGCAGTCATAAGCGGAAACAAGTGTGGTTGCCCGAGCTGGCACCTGCGCAAGAATCAGTGATGGGTGGGTGAGGGGCTCACTGATAGACCCTGGAAGAAGGGGAGCCACAGTCTTCAGCTGCATGGCGACTGACGAGCCCACTAGGGTCCAGCAGATAGCTCCACATCCAATGGTCACACAGATGGTGCTGGTTAAACTTAGTGAGTCGTAAAAGAAAACTCATAGACATAAATGTGAGAAAGACTTCTAAGGAAGTGGAGTGACAGACAGGGTAGTAGAAAGAGAGGGTGGGGGAGTGTAGTTAGTATGCAGTAAGTACATGTCTGAAAATTTAATTTTAAAAACTGGAAACAAAAATCCCAGTATAAAATTATAAAAATAAACTCAAAATTCTCAAATCTCTAAGAATGGTAAATAAATCATATCTTCAGTAAAAGACTAAAAACAAAATTAAAAGATAACATTACATGCTAGGGATAAACAATATAGAAAGAGATTAAATTACATATGAAAAATGGAAAATGGTACACAAGTGTAGATTTCACATTAATTACTTTCTCTTCTGCTCTTGCGTTTCTATTGTCATCATTATGGCCATGTTAAATTGATACTATTTAAAAATACATTGTTATAATAAAAACACTCTTTTTTAAGTCTAGAGCCACCCACAAATAAAAGATGCATACAGAACAAAAATAAGCAAGGAATTAAGAAATGAATAAATCCCAACTATAGAGCAACATCATGACCAAGAAAGAGAGGAAAAGAAAATAGATAACAAATCATAAAATGGATGCAACAAAAACTTAACTCATCAGCACTGCCTTGAACATACAGAAATTAAATTATCCAATTAAAAAACAAGAGCTACTATATGGGTTTTAAACTATCAGTAGCCAACCAGTTGTTCCTTACCAAAAACCCACTTCACTTCTTAGTATACATATGGAACGAAAGTAAAAGTATGAAATAGAATGCTCTACACAAATGAAATCCATAAAAAGCAAGAGTAGCACTTTATTAGCTAAAAGACTTTAAATCAAAGCACCAAAAGAGACCAGGCAGGTCCATGTTAAACAGATCAATTCCACAAGAGAAATAATATTAAGTGCCCAAATATAGATAAGTATCAAGGGACCTAATATGAGAAAAATACAACAGCATGAAACGTCAACTCCTAACTTTTAGAAACAGATAGCCAAACTAGGAAAGAACTATTACTTTCCTCCTACCTCCCCAATCCTTTCCCTAAATTTTAATAACCCATCCTGTTCACAAAGTATTCTATCTTCAATAGACAAGTCGCTATAAAACTTCTTCATCTCTTCAGTTCAAAATTAAACTGAAAAGTAGTGTGCTCAAAAAGAAAATGTAGGTGCTGACTCCAAGACACTGAGAGCTGAGATTTGGATGGCCTTTTAAAAGAATGTGTAAGTAACATGCAATACCAGTCAAGGCCAGAAGATGGCAACAGAAGGTTGGTAGTTCATACAGGAGTTCAGAACTGAACCCAGGGGCCCTGCAGGAGGATCAAGAGTTCTTACCACAAACCACTTTATACCAATTAATATTTACGGTTTTTAATAAATGGGAAACATATTGGCCGCTCTACCAAGTTTGCATAGAACAGAGATCTTGCTTAGCTCTGGGACTTCTGCCTAATATCACATTGAAATTCATCTTGTGTTCCATAAAAGAAGTTAGAATGGTTAAACTCCTAAAGATTGAGATGTGAAACAGGAAATTCTCCTGCATGTTCTACAGGACTGGCCTTGAATAAATCTCCAGTCTCTGTCCTATGCAAACTTGGTAGCGCGGCAAACAGTGAAACCTTAGATTCTAGTAAAAGAAAACTGAATATACTGCACGTTAGAGCAAATCAGATCAAAGCAACATTGCTAGAGGATTCCACTTTACGGCTTCTGAACATACACTTTTGTTCTCAGGAACACACAGAAAATTATCCAGAATACAGTGACAGACAGGGCACAAAACCAAGTTCCAGGAAAGGAGGTGCAGATGAGTGGACAGAGTGCCAGCCTGTTTGATCCTCAGCATTGCATAAACCAGGTATGGTGCTGCAAGCTTGCAAATGAAAGCACTCGGGGAATAAAGTGAAGGTAAGGGATCTGCAAGAGTTCAAGATCATCTGCGGCAGCCACATAGTAAATTTCAGGCCAGACTAGGCTACACAAAACCCTGCCCCCAATAACAACAACACGCACTCACGAATAAGACACCGAGTTCAATTCCAAGCATTGCAAAAAGAAGTCTTGAGGAACTAAAATGACAAGGGACATCTTTTCCAATTATAGTTAGTAAAAATAGAAATCAACATTATATAGAAAAAGCAGTATTAAGGAGAATTGTAGTAACCAAGGCCAATAAAATACAGAAAAAAAATCTATAAAAGAAAATCAGAAAAAATGCAAATGATGGCTAACCACTAACATCATACCAAACCCTAAATTAGCATAAGGAAACAACAGTATCAGAGCATAAACAAATATGGAATAAAGTGAAAAACATCAATGAAAGGGAGTTGGCTCTTTAAAAATAAAGCAAATAGATCAACCCTTAGGTAAACTAAGGAAGAGAATTTCAAATACTATATAAAGCAAAAAGGAAAGTGTTACAATTCACACCACAAAAATAAAATGGATCATTAGAAGTATTAGGAACAAATGTATACAAAGAAATTTGGTAACTTAGAAGAAATGGACCAATTTGTAGAGATTAAATTACTAACAAATAGCCTCCCGTTAAAGAAAATCCCAGGATCACATCTATAAAACATTTTAAGAACACATGCCAACTAAGCTGTTTATTTCAAAAGTACAAAAGGAAGGGATTATGGCAAAGATATTACTGTCACAGACCCCCAGACCTTAGTCCAACTAACTCCATGATAAAAATACCATTCAGGCCACAAAATTCAGCGTGTAGACCGCACTACCTGCCATAATAAAAACAAAAGCCTAATCTACTAAAGTCTATAATTGTGGGAAAGTCTAAATATACTAATTTGTTTTGTTTTTGCTTTTTTTTCTTTTTGGACTCTGTAATTATGCTTTTTGACACCCATTCTTGTGAATTAAGGTATGTCAACCTAGGACATAGTTTTGTGCTTAAAAGCTCAGCCTGAGAAAGGCCTGGTGTTACATTGAGATCCTAAACACCCAGTGTAGTTGCCTGCCAGTAAGAAAGACATTCTATTGGATTAAATCTTCGTGTTCTTTAGTAGATATCCTACACAATTTCTGGAGGTTCCACTGAGATCCCCAGGGACCAGACCTCAAAACACCAGGCATCAATCTCAGAGTCATCCAGATTAAACAATATCCAGTGACCTTGGAAACAAAACAAAAGAAACTGCAGTCCATATTGCCTGGAGAGAAAGACAGGCATCTTGGTGCCCTGCCAGTTACCCTGGAATATACCTTGCCTGCCTGTGAGGAAACCTGGGACCTCTCATTCTCCCGAGTCAGATTTCTCCAGAGAAACAGATGAATATTGTCTTGATCTGAAAGATGCATTCTTCAGTCTCTCCTTGGCAGAGGTGAGTCAACTCATCTTTGCTTTTAAATGGACAGACTCAGAGAGAAGGTAAAGCAGGCAACAGACCTGGACCAGGTGTACCTGAAGATTTCAAAATTGGCCAACCCTGTCCGATGAGATACTAAGAGCTGAATCTTTACCCTTCTATCAGAGGTTTCCTGGGAAATTATAAACAGGCTGCTGAAAGATTGCTGCTAAGAGTTTCAAACCTTGGGTTACAGAATATCAGCTGAGAGAGCCCAATTCTGTATATCAGAGTCTACCTATCTTGGCTACCAGCTGAGAGGAGGCGAAAGGAACCTGTCTAGGAGCAGGATTGCTGCCATCCTTCAGATCCCGAATCCAAACACTAAGAGACAGGTTCGAGAGTGCCTAGGTACAGCTAGCTCTGGCTGCTTCCGGGTACCAGAGAGAAGGCTTCTATATACCAGCACAACTTGGGGGCACTGAGCCCTAATCTGGACTGAGAGTAAACAAAAGACATTTGAAGCTTTACAAACAATTCTGACTTTGGGTCCAGCTCTAGCACTCCCAGATATCTCAAAACCCGTTCATCATGGAACAAAGACAAAAGAGGTTTTAACCCAAATTTTGGGTCCATGGAAATGCCCTGTGACATACCTGTCCAAATGGTGGTCCACCTGTCTTAAAAGCACTGGTAGTTGTCAGTCTGATGGAAAAACAAACAAACAAACAAACAAGTTAACTCTGGATCAGGATCTTATACTCAGAGTACCCCCATGATGTGACTAAAACCCTCCTCTGAGGAACACCAGAGTGCTTGGCTATCTAGTGCTGTGTGAACCCTATCAGGCCCTATTCCTGCCTCACCCTAGAATATGGTTTTAAGAAAACCACTGCCATCAATACCTTCTTGCCCAACAACCTGCAGGTGCTCATTCATGACTCTCACAAGATGAAAGATAAAACCAGGTACTTGAGAGATACAGCAGTTACTGTAACTGAAAAGATTTGGGCCCAAGACAGGTACCCCAACAGAGAGACTAACTCATTGATGTAACCCAGGCTCTCAAATGGGGAAAAGAAACTCCAACACCACATACACAGACCTTGACCCAGCAAGTAGCTATTTGGCTTCCTCTATGAATTGTTGTCTTCTACTGCTGGGCCGCTGACCTGGTTATCCTAGAAACAACCCTAAGACCAGTGGAGTCTATTGATATTCTGATGATATACCCCGACTCAGTGCTACCTGAGACAACATGGTAGAGAAGAAATGGACAGCTCAAACCTATAGGTAGATGAAGGACATCAGAGGGAAAGATCGTTTTCCAGGAAATAACTAGCAGTACTCTAATAACTGACCTCCACCAGGCTACTCAACAGGGCTCCACAAACTTTCTGAGTTGCTCAGACCAAGTATTCTATTTAGAGACTGGACATACAAAGGAGGATTATGTATGGCTTTTGGAAAAAATGTGCCATTTCTATGCTACTTGATATAGAGTAATTAGAAATAAACTTGCCGTGGTTGGGGAAAAAATTTAGAATAAGAAAATAAGCCAGTGACATAAGTCAAATAATTGGCACCAGCCTCTGTCCTCTTGATCCCCAGCTAACTACTGCATTATCAGCACTGGTTGGCCTTTAATTCTCATTCTGATTGGATTAATGGCAGGCCCCTGCATCTTAAAATGCATGGCCAATTATGTATCAGTTCAGTAAAATTAATTAATGGTCCTTAGGACCAACTACATTTCTTCAGAGCAGGATGAGTCCATATTCACTAAGACCTGTGGGGAATGTAACAGGGCTCCATACCTTAGTAGGACCCCATACCTTAAGCACAACTGACTCCATGTTGGAAATACCATTCAGCCCACAAAACTCAGCATGGAGACAGCACCATCAGCCAAATTAAAACAAAAGCCTAATCTGGAAAAGTCCATAGTTCTGGGAAAGTCTCTATATGTACTAACCTTGCTTTCTGACTAACTGCTCTTATTAACTGAAATAACCAGGGCATGGTTTTTGTACTTTAAACCTTCCCCTGAAAAAGGCTCAGGGCTACACTGGGATCTCAAACACCCAATGTAGTTGCTTGCCGGCTAGCTAATAGACTTTCTAATGGCTTAAACCCATGTCTGTGAGGTCAGCATTAGCCAGACAATAAGATAGACAAAACTACAGGCTAATATATGCTTGATCAATGAAGATGAAAAATTACTCAACAAAAGAGAAGCAAAATGACTTCAAAACTACTTGCAAAGCTAAAGTGATTTAAGAAAATAACATGGTATGACATAAAGTGTACCCCCAGACTAACTGTAACTAATAAGTCTAGAAATAAGCCTGTATATCTACAATTGGCTGTTTCCCGACAAAGTTGCTAAGAAGACATAATGGAGAAAGGAAAATTTTTTTAATAAATGATGCTGAGAAATTCTGATAGCCAAAGGCAGAAGAACATCTTGAAAATGACAAAAATCAACTATCTCCGTCCAGTTATTAAAAAACAACTCAAAATGTATTAAAGAATTAAATGTAAGACCTAAAAATATGAAACTACTCAATGTAACCTTTAAAAACTGTTTTAGGGCATTTGGAACCGACAGAAAATTTTAGACAGAATCATAAAAGAACAAGAAATGAAAGCAAAAATAAAACTAAAGTTTCTACACAGTAAAGGAAAGCACAGAGTGCAGAAACAGCTGAGGTAGTCTAATGCATGGCAGGATACTTGAAATGCACACATCTGGCAGGGGTTTGAAATCTAGACTATATCAGGATCTGCAAAAAAAAAAACTTATTAGAAAATTCTCCAAATAACTACATTTAAAAATTTACAATATAATTGAATAGGTATTTGCCAATAAATGATAGGCATACCAATGGACAGCAGAGAGAAGAAAAACCACTCCACCCAGGTACCTTTAGCTGTAATTACAAACACAGTGAGACACCACCTTAGACCCATAAGAATGGCTAGTACCAAAAAAACTAAGAAGTACTTGAGAGGCTGTGGAGAAAAAAAATACTTTACTCTGCTCATGGGAATGCAAATTAATATTCCCACTGTGGAAAACAGTATGGAGGATCCTAAAAATATAAAAATAGAACAACCATATATGATGTAGGGATCCCAGCATTATATATACGTCCAAAGTAAATTAAATCAGCAAAAGAGAACCTAAAAATATGAAAGAGCAATTTGTACTCACATACTCAATACAGTACCATAATTTACAATCGTTAAGAAATAAGGGAGGGAACCTAAGTATCCAAAATTTGATGAATGGATAAAGTTGTATTTCGTAAACAGAAGAAAATATTGTTCAGTCAAAAGCATGCCATTCGGCATTCCTAACAACAGGACTGGAACTGGAGATGATTGTTATATGAAATAAAACTGCTATAGAAAGGCAAATGCCTTATCATCTACACATACAGTCAGGAAAGGTTGTGCTCAAAGACGTTGAGAGTAGAATTATTGTTATAAAAGGCTAGGGAGATTATGGGGAAAAAGCTAATAGTCACTAAATTTCACTAGGAAGAAACTGGGGACTCTGAGGTACTCTTACTCCAATGTTCACTGCAGCACTGGTCATAATAGCCCTACCCTAGGTACAATTTAAGTGTACATATAATAACATGTCAGAACCTATAGGACATGATTTTGACTCTTAAAATTACCATTCAGCAGGAAGACTTGATTTCTTGCTTTGGCATCAATATATACAAACCCCAAACTCATCCTTGTCCTCAGCTGATATTGGAAAATTCCAAGCCATTACCTGATAAGTGTACTCCACAGGGCATTTGAGATATAGAATGTTTCCAAAGGATTTGATCCGATTGCACTGTGAAGATTCCACTGAGAGAAGTACTCACAGCTGGTATTATAGGCTAGGGGAGATCTGTGAATTAAAAAGTTACACAGAACTTCAAAAATCTTCTAAATTAAAGTGGTACATTGCACACACACACACAAGAAAAAAAAAACACTGCTTTCCTCCAGCCTAAATTACAAATATGGACGAATTATTCTTCATTTTTATTACTAGAAATGTGAGAAATTAAACCAGGATCAGCTGTTAAAACTTACGAAAATTTCTAGCATGTTCATGCTTTTTAGACCTTCCCCCAGTGCATGAAAAAATTGGAAAAGGTAGGTTGATAGAAAGATCGCAGCTATTTGTTTGAACACACACACACACACACACACACACACACAAATATTTCCAGAGATTATAATCTTCATCATTCCCAATTCTGGGCAGTTAATTGAGAATAACAATAGCAAAGGATCTGGGGAGTAGGGGAGACAAAGGTGGTATCAGATCCCAACCTATACCTGTCATTCTATACCACTGGCCTCTGCTCTGAACCTAGCTTGTTATAAAAACAGGAGGCTGAGATTGAATAAACATAGCTTCAAAGAGTCAAGTGAAAATGAGCTGGCCAGAGGTAGTATGGGGACTAATGTCTTTCTAACCAAGCAGTCCGAAAGGACTCCGATATTATGTGGGTGTGTCACACATACAGCCATGCTCTGACACTTAAGAATCAGAACAGAGGCTGCAATCAAGAATAAGTACAAATCAAGTCAGAAAACAAAAGCAAGAATGAGAACCAACAACCACCAAAGTAGAGGAGGTGATATAAATATCAGTTTCATAGGAGATCCTGGGCCCTCCTCTGAGGCCCACGATTGCAGGGTTAGTAAACCTCATTGGAAGAAATAAATCTGACATTCCTGGATGGGGAAGGGACTGATAAGGGCACAATGTGGCAGTGTCCCTCTAGAACTGCACTTCCCTCACTTGTTCATAATTGAACCGAATAGGGTGCAACCCGACAATCCCTTTAGGATTAAAAACTTCAGGGTATCCTGGTGAGACATCCAATGTGCAAACTAAGTATACGTTCTTGGACTCAAGAATGACGTGAAGGCATCTGTATTCTCCCCCTCCTGAGTCTGTCCAGATTCAGTATCATTCCCCCATTGACACCCTGACATCTACAACCTCCAGCCAGCCAGAAGCATAGCGCTGTCTTCTTGGTCACAGAATGGGTGACTGTATTCCTTGAACATGTTGAAACTGAACAATCTGCCAATTTGTGAACCTGTTTGTTTGTGCCACCCCCACCAGTAAATGGACAGACAACAATTTTGGCTATCTTTACACTGTTCATCTCTGACTACATTTCAACTAAAGAACTGGAACAATGTTTTCATTGTTTAGCATGCAACTTTATTAAAAACACATAAATGGAATACGAAAATACACTTATATCAATATAATGCACAGAAATATAGCTTATTTAGAACGAATCGGTTCGGTACTGGGTTACATTACAGAAATACCAAAAATACCTTAATTTATATAGCACAATAAAAACCAGCAAGTATTCAATCTCTCAAGATGACTAGCATCCATAAAACTGCCTCCCTCAACACAGAGAGCATAAGTATCAAATGTATAATTATAATAAGCATTCAATTTATACTGGAAAGACAAAAATGTTCAAGGCTTTGTGAGAATATACAGTTATTTAGAGTTTGAGTATTAATCGGATAACTTTATCTCTCACATCAGGGTCACTGTGGTCTGCTAAGTCTTGGAGTTTGTAGTCAAACTCTCTTGCCTCCCGGAATATGGAAAGAAGTTCAGATCTAGTGAACATGTCCTTAGTAAATAGCTTTGCCCTTTTTTTGAATTGGAAATTGATATTCTCAAATATTTCAATGATATTAAGAATATTAGCCTTTGACTCATTCTTGTGAAAGAGAGCGACCAGTGAGGAGAATACTTCAGCACTGATCAGTTCTCTTGTGTTAGCTTGATTTTTTGACAAACACAAAATAACTCTTAAAACCTGAAACTTGATTTTGACACTTCCTTTGTTTAACAATGAGATGAAATAGCGGACATAGTAGACAACCACATGGTGATAATCAAATTTCACACTCAAGCTCACTAACAGTTTTAGTTCTTCCACTTGCACAGAGCAGTTCAAAGGACAACAGAGGATGTCCCTGCAAACTTTATTTACATGTGCTTCAGTCTCCCTTACTTCTTCAGGGGCATCAGGGTCAGCATTAATATTTAAATTTCTATGGTATTTTTTAGCATTTGGATTGTTGACAAAATTTTCAATCATAGCAGCAATACCAACATCATGAACAATATCTTGAGTGAATGGGTAAGCAGGAGTAATGCCCATTATCATTGTAGCTATCTCGTGAATAAATGGATCCCTAGTTACCTTAAGCAGGGCAACAAGTTTATCAAACTCAACAGGCTCTAAGCTAAAGGTACGCGATTTACAGCGGCAAGACTTTGGATTGGGTCCATACTTTTCTTTTTCCCGAATCTGGTTTTTTAAATCAGCTAAAGTCTGGAAGTAAGGTCCACCATAAGGTGGAATCTTGGTCAGAGGTCGAATACCTAGAGGAGTTTCAATTAAGGTCGCAATCAGAGTCCAGTTCCCTTCTGGAGGTAAAGATGGCTGGGGTTCCTCAATTGGGACTAGGACAATAAACCTTCCCCTTAACCATGCCGCCGCTTTCTTTTTTAAAGTAAAGTCAAATGTATCTGGGGGTTCAGGTTCTTCAACCTTTGGTGGGGGCTGATAAACTTGAAGAGGAGTTTCTTCTTTAGGCCAGAACCAGGACCCTACACTAGGCTCTTCTCCTGTCCAAAACCAGGAGCACACATAGTCTTCATCCTCATCAGTGGTGTTAATAACAATACTAGCTTTGTCCCCAGCCCTGGATCTGAGGCAGGCCTCTTTCTTTATCTCAGATTTGTGCTTAATACTTTGCTTAGCATTAGCCTTGGCAGAGCCCTTGACAGATGCCTCAATTCCAGTGTCAGCCTTGACTTCAGACTTGGCTACAGAAATGACCACAGATGCATCTGACTTGGTGTGAGGCACTAAACCAGGCTCTGCCAGGGGTTCTGTCTTAGCTTGAGCTATGGCTCTAGTATTAGCCTTATCTTTCTTTTTTTTTACTTTCCAGGTCACAGTTTTGGACTCAGTGGAAATCGCTGCCTGTGTCCTGGCCCCTGCTTCATCCCTAGCCTCAGCCTGGTTTCCCCATTCTTCTTTTCGTTCTGCCTTAACCACTTTATTGGTCTGACTCTTAGTTTTTCCTTTAGCACTGGCAGGGCTATTGGTTCCAGGTTTTGAGGAAGCCCCCGACTCTTCTCTAGCTTTCTTTTTAGATTTAGAGCCAATCATGGTTCAAGAGAAAGCAAAGCTAACTATGCCCCTCTCTCGGCCTTGTCCAAAAGTCAGCCCCAAGTAGGTGTTTTCATATAAAGTCCAGTAGTCATTCAGCTCCCTTTCCAACTACTGTGTCTGCCAATCATATAGACAGCATGCTGAGGAAGCTCACTCAAGATAAAGGATAGCTGTGCTTGGGCGCAGGCCTGTGGAGGGTGGTGGTCTTCAGCCACTCCAAGGCCATCAGATCTGTCACTGAAGTTGGACCTAAGGGTGGAGGAAGGAAATGGGACTTTAAGTCTCTTCCAATTTTCTTTCTCCTCATGCTGATTAGCACAGAGACATGTTTAAGTATTGAAATTCAGTGCTGTATGGGGAAGATAAGTAGCCATCTATCAGTTCACCCACTGTCTACACCTCCATGTGCTACCAATTGTCTCTGCAGACACTAATAAGGGCCAAGAGAATAGTAAGGCTGGATGGACATGAGAGACTGCAGAATTCTGAGGCTGGCTGCTGACATGGGCTGGAGCCAACCAAATCTTTACTATTTCATCCTACAGGTCTTACTCAAGGTGTGCCCCAGGTCCATACTAACCTGCGCTCGGGTGAAGGAATTTTCTCCTCCTTTCTTTGCTTCCATTGGCAACAAGCCCTGCAGCAGATCTGGCAGACCTGTAGACAGATAAAAAGGACAGAGAAACTAAGCTCTTGGGATACAGACCTTGGTTCTTGGCCCTTATTCTTGCCTTCTCAGAATTTCTAGAAGTTTCTCTAGCTTCTCCTTTTGTGGTCTCCCTCTCCTCCCATTATCCAGCTTCAAAGCTCTTCTTCCTCCTCCTCCGGTAGGGCCCACCATTGTCCTCTTCACAGATTCTTTTAGTAATCCCCTAGTTGAAAACTAGATTATTAATGAAGTATTAGAGCAGGGCGAGAAAGAGGGCACGAATGGAAGATGTTCTCATCCCGAATCTGTCTCTAAAGCAGACAAATGCTTCTAAGTGAGTCTACAGACCAAGGTCATGGAGAAACTGTCAAAAACAGGAAGTGATTTTGCTAGACTAAGTGACCCTTGTCTGTCTTCACACTAACCCAAGAACCTGGACAATTTCTCCCAGCTTCACATTCAGTTATTTTACAAACGTTCACAGTAGTCAGCAGTCATACAACCCTCTCTGGACAGGTCTACCAATGGAAATCCACACACAGGACAACATCACTACTGAATACCATTCAGAAAACAGTACTTAAGAAAGGAGTGCTTTCTGGATCCAGATACTTGTTTTGCAAAGAATTCTCTGATTCTCTTGCTTTCACCACCCCCAAATGACACCCTGAAATCTCCATGTTTCTCTGCTATATTCTTAAAGCCTGATAATTCCATGAAGAGACAACTAAATCATCTCTGCACAGTCGGTCGTAGCAGTAGGGATGGAACGCCTGACAATAACAGGAAGCTGGGAAGATAATGAAAAGTATCATTTTCAATTTTCTTACACATTCTTATGATTACCCTCCCACCCACCCACACAAACCTATCATATTCTGCAACACAGTAGGGGTAATGGAGGGCATTTCTGGAAGGCTGGGAAAGAGGAAATTATTCTAGAACACTACCTATTCTTGCAGCATTTTTCCACTGTACAGAAATCAAGTCAGTTTTGTTTATCTTCTTCCCTCCCCCTTTGATTGACGTCCTGAAATGTGGAGAAATGCAAAACATCTATCTACACAAATACATATTTGATAGCCCCAAATCAAATGAAATTCTAGTGAGTAAGACATGGTTTAATTAATGGTCAGATAAGCAACCAGAATGTGAAAACAATCTTCGAATACACCCAAAACAAGACTTAATGTTCCCACATTTACAACCCCTTTGTATATCTCCTTCCTGATTCTCAAGGCTCCTTAAACAACTGCCTTCATCAGTGGTGGCAGTCCTCCTCCCTTCTCTGACAAGTACGCCATCTCCCCAGTAGATGATGCCCTTGCATCCACCTCCCTTCCCACAAGTGATGAGTTTATGGAAACGTAGATAGCTTTTTATCATCCTCCCTAGCGTCTCGACACCCGCCTCCATAAAACCAGGTCAGGAATCCCGCCCCAATCATGGAACTCGCATCCACGATCCCAAGCCATGCCTTCCTTACTAACCTGTTCAGTTTGAGTCCAAGGCCGTTTTCTTATTTGCGTTATCTCTGGCGGTGCCTTGCCAGAAAGGAGGCAGGCAAACGCAATCAGCAGTCAGGCGCAGGGAGCGCCGACAAGGGCGGCGACTGTATTTAGGGGCTCGCCGGGCGCTTGGGACATAAGACAACAAGAAGGGCCATGATTAGCAAATTAGGATCAGCTTGCAGTACCCACTCCTCTCCCTGGTCTCTCACGACGCGACTGAACATCCTAAACCTACATCCGCCGGGACGCACTGGGCGCGGCTACGTCATTCCGGAGGCCCGCAGCGGAAGGAGCTGGAGTTCTTTAAGGAGTTCCGGCTTAGGGAAGTGGAGTGATACCGCTGCCCCCCCCTCCCCTCAGTGGTTTGTATGGCACACACTGCGACACTTAGGTTCTGATGCCCAACTAGGGAAAACAGCGCCAAACACCCGTGAGCCGACGATTACCGAATGTCGGTTTTAGCTTCTTTCTTGGGCATGTCTTTCCATTTCGAAATACACGCGGTTTCCACGCTGTGGCGTCAGGAGAAAAGGCTGTCGCTTTGCGGGGCGGAAGGATAGCAAAGAATTCTAGATTTTACAAGTTCGTCACTAGGCTCCATTGCCCACTGTAGTGGGCTGGTTAGGGAGGGGAGGGGCTCAAGGTAGAAAAGCTGTTGGTGGTTCTCAATGCTAAGTTAAAAATACAAATTCTCATTTATTCCAACAAATTCAAATTGTTCCTTTTACAAGAAAAATCCACCAGTGACGCACTTGTAAGGACTTGTTTGCATAAAATGTACGATGCAGCAGCAGAGCCTATGGGGATACTGCTCTGCTGCAAGATGGTTTTTAGTCTCCCATTTTGTTTTGTTTTGTTCCTACTCTGGATTTCTTCCAGGCTTGTTGATGTTTCTTGCCCACTAAATCTCTGATTACATAAATACTTGTATTTTGAATCTTGGGCCTCATGTTTGTGTTATCTATTTGAACATATATGTAATTAAAATAGGCCTCAGAATCAGAAAGTGTATCTAACATGTATTCCACTTAGAAATGTCCCAGCCCATCAGTTCTATACAGCTTATCTCTAAGCTGAGATAGCACTTTAATAGACTATGGTGAGAGGTATGTTTCCTGGTTTAGGGATGTTTGTAATTTTGAAATTCCATTAAAAGTACACGAAGGAAGCAGAGAAAGTGTTTCATAAGTGGGAGACTGAGGAAGAGAAGCGAGAAAGAGAGAAGCAGGAGGCAGAGGAAAGAGAGGAGAGAGGGATAGTAGATAAGAAAGGAATTTGTAGGATTTTGGCCACAGTAGTGAAGGGCCAGGGAGTTAAGAATCAAGTCTGGCACTAGGAGGGAACCTTTTGACAAGGATCAGTGTGCTTACTGTAAAGAAAAAGGCCATTTGGCCAGGGATTGCCCCAACAAGAAGAAAAGGGGACCGACCCCAGCAACAGGACCCCCAGACCTCTGGCCCAAAAGTTTTGACCATAAAAGTCTCGGGTTCAAGGGGCTACCCGAACCAAAGAATATTTATGGACTACACAAAGATCTGTGGATCTCGGAGTGGGCCGGGTATCCCACTTATTTATAGTAATGCCAAACTGTCCCTGCCCCCTGTTGGGGAGAGACCTCCTGACTAAGATGGGGCACAGATTCACTTCCACTCTGATGGACCACAGGTTAGAGGGCCAGAAGGGGAGCCTGTGCAGGTGCCAACCATCTGGTTGGAGGACAAGTACCAACTCTAAACAGCCTGCCTCAGATCAGACGGACTGGTGGCTGCAGGCATATCCTCAGGCCTGGGCGGAGACTGCAGGAATGGGGGAGGCTAAGAACCAGCCCCTGCCTATATGGAATTGAAAGTCCAGGCTAGCGTATGAGACAGGGATCAAGACATACATCATCCGGTTACTCCAACTTGGAGTTCTGCATAAGTGTCGATCAGCCTGAAGCGTGCCTCTCCTACTGGTGCGGAAACCTGGAACCAACAACTGCCGGACAGTTCAAGATCTCTGAGAGGTAAACAAATTGGTGGCAGAACTCCACCTCACAGTACTTAACCCCTATAACCAGTTGAGATCATTGCCCCATCCAGAACCTGGCATACAGTACTGGACTTGAAGAAAACACATCATTGGACTCATCTAGAGGTAGACAAACTTGTAAAGACTGTCTTGAGGTCAAATTCTTTTGTGCCAGATTTGAGTAGATAACTGTGTGCCATGCCAGAAAGCAAATGTATGTAGAAGGCCGGGAGGAGAGAAGATAGACCTGAGGTTTACTGAGAAGTGGATTTTACAGAAACTAAGCCAGGAAGATATAGATATAAGTATCTACTACTCTGTATAGATACCTTTTCTGGGTGGGTGAAAACCTCCCCACAAAGAGAGAAATGGCAGCAGCGGTCATAGCTAAGAAGATTCCAGAAGAGATCTTCCCTAGGTTTGGCACCCCTAAGGTAATTGGATCAGACAATGGGCCAGCTTGTGTTGCCCAGGTAAGTCAGATATTAGCTTGTTTATTGGGGACCAATTGGAAATTATATTGTGCTTATGATCCCAGAGCTCAGGTCAGGTAGAAAGGATAAATAGAACCCTAAAAGAAACCAAAATTGGCCTTAGAGACTGGCGGGAATGACTGGACAGCTCTCCTGTTCAAGTTTGCCCTGTTCCAAGTTTAGAACACCCCTGGACGATTTAAACTCACCCCTTACATTCTGTGGGGCGGGGGGGGGGCACAGCTCACTGAGTCAGGAGGAGTGCACAATCCTGATGCTGTTCTTTCTAAACCCCTGTTTGCCCACCTAAAAGCCCTAGAGGTAGTGAGACATGAAACCTGGAAACAGCTGAAAGAGGCCTACAAAACTGGGAGTTCGAAAGTACCCCACCAGTTCCAGGTCGGAGACGCTGTCCTGGTCCGATTTATCAAGTGGGAAACCTAGAACCTTGCTGGAAGGAGTCGTATCTGGAGCTTTTGACAACTCTTACAGTGGTTACGGTTGAAGGCACGTCAGCTTGGATCCATGCATCCCACGTCAAGAAAGTACTGGAGCCATCCCAAGATGAATGGAAATTGGAAAAGACTGCTGAGCCTCTTAAGCTGCCCCTGCATCATAGGCGTAACTCAGGTGAAGGGTAAAAACCCCCATGCCCCTCAAAAAAGAAAACTGACTTGGCAAGTCTCTACACAGACTGGAGAGGTGATTTGGTTCACCTCCAAAGTGGCCCCACCATTCACATGGTGGCCCACACTCACTCCTGACTTCTGCCAGTGGGCATCTGGGCTGGACACCTGGGGCATTCCTGACACAGACCCTCAGAAATTGCCCCTAGAAGTCTCTGGGAGATATTCACCCGGGGGCAAGTTTGAATGTGGGAGTCCAGAGGCAAGGTGTAACTTGGGGAGACTAAGATTTTACATTTGCTCCGGAGATGGGCGAGACCGGGCCATCACTCGACATTGCAGAGGCTTAGAAAGTTTACTGAATCCTGTTGGCTTTGCCTCCCCTCAGGACACCCTTATTATGAAGGCATTGTGGTGTCTGGCACCTTTAATAACACCACCAACCATGGCACCTGTGTCTGGAACAGTAAGAACTAGTTAACCCTTACAGAGATCTCAGGAAAAGGGGCCTGCATAGGGAACCCACAAGCAGCTTACAGGCATCTTTGCAATGAGACCCTTCAGAGCCCACAGACATCTACTAACAGATTCTTGGTACCCATGCTTGATAAATGGTGGGCATGTGGTTCAGGATTAACCCCTTGTATATTCACTTCTGTCTTTGATGATACCAAAGACTACTGTATACTCATACAGCTGGTCCTTCCAGTTATTATCACCCTGCTGGCACTCTTGAAAATGAATTTGATAAGCGCCTGAGACATTTCCGTAGGGAACCCATTTCGTTGACCTTAGCAGTCATATTGGGACTTGGAGTAGTCACAGGTGTGAGAACAGGCACAGCAGCACTAATACAGACCCCTCAATATTTTCACTCATTTAGGTCTGCAACAGATGAAGATTTATGAGCCCTAAAACAATCCACATCTAAGCTTGAAGAGTCACTGACCTCCCTCTCTGAGGTAGTTTTGCAAAACAGAAGGGAACTAGACTTACTGTTCCTTAAGGGGGGGGGGGGCTATGTGCTGCCTTAAGAGAAGATTGTTGCTTTTACGTAGATCATTCTGGAGTGATTAAAGACTCTATGAGTAAGCTGAGAGAAAGACTAGACAAAAGAAAAAGAGACGGAGAAGAACAACACAGATGGTTTGAGGGATGGTTTAACAGATCCCCATGGCTGACCACTTTAACCTCCTCATTAGTGAGGCCTCTTTTAATTTTGCTTTTGCTTCTTACATTTTGACCATGCATCCTTAATAAGTTAGTAGCTTTTGTTAGAAAGAGAGTGAGCACTGTGCAGATTTTGATGTTGCGCCATCAGTACAGAGCTTTACAAAGTCAAGAAAATCAATATTATGAAGATACTGAGATCTAGTTCTATGATTAGAACTAGGCACTAGAAGAAGTGGGGAATGAAAGGCCAGGATAAAGCCTGACCCCCTAACAGGTAAAGTAGAAGCCTCCTAACAGGTAGAATAGAGCCAAAAATGTAGGCTAGCCAGTTCTGCAATACTATCCTTATATTCTAAGAACTGGCTGACCATAAAAGAATTTATGGCCCTAAGGTCAGGGTGACTCTGTTTCAGAAACTGACTGACCATAAAAACATAAAAGTTAAATAACATGTTATAAACAATCTTGAGAAACCGGATGTTCCCCCTCGAGATTCTTCACTAGTAATTTTCACCTTATAGGCAATCTTGAGAAACCAGGTGTTTCCCTTATTATTCTTCACTGGTATTTTTGGTATTCTCCAATCATGTACTCCCCCCCCCCACCCCTGGTTGTGGTTTGTTTTCCTTAAAAAACCCTTCTCTCAGCCACTCGGGGTCAGACTCCTCTATCCCTGCATGGGATATGAGTCTCGACCCCAGCGCACTGGTTCATTAAAAAATTGTAATTGCATGTAATTGCAGCAAGGACAGTCTCTCTTGAGTTCTTGGGGGTCGTGTTATCCCGAGACTTGACTGAGGGTCTCCCCTCTTCAAGGGTCTTTCAGAACAATACTAGGTGGTGATGGGTCAGTACAGAGAGATTATCTTCATAACCCGGGAAACAAGATGAAAATAGTTTTGGTGGGAAGCTCAATAAAACTTAAATGTAAAAGTAGGTGGTAATGGTCCCTCCAGATGGACCAGCTCAGGGCCCTAAAAACAGGAGAGGGGGAAAAAAAGAAAGTGAGAGAGAGAGAGAGAGAGAGAGAGAGAGAGAGAGAGAGAGAGAGAGAGAGAGAGAGAGAGAGAGAGAGAGGAGAAAGATAAAATAGAAAGTAGTGGCCAACTCTGAATGAATCCACTCAAACCAGTTTCCAGTTTCAGGACTGGCTACTGGAGCATACATAGAATGTCATTATCCTTTCCCTACCAAGCCTTTTAACTCTAATGTGTCCTTAAACCCTTAAACATGCTGCATCTTCAATAGCTTTTGTTGCCAGTTGTTTTCTTGACAATTCCTGGTGGGGATGTGGAGAAAGGAAAGCTAATTCACTGTTGGAGAAAATGGGAACTGGTAGAACTGGCTTCTTAAAAAGTGTAAACTTAGAAAGTGCTGTGTGACTCACTTATACCTTCCCTTGGAACATACCAAAAGAGCTCCACTACACAGATTCTTGTACATCCATGTTTACTGTGGCTGAATTCAGACTTGCTAAGAAATGGAATCAGACCAGATTCTATGTTCATGAATATATAAATAGATGATGAATACACAGAAAATTTAAAAAAAAAATAAATTCTTCAAAACTGAAACAAGTCCTCAGGAAGTAGGAATTTGGGAGGACCCTCCAGAATGCACCAGAAACCTGGGAGGAGAGAGACCCTCAGGACTCATCGGGAGGAACCTTAGATAAAATGCCCTACAGTGGGGAGAGGGAACTTGTAGACTCCACCTCCAGTGGAAAGACAGGGCACCAAGTGAGAGATGGGGTTGCCATCACACAGTCAATTGTTCCTGTCTGAAAAAACTGCAGCGATGAAAATGGAGAAGAGCCTGAGTAAAAAAGATCCAGAGGCAGGCCCAGAGTGGGATCCAGCTCAAGGGGAGGACTCAAGGCCTGACACCATTACTGAGGCTATGGGTCTCTCACAAAAGAGGGGCCTATCATGACTGCCCTCCAAAAGACCCAAAAAGCAGCTGAAAGAAGCAGATGCAGATTTTTGCACCAATCCAACCAACAGAAGCTGCTTCTCCCTGTGGTAAAATTAGGGAAAAGCTGGAGGAAGAAGAGGATGACCCTGTAGGAGGACCAGCAGTCTCAACTAATCTGGACCCCTGAGATCTCTCAGACACTGGACCACCAACCAGGCAGCATACACCAGCTGATATGAGGCCCCCAACACATACAGCAGAGGACTGCCTGGTCTGAGTTCAGTCAGAGAAGATGCACCTAACTCTCAAGAGACTGGAGGCCCCAGGGAATTTAAATGTATGGTTGGGTTAGTGGGGTTAGCAGCGTTGGCAGGGTCAGCAGGGTAGGTGGGGTGGGGACATCATCATGGAGATGGGGTGGGGAGGAGGTATGGGATTTGGAACAGTAGGAGGGGAATATTAAGTCTTGAATGTAAAAATAAAAAATAAAATGAAAAACACACACACTCACACTCACACACACCTACCTTAGTGCCAGTCACCAAGTTGCCTCATTATGAGTTCTTGATCAAAGAAATCCCAGTGGTTTCCTAAGCAATACACCCAATTTCTATTGTTCTTGGTTATTTGACAGAATGAAAACAAAAAACAAACACACACACACACACACACACACACACACACAAATCAGGCCACTATGGATAAAGACATTCTGAACTTTGATATTTTGGTCACAGAACCCAAATAAATCAAGCTGACAGCTGGATGAAAGCTCCCTACCTCCTGGCAACTTTTCATAGTGCCAAAGGGTACTATTTAGGCTACTGGAGAAAGAAAAGCTATGAATGGCCTTAGGAAGCTGTGAACTCTGTGAACTATATTATTAGCAAGCCAGAAAATATTTACCCAATGTTGCAATAGCAGAATTACAGCTCCTTGGGGAATGAACTACTTTAATTGTATTTGAACCCCATTTCACAGGAGGTATTCCATGCCTGGCACTGTAATACTGGTCAATACTTCATAGTTAACAAAGTCATGCATGCAAACTTTATCACAATAATTTATGGATATGTGTGGATTTGATTTGGTTTTGGTTTAGTTTGGTTTTTAGATAAGCATCTCACTGTGTAGATCTTGCTGGTCTGGAACCTGATATGTAGATCAGACCTGGCCACAAACTCAGAGCTGTGCCTGCCTCCATAGTGCTTGGATAAAGGAATAAATTACCACATCTTCCTTAAACATTTGCATTTATACCCATAGGTTAGTGCATCTCCCATCCTTTCTGTCTTAGTCAGGGTTTCTATCCCTGCACAAACATCATGACCAAGAAGAAGTAAGTTGGGGAGGAAAGGGTTTATTCAGCTTACACTTCCACATTGCTGTTTATCACCAGAGGAAGTCAGGACTGGAACTCAAGCAGGTCAGGAAGCAGGAGCTGATGCAGAGGCCATGGAGGGATGTTACTTACTAGCTTGCTTATTGGCTTGCTCAGCTTTCTTTCTTATAGAACCCAGGTCTACCAGCCCAGGGATGGCTCCACCCACAATGGACTGGGCTCTCCCCCCTTGATCACTAGTTGAGAAAATGCCTTACAGCTGGATCTCATGGAGGCATTTCCTCAACTGAGACTCCTTTCTCTGCGATAACTCCAGCTTGTGTCAAGTTGACACACAAAACCAGCCAGTACACTTGCTCAGCCTGGCAATGGTAGCAAACATCTTTAATCCCAGAATTTTGGGAGGGAGGGGCAAGTGGATCTCTGTGAGTTCCAGTCCAGGCTGGTAGATAGAGCAAGTCCAGGGCAGCCAGGGTTGTTATACAGAGAAACCCTGTCTCAAAAAACAAAACAAACAATGAATGAATGAAAGGAGGGTAGGTAGGAAGGAAGGAAGAAAGAAAGAAAAGAAACAAAAAAGCGAAGAAGCCACTCTGCTAGCAGTGGGTGGCAACATGGAGACCTGTAAGTAGTCAAAGAGCTGGAAATGGTCGACTGCTGACCACTCATCTCTAAATCTGTATCTCCCTTTCAAGGTTCCAAAGGGACATTTTAAAATGCTAGCAGAAAGAGACGAACTGCTGGTTTGTGGGGTAAACTCTGTGAAATACCGTCTTCTGTCTTTCATATGTGGTATGGCAATTTCACCTATGAGGTCAAAGGAGCTGTGGTTTCAGACTGCAGAGCAGCACACAATGGGACCAGTGAGCATCCCTTTACACATTAGGCAGAGGCGTTTGCAGTATCGTAGCTCTCCGAGACATTAACAGTGGTAATTACATGCTGTAAGAGAAGGAGTCGTTACATTTGGTATTGTAGCCATTACTAACATGCTCATAGTATGGTTAATAGCTTCCCAACTAAACCCATGCAAGCAACACTAATTATATTTCATGGGTCACACACAAAACCCAAACAGACCCTCCAAATAACAATAGCAAAGTACTTGAAAGTAGCCTTGAGAACTTGTTGGAAAGAACCGATGAAGCACAAAAGCGAGAGGGGTATGAGGGAGGGTTATAGAGATAAAAATCCAAATGCATTATACATAGGTATGGACTTGTCAACAAATAAAAAAGAAGCTTCATGGAACTTACACAAAAGCAGAATTCAGCCCATTGAAATAGAATAAAGAATACAAGCACAAACCTTCACAGACAGAAACACCTAGGTTTTGCAAAGAAAAGGCAGCCTCTTTAACAAACAATGGGGGGAAAACGGCATCTCCTTATGTGTAAGAACAAAACTAGATCATAGCACCCTGCACCAGAAACAAACAAACAAACAAAAAATCCAAATGAATGAAAGATGAAAGGCCTTCCTGTAATACCTGAACTTTGACACTGCTAAAGGCACACATAAGGGAAGTCCTTACTTCCTAAGGGAAATAAAGAGAAGCATAGGCAAAGGGTTCCTGAAACAGATTTTATTATCACAGAAAATCCAAAAGTGACAAATACTGTTCTGTAAAATTAGGCATATCTTTTGAAGCAGAATAAAGTATCATCGGAGTGAGGAGACAGTTTTCAGAATTAAAGAAAATTATTTTTTCAACAACCATGAACTGCCGATAGTCTCTCTGGGAGGGATCATGCTTCATGGAACCCCTCCACCATAATGATATGTTGATGGGGACTGACCGTGATTGGGTCTTAGTGCCTATAACCACAACTGCAATAAGTTCATTGCTGTAGTGACTGTGTTTTGTCAAGAAGACATCTTTCTGTTGTACATGTTCCCATCATCTGGCTCCCCGGCCTTCCTTTTTTTTAGCACTCTGGTTGGTTATGGGTTTCTGTATTAGCTTCTGCCACGATCATAAGAAGTTTCTTTGATGAAGAATAGGCACAGAAATAAATATGAGTACTAAGGTTTAATATGACCACTGAGCATAAACCATAATAGTGGGACATTTAAAATGATTCTACTAAGCAAAGTAATTTAGATTCAGAGAATCAAATACAGAATTTTCTTATAGGTGGACCTGAGTTCTTAAGTTTTACATGTGTGTAATATACATGTACATGTATATGTCAGCAAACTTGAAAGGAGACCAAGGGAAGGTAAAAACAGGTCTTAGTGGAGGGGGGAAGGAAAGGGGGCAGTAAAGGTAACAGAACACATGTGGCATGCAAACAGAAGGGGGCTATTTTGGAGAAGAGTAGACCAACATGGGGGGTTCAGGGCAAGGGAGCAACAAAGTCTGTGTGTAAATTCCATACTGAAACCCATTTCTTCTTTTTAAATAAACCACACATTTTTAAACTCTTAAAAGTCAAATGAAGAACTTCAAATGGCAATTGATAGGGAATCATGTAAGCACAACCAATTGCAGGCATAACTTGCCAACCGATGGTACAACATCTATCTCATCATTTACACAACTATAATTTGAAAACCCCGTGCCACTAGTAGTTGAATTTCAGAAAGCAAAACCAAAAAACCCCAATGGTTTGATGTCTAAAGTACATGCATTACAGAAATAGAGGAAATCCATGTTTTGGGAAACAGATTTTGCAGAGCTCCCATTTAACAACTGCCTGGAATTCAGAACTGCTAATGGCAGTTCTTTGTGAATGGTCCACAGACCTGTCCCTAAAGCGAGAGTGTGTGCCTCTGCTGTGAAAATAAAAGTTTGAACGCACTCTCTCAAGAACATGGGCATGGGGCACCTCAAGTATGCTCTGTGAGCAATGCTTCCACAGATAGGCTGGCTCCCATGCTCTCCAGATGGGGCTAACAGTTGTACCAGTTTCTGCACAGCAACTTCCAAAAAGGGAGGAGACAGGAAAAGAAATGGAAACCCAGGGAGATAAAAAAAAAAAAAGCCTCCTTGCCAGCCACTTATGTGCAAATCATGAAACACATCAAGGCACAACACGTTCAGATGGTCAGAGAGAAGTAAAATGCGTGCCCTCTTACCACCTTCCCCTTCTTTACAGACTCCCTAATCTTGTGGCAGCCTCTTCGAGGCCATGGTTGTACCAGGTCACACGCATGTTTCTTGCACGCCTCCAGATAGAGCATCTTCACAGATTTCCTGGTCGCCAAAGGCTAACCACTGGTAAGTATCATGTGTCCTTTACAAGTTTCTATGAAAGTAAGCTTGGTAGTTGAATGTGATGAAAGTCAGGGTATATGGGGCCATTAGGTCCTGGTCCCTCTGTAGCAGGAGAAGTACAATTCAAGACACAGGTTTCAGCTGTTTATTATGGGAACACAAGTCCTCTCCTTGGGGGTGGGATACAAGTAAAGCAATTGGCCCTGAGAGTGGCAAGTACATGGCCTATGTGTATTTGATTTCTTGGTTACCTGGTCTCTAATTCCAGCCAGGTCAATGGCTTAAAGAGAAACAAACAATAATATGGATGAAGAAGGAGATGACCTCCAAGGGCTCCTTTTAGAACTTGTATCCGAAGAAGTCACTTGATAATCTTTCCTCAGTCTGAAGGAAAAGAATTAGGATATTAGAAAAGCCTCATCCCCCAAGTTCCATCCCCAGGCCCTGCGGTCCCATCTTGCTGAAGGCCGGAGAACACTTTGAACTTTCAGTCCTATGATTCCCAGGCCTTACCTGGAATGTGAAGAGGGCTTCATCATTGCTGACGCATTTCCACGTGTTCTCAAAATGCCTGATGTGGGAGAAGGACACGTAACCTCTATTACTACAACAAGAGAGATACACTGACCACAAAGTGCCACCACTTAGCCTACACTACTCATTTGCTGGGCCATGTGTGCCAGACTTAGCACTATTGTAATGGTGAAGAAAGACCTGGTAGAAGTCACAATGTTTGTCACCACATATACCCAGGATTCAAAGCAAAACACACAAGGTCATGCCTAAGAATAATGGACCTTAATCCTTAGCCATTGAAAGAGAAGATCAAGAAAATAACAAATGGAAATTAAAAAGTAAAAAATTCCCATTTATTTTACATTAGAATATTAGTCATATCCTAGAATGTATTCCTTTGCAGTGTATAATTCAGCAATTTTTATGTATTGAAAATATTACACAAATGTCAGTTATCCAATTTCAGAACATTTTCCTCATCTTAAATAGAGCAGCATGCTATGTTGTTTAACCTATGCTACTTACTCATTTACACATTTGTATGACTGCCTTTCTTTTCTTCTTCCTTCTTTTCTTCCTTCCTTCCTTCCTTTTTTCCTTTCCTTTCTTTTCCCTTCCCTTCCCTTTCTTTCCCTTCCCTTTCCTTTTATCTTTGGCTAAGGAAAAGACAAGGAAATCCAAGTCTCTAGTCAGCCCAGTGAGAGGCCTGAGTCAAACAGAAAGGAAAGTAATTACGTTTCTTTCCCCTGCTCCTATCTCTACTTACCAAGTGAGGCAAATATCTGCATGCATTACAAAGCTCAGATTTATCTGATCTATTTCTTTATTCTTTTGTTTTGTTTCTTCGGACAAGGTCTCACTTTGTGGTACTGGCTGGTCTGGAATTCCCTATGTAGACCAGGCAGCTTTGAACTGGGATCCACCTGTCTTGCCACCCAAGTGTTAGAATTAAAAGTGTGCAATACTATACCTGGCCTGTTTCCTTGATTTGATGATTGGCATGTAGAGCCCAACTTAGTATGCTTGGTGCCACCTCTGGGCTGGTGGTCCTAAGTGCTCTAAGAAAGCTGGTTAAGTAGGCCATGAATGAGATGTAAGCCAGTTGGCAGCATCTCTCTATAGCTTCTGCTTCAGCTCCTGTCTCAAGGTTCCTGCCTTGAGCCACAAACAATCCTGAGTTCCCTTACTTTTGGAGTGTAACTAGAAAATTGCAAGCTGAAATAAATCTTTCCCTCTTCAAGTTGATTTTGGTTATGGTGTTTTATCTCAGCAATGGAAAACTGAACAAAGATAGTAGGTAAAAGGTGCTGCCACCAAGTCTGACAACTAGAATTCCACCCCCTGGATCCTGGTGGGAAGAGAGAACTAACTTCATCAAGTTGTCTTACAACCTCCATATATTCCCCATAGCATGAATATACAAAACATAAATAAATGTTAATAATTTTAAATGGTACAGATCCTTTTATTATCAAATTCTAAAAAATTGTCATGCAATTTTAAGATACAAGTTCTTTATCAAACATACAAAAATATTTCTGATTCGGTGGATTCACTTTCCATTTTCTTCTTGGTATCTTTGGTACTATGCTTGAAAACCAATTATTTATCAATGTGAAAATATATGTTTTTCAACATTATCCACTATATAAACAAACTCAAAGAGAAAAAAAATCACATGATTATCTTTTTAGATGCTGAGAAAGTATTTGACAAAATTCAACACCACTTCATGCTTAAAGTCTTGGAAAGATCAGGAATTCAAGGCCTATACCTAAATATAGTAAAAGCAATATACAGCAAATCAGGCGCCAACATCAAACTAAATGGTGAGAAACTTGAAAGAATCCCACTAAAATCAGGGATTAGACAAGGCAGCCCACTCCCTCCCTACCTATTCAGTATAGTACTGGAAGTGCTAGCCAGAACAATTAGATACAAAATAGGTCAAAGGTATACATATTTGAAAGGAAGAAGCCAAAATATCACTATTTGCAGATGATATGATAGTATACTTAAGTGACCCCAAAAATTCCACCAAAAAACTTTGACAGCTGATAAACAACTTCAGCAAAGTGGCTAAATATAAAAGTAATTCAAACAAATCAGTAGCCTTCCTCTACTCAAAGGATAAACAGGCTGAGAAAGAAATTAGGGAATTGACACTCTTCACAACAGTCACAAAGAACATAAAATACCTTGGTTTGACCCTAACAAAGCAAGTGAAGGATCTGTATGACAAGAAATTCAAGTCTCCAAAGAAGGAAATTGAAGAAGATCTCAGAAGATGGGAAGATCTCCCATGCTCATGGATTGGAAGGATCAACATTGTAAAAATGGCCATCTTGCCAAAAGCAATCTACAGATTCAATGCAATCCCCATCAAAATTCCAAGTCAATTCTTCATAGCACTGGAAAGAGCAATTTGCAAATTCGTTTGGAATAATAAAAAACCCAGGATATCAAAAACTATTCTCAACAAAAAAAACTTACAGGGATATCAATATTCCTTCTCTCAAGCTGTATTACAGATCAATTGTGATAAAAACTGCATGGTATTGGTATAGAGACAGGCAGGTAGATACCTAGAATAGAATTGAAGATGCAGAAATGAACCCACACTCCTATGGTCACTTGATCTTTGACAAAGGATCTAAAAACATTCAATAGAAAAAGGACAACCTCTTCAACAAATGGTGCTGGTTCAACTGGCAGTCACCATGCAGAAGAAAGCAAATCAATCCTTTCTTATCTCATTGTACAAAGCTCAAGTCCAAGTGGATCAGAGATCTCCACATAAAACCAGGTGTACACTGAAACTATTAGAACAGAAATTGGGGAAGAGTTTAGAACACATAGGCACAGGGGACAATTTCCTGAACAGAACACCAATGGCTTATTCTCTAAGATCAAGAATTGACAAACGGGACCTCATAAAATTGCAAAGCTTCTGTAAGGCAAAGGACACAGTCAACAGGACAAAATGGCAACCAACAGATTGGGAAAAGATCTTTACCAATCCTACATCTGATAGAGGGCTAATATCCAATATATACAAAGGACTCAAGAAGTTAGACTCTAGAGAATTAAATAATCCTATTAAAATGGGGTAAGAGCTAAATAAAGAATTATCAACTAAGGAATATTAAATGGCTGAGAAGCACCTAAAGAAATGTTTAACATGCCTAGTCATCAGGGAAATGCAAATCAAAACCACCCTGAGATTCCACCTCACACCAGTCAGAATGTCTAAGATCAAAAACTCAGTAGATGCTGGCGAGGATGTGGAGAAAGAGGAACACTCCTCCACTGTTGGTGGGGTTTAAGCTAGTACAATTACTCCTGAAATCAGTTTGGAAGTTCCTCAGAAAATTGGACATAGTACTACATGAAGACTCAGTTATTTCACTTCTGGGCATATACCCCAAAGACGCTACAACATACAATAAGGACACATGCTCCACCATGTTCATAGCAGCCTTATTTATAATAGCCAGAAGCAGAAAAGAACCCAGATGTCCTTCAACAGAGGAATGGATACAAAAATTGTGGTATATTTACACAATGGATTACTACTCAGCTATTAGAAACAATGACTTTATGAAATTTCTAGGCAAATGGATGGAACTTGAAGCTATCATCCTTAGTGAGGTAACCCAGTCACAAAAGAACATTCATAGTATGTACTTACTCATAATTGGATACCAGCCCAAAAAGCTCAGAATACCCAAGAAACAATTCACAGATATTATGAAGCTTAAGGGGAAGGGAGGCCAGAAGGTGGATGCCTCAGTCCTTCTTAGAAGGGAGAACAAAAAACTCACGGGTGGAAATGATGGGACAAATAGAGGAGCAGAGATTGGAGAAAAGATCATCCAAAAACTGCCTCACCTGGTATACATCCAATATGTAGCCACCAAGCCCAAGCACTATTGCTGATGCCAAGTAGTGCTTTGTGGCAGGAACCTGATATGGATGCCTCCTTAGAGGCTGTGCTAGAGCCATACTGATATAGAGGAGGATGCTTGCAGCTAACCATCGGACTGAACATGGGGACCCCAATACAATGAAGGAGCTAGAGAAAGGACTGAAGGAGCTGAAAGGGTCTGCAATTACATGGTAAGGACAAGGAGCTGAAAGGGTCTACAACCCCATGGGAAGAACAAAATTATCAACTAACCAAACCCACCACAGCTCCCAGGGACTAAAACAGCAACCAATGAATTGTTATGGAGAGACCCATGGCTCCAGGTGCATATGCAGCAGAGGATGGCATTCTCTGGCATCAATGAGAGGAGAGGCCTTTGGTCCAGTGAAGGCTCATTTTCCTAGTGTAGGGGAATGTCAAGATGCTGAGGTAGGAGTGGGAGGTTGGCTGAGGGAGCACCTTCATGGAGGCAATGGAAGGGGGAAGGGTGATGGGATTGGCAGAAACAGATAACATCTGAAATGTAAATACAGAGAATATCCAATAAAAAGTAAAATACATATTTTTTTTTAATTTTTGGGCTAGTACTTTGTCAATTGGTCTATGTATCTGTAGCATCTAGAGTTATTTTTCTTATACATCAATGTAAGTTTATAGTAAAATTGCAGTGAGTTTTCCAACTATCTTCTTCATTTTTAAGATTATTTTTTATTATGGGTTCACTTTACTTTCATTTTAATTTTAAAATCAGTGGCTAAGATTGTGATATTGTTTGTATGGGCATATAGTATTAGGGAGTTTTGCTCTCATGATATTGTTAAGTGTTGTAGTTCAGGAACAAAATACCCATCCATTTTTAAAATTGTTTAAATTTTACTTATTTCTGCAAAACGTTTTCACATCTTTGCTAAGTATGTCCCTGGGTATATTTCTTATTCATGATACTGCAAATGGAGCTTGTTTTAAAAATTGCTTATAATGTCACTATAAAATTAATGCATATTTTACAAACTTTGGTCTACATCCTGGCCTCACAACATCTGGATAGCTGTAAATTTCTATTAAAGCTCCACTTCTTTCAAATCAAGATTATTGCTTTAAAGAATTAAAGAACTCACTTTAGATCAGTGTGGGTGTTCCAGCAACTCTGAGTGTAGGACCTTGTGGATTTGGTAGTAGAGAAGACCTTCCTTGTCTCTGCCGGACTGGCATTTCTCAAAATCATCTCATCATTCACAATGCACAGCCTGGAAGAAAGGTGGCTTTGAAAAGCAAACCCCTACTTTATTTTGATGCCTCATTAGCTGATGAATGTGCATTTCCCGTGCCAGGGGGATTACCTTTGGAGAGATCTCCTATCGACCTCATTAAATTGTACATTTAACTCGACCTTGTTTACCCTTCCCAAAAGAAGTGGCCACATGTACAATTTCAGGTACCACTAACTCCAGGGAGATTTATAAACTGGTCTAGGTCACACAGCTGATTGCTGTCAAGAAAAACAATCCGGCCATGTTCCTAAGTGATTAGAGCTACCCGTTTGCACTTTATAGTACTGAGAATCTCTCAAGAGTATATGAATGCACCCCTGGCCCAAGGCTGAATGGATGTTTCTATATCCACTCACAACGTAGTCCTCACCCGAATTCACTGTCAGGAGTTAAGATGAATGTCCGGGTGAAGGCACGAACACATCCCCAAGACTTTTCTTCCACTTCAATGGCAAGAAGCAAACAAAAATGATATGAGAGGAGACAAAACAAAATATTTGAGTTGTACATGACTTAAAAACTCAGGCAACACTCCACAATGAGAGTCAGACCAGACACTGTATCCCTCAGAAGGAAGCCAGAATGGATCAATTTACACAGAGAGTCAGGAGGAAGATTCAGGGACATAGTGACTAATAATAGAAATACTCAGTTTCCCATGATAGGGCTTCTTAGTATAGCCTAGATTCCTTGAAAAATATTAGTCCACTTTATTACTATTTCCTAGGTGTCCAAGAAATGGCTATTATTAACTGCACTTGGGAGATGAGGAAACTGAAGTGTTAGCAGGTTATAGTTCAGAAAGTATGGAACTGGAATGAGAGAAACCAAAGACAGCCCTAATGCCTAAACTGTGCAGGGTGTAAAACAGCATTCGGGAAATCATAAGCAGTAGGGAAGAGACAAGAATGAAGACAGAACAAAGGGAGAGATGTGGGAGAATGGGAGGTAGGGAGATGGGGAAGAACAGGAGTGGGGCAGAGGGAAAGAAAGAATATGAGAGTGCGGCTGGGAGTGCTCTGGTAGAGACTTCTGCACGAAAGGAGCCCCAAAAGCTCTCTGATAGATATTCTACACATACCTTCCTTGAATACTCCATTGACAGAGAAGCAGATCATTTTTTCCTGAAAAGAAAAAAAAATGGTAAACTAAGATTTTGATGATTCTTCTGACAGCTCTTCCTCGTACCTTTCTGGTCATGCCTACGGGAAGAAGCAGGTACTCACTGTCTGCACACAAAGGTCTACTACATAGGAATTTAAATCATGCTGTGTCTTTGGCATTTCCTGGAGGTAGGTCACAATGTTATATTTTTTGTGCTTCAGCATCTGCATCTGCAAAACTGTATAAAGTAGAGAGACAAAAATACTGGTTACTATACCCCATTGGGCCTTGTACTATTTTATTGCCTCCTTAATCACTTCTTTACATCCTTACTGGAGTTCTTCAGAATCTTCATATTCCTGTTATCTTTAAGGTAGTCTTCTAAGCTGCTCCTAGAAGAACAAAAGAGGAACTCGAGGTTATTTGTGTCATTCTGGGTGGTTTCACCCCACGTGCACGCTAGAGGTAGAACTTGCTGTTCCAGAATAAAGCTTCAGCCAGGATACTCACAGGTCTGCCTTATCAGAGTTGTAAGTGATGGCCAGGGAGAAGCAGGCGTCTGCATGGTAAGCGTTAAGAAGACTGTGTCGATCACCATAGTCATAGATCAAGTAGTACCTGTGGGAAGTGCACCAAAGGAGCAGGTTATATCTAACACAAGTCCCAGATGATACCTGAAAATTCTGACATGCAAACGGATGCAGTGATAGCCCATCCCAGCCTTCTATTTCTTCCTGTTCTCAGGGCAACTCACTGAAGCATAAATTGCACGATCAGATTCTTCAGACTCTCAGATCCTGTATAGCTTTCCTGAAATGGAAGACACTTTGAAACCAGTTGGCTGACACAAACCTCCTTTGAAACTTCTTGAATCTAGACGGTCACTCCTCACCTTGCGTGGTTTTATCATTTCCAAGTTGTTGATGTAAATTTTTGGGAATAATTTCCTGCCATCCTGCAGAAAGGAATATGTTAGGAACACAGATGAGGAACATGGCATATGATGCCCAGGGAGCTGAAGAAGGCTTTGGAATAAGAATAAGAGCCAGCTATGAAATGGCCCAGGAAATCTGCAAAATATCTCCCCTCTTTCTCCTTCTTCTTTCTGTGCTTATGGAATATTTTTCCCCAAGGAGAAGATTCGCATTTCTTTTTCAAGAATCCATGACATTTAAAATGGATAACAGTCTGGAGCACACATGTTTTCTAGCAAACCATGAAGGGACTGGGAGCAGGGATGGAGCTCTTGTATTTGAAAGAGAAGAGAAACGATGTAGGCAGGAACTTACTAAGTGTGACAACTCCGGAAAATAGTTCAGAATCGTACTGTGGGAAAAAAAAAAAAAAAAAAAAAACGAAAGTCACAAGTGACTGACAGTTAAAGTCCTAGTAGTAGTTCTCCCCTGCCTCTGCCTGCCTGAGGCTCTTCTTGATTTCCTCTCTCGCCTTACCTGCTTCCCATGCCTGGGTAGCTCCCACCCACACCACACTGGCCCCAAGAAGCCATACTGGAAGCCAAGTCTCCAGGGCTTCCTTCTCTCCCTGACTCCCTCCTCTTCCTCAGACTCTTCAGAGAAGGCTGTAAGAGGAACAGGGCATAAGACTGGAGCTCAGGGCTCTGGCATCTTGTCAGGTGTCCAGGACTCTTTGGAATGATGAGAAATGGAGTTGAGGGAGGCACAGCTTGGGAAGCAAGAAGGAGATGACAGGGGAAATGTAGATGGTGACAGAAATGGATGGTAATGGAGGGATGGTGAAGGAAATATGAGAGAGACATAGGAGAGTAAAGGCATAAGAAACAAAGCAAAGGGAGTAGGTGATATTCTGTCTAACCTGGGACAGTGGGATGGTGTAACACAGGGGGAAAAGGCTCCCCCACTGCTGCCTTTTCCTTCATTCCTGTCTGGCTAGCCCAGGGACCCAAAGCAGGAATGAAAGCATGCAACATACTGAGGCTAGCAGAACATGCAGGCCTACTGAGTGATCTGAGGATAAAGAGCATCCCTGGAGACAAGAGGCATTGTCCAGAAGCAGAAGTGATGAGTAGTTTCCAGCTCAGCATGGATGGAGGACTATAACCTCCATTATGATCACTTTGTTCTCCTTTGAAGACTTTGTGGGCCTGTGCCTATATGGGTGTGGGTCTTCTCTAATGAATCAAGTTGCTTGTCTAAGGCTGCCCAAGGCTCCTCTTATATGCTTGGTAGGATTATGAACAAGGAAGGCTGGTGCATAGGTAAGGAGGGAAGGAGGGAGGGATGGAGGCTTCTAGAAACCAGGGGCTTCTTTCTCCTCAACCTCTTCTGTCCTCTCCCCTCCCCTCCTGCTCCAGGAAGCCTTTGGCTCCCCACTCATGGCCCACTCTTGGATCCCTGATCTAGAGATCAGATGTCCCCCAATCCAAAGGAAGACAGAGATCCCAGCACTAGTCTAGAGGAAGTGACGTTCACATCAGCATCACTCAGGACCTCAGCCCTCAGCTGGGGTAGGACAACCTCTAGGGCATCCGGGGAAGGAGGAGGGGACCATTCAGGAACAAGATCAGAAGGAAGGCTCCTCTCAGGACTGGGAAGGAGGCCTGGCACTGCTGATATGCTCAGGAGGGTCTTCTGGAGGAGGCTGAAAACTCACACAAGTGAAACACAACCCGTGCTAGGTGAGGTGGGGCAGACAGGATAGTCACAAAGGAAGCCTGGGAGCAAAGCCCAGAGTACGAGACAGGGAGAAAGCAGGCCCTGTGGTCCTTCCAGAAGACCGGGGCTGCCTCCTCCCACAGAGAGTCTCTCAGGCCACTAGGGGGCTATGGCATCCACGAGGGGATGGAGGTGTTAGCAGGTATGTACCTTATATAGGAAGAACAGTCTGGGAAGGTGTTGCACAAGGGGTTCCCTTCTAGCCACAGCTGCTCCAGCTTCAGCCCTTTCAACTTCTCCAACTCCTGTGCTGTTCTTAGCTGAGGACAATGGGAGAGAACTGGGAAAGGTGTTCCAGGCAAAGACATTTATAGCTCCCAGCATCTGTAGCTCCTATCCTCACACAGGCAACTTTCTCTTCTCTTGCAGCCACACCAGAGCATGCATTGCCTTCCACATGCAGCCCAAATATCTGCTTACCAAGTTTACTGAAAGGTTGAGAATTTTCACGTGAGGGGCCTTCTCTATTAACTCAGACAGGCCATCTAGCCGGCATATTTTATTGTTGCTCACATTCAAGGACACCAGCTTATGGAAGGAAGATTTAGCATGATCATTACTATGTACTTCCTAAGAGACAAACCGCGCTGCACTCTATCTGGACCTCCACCCAAATATCATCAACTGGATCTACAGCCTCACCTCGGGGAAATCCTCTTGGATGATTTGAAGGGTGGCAGTCATGCAGCTTCTTCTGTTCAGAAATATGTCAATTCCGCGATCCATCAAGTCTTCAGGAAGTGGACAGAAAGCAATTAGCAGGCAAAGAGAGGTCTGTCTAGACTAGTACCAGTGCAGACCCCTTCAATGGTTACCACTGTCTTCCTCCCAGGAAGCCTTGGGACATGCATTTATTGCTGTCAGCCATACCTTTGTCAAAGTGAAGCTTTCTGAGGTACAGCGATTTCCTAGAAATATCATATCGTTTCTTCATGCTCAGCTGCAGAAACAGATATGGAGAGAGTAGCTCTGAGGCTCTGGGGTGTTAGAGACCGGGACTTCATTGAGTTTGAGAAAAAGGGGAGATGTGAGGAAGCAGAAGCAATGTGCAGTAACTCTGCCTTACCTTTAGGCCATACATTTGTGCTGGTGTTAACTTATAGAGTACAGATGCAGGTTCACTAGATGAATTCACATAGATAGAAATCTGTGTGAAAGGAGAGTGGGATAAACATTAGGACTTCCCATCCCAGCGACAGACTTATTTCTGACCAGGCTCCAAGAATGCCAAAAGTAGTTTAAAAAAATCCAACACCAACCTTTTTGTTCTCCTCATCACTTATCTGGTAGTTTAAATTCATCAATTCAACAGCAGTCTGGACACTTTGAACAGAAAATTGTACACTGTTTTTGATGTACTGGAACTATAAAGAATAGGGACAACAGAGATAATGATGGAGGCCAGCATCCTGCAAGGACCCTGCCTCTCCCTATCCCCTGAATGGACACACTGGGGTTCAGTGTTTATCTCTTACATCAACTGGTGTGAAGCCCATACTGCAAAAACTTTGGAGTAAATTTATTAACCACGTCTTGTTGTACTTTCTTCCATTTGGAATCTGGGAGGTGGGGGCAAAAATAAGGAATAAGAGAGAAAACAAACATGACTTTAAAACAACAAATCAAATGTACTGTTTTATCCTCCTCTTTGAAAAGTCTTGTTAAGTGGAGATAATTGGCATCTTTTCTTTTTCCTTCCTTCCGTTCTCTTTCCCTCCTTCCCCAGTTTCTTTCTTTTCCTAGGTTTCCTTTCTCCATATTTCAATGTTTTTATTTTAAATAATAAAATACAGTTCTTCCAAACTTATATCACTTTTATAGATTCTAAACTGGTTCTTCCCTGGCTGTCTGAAACATGACGAGATAATTACTGGGGAAGGTCTCCATGTTCTCTGTAGTAATTTCCACCTTTCCCTCCTCCTGTGGCCTTATCTCCATTTATCCAGCCTGTTGTCCTTTTGTTCCTTTTCCTGAATCTATCCTCAGATGTGATCACAGTAACAGCACCTGACCAGCCTCTCTTGTAAATTATTCACCAATGAGGACACTCACCGTGATCCTGAACCAGCTTTCTAAGGCTTCACCCAGTGTGTTTCTGTTCATTTCTTCATCACAAAGAACTGTCTCTTGGTATGCTGAATAAGTTGTACTATAATCTTCATCGACTCTGACGGCATAATAATTGCTGTGGGAAAATTGATAGAAAGATCTATTCATAAGTATTTGGAATCATAACACAGTCTATTCAAAAAGACTAGACTTAATTTACTGATAATCACTTGTCCAGGCTCTCCAAGTAGGACTTCATTTGCTGCTCACTTTTTAATTGAAATAAGAGAAAAAATGGAGAGTGAGAAAGTTGTACAGTCCCAAGGGATACTACATTCAAACAACCTGGCTTCTTACTTACTACAGTATTTGACTGTCCTCATAGGCATCCATTTTCTGAATTTTTCCATCACTGTCCTGGAGTTGTGGAAGTAAAAAGTTGTCCAGATGAAATTCATCATAAAGGTTTTCATTTCCCAAACCTTCTTGGAAATAGCTCATATTCTCTCCTTTGCTTGGAGAAACAATATCTCATTGTTTTATTCTGGAATTGAGAAGAAAGATGCAACTTTAAGCACACACTGATGAGCTATATTCAACAGTTTCAAAAAAACCAAAACCAATAATTAAAAGCAAAGCAACCACAAACCAAATGTAAAGGCTGTAGAAGAAACTACTAAAGATAAAAGTGCGAGATCCGGGGGCACAGGCCTGGTGAGATTGCACTGTGAGTAACCAAAGCGCTGAGAGGGCTAGGTGGTGCTTGAGGAAAAGGTGCCCCTCCAGTCCACTGTAAGGGCCAAGCCTCTATCAGAGGGACTCAGGATCTGCCCAGAAAGCCTGTGCAAATTGGCTGGATATAAAATTAACTCAAACAAATCAGTAGCCTTCCTCAAAGGAAAAACATGCGAAGAAAGAAATTAGGGAAAAAATACCCTTCACAATAATCACAAACAATATGAAATACCTTGGTGTGACTCTAACTAAGCAAGTGAAGGACCTGTATGACAAGAACTTCAAATCTCTGAAGAAGAAAATTTTGCCTTCATGTATGTGTGTCAACCATGTATATGTCTGGTGCCTTTGGTGGCCAGATACCCTGGAATTGGAATTACAAATTGTTATGAGACATCATGTCAGTGCCAAGAATTGAACTCGGGTTTTCTGCAAGAGCAACAGGTTCTCCAATCCACTAACTGAAGCAATTGTACATGGCGGTACTGATGTTCAGTATCTTCTTTGAAATGGAATCCTGGTACTGTCAGAGTACTGTTGCATAATCAAAAGACCTTTTAATAACAAAATTATTTTAAATGCTCTGATGTTTTTGAAGACCATCCATCTATCTGTAGAATAGCTAAATTGTTAAAACTGTTTACTTTTAGCTATTTGTTATTTAAATAACCTTGAAAACATTTATTGTAATTAACTAAATTAGAATCTAATACAACCATGAGTTTTACTATTTATTAACTTGTATTATTTCACCATCACAAAACAGTTTTTAATAGTACCTATTAAAAGGACTGGGTCTAAGCATTGTATTCTTAAATGAGTTGTATAGGCTCAATGCCTATCCAAGGGTAACAAAATTAATTTTAAATTTTGAATCAAAATACAAAGATTTATACCAATGAAAACCTTAAACCTGTATCAAATATCCAAAATTTTGTACTAATGTAAGAAAATATAACTTCAATTTTGCATCAAAATATAGAGATTTTACCAATGTAAGATTATGGCTACAAAATGCTTTCTTGTTTTTTATACTCCAAAGACTGGGAGAAAATGAGAATGCAAAGTGACCTTAATCCTTGGGTCTTTAAAAAACATTTGTTCTTACAGAAGATCCCAGTTCAATTTCCACCACCAATATGCTGTTCATAGCTACTTCTAACTCCATTTCCAGGGTATCAGATGTCTTCTACTGGCCTTTGTGATCACCACCTACACATGTTACTCACAGACAGGCAACACATACACACATGTACACACACACACACACACACACACACACACACACACACACACACACACATTTTAAAAAGAGCAGTAGTCAATTTCATTAGGAATCATGAAAGTCTCTGAGCAGCTGTGAATGTTTGCTAAATTAATTGTCTACAGAGCCATAGTGCTAACAACAAAGGGAAGCCAAAAGAGCAAACTTTGCATATTTAGCTAGCTGTTCATGTTTGAAAAGCCTGGGAAAATGCTTCCTAAGAACATTTTGGGTACCCAAATCAATTAATTTAGGTGGGTACATCTAAACTGAAACACACCAATCCTCCAAGGGAAAAACAGTAGTTTCATCCTAATAGTTCAAACACCCATGAGATTTAGGAGTTGAGGGCTTTGGGCTGTTGTTGGTGGGGCACCACTTCCACCTGCACCATATACGTGCCTCCATCAGATAGATGCCTAGGTCAAATTACTGCACTGGCCACACTCATGGTGGAGGAGCTGTGTGCATGTGGTTTTAAGGTCTGGACTTTTAGAGACCTGCCAACTAAAGGTCCCTGAAGTCCTCACAGGCCTAATTCTGATTCCTATGGCAGCCCCAGTGCGCAGCAGTGGCAGATAGTTCAGAGGTTTTCCTATGCTTGCTTGCAGGCTAGCAAGTAAACAACAAAATCTTCTCCCCTGGAAGAAAATAACTTCACTATAATATCAAAATAAAACCAACAACATATTATATATGCGTCCCTGAAAAAGAAATGAATTAACAATTTAAAAATAAGCATGAAATCGGTTGAAAGGGCATTATTGTTAATAAAACGAACTGAAATCTTCAACCAACAATTGAAAAATGCAGAAAATGGGAAGAATTTTCTGAGAAGCCAAAAGTGTAGTATCAGAAATAAAAAAAAAAACCATGTTAGCAAAGTAACAACAGATATATCTGAAAGAGGAAATAAAAGGGAATTTGGAAAGAATTTCAAGAAAAGATTCAGAATAAGTTACCTGAAGAGAGATTAAATGACAGATTCAGGACGAAATGGGGCAAAATTATACGGTAATCAAATAAAACATATTTTAGTCCTTTAAAAATAAAAGGTGGGAGAGTGGCATCAACACAGTTTTTCAAAAGTAAGTGTCTGAGAAATTTAAAAGGCAACAAGGGATACCGGATAACATATCACAGACTGAAAAATAAAGGCAGTGTATATTGTACCGCACAATGGAGCAGAAACCCAAGCGTGCTGCCATAAAGCTTTAAAACTCAAACAGTAGTACTTTTACTATTTGAACAGATATCCTTAAGTGAGCAAGACAACGTGTGTGACATTTTAGAATACGTGGTCATCTGGGCCACAAACTGATCCCAAATGGCGGCTGTGAAGATTCAAAGGCGCCTGTGGGTTTCCTTGCCCCTCTAGGACTGAAGTATGAGCGTTCATTTTCAGTTTATCACTTGCCAGCGTGTCCTACCTTACCTCCCAGCTCCCCCCAGCTCCCCCTTTCCCCTCCCCCGGCTTCAAATGGCAGACCTGAGAAAACAAGACATCTCAAGCCTTTCCTTTAAGCCTGTTCAATATCAACTCAGCCAAGACTCTGCCCGTGACTGTGACCCTAGACACCGGAGGTAAGTTTCCCCAGGATAAATCTTTCTAGCTCCACTAGGTTCATAGGAGTAGAAAACGCGAGGCCTGGGCCCTCAGCGCTCGGGCTCCTATGTCATGAGGGTGGAAAGTAGGAAACAGAATAATTTCTGCCTCAAGCGTGATCAACTCACCCACGGCTATGTTCTGAAGGCAGTGACTTTTCAGCACCGTCCACCTTAGAGATCTAGGAAGTTGGCGAGGTGCATTGCCCAGGGGCAATGGCGGACGGACGTCTTCTCCGAGAAGGCCTTAGGTGGTGGGGCTGGAAGGAAAGGTAACAGTAACTTTCTGTTCTCGCACTCTTTGTGTTCCCTAGCAATGGAATGTTTAGGGAACCTATTACAATGGCTGCTGATGGAGTTCTCAGCGGACGGAGGCCTGCAAGGATTATTTGTCAAATTTAGCAACCCTGCAAAGGTTGTTCGTTACATTAGAGAGGCCTACAGAAGGTGGTTTGTTCTGGAGGCTTTTAAGAGCGACTCCTTAGGATCTGGAGACCTGTAATTTCTGCCTGGCTGTGTCTGGTGACTACACAGTTTTCTGTGGAACTCAAACCTAACTACAAATCACTTGCTGCTTTTGCTCCCACAAATTGGAATGGTTTAGTGAGGTGCAAGAGTCTATCTGGGGGTGATTCAGAAGTGTCTGGTGCCCTCAGAAGTCAGAGGAGGATGAAGGATCCCAAGGCATTGAACTCAAGTTCCCTAGAAGACCAATAAGTGCTGTTAACTGAGGGGCTTGTCTACCCCCCATGATCTGTAGCATAACACACCTTGGAGATGGGGTGTTACAGATGTCATGTTTAGAGCTGAGAGTCAAGAGTCACTTCTTAGCACTTTGGTTGCTATGGATCTCTGTATTAATCTCTGATCACTGTAAAAAGAAGTTTCTCTTCTAGAGGCCAGCAGCAGCATTATTCTTCAGGTATAAACATGAATATTTAGAAGGCAGTTTGACTGAATTTCAATTTATGAAAACAATAGTAGTAAACCCTCAATCGACAGGACCTGTGTGACCTCAGCAGTCTTTTGAGCATCTTTACAGAGCAGCTAACTAGTCACATTTCCCTTAAGTTGATCAGGCCTCAGATCTACTGAAAAAGGATTGGCTGCCCATAGTCTTTATTCCTCTTAGAGCAGAGGGAGACTCTGAAGGCAAATGGTGGCAAGAGGAGCAGGTCTTTTACTTTTGTTCCCACTCCCCCCCCTCTTCCCTCCTTCTCCCAATTCCCCCTTCCTTCCTCCCTTCCTCTCCCCTCTCTATTTCCTCCCTCCTTCCTATCCTTCCTTCCCTCCTCTCTCCTCCTCCCCTACCCCTACCCTTCCTCTCTTACCTCCCTTCACCCTCCTCCTTACCTCCACCCTCCCCCATTGTTCCCCCCTCCTCCCTACCCCACCCTTGCTCTCTCCTCACTCCTCCCACCCTACCCTTCCTTTCTTACCTCCCCTCACCCTCCTCCCTCCCTCCTCCCTCCCCCATTGTTCCTCCCTCCTCCCTACCCCACCCTTGCTCTCTCCTCACTCCTCCCACTCTACCCCTACCCTTCCTCTCTTATCTCCCCTCACCCTCCTCCCTCCTCCCTCCCCCATTGTTCCTCCCTCCTCCCTACCCCACCCTTGCTCACTCCTCTCTCCTCCTACCCTACCCCCACCCTTCCTCTCTCTTAACTCCCCTCACCTTTCCTCCTCCTTCCCTCTTCCCTCCCCCACCCTTCCTTCTTCCTCCCTCCCCATCCCACCCTTATTCCCTTCTCCTTTCTCCCACCCTCACTCCTCCCTACCCTCTTCCTCTTTCCTCCCTCCCTCCCTTTAGCTTCTCCTTCCTCCCTTCCCTCTCCTCCCCTCCCTCTCCCAACCCTCCTTCTTCCCTCCTGTCCTCCATCCTCCTACCATCATTCCTCTACCAACCCTCCCTCCTCCCTCCTTACCCCCACTCTCATTCCCTCTTCCCTCCCCATCCTTTCTTCTCCCTCCCTCCTCCCTACCCCATCCTTGCTTCCTCCTCCCTCTTCCCACCCTCCATTCTTCCTTCCTCTGTATACCCCCTTTCTTTTCTCTCTCATCATCCCTCCTTCCTCCTATTTCCTTTCTCCCTTCTCTGTCTCCCTCCCTTCTGCCTCCTCCCTCCCAATCCTACCCTCTCTCCCCCTCCCTCTCCCTCCCTTTCTGCCCCTGCCCCCATTATTTTTTTCAAGACAGTGTCTTACTATGTAGCCCTGGCTGTCCTAGAACTCACCATGTAGACCAGGCTAGACTAACTCTCAGAGATAAGCCGGCCCGTGTCTGTGTCCCAACTGGGATCAAAGGCATGTGCCACTATGCCTGGCTAAAACATTTACCTTTTCATAAATGGTGATGATGTCCAGTTTTTGTACAAGGCAGAAGAACTATATAAAGATTTTCTTATTTTCAAATATGGTCTAAATAAGCAGATGCTCTGAAGTTGAACAGAGGGACCCATAAACCTGAAAGCACGAGCATGTGTGTGTGTGTATGCAGCAAGTAAAGACTGCCATCTAACCAGAGGGGCCTGTGTATGACTCACAGGTATGATGTCACAGTCATCTGTACAATCACAGAGGGATGGGCACGGCCCAGGGCAGGGTCTTCTGTGGTGCTTATAAATTTTGTGGGACTGCATTGGGTAACACAAGTCTGGTCTTAGAGCTAGCTTAAGACTGAGATGAACCGTTGTTGATCTGACAGATGTGCCTTGATGTAAAAAGTGAAAATTTGTGACCCCATGGGTCCAGGAAAGGTGGGTTGGGCTAATGGAGTCTGGTCTTCAGCCCAGTTCACAGAGGCTTTGTTTCCCCTTGCAGTTTTCTAGGGACACAAAGAAAGAAGTCATGGGGGGGGGGTCCCGCCTTGGGATGCTCAAGGGGATAGGCAGTTCCGAGGAAGTAGCAATGGCCAGGAGAAGAGTTGAGGCCATGATAAATGGCCTTTTAGATTTGGCACCGTGACCCTCTACTCCTTAGTTTTGGTGCTGGGCAGTGACAAGTTATTTGTAAATGGCACAATCCAGACAAATGCCTTTGCCCCCACTCCACAGTTATAAATGTGTGGATTCCAGTTTTCCAAGCTTTGAGCTCAGCTCTGTTCCCTTGTTCAAAATGGTAGCTAGTGCTGTCCCTGCCCCTGGGAAGCGCTGCTGTCTGCCTGGGCAGCACCCAAGGCCAAGTGTGCGCTTGGCTCCTACTTGTGCTGCTGCCTCCGAGATGCCCTCAGCTGGCTCCTGGCCTCTGGTTACAGTTAGCTCTAGGGCTCATCTCTGCAGAGCTGAGCAGTGAGGGCTGCGGATGGGGTGCATGGGAGCAGTTGCAGCACACAAAGTCCTCTGGCTTGTCCTGAAAACATGACTTTCTAAGTTCTGTTGGTTTTCTGTTGAAAAACAGCATGCAAAACATTCATAGTACATGAATTTTTAAATTGTTATTCTTAATCTTATTATAGTTTTAGTAAGCAACTTATTACATTTTGGGTCTCTCTTTCGGTCAAAATGAGTGATAAACCAGACTTGTCAGAAGTGGAAAGATTTGATCAATCCAAACTGAAAAAAAAAAAAAAAAAAAAAAAAAAAAAAAAAAAAAAAAAAAAAAAAAAACCATCACCAAGGAAAAGAATACTCTTCTGTCAAAGGAAAGTGAGTGAGGTAACCCAGTCACAAAGAAACACACATGGTATACACTCACTGATAAGCAGATACTAGACCAAAAAGCTCTAAGAAACAATTCACAGAACTTATTAAGCTCAAAGAGAAGGAAGGCTAGAAGGTGGATGCCTCAGTCTTTCTAAGAATGAAGAACAAAATGTTCATGGGAGGAAATAAAGTAACAAATAGAGAAGTAGGGATTTGAGAAAAGATCACAGAGACTGCCTCACCTGGGAATCTATCCCATATGCAGCAACTAAATCCAAGCACTATTGCTGATGCCAAGTAGTACTTACTGGCAGAAACATGATATGGATGTCTACCAGAGTCATACTGATACAGAGGAGGATGCTTGCAGCTAACTATCGGCCTGAATATGGGGACCCCAATGAAGGAGCTAGAGAAAGGACTGAAGGAGCTGAAAGGGTCTGCAACCCCATGGGAAGAACAAAATTATCAACTAACCAAACTCACCACAGCTCCCAGAGACTAAAGCACCAACCAATGAGTTCACATGGAGAGACCCATGGCTCCAGGTGCACATATAGCAGAGGATAGCATTGTCTGACATCAATAGGAGGAGAGACCCTTGGTCCAGTGAAAGCTCAGTTTCCCAGTGTAGTGGAACTCCAAGGTGCTGAGGTGGGGGGGAGTTGGGAGAGGGAGCACCTTCTTGGAGGCAATGGGAGGAGGAGGGGAGATGGGATTGTGAGAAAGGGATAACATCTGAAATGTAAATACAGAGAATATCCAATAAAAAAGGTTGAAAAAATTGCCTCAATGGAAGCAGTAGTTAAATAATCATAATTAATGTAGCAATTAAAATATCAAGTAGCTGTCTTTTTCCTTGAATAATGGGACCTTTATCCATAAAAACCCTATGCAAACTGTGGTTTCTTCTGTACGTAACTGCAAAATAAGGTGAAAGAGTAAGTTTAACACTTGAGTGTGTTCGAGCTTCCCAGACTCAAAGGATAGATTTACTCTTCAGAATGACAGCCTCCTGGAGAAGTTGAACATGTACTTGTAAAGCTGAGAGGCAGGTTTTATCTTGCCAGCTTGAATTAAGAACTCAAAAATTCAATCAAGTATTCTGAAAAGATCTAACTTTCTAGTTGTATGGATAAAGGTGAAAGAAATGTTTTGTTTACTTGTCATTTCTAGAACTCTGGGGCAAATAACATTATTTTAAATCTGCCACTCAAATTTGTAGCATAGAAAGAGAATGTATAGATCCTAGTAAGTCTCATAGTGTTCTAAGGTACACACACACACTACACGGATATGTGGTTAGTGCCTTTGCATTATAAATGAAAAGGCATGTTAATCAGCCATCTGTGACTTAGTAATCAGATCTTTTAAAAGAATCTGAACTTAATATTAAGAAAAGCCAAAAATAAGATAAGAAAAAAGAAAAGAAAGAACATCCCTTCTAATGATTTTTTTTTTGTATTTTTCTTTTCCTAGTCATCCAGCAAAAGAAGAAGTTTGTGAAAAGATCATGAAATGAGGATTTCTTTCAATGTATAAACTTCAACATTGGCCAACAGTTTTGGTTTGGTGCTTGTTTATAAACCTGTGTGTTTGTAGAAATGTATGACAGTTGCTGATAGCTTCTCCTATACCTGACAGTTAAGTGTAATGAGGACACAGTTAAGCTTGCTTATGGTTTCAAGGGGTTAGTCCATTATCATGTCTGGAAGCATGGCAGCAGGAAGTCAGACATGGTGCTAGAGGATAAGCTTAGAAATCTGTATCCAGAGCATGGAAGAGAGAGGGAGGGAGGGGGGCTGTGCCTGGGCTTGGGCCTGGCTTGAGCATTTGAAACCTCAAAGCCCACTACCAGTGACACACTTTCTCCAACGAATCCACATCTATTCCAGCAAGATCATACCTCCTAGTCCCTGTTAAGTAGTGCTGCTCCCTAGTGGCAAAACATTCAGGTATATGATCCTATGGGGGTCATTCCTAGTCAAACCACCACACCCATTGTCCATAGCCACCAATGTCCATCCACCCGCAGGAATTATCATACCTATCTTTTCCAAGTAGGAGTAAAGATCCACCGGATGGCTGAAATATTTCTGGTTGTGGAAAAGCATCCATTTACCTTCCTCTAGGTGGTAGCCGATGTGTGTGACCTGAGGGACAAACATCTTGAGGCTTTTTGGCTGAAACTCTGTGTCTCAGGGCTTGGAGGGTTTCTAAAAAGCTTTTTGCTGTCTGCTTCCCTCCTCAACGGCTGAAGCTATAAGGACATCATCTACATATTGGAGCAGAATGTTTTGTGGGTCTGTACTCGGGGCTTCATCAAACAATCTGAGTTTTTGAACTGTTGTGGCAACTGAGTCCATGTTAGTTGGCCAGTATATCTACCCTCTGGGTCAGCGAATTCAAAGTAAATATGGGTTGTCTGACTGGGTCCAGTGGAAGGCAGAAGTAGTATGAAGCCCTGGCCCTGCTAAATTTCAGCTAGTTGGAGGATAGGATATCTTTTTCTTTTCTGCTTGGGTATTCTTCCAGTGGCCCCTCTACTTAAATAGGCACATTAATCCTTTTCCAGATGTTTTCTACAGGTTCATTTTTGCCATTTTCTCCCTTGTCCATGTTCCTAAATTTATGCACAGGGTAGTTTCTTTCCCTTTCTGCCTTCGTCTGAATCTCAGCTCTTGTAAAGTTTCAGAAAAACTTCTAAAAATTTAGAACAATTTTTTTTTATCTCTTTAGATATCTCTAATTTCTGAAACTTTCTCCTGATGTTTGGGGATGACTGCATGATTAGTGGCTCACTGATTTCAGGGGCAACAGGTTCTATGGGAATAAATACCAGGCATACCTCACAGAGCTTTCCAGAAATGCAGGGGTCAGGTTATCAGACCTTTGAATTACCTGAATAACCTGGGACAAGTTGATAGTTCTTTGGCTGTACTTAGTTCCCCCAACATTGTTTGGTGAAAAGCATCTAACAATCTCTTGCCTTCATTGGTATTAGGATCCAATTGGGTCAGGTGGACAGGAAGATTAACTCTGCCTAGGATTCTGTGAAAAGCATTGTTCCAATATTTGGCCCCAGAGCCAACTTCCTGTTCTCTAACTGCATTTAGTCTTGTTCTTTGGCTGTAAACAAGGTGACTAGGAGCTGCTGGTAATCATCCTAAGTTGGCTGATATGTATATGTCTTACTCAGGGTTTCTATTCCTGCACAAAGCATCATAACAAAGAAGCAAGTGGGGGAGAAAAGAGTTTATTTAGCTTATACTTCCACATTGCTGTTCAGCACCAAAGGAAGTCAGGACTGGAACTCAAGCTGGTCAGGAAGCAGGAGCTGATGCAGAGGCCATGGAGGGATGTCACTTACTGGCTTGCTCAGATTGCTTTCTTATAGAACCCAAGACTACCAGCCCAGGGATGGCACCACCCATGATGGGCTTGGCCCTCCCCCCTTGATCACTAGTTGAGAAAATGCCTTACACCTGGATATCATGGAGGCATTTCCCCAACTGAGGCTTCTTTCTCTGTGATAACTCCAGATTTTGTCAAGTTGACACAAAACTTGCCAGTATAGTATACAAAACAATTTTCAACAGATTGGTAAGGCCCTGTGGTTTCTCTGTTTAAAAAAATGGATTTTTAGAGTCTTCTAGGTATATAAAAATCATTGGTGATGAAGGGAACATATTGGGGGAGGGGATCTCTTCCTTTGCTTTCTAGTCTGTAATGAGGTCCTGGGAGAACAAATAACGGTCTAGGCCTCAGACAAAGCTTATCTGTCCCTCCTATAGGCAGAGCTGCTCCACGTGCATAGGGGAGAGAATGGAGAGGACCATTTACTTTGGGTCCTCTCAGATTTCCTGATGCTTTAGTCAGAACATAAGGAGGCAGAATGTCCATGTCTTCAGACAGAACAGGGAGAACCTGGAATAGTCTTGGCTTCTCCAAGCGTTCCAACTGGACCAAGAGAACCTTGACTCCCAAAAAAACAGCACAAGTTTTCAGCCATGAAGGCCAAGGGCTAGCCAAAAATCAGTGTAAGGAAACTGATCAGGCTGCAAGAGCCTGTTACAATTTCTCAGAATACCCTGACTGCCAGAGGATCCAAAGCATCCCTCAGATGCTTTTCCCACCTTGAAAAGAGGGCCACTGACATATACAAAGAGTGTACTGTCTTCCTGAGGAAAAATTATTACCATAATTGTCATAAAGGTCAGGTCAGAATAATTTATAGATACTAAGACAGAAAATACTCACACAGATAACAAATGACCCAACAAATCAAAGGTGGCCATCAAACAACCATTCATTCTGTAAACCAGGGGGCTCTGGTAAAGTTTCACACAGACCCTAGACACACAATCTACATGTCAGACCTCCTCTCTTGTGTCCTATTCAAGTAGCACCTCTGGCAGAGTGCGCGGACCTGTAGAGGCATTCAAGCCAGATGATTTTTGTTTTACCCTTCTGGACCATGGTATTCCGGTGCCTCTGGAGCTCTCTGCAACAATTTGTCACAGATGATTTTCTTGGTGTTCTGGAATATCTCAGGCCACATGATCCCTAAGAGTCCTCTCAGCTTGGTACACTCTTCCCCACTCCTGGAGGATCTTGGAGCCCCTAAATACCTGGCTCCAGTCTCTAGAATCTTGGTGGGACCTCAAAAACATTACAGAAACTTGACCAGAAATGAGCATTCAGACACAGTGTATAGCCAACTGAAAGTCTTTGTTCCAGCCAGCTGAGAGTACACTCAAGTCCTTGGGGACCTGAGTGAAGCCCTGAATGTACAGAACCTAAGTTGTTGTTTTAAAGGCAGAAACTGAAGCTATGTCCTGGCATCTTCCTTGGCAGCTACAGGGAGCTTCTTAAAAGTAAGCATTTGAAGCAAGGAAGTTTAACAGAGGCCAACACAAGCAATTAGCTGGAGGTGGGTTTCCTCAAACAGAGAGTTTAACAGAAGCTAAGGTAAGTTAGGTGGAAGGAGTGCCACATAAAGAGACAGTTTAATAGACACGAAGTTAGCTGGAACATCCTGACCTTGGGTTTTTACAATATTTTTGGCTAGTTTTCCATGAGGTTTCGCATCATGGAGATCAGATTTTAATTAAACATGGAATGACCTCTGTAGGCTTATATTTTTCAATATATTTACCCACTTTAGTAGTGTACTTGAATACTTTATCCGTTCTTCTAACCCACAACACACCAGAGGTAGTGGGAAGGAAAGGTTAATAGAGCAAAGGAGGGTGTAGATCTGATTAGAAACAGTTCCTTGGAGTGAACCCAATCTGCACCATCAGGATATCAGCAGCCTAGTTCACGTGAATCAGCAGCGGGAGCTCCATTCATTTCCAGGCACCATTCACTAACTAGCAATGAAAGTTTGATCCAGGAGAAAGTCTGAGGCCCAGTCTGCCTGAATCCTTGGAAGCAGCAACAAGCCTCTGGAACACTACCAGAAGCTCATTGGTGTGTTCTTCTCTACAGAGTGACAATAAAGAAAGATCAGCAAAGATCATTGTGTAGTCAAAGGAGGCCATTGTCAGCAAAGCCCAGGTAAAGAGTGGCAAGGCAAACCAATACTGTACAGCGTCATCCACTGTCTGTTGGGTTATGTTTATATCCTTTCTGAGCATCACATGTTCTCTCAAGTAACCACCTAGTAAACATCACACGACCCCTTCCCAGGCAACGTCCAGAAAAACAAAACAAAACAAACAAACAAACCCCACCACGTATCTGTTCTCAGTAAAGCAACATTTCATGTGTCTGCTTCAGCAAAAGCATCCATCCTCTCATAATACAGTTACCAGAAAAACATCACATGACACAAGCAAGTCCCTAATAAAACGGGAAATTTCCACTTCAGGCCTCAGTAAGAATACAAGATGGAGCCAGGTTCGAATCTCCGGTGCTATGCTGAGGCTTCCCCAATGTCCTGCCCCAGCTCCGTGCTGCCCTCTGCCCTCCGGCTGCTGCCCACGCGACCCGCATCCCTGGCCCATGGCCAAGCGGCCTGCGGCTGAGCCGCTAACGTTCCGCGTGCCTTGGAAGCCGCTCCTGCTCAGGGACTTCCCTGAGGAGCCACCGCTCTGGGTTCCGTAGTCTGGGGCGGCTCGGCCCCTCAAGCGCCAGGGGGACACGGGGACCATGGCAGAGCCTGCGTCTGCGCCCCGAAAGCGACGCGGCGGTGGGGACGACGGACAGGAGCTGCAGAGATGTGGCCTGGAGCCCAGAGATCCACCTCCTGGCGAGCAGGGGGAACCCTGAGTCAGTCGGGCCGAGGGCGGTGGCGACCGGGTTGAGGGCAGCCCTCAGGGAGCCGAAGGCATGCACAGCCAGCCCAATGAAGAGTTTTGGCAGTATTAATACATTCCAGTTTTGGAGGAACCCTCTCCCACCTATTGATCTGGCAGCTCTTGAAGATGTGAGTCCACACAGCCTGACAGAGACCCTTGAGGACAAAAATGAAGGAGTTGAAATTGACATAAAGTCCTGACAAGAATCCGAAGGAATGGGATTCACTGAATTTGAGACCTGAAGGAAAAGTTCATTTTCATACTTGACATGATACTTTCTTCAAACCTGAAAAATGAGGAAAAGTTTTGGGATAAATAACTACTACTGAATCTCCTAATGGAGAGTCGAAAAGAATGTAGTACAGTTGCAGACAAAATACTTTGTATGCATTTTTAATGAAAAAAGTTTTGTTCATGCACTTGACTTTGAAGATGCTTATCTTGGGAAAGGAGGCTTTGACAACTTTAGAGGAAGCATTTAGGTCTCCACACTTGTTCTGTCAGATCTTCCTCTGCACCAGAAAGCACAGAATAAATACAGTTACATAGCTCATGCTAATAAATACTTTCCAGTACATCTTATTGGCTGCCCTTGGTTGAACAAATAAGAGTCTATGCAAAATTAAAATGTGAGATTGTTTCTGAAGGCTACCCTGGTTTAAAAGAGTGTAAGTGTAAACCAGTGAGAACTTCCATTCGGGTAAGCTTGTTTTAACTTTCACTTTTTGCTATTTATTAAAACAGCAGACAATGAATACAGCCAAACAATGGATAAAGAACAGGAGGAAGCAGATGCCTGTCCTTCCTCTCTTTTTCTGAGATGAAAGAAATGATCTGGTCAGTTTACTGATTTTTGTTTTGAGGACATTTTTATATTGTTGATTACTTTAGACTTGTAGTTCTCAACACTGATAGCACTTTAACCATCTCTGCTTGAGCTCTGGTCCTAGAGAAATCTCATTCAGTTATTTGAAGGTAGCTTTTTTTTTTAATATTTTATGCTTTATTTTATTTTATTTTTCAATTGAGCAACTTTAGTTTTAAAAAACAAAGATAAATGTACAAATTTTAAGCATTTTTACATAAAAGCATATGAATACATTTTTGTCAGTACTTGATTTTTTTTAAAAGTTTGATAGTGTACATTAAGGTCTTACTATTTACAATGAGCATAAAGTACATGTAAAACAGGATGTAACCCGGAATTAGTAATAGTTTTCTTGGTGTGTAAGGAGTAAACATAATGTTTTTTTCGTTTCTTTTCTTTTCTTGGACTTCACACAGTCTGTGAGTTGTTTCTGGGGTGTTCAGAGCTTTCTGGGGTTAGCATCCCACTATCAGTGACTGCATATTAGGTATGTTCTTTTGTGACTGGGTTATCTCACTCAGGAAGATATTCTCTAGATGCATCCATTTTCTTAAGAATTTCATAGAGTCATTGTTTCTGATGGCTGAGTAGTGCTCCATTGTGAAGGTAGCTTTAAACATAGGTGGTTTGTTTGTTTGAACCAATTCTGTCTTCCTGTATTGTGCAGATGGGGCCAAAACCCCTAGGCTAGCAGCTTTTCCCGTTTAAAGGAGGTGACTAGTGCGAGCTGCAGCAATGCCTCTTTATTAGTTTTGTCCATATCTTGTTACATTATTTGATTTGTCGTTACTAAGTTGTTGTGTTACAATATTATTTTTAATAAAGTATACCGTTTATGTTTGCAAAAAAAAAAAAAAAAAAGAATACAAGATGGAGGAACCTCTACACACTCTTGCTCTATCACATTCCTTTCTGATGCTGTGGTCACACACCAGAAATCCTTTTATTTTTGTTATTCATAATACAGATTACCAGCATGTATACAATCACTTCAAACTTTTTATATGGCTATTTGGATCTAAACTTGTCCTCGTTTTTCTACAGCAAGCATTTTACCATTAAGCCATCACATCCGTGTGGTGCATTCTTTTATTTGATGGCACATTCTCACTGTTAATGTTCTTCTAGAGAATGAAAGGTACATTATGGAAAATCAAACATGATATTTGGGACCATCAGACTTGGTAGATTTTGATTTTCTGATTTATTTTTACATGTATTAGAGCTGAATTTTAAGGGAACAAGCAATTGGTATGCATAGTTGGTAGAGACAGGAATAGCTATGTGGGAGACCAGGAAGGGGCTGCACTATTAGTACACATAGACAGAGTAAATAGTTTACTTGGTCACTGTTTTACATTGAAGGTGGCAAGAAATGATGTAGTTCATCTTTTTAACCAAGCCTTGTGGTTACCCCCTTTTCTCAGAGTATACTTCACAAACAAAAGTCCATTGTACAAAGGCTTTTTTTTTCTTAACAATTTGCGGTTTCAGTGACTTGGAAATAATTCACTTTTCTGAATAAGTAAACATCTTGCACATATGTAAGTTTAGGTCTAGTTTTTCATGGTTCTTAAAATGACATTGAAACAGCAGTTGTCATCCAGTCTCTCAGCCTCAAGTTAAGATATATATATATATATATATATATATATATATATATATATATATATATATATATATATGTGCAAATTACATTTGCTAGGCTGCAGCTCAGCGCCTCTGCTTATGTTGTCTAGCTGAGTTATGTGGGCATCAGGTTTTAAATTATGCCATCAGTGTACATAGGCAGACATTACTTTATTTACCAAGAACAGAGGGAAAATGGTCAGAGATGCATACTATGCTAGAAGGTAATTCAAAGAAGAAAATCATTGAAATGAAATTCCATGCCTAGTTCATCCCTTAGATCAAAAATTTCACTGTGATTTAAAATGACTATAAAATGCCACAGGCATGTTAGCTTCAAAATTAATCTGGAATTTAGTGAATCAACATTTATATATAGTAAAATATTTTGCCCTGGTCCCCTTAGCATGTTTAAATATTAAACCAAAAATTCTGTACTTGCATATTTCTGGGCAAGAGAAGAACTTTCCCAATTTCTATCTTTGCCCTTCAAAGAAGGTACTCCCTATAAAGAGCTTAGCACAGTGTCAGGTGCATTTGCCATTCAGTCAGTAGTTACCCTTAGCACTATAATCACACCTCCTTTAAAGGCCACCGAGCAACACAGCGGATCTGGGTGTAAGGATAAGGGAATGGAATTTGATATAGATGACAAGGTCAGAAGTACTGTAAGTTCTGATGCATTTACTACGTCTGCCATGTATATTATTAACATTCAGTGAATTATTCATAACAGTAATAATTAGGCGTTCCTTTTTTCAGTGAATATTTCTTTCTTTGTAGTGTGTAGTTTTCTCTACACTGCTCTGTGTGCCTGGCTGGTCACTGGCATGCACCCACCCAGGAACTGTCTCAGATCTGCAAATAGAAAATACACACACACACACACACACACACACACACACACACACACACACACACCAGTTATTCTTAAAGTGCCTTGGCCAACACAATGACTGGGCACTCCTAAAGCTACCCCAGGCCCAGTCAGGGCCGTGGCCACTCACATGGCTAGTTGGCTGTATCTCCTCCATTACTCATTCCCTTCTCTCTCTCTCCCCCCATGTCTCTTGATTCTCCTGTGTCCTACTTGCATAACTTTCAGACTCTTGCCCCATGCTCAGTCATTGGCTATTGGCAACTTTATTGGTAGATAACAAACTAATTAAGGGCAAGAACCTTCAGCATCAGTAAACAGATTCTTGATCAAAGCATCAGAACCACCCTCTATACTTCTCAATAATGATAAATATTTGTACACAGCTAGGCGAGAATGCTGACATAACACTCGTGGTGTCATCATATCTGATACCTAGTGAAGCATTCTATATGTAGGGACAACATTCAAATGTCACAACAGTGGCTGTGTACCACATACATGGCCAGTTGTGAACTGCCATGTGGGTCCTTGGAATTGAACTTTGATCCTCTAGAAGAGCAACCTGTGCTCTTACCTGCTGAGCCATCTGATCTGATATTACATTTTAATTGCTGTAATTTGCCTTACTCAGTGAAAAGAGCCAGATCGAGATGTATTTGAGAGTATAAGGGATAGTATAAACACTCACTATAAGGACAACTGGCAAAATTAGAATGTATGACCACTGTCTAGAAACATAAAAAAGATTAATTACTCACCTTACCAAGCTTCCTGTGTCCACATCACAACCATTACTGTGACTACAGAAGAATGTTACAATATTAAAGAATCAGGATTAATTTCAATTTATCAGATGCCCATTGTGCTCGGGAGGCATTTCATTAAAAATTAATGTGGTAACTTTTCTTTTTGCCAGATACATTAACATAAATATAAAGAAAATCACAGATATCTCAAGTAATTTGATTATGCACCCCATTATCCTAGCAAGTTAAGAAACAAACAGCGCAAAATCACTCTATTGACTCAGCCAATGAGGCACAGACAGTGGCCCAAAATGTGAGATGCTGATCTGGGCTGCACTGGTGACCATCTACCTTAGTGTACATCCATCCTTGGAGACTGTGAAGATCATCTTGTTTGCCTTGTATCTGTTTGTTTTATGTATGTATGTATGTATGTATGTATGTATGTATATATGTATGCATGTATGTATGTATGTATGTATTATTCTCTCATATCTTCCATCCTGACCTCAGTTTCTCCTTCCTTCTCTCCTCCAAGTCCCTCCCCCTGACCTCCCCTCTCCCTCAGATCCACTCTGCCTCCTCTGTATCTCTCCAGAAAAGGTCAGGTCTCCCAGGGATATCAATTAAACATGGAATAGCAAGTGACAATATGACTAACCACCTCCCTTCATAGTAAGGCTGGATGAAGTAAACCAATAAGAAAATAAAAGGGGTTCCAAACACAGGTAAAAGAGTCACAGTCTTTGCTCCTACTGTTAAGAATGCCACAAGAACACCAAGCTACACAACCATGACACATGCAGAGGACCATGGTCAGACCCATGCAGGCTTCATGACCTCTGCAAGTCCTTATGAGTCCAGGTCAGATGATTCTGTGGGCTGTGTTCTTGTGGTGTTCTTGTGGTATCCTTGACTCCTCTAGTTCACCTGATTCTTCCCCCCACCCACAGGATTCTCCAAGCTCTGCTTAATGTTTAGTTGTAGAACTCTGTGTTTGCTCCAGTCAACATCTGTTGCTGGAAGTAAGTCTTTTTAAAGACAGCTGGACTAGGTAAATGTCTACAAATATAACAGAACATCACTAGAAATCATAACACTGGTTTACTTTTCCAGTTGTGTTTGGTTCTATCCTAGGTCTCTGGGTTATCCAGCTTTGGGTTCCTGGCTATTCAGGAAGTCTGAGGAGCTGTGTCCCTCTCATGGTATGGGTCTCAAGTTGAACCAGCCCTGGTCAGCCACTCTCATAGTTTTTGTATCACTCTTACCCCAACACAGCACACAGGCAGAACAAATTGTATGTTGAAGGTTTTGTGACTGGGTTGATGTCCCAATCCTTCCACTGGAAAACTTGCTGGGTGACAGGAGATGGCCAGTTCAGGCTCCATGTCCCACATAGCTAGGAGTCTTCACTAGTTAATGTGGAGACTATAGTAGATTCCTGGGAATTTCCATTTCACTGTAGTTTTACTTCATCTTCAAATACTAATTCCAGTTTTTTTCTAGTACTCTCTCCCTCCATCCTCCTCTGACCTGATCCCCCCTGTTCTCATCTCCACCTGTCCACCAATCTACCCACAACATCTGTTCCAGTTTTCCCTCCTAGGGAGATCCATATGTGGTCTGAATATCTTTTACTTAATAGCTAATACCCACTTATAAATTAGTACTTATCATGTATTTCCTTCAGGGACTGGGCTGCCTTGCTGAGGATGATTTTTTTTTTCTAGTTCCATTCTTCTGCCTGCAAATTTCATGATGTTTTTTCTTTTTTACAGTTAAGTAATATTCCACTGTGTAAATGTACCATATCTTCTTTCTCCATTCTTTAGCTGAGGGACATCTAGGTTATTTGCAGTTTCAGACTATTATGAAGAAAGCTGTTATGAACATAGCTGAGTGCGTGTCTTTGTGATAGAATAGATCATCCTCGGTGTGTATACCCAGGAGTAGTATAGCTGGGTCTTAAGATAGATCGAGTGCCAATTTTCTGAGAAACCACTTTATTTCCAAAGTGGCTGTACAAGTTTGCACTTGAGAAGTTACTAGAAGGAAAACTACATTCCAAGGAATCTAACTACACACGGAAAGCAGAGGAAATAAATAATCTCACACCAACAAAACCACAAAAAGGGAAACACACATACCAAACTAACAGGATTAAAAATCACTGGTCATTAATATTTCTCAATATCAGTGGACTCAATTCCCCAGTAAAAAGACACAGACTATTGGAATGGATGAGAAAACAGGACCCATCGTTCCACTACAAACAAGAAACACTCCTGAGCAAAAAAGATAAACACTAACTCAGAATAAAGGGCTGGAACAAAAGGTTTCCAAGCAAGTGGACACAAGAACAAAGCTGGATTAGTTATTTTAATAGCTAATGAAATCGACTTTCAATCAAGAAATAGGGAAGAACACTTCAAACTCATCAAAGGAAAAATCACTACGACAATATGTAAAGTCTCAACATGTAAGCCCCACATGAAAGTGCACCCACATTTTAAAAGAAACAACTAAAACTTAAATCACATGTCAAACCTCACAAATTAATAGTGTGAGAATTCAATACCCCTGTACTGGCTGGTTTGGTGTCAACTTGACACAAGCTGGAGTTATCACAGAGAAAGGAGCCTCAGTTGAGAAAATGCCTCCATGAGATCCAGCTGTAAGGCATTTTCTCAACTAGTGATCAAGGGGAGAGGGCCCAGCCCATTGTGGGTGGTGCCATCCCTGGGCTGGTAGACCTGAGTTCTATAAGAAAGCAGACTGAGCAAGCCAGGGGGAGCAAGCCAGTAAGTAACATCCCTCCATGGCCTCTGCCACAGCTCCTGCTTCCTGGCCTGCTTGAGTTCCAGTCCTGACTTCCTCTGGTGATGAACAGCAATGTGAAAGTGAATAAACCCTTTCCTCCCGAACTTGCTTCTTGGTCATGATGTTTGTGCAGGAATAGAAACCCTGACTAAGTCAACCACACTCTAATCAATGAACAGGTTACCCAGAGAAAAATAGAGAAATAATGGAATAGATGTTATGAACCCAAAGGATCTATCATATATCTATAGAAATCTCACCCAAAATAAAATCAGCACCTCATGGAATGTTCTCCAAAACTGACTATATACTCAGCTACAAAGCATGCCTCAACAGATACAAAAAAATTTAAACAACCAGACTACTATGAAATTCAAGTGAATTTCAACAACAGAAACAACAGAAACTCATGGAAACTGAACAATTCTTTACAGTTTCTTTTATATATATATATAAAATTAGATCCTATTTTATTAAGAATTTCAGATTACCTATTTCAGACATCTAGAAGAGAATAGAACCATTTGGGAACTAACAGATGCCATAATACACACTGACTCCTGATGCTCCACACAGCACTTTCCCATTATACAAGAGCCAGATACCTCTTCGAGTGGGAACAGTTACTTCCTACAGAAGAAAGGGACGATTGCACTAGTCTGTAAGTTCACTGAAAATGAGATTCTATCTTTACGTTACAAACTTTAATGTTTAATAAAAGGCTGTGTTTAAATGAACTATGATTACAGAAAGTAGCACAAACCATCTAAGATAAAGCAACCAAATCATTTTCAAAATAAAATATAATTGGTTAAAGATTTCCAGTAGTTAAAAAATCTCAGAAAAATCTGTTCACATTCTAAGAGCTTAATACTAAAATCTCACAAAAGAACTATCACTTACAAAAACATTTTTCCTCAATGGAAATTTTATTAACAGCAGGAACTTTCCTCCAAGTATAATCCAATTAATATACCCCATTAAAACTATTCCTTCCCACAAGTGAACAGTAATTAGCCTGAGGTATTGTAAATGTGGCTCTCATAGTCTATAACTTAATGCCACGCTCCCCTGCCTCATTAACACCTTAGGATTTATTACAATGTGGTCACTTGAAATATCTGAAGGGAGGTAAAAAGCTAACTCAAAAAAAAAAAAAAAAAAAAAAAAAAAAAAAAACCACCGAACCCTTTAATCTCTTGAGATCATACAATACTTTTGTTCATTCCCACTAAAATAGGAGCCACACGCTCAGAGGTAGATAGAAGTGTTTAAACTTCATTCTCCAGTTTAATTATCTAACTTGTTGTGAATATGCTGCTGAATATCACACTCATGGTATAGAGGCCCAATTTTTTCGAGCATTTTGTAAGACTGAGTGAGTTAGTGAGATCTCAATATGCCTTAACAGAGCTGAGGTAGTTGAACCAACAGTACCACCCACCTTAGTGCTGCACAGTAAACAGCAGGGCTCATGAGACTCCTCATCCTCAGCACTGAGGACAGAATAAACAGTCAAAAGGTATTCAGTTCTAACAAGTGCAATTCCACTGTTAGGTTCAAATAACTATACCACATCACTTTTTTAAAAAGTACATGTGTATTATCTCCTCCAACATTGTTCAATATAGAAAACTAGGCATCCATGAATTCCAACTAACCCTCTGCATTAGCATAAATTGGTACAAACTGAGACAGCATCCTTGAGAGCTAAAATTGTGTCATATTTTTATCTGAGGCTATAAAAACAAAACTAGGCAAACAAACAACAGAAAAATCTCAAAATAGGTTCAAATGATGTATATTCATCTTTTCCAGGAAAGCAGAAGGCAGGCCCTACCACAAAGAAAATATTTAGTTAATGGAGGTTAATTTTCAAAGTACATTAAATACTATCATTTAACAATGAAGAGAACCTAGGGTTTGTTCCCTTTGCTATAAACATGAGTTGAATTTAGTTATATCATTAAAAACATAAAAATTCCTTAATATTCTCAGTTATTAAGTTTGATTTTACTGGAAATTCTTAACCACAATTTTTATTCTTCAAATGATGTGCCTTGTGCTTCTATCTTTAAATATAACAGAAAGCACAGCCAATGCGGGCAGACTTCAACCTCTTCTTCCAGCTGAAAACAACTTTGGTTCTTTAGGAAAGAAACAGCTACCCCAAGCATGTGTAACGATTGGTTTTTATAATTGTACTCCAATAGCTACATGATGAAAATGTTCCAGAAGAACCAAACTGCAGCAATAAATGACCATGCATTAGAGAGGATGTATGCATTAATGTATCTGACAGAGCTACAGTTAGGATGTTAGGTAGAACAAATTGGTCTTTAAAATAATAATATCCTTTCCCTTAAAATCTTACTGACTCTGCCAAGAAAACGCAAAGCCATAAAGCTGTAAGTACCTGAGTCATGTGTAGGCTGTCACAGGGAGGCGGTCCTCAAGGCCACTCACTGCTCACTGCTGCCTGCACTCCGCTGGGTTTTGATCCTTCTTTAGGTCATAGTCTGGATCATTTTCCTCACCTCCCCTTCCTTCCCCTTCCTCATCAGCTTCTTCACCTTCTTCATCATAATCATTGACATTGTCCTCAATAGCGTCTCCAGTGAAGTATACCACTGATCTTGTGGGGATTATATACTCACAGAAAAAGTGGCCAATTTCAAAGTCTGCAGCCAGTATGGCCTCAGCAGCCAGGATCGCATCAGCCGCAGCATCCGGATCTCCATTCTCAGGGCCTTCAGGAGGAGGGGGGGAAATTAAAGGAAGAATCATTGGGAACTGTTTTAGTCACAGTACGAACTGTCCCACATCCCTTGTGTTTCTGCTGCTCCTTAATAGTTTTCAAAGTAACATTCTTTCCTTTTTTTCCTATCTATCTGGCACCCTGTACAACCCATAATTCCTGCTCCATCAAAAGAAAAGGGATCAGAATCATCCGGTTCTGACCTCATCCTGTAAGTCTTTGTTAACACTTCATTTGTGAAATATTCACTGGGTTCAAAGTGAAATTTTAAGATAAAACTCACAGGACTTCCCGATGCAGAGCGGAGCCTGGCCCACCTGCCACCTGGAACGGCGGCTCATAGAGGCTGAGCAACTGGTGAGTGGGAGACCTAGACAGCAGGGGAGCAGAGAGATCTCTACGGAGTGCACACGGAAAGTGCACACCCTAACTTTTCCCTGCCCTGCCTTGCCCGATCCAGCGATTGGGAACAGAAAATTAGAACTTCTGTTTTGACCCGGAGGCGACTTCCGGACGCAGAGCGGAGCCTGGCCCATCTGCCACCCGGAACAGCGGCTCATAGAGGCTGAGCAACTGCGATTGTTAACAGAAAATTAGAACTTCTGTTTCCACCCGGAGGCGACTTCAGGACGCAGAGCAGAGCCAGGCCCATCTGCCACCCGGAACGGAGGCTCGTAGAGGCTGAGCAAATGGTGGGTGGGAGATCTGGGCTGCCGGGAGCAGAGAGATCTCTGCGGAGTACACACGGAAAGTGCACCCCCTGCCTTGCCCTGTCCTGCCGTGCCTGATCCAGCAATCAGAAACAGAATGTTGGAACTTCTGCTCACACCCAACGACTCTGAGGCATAAAACAGGGCTCGACCCATCTGACACCTGGACCAGTGGAGAACCAGGGACACAGACCAGAGACAAGGGAAAGACGAGAACATATCACTGACAACAAAATGGCAAGAGGAAAGCGAAAGAGTATATCCCAAGAAAACCAAGACAATCTAGCAACACCAGAAACCAGCTCTCCCATAACAGCAAACATCGGAATTCCAAACACTCCAGAAAAAGAAGACACAGACCTGGAATCATACCTCAAGACGCTGATAGAGATACTTAAACAAGAAAGGGAGGAAAAGCAAAAAGATTCAGAAGCTTTTAAAGAAGAAACAAGAAAAACACTAAAAAAACTCAAAGAACTAGAGGAAAACAGAACCAAAGAAATAAAGGAATGGAAGAGGGAAATTAAAACAGAAATTGACACAATAAAGAAAACGCTAAAAGAGATAACCCTAGAGTCAGAACACCAAAAAAAGAAAACAGGAGTCACAGAAGCAAGCATTTCCAATAGATTACAAGAGATCGAAGAGAGAATCTCGGGGGCAGAAGACAACATTGCAAACATAGACAAAACAGCCAGAGAAGATGCAAAAAACAAAAAGCTCCTAACCCAAAATGTCCAGGAAATCCAAGACACAATGAGAAGACCGAACCTAAGAATAATAGGAATAGAAGAGGGAGAAGAGTATCAACTAAGAGGCACAGTAAATATTTTCAACAAAATCATAGAAGAAAACTTCCCTACCCTCAAGAATGAGATGACCACGAGGATAAAAGAAGCCTTCAGAACTCCAAATAGATTGGACCAGAAAAGAAATACCTCCGGACACATAATAGTAAAAACATCAAGTGCCCAAAGTAAAGAAAGAATACTAAAAGCAGTAAGGGAAAAAGGTCAGGTAACATATAAAGGCAAACCAATCAGACTCACACCCGATTTCTCAACAGAGACTATGAAAGCTAGAAGAGCCTGGACAGACATCATGCACTCCTTAAGAGAGCACAAGTGCCAGCGCAAGCTGCTATACCCAGCAAAACTATCAATCACCATCGATGGAGAGACGAAGATATTTCAAGACAAATCAAAATTCACAAAATATCTGACCACAAACCCAGCACTACAACAAATTATAGGTGGAAAACCCAATACAATGAGGGAAAATACAGCCTAGTAAAAACAAGAAAACTCCTAAACAAGAAAACTAAAAGAAGAAAAAATCACAGACACAACTCAACCCAAAAAAACAATAATGGCAGGAAACAGAAACAACTATTCCTTGATATCTATTAACATAAATGGTTTCAACTCCCCAATAAAGAGACATAGACTATCAGACTGGATACATAAACAAAATCCAGCCTTTTGCTGCATACAGGAAACTCATCTCAGAGACAGAGACAGACACTATCTCAGAGTAAAAGGGTGGGAAAAAAACTTCCAAGCAAACAGCCCCAAGAAGCAAGCTGGAGTGGCTATTCTAATATCGAATAAAGTAAATTTCCAACCTAAAGTTATCAAAAAAGATAAGGAAGGACACTTTTTACTCATTACCGGGGAAATCTGTTAGGAGGAATTCTCAATCCTTAACATATATGCTCCAAATACAAAAGCACCCACATTCATAAAAGAAACCCTGCTAAAGCTCAAAAAATACATTTCACCCCACACAATAATAGTGGGAGACTTTAATACCCCACTCTCACCAATGGACAGATCCGGGAAACAGAAACTGAACAAGGACACTGAAAAACTAGCAGAGACTTTGAACCAACTAGAATTAATAAATATATACAGAACATACTATCCTAAAGTAAAAGAATACACCTTCTTCTCACCACACCATGGCACCTTCTCAAAAATTGACCACATAATTGGACACAGAACGAGCCTCCATCGATATAAGAAGATTGAAATACTCCCATGCATCCTCTCAGATCACCATGGTCTACGGCTGGTCTTTAACAACAACAAAGACAACAAAAAGCCCACATACACATGGAAACTAAACAACGCTCTTTTAAAGGATAGCAGGGTCAAAGAAGAAATAAAGAAAGAAATTAAGGATTTTCTAGAATTCCGAGAAAACGAAAACACAACATACCCAAACCTATGGGATGCAATGAAAGCAGTATTGAGAGGAAAACTCATAGCCCTAAGTGCTTCCAAAAAGAAGCTGGAGAGAGCTCACATCAGCAACCTGACAGCACAGCTAAAAGCCCTAGAACAAAAGGAAGCAGATATATCCAAAAAGAGTAGACGGCAAGAAATAATCAAAATTAGGGCAGAAATAGACCAAATAGAAACAAAAAGAACCATTGAAAAAATCAACAAAACAAAGAGTTGGTTCTTTGAGAAAATCAACAAGATTGATAAACCCCTAGCCAGACTAACTAGAAGGCAAAGAGAGAGTATCCAAATTATCAAAATCAGAAAGGAAAGTGGTGACATAACAACTGAAACTGAGGAAATTCAAGAAATCATCAGATCCTACTACAAAAACTTATACTCCACAAAATTGGAAAATCTGGAGGAAATGGATATTTTCCTAGACAGATACAAGGTCCCAAAGTTAAACCAGGACCAAGTAAACCACTTAAATAACCCTATAACACCTAAAGAAATAGAAGAAGTCATCTAAAGCCTCCCAACCAAGAAAAGCCCAGGTCCAGACGGGTTCAGTGCAGAATTTTATTAGACATTTATTGGGGATATAACACCAATACTCGTCAAACTATTCCAAAAGATAGAATCAGATGGAATATTACCCAACTCATTTTTTGAGGCTACAATAACCCTCGTACCTAAACCACACAAAGACCCTACAAGGAAAGAGAACTTCAGACCAATCTCACTTATGAACATTGATGCAAAATACTCAACAAAATCCTCCCAAACCGAATCCAAGAACACATCAAAACGATCATTCATCTTGACCAAGTAGGCTTCATCCCTGGGATGCAGGGATGGTTTAACATAAGGAAATCCATCAACGTAATCCACCATATAAACAAACTCAAAGACCAAAATCACATGGTCATATCACTAGACGCTGAGAAAGCATTCGACAAAATCCAACACCCCTTCATGTTAAAAGTCCTGGAAAGAATAGGAATCCAAGGCCCATACTTAAACATAATAAAAGCAATATACAGCAAACCAACAGCCAACATCAAACTTAATAGCTAGAAACTTGAAGCAATCCCACTAAAATCAGGGACTCGACAAGGCTGCCCACTCTCCCCCTACCTATTCAACATAGTACTGGAAGTCCTGGCTGGAGCAATTGGACAGCAAAAGGAGATCAAGGGGATACAAATCGGAAAGGAAGAGATAAAAACATCACTCTTTGCCGATGACATGATAGTATACTTGAGTGACCCCAAAAATTCCACCAGAGTACTCCTACAGCTGATAAACAAGTTCAGCAAAGTGGTTGGATACAAAATTAACTCAAACAAATCAGTAGCCTTCCTGTACTCAAAGGACAAACATGTGGAGAAAGAAATTAGGGAAAACGTACCCTTCACAATCGTTACAAAAACTATGAAATACCTTGGTGTGACTCTAACTAAGCAAGTGAAGGACCTGTATGACAAGAACTTCAAACCTCTAAAGAAAGAAATTGAGGAGGATCTCAGAAAATGGAAAGATCTCCCATGCTCATGGATTGGAAAAATCAACATCTTAAAAATGGCCATACTACCAAAAGCAATCTACAGATTCAATGCAATCCCCATCAAAATTCCAACCCAGTTCTTCATGGAATTGGAAAGATCAATGTGCAATTTCATACGGAATAACAAAAGACCTAGAATAACGAAATCCATCCTCAACAACAAAAAAACATCTGCGGGAATCACTATCCCTGACCTCAAGCTATATTACAAGGCAATTGTGCTGAAAACTGCATGGTACTGGTACAGAAATAGGCATGTGGATCAATGGAATAGAATAGAAGATCCAGAAATGAGCCCTCATGTATATGGTCACCTGATTTTTGACAAAGGAGCAATAAAAACATTCGATGGAAAAAGGACAGCCTATTCAACAAATGGTGCTGGTCCAACTGGCACTCAGCATGCAAAAGATTGAAAATAGATCCTTTCTTATCTCCTTGTACAAAGCTCAAGTGTAAGTGGATCAAAGATCTCCACATTAAACCAGATACACTGAAACTATTAGATGAGAAAGTAGGGAAAACCTTAGAACACATAGGCACAGGAGAAAATTTCCTGAACAAAACACCAATGGCTCAAGCTCTAAGGTCAAAGATTAACAAATGGGACTTAATGAGATTGCAAAGTTTCTGTAAGGCTAAGGACATCGTCAAGAAAACAAAACGGCAACCAACAGAATGGGAAAAGATCTTTACCAACACCACATCAGATAGAGGCCTAATATCCAAGTGTACAAGGAACTCAAAAAGCTAGACACCAGAGAATCAAATAACCCTATTAAAAAATGGGATACAGAGCTAAACAAAACGTTTTCAGTTGAGGAACACCGAATGGCCGAGAAACATCTGAGGAAGTGCTCCACATCCTTAGCCATCAGGGACATGCAAATCAAAACAACCCTGAGATTCCACCTCACACCAGTCAGATTGGCCAAGATCCAAAACTCAGATGACAGCAGATGCTGGCGAGGCTCTGGAGAAAGAGGAACACTTCTCCACTGTTGGTGGGGTTGCAAGCTAATATAACCACTCTGGAAATCTGTCTGGCGATACCTCAGAAAATTGGATATAGTACTACCTGAAGACCCAGCTATTCCACTTCTGGGCATATACCCCAGAGACACTTTAATACACAACAAAGATATATGCACCACAATGTTCATAGCGGCTCTATTTATAATAGCCAGAAGCTGGAAGGAACCCAGATGTCCTTCAGAAGACGAATGGATACAAAAATTGTGGTACATCTGCACAATGGAATACTACTCAGCCACCAGAAACAATGACTTAACCAAATTCTTAAGAAAATGGCTGCATCTAGAGAAGATCATCCTGAGTGAGATAACCCAGCCACAAAAGAACAGACATAATATGCAGTCACTGATAGTGGGATGCTAACCCCAGTGGCTTGCATTCCCCCAGAAACAACTCACAGACTTTATGAAGTCCAAGAAATAAAGAAAACAAAACAAAACAAAAAAAAAATTACAAAACAAGAAAACTTTAACTATTTCCATGTCACATTTTTTTTACATGTACTTTAGCTCATTGTAACTATTACGTTTTCAAGGCATATAACCAAACCTTGAAAAAAATCAAGTACTGACTAAAAAATATATTCATATAGTTTTATATAAAAATTATGTTAAAATCTGAAAAAAAGTACTGACAAAAATGTATAATTTTCAGCAAAAATGTTTAAAATCTGTACATTTATCTTTGTTTTGTAAAATAAAGTTGTTTAAAAAAAATAAAGTCGTTCAATATAAATGTTTATCTTTCCTAAAAAAAAAAAAAAAAAAAAAAGATAAAACTCACAGGCTGGCCAGCATCTGAAAACTTCACTTTCATATCATTATGTGCTTCAGAATAGGCTCGTCTTGTTCCTGAACCATATCACGGAGCAAATCAGCATTCTCAAAAACTGTCGACCAAAATTCAGGAATTCCTTTTGGGCCTTCTTATAGTTCATCATTTTTCTCATCTTCAATCTTGCCCTTTTCTTTAAACTCCTCTGAAACTTCATCTTCCTCATCTGGTTTCAATTCACATTCTTCTTCGGTGGGTTCATAAATTGCATTCATAATCTCAAATCACTTATCAGACAAAGGCTGATAGCAGCATACTTTCTCTCGAGATTATAGAATTTGGCTTCTATCTGTGCACACTTGCAGATTTTTGAGAGCATTCACTCGTCTTTTGACTACCTTAGATAAGCTTTCAATGTGTCCTGTTGATGTGTCTACCAGACCATCAAGTCTTTCCCAAGAGTTGCAAGAATCTGAGGATTTCACATCATCTGAACAGTTAGCTGATGTTCTTTGATTTTTGTTTCTTCACCTGTTTCTTCTTCTTCTACTTCTTCAATATCTTCCAAATGTTGATCCTGTTCAAATTGTTCTTTGTTGTCAATATCTACCATCTTGTAAGAGCTCCAAATATTGTTCCAGAAGGCTCCGACACAGAGCCGGGGTGGCTGGAGCCGCTGAGGGAGTGAGTGACTCAGGGATGAGGAAGCTGGAAGCAGTGATGTGAGCAGATGGTGCAAAAACAAAACAAAACAACACAAAACAAAAAACAAAAACACCTCTCCCCAATTCCCTCTTTACAGTTTCTTAATCACAGTAATGTAAGTACAAGAGTTTTGAGGGCACTTGCCTTCTGCCTCTTGTATTAAGAGTTAAATGGTTACTTATTAAGACAACAATGGTGACTAATTAAGGAAGGGTGCTAGTCTTCCATTCTCCTTTTTCTCAAGTTGTTTGATTATTGCTATTACCTCTTAGAAATTGTTCGCTTACCAAAACCAGCCATAGTCAACATTCCAGAGGGATAGTTTTCAAATCTAGAGAAAAGAACATAAACTGCATATGTAAGTATGAATGATCCTGAACAGCAAAAAGAGTAACATATTCTACAGAGCAATTGTAGCAGAATAGAACAGTGGAACCAAAATAAACACATGACAATGATACTGAGAACATGAAATAAAGAAAAAAGCATTTTCTTTTTTTCTTTCTTTTCAAGACAGGAGTTCTCTGGATATCCTTGTCTGTCCTGGAACTCATTCTGAGGACCAGGCTGGTCTTGAACTCAGAGACCATCCTGCCTCTTCCTCATAAGTGCTGGAATTAAATGCTAGCACCTCCAAGCCAGGCTGTGAAAAGAGTATTTTCAGCTTAATACTAATACAAATATCAAAACTAAACAAACACATGTACAAGAGTGAAACAAGAGCATTTCTCATACTGCACAAGGCTCAAATGAGATAAAAGGTTATAAGACTTATAACTCTAAACTGCTTCAGGAAAACAGGAATACTATTTTAAAACATAGATATACATAAGGACCTACTGAAATAAACCTTTAAAACATGGGAAATAATCTTAAACATAAACAAATGTCATTGTTTGAAATTCCAAACCAGGTGTTTAGCTAGAAAATATTTATCCTCAGTCTGTCTTACAGCTTGAGGTGGTTCTATCTGTTGTATAGTATCCATTAGAGAAGATTGCTTGGATATAGGTTTAAGCCAATAGAAAGTCTTTATTAGCTAGCTGGCAACTACTCTGGGTGTTTGGGACCCTAGTGTAGCACATATAGCCACCCATGCTTAGAAAAAATTTTTTGTATGTTCAATAAAGATAACTAAACAGAGGAAGAACTTGAAATATTAAGATATCTAACACCACTCTCATTTCATAGATAAGGAACTAATATCAAATTAGGTTTGTTAAAATTATCATAGTTACTTATTGAGTTCAATGTCCATGTATTGATTTTTTAAAATTACTTTTATTTTATGTTTCTTTTGTTTGGGTGACTGTGTACCATAGGTATCCGTGGTGCATTTGGAGCCACAAGAGAGTATTGGGTCCTGGAATCCCTTGGGGGCTGGAGCTATAGATCATGGTGGACCACTATGTGGGTTCTGGGAATCAAACCTGGTCCTCTGGAAGAGCAGCCAATGCTCTTTAACTACTGAGCCATCTCTCTAAACCTGTAAGACATTGATATTTGTGACATCGAGAGAGACAAAAGGAATGACAAGTATCAGGAAAAATTTATTCTTGAGCATTTCCATCTATAGGGCTTTAAAAACAACCTGGTGACAGGACATGGCCAACACTTTCTTGTTTGGTGTCCCATCAAACACTTATAAAAATCAACAATAATAATAAAAATAAAGAATCAAAAATAAAGCCTTTTACTGAGGAGCCAGAACTAGAGAAATGTTCAGGAAAACATTTTCTCACATTCTCCAGGAGAGGGCATGCATTTACCATTTTCTAAGTCAATTTATGTTTTTGTCGCTAGCTTGTTCTACAAATGGGCATTTTAAAGTTAGGATTTGGACTGTGTCATGGAACAAATGATTTGACTTTATGAGGTTTAATTGAATTTGATAACCAGTATGTAGTTCCTTATAAGACCCTCAAACTCACTGTAGGATGCACTACTATTCCCAAAATAACAGAAGGATTCCACTCAAACTCTATTGACAGAATGAGCCTGGAACTTTTAGGCCTTTTGTCTTTCCTTAAGCTTTATTGGTTATTCTGTATCTCTCTTTCTGTTAGCCAGTGTGCATAAGATTTATGTTTACAGCACCCTTTCACAGATCTTCACTACTGCTAAGAAAAAAAAATTCTCAAAGCTCAGGAAACAAAAGAAAAAAACATTCAAATGTTATCAGACCAAACAAAAACTTCGGCATGGCAGAGGAAACTAGAGAACAGAGGGGAAGAAAACATTATGTAAGCTGATAGAAACAAGCTAGGCACTTGGAGTTATAAACTGAAGAAGCCAAGAAGGAGTGCCGCTTTCTCAGTCACACACACACACACACACACACACACACACACACACACACACACACAACAGGACCACTTACCTAGGGAAGGTGCCACCCACCTACAGTGGGCTGTGCCTTCCAACATAACTCATTAATCAAGCCCACAGCCCAATCTGATACACTTTCTCAATTGAGATCTCCACTTCCAAGTATCTAGATTTGAGTGAAGTTGATAAAACTAACCAGTACACTCTATAAATAATTCTTTAAAAAGTGCACAAAAGACATAAGTAGGAGTTTTCTACCCCCAAAATCCACAAGTAAATGATCCATAGACATGTGTAAAATTTGTTGGCAATACTAATCAAGAAATGTGAATTAAAACTACAGTGAGACAGTATCTCACTGTTATTAGAATGTTTATTATCAAACAATGATTATAAGAAGGGGAAATGAAGATTACGGGAAATGATTTTTCATATACTGTTGGGGAAATGTAAATTATTGTACACATTGTAGAGAACAGTATGGTGACACCTCAGAAAATTAAAAATAATATTATCATATGATCTACCAATATTGCTACTACCTGAAAGAAAAGAAAATGACAGAGACATCTGCGCTTCTGTACAACCCCGAACTGAAGTCAATTTAAGTATTCATTGACTGATGAATAGACAGTGAAAATGATATTAATGGAACATTACTCTGCCACGAAATGTGGCAATCTGAGGCAAAAACAATGAAACGGGAAGACTTTGTGCAAAGCTAAAATAAACCAAGCACAATTAAAAAACTACGTGATTTCAGTCATGCAAAAAGCTCTAAAAATATTGTCCTTATGGAAAATAAGAAGATAAGAAGTCACAAAATGGTCTGAAGATGTCGCTCTTATGGAATTGTGTTTACCAGAAGCTGAGGAGAGTAGTTGGGAGGATAGAGAAAAGCTGGTGTAGGGAGACTAATTCCCCCAAGTTATTTAACTTTTCTAAGTGGCAGACCACAATAAAACAAACCATCCTTCCCACAGTGGATGGTGTTTGCTGAGGTCAGCAAAATCCCAGATGAGAGCAAAGATGTAATATACCCCAACATTCAACTTTTCTCGAGTCTGATTTTTGTCTGTGATTTATGTTAATTGATCCTTAGTCACCTCTGCCACTTTAATAGAATGTTGTGCTCTAAACCCAAGTTTCTATTTCATCAGATGAGGCATCAGTTATGTTACAATAATTGTCCATAGCCTTCGACTTCCCATAACAAAAACACTAACAAACTAATTTTACTTATTTAGAGGAACATCTATGTGCCAGTTTTGGACCTGTAGTTATAATTCCCATTTGGGAGTATATTTTAAATTTATGTCTTCCCAGAAATGCCATGCAACATTTGGTGCCCAAATGGAGACCTAAGAGATGTAAAAGTAAAGCAAGGTAGAACATAAATGGGGAAGATACTGAGGTAGCCATACTTTTCTATGTGGTGTGTAACAGCATGCTTTCTAGGAATATGGCTTGCTATGAATATGGTGGATGCCATACCATTAATTAAGAAGCACTGTGGACAGGAAAAGTTACTTTTCTTTTTCTTTCCCTCTCTCCTCCCACAAGATCCCAGTCCTTCAGGGAAAAGAAAAACTAACCATTTGCTACACCTCCCTAGTCTTTCAGAGGGCACAAAAGGTTTTTGTAACAGGATTAGCATACAAAGATGTTTTGTTCCCTGCATATTTTGCCTTCTTCCCCTCTTTCTTTTGCTCAAATGCAAACTAAATAGACAGTTCTTTGCTCTTCAAGGCTGTGTGAAGATTTTTCTATGTAGAGTAGGTCTCCATGAAATGTATTATTCTTTAGCTCTAGACAAAGTGAGATTGCCCAGGAGATGTGTAAAAGAATATTTTATATTATATTCTTTGTGACTATTGTGAAAGGTGTCATTTCTCCAATTTCTTTCTCAGTCTGTTTATCCTTTGAGTAGAGGAAGGCTACTGATTTGTTTGAATTAATTTTATATCCAGTCACTATGCTGAACTTATTTATCAGCTGTAGAAGTTCTCTGGTGGAATTTTTGGGGTCACTTAAGTACACTATCATGTCATCTGCAAATGGTGATATATTGACTTCTTCCTTTCCAATTTGTATTCTCTTTACATCCTTTTGCTGTCTAATTGCTCTGGCTAGAACTTCTAGTACTATACTGAATAGGTAGGGGGAGAGTGGGCAGCCTTGTCTAGTCCCTGATTTTAGTGGGATTGCTTCAAATTTCTCGATATTTAGTTTGATGTTGGCTATTGGTTTACTGTGTATTGCTTTTATTATGTTTAGGTATGAGCCTTGGATTCCTGATCTTTCCAAGACTTTTAACATGAAGGGGTGTCGAATTTTCTCAACTGCTTTCTCGGCATCTAATGAGAAGATCATGTTTTTTTTTTTTTTTTTTTTTTTTCTTTTAGTTTGTTTATATGGTGAATTACATTGATGGATTTCCATATATTGAACCATCCCTGCATCTCTGGGATGAAGCTTACTTGAGCATGGTGGATGATCATTTTGATGTGTTCTTAGATTTGGTTGCATGACTTTTATTGAGTAATTTTGCATCTATATTCATAAGAGAAATTGGTCTGAAGTGTGGCTTAGGTATATGGTAATTGTGGTTTCAGAGAACAAATTGGATAGTGTTCCTTCTGTTTCTATTTTGTGGAGTATTGGTATGAGGTCTTCACTGAAGGTCTGATAGAATTCTGCACTAAATAAGCAAGGTGTTCAAAATACCTGAATTCAGTCAAAACCATATGCAATTATTATGGTATTATTAGATTATCCTGAATCTCTTAATACAATCATTGATTTTTATATGCAGAGTTGTTTTGCATATAAAAGCTGCTGAATTTGTACTTGATAATAACTCAGAATTACCCTTAGTATTTATACAATTGCCAAAGGTCATCAGAAATAGAAACCATTCATTACATGTTACTCATATTCAATCTCACACAGGTTTGCTAGGTCCATTAGCTCAAGGAAATGGTGAAACTGACAAATTACTAATAGAAAGTATGTTAGAAACCTCAAAATTTCATTAAAACATTGTATTAATGGGAGAAATTTAAAGAAAACAAATTTTTATCACTTAGCAACAAAGCCAAAGAGATAATTTTTAAAAATGTAGTATACGTTATCTATATAACCAAACTCTATTATCTGCTAGTAGTAATTCTATGGGCGTCAAAAGAAATGGCATCTGGCAGAAGGATGGTTTCTATTTCCCAGAATTTGGAAGTCAAATGTATACACCCGTAGCACTGACATGTTCTCAGTGTTTCAGTGGTCAACTGCTTTAAGTTATGAAAAGACTGATTGTGTAATTACATCTTTATTGAAAATAATGTCAATTAGGGGACACCTGCACGAATTAAAACTGATAATGCTCCCGCATGTGTATCGAATAAGATGCAGCATATTACAATATAAAACATGTTACTGGTTTACCACACAATCCCAAAGGACAAGCAGTTATAGAAAGAGCCAATCATACCTTAAATGAGATGCTCATTAAAGAAAAGGGGGACAGTAACCCCCTAGGGACAGATTAAATAATGCCTTGTTAACTCTAAGTATTCTTAATGTTGGTAAAAGAGGAACAACAGCTGAGAGACACTGGGCTATAGAAAAAACTGATTAACTAGGTCAACCAATAATATAAGAATGTGTTGACATTAGAATTGAAACCTGTAGGGCTGGAGAGATGGCTCAGCGGTTAAGAGCACTGACTGCTCTTCCAGAGGTTCTGAGTTCAATTCCCAGCCACTGCATGGTGGTTCACAACCATCTGTAATGGGATCTAGTGCCCTCTTCTGGTGTGTCTGAAGACAGCTACAGTGTACTTATATATAATTAATAAATAAATCTTAAAAAACAAGAAACCTGCATTTTTTCAGAACTCAGAGGGTCTATTTATTAGGAAGGACATGTCAGTGCTTTATCAAAGATGAAGGGGTCAGAAAGAGATGGTGGGATGGAGGACCCTCAGCTGGGACACTTCTTGGACATAGCAAGGACAGCAGAAGGCATGAGTCCCAGTTCCTACAGAGGCCATTCCATGTCAGCCTCTGAGAAAGCCTGTCTGGGGAAGCCACCGAGCAACTGCACAGGGTCCTGGTCCTGTCCAGGTTCCTCCCCACGGTGAAGCTCCACATAGAGCCTCACAGCTGCCAGCTGTTCCTGGGCCCCGAACGTTTGGGTCAGTGAAGTCCCATCAGGAAGCCTAACCTGTATGTGACACTGGTCATACTCCTGCTTAGTGTGGGGGGGTGGTTTCTGACTGGAAGAAGAAGGAACAGGACCTGGATCTGTTGTTGGTGTATGACCGAGAACCCACACTACCACCATACTTCTTGGCTCTCTCTGCTTTGTCCCTTTCATTTTTTTTTCTCGAAACCTTAGTCTGGCAGTTAACTCTTCAGACTTCTCCCTCCTCTGCAGCCTGGCGTATCTCATCTTCCGTAGTTTCTGTCCTCCAGATGACGGCTCTTGTCCTTGTCTCCTCTGCTGCTTTTCTTGTTCCAAAGCTTCCCTCTCCTCTTCACCTTCCCACGGCTTCTGAGCCACAAGTTCCAACATTCTCTTAGTCTGTCCTTGTCTTTCATCTTCAGTCAAAATGGATTTGCTTTCTCCAGCAGAGGATCCAGATCTTTAAGGGCCAACTTGCTCTGAGGTTCCCGTTCCAGGATATGACTGAGGGGAGTCTCTAGAGGCTCATCCACATCAGGGTCATCCTCACGCTCCATAAGCCAGCCCATCGCAGCCTCGATGCCGTGGTTCCCTGTGAGGGCCAGAGCCTTCTCCCCGCATCCCCTGGGAAAGCCCATCAAGATGAGGTTCTCCAGAGCATCAGCTCCAGCTCTGCAGTGGCGTCTGCCTCCGCTTCTGCGGGAACTAGGCCGGGGACTCTGGGAAAGGGTGGTAGGGGGCGGGGAAGTAAACGGTGAGTGACCTACAGTTGTTTTAAACTGGGGACATGGTTATGCTAATGTATCTACAGAGAATGAGAAAATATGGTTACCAACAAAGTTTATAAAGATTAGATCTGACCACAGAGAACCTCTGATCAGCTCCGACATGAATGTCTTCACAAAACAAATAAACCCAGGGGATACACTCTCATAGACTGTCTCATTTCTCCAAGATATGCATACAAATAAACTTCAAAAGAGCTATCCCAAATGCCCAAATGATCATACAGAGACTGGACAATACATAGACTTCACAGATAACATATAGACAGACAGCACATAGACTGAATAAAAACAGAGACTGGGCAACAAATTCTTCAGCTAGGTTTTTTTGTTTTGTTTTACTTTTAAAATTAACTGTATTATGTTTTCCTGGGACAAGAATTTGTCACCCCTATTCAGTAGGAAACAATTATAAGATGACTGTCATCCCAGTGAGTTAAGGTGGGATGGATACTTTTGGTTGTTTGAAGTGTTAGGGTTGTTAGCATCTAGGGTGATGGTTTAAATTATTGTACATTGGAAGAAATTTAAATTTGTTTTGTTTGATTATTATGTATCAATAAAGATTTAAGGCTGTTTTATTTTTATTGTATATTAATAGAAATTTAAGGCTCTTTTATTAGACTACATTGTAATAAGCTGTTTATTTAAAGTAGGATGTGAAACTCTACTTTTGTTTCTTATAATTGTTTTTATTGTATATAGATTATTAATGTTAAAGAAAAGGATAATTTTTAAACAAAAGGGGAGATGTGAAGTGGAAACTTTCTGTTTGTGTCATGTGATGCAGACTCACATGGTATTTGGCTGAAGCAAGACCATAGGAGAGGACACGTGATGTTTGGAGAGAGTATAAATAGGACTCAACAGTGGAGGTGTGCTGGCACAGCCTTACAATGCTTCTCTGGTCTCTGGCCTGGCTGTTTCTGCTGGATGGTGCCTCTGCTGCTGATTTGTGTGTGTTATCCTGACACTACTGCACTTCCCCTCATCTACTTTGAGTCCTTAGTGTGCTCATTGAACCTTCTCTAAAGTGGGGCACTGAAGCTTTTGTCTGGGATCTCAGCCATCTCAGTGTCTTTGGTTTCTGATATTATGGATTGCTGAGCTTGTAGAAGTGACCCTGTGGCTTATTTTATCATGTTTGTTTGTTTGTTTTCTGGGTTTCTTTTGTTTTTGTCGCTTATGCATCTGTTGTAAGAGGCATGCTCCCAGTGTGTATTACTTCCCTCCCCCCTCCATGTCTTTATAATGAGTCCCTCTGGTGCATTGTCTTCACTTCATTTTATGTTCCTCTCTAATGCTTCTGGGTTAAGCTGACCGGAGTAATGGATACAGTGATCTGATAGCATTTTCACTATTAATTTGTGGTAGAAGACATGTGCAAGTCACTATTGTTCTTAAAAAGTTTCAAAGACAGTGGTACTTGGGTAATGATTGAAAAAAAGATTTTTTTATGTTTTTAAAGATAATAATAATTATAAAGTGTCCCAATAGTTAGGGTTTCTATTTTTATGATAGAATATCACAACCATAAGCAATTTGGGAAAAATGATTTATTCCATTGTACTTTCACATTACACTTTCATTATCTAGGCAAGTCCACACAGGAGCTTAAGGCAGCAACCTGGAGGCATGAAGTGAAGCAGAAGCTATGGAGGAGTACTGCCTACTGTTTGTTCCTTATGGCTTGCTCAGTCTGTTTTTCTCTAGCACTCCAGCATAGGCGGAGCATTGCCCACAGTGAACTGGACATTTCCTCATCAATCTTCAATCAAGGAAATGTCCCCACAAGCTTGCCCACAAATCAATCTTGGGACATTTTCTGAGGTTCCCTCTTCTTAAATGACTCAACTGGTATCAAGTTGATGTTAAAAACTAGCCACCGTGAGTATTAATTTCAGTGAAAAGGGTATTTTTTTCTAGGCCAAGGCAGACTTATTTTACCTCTATATATTACAATATATCTACTTCTTCATCATCCCTTCCAAAGCAATTTGATGTTCAAATGCACTCAAGGAGATTGTATAACTGATTACAATTAAATCTTAAATGCAATTTCAGATATTACTAGCTAGTGTTGAAACAATGCAATTTTGTTAGAAAACCAATTTGGGCTTTTTGGAAATATGTTCTTAGAGTGAAGCCAAATAGAAAAAAAGTTAGAAATCATTTGAATCTTGTCAATGAAGTATATTTGATCATCCCACTTTTCCAGCTCTTTCTACTCCATCTCTCTACTCAGATGAGGAGAAATGAAGATTTACTCTTACGTTATAGTCCTAGTTAAAGAGAAACTTTATCAGCCAAATTACCTCATATATTATTATGACAAAAACATAGAGTGAATTTTTCTCAGACTAAGATGTTCTTGAATATCTTACAACTTTCTTCTTTAAGATTTTGTTGAAGATATCTACATTTCGTTATTATTAATAACGGGGGTGATTATGATAAGAATCTGAAAAATGTATAGTCTTATTTTATAAAAAAACATAAGTTAATGTGTTAAGAAACAAAGTGAAGGTCTGCTAGAAAAGCACTCATAAAACATAAAACAACAATAAGCAAAGTCTTTTAAAAAAGAAACTAGGTGAAGGTAAATGAGCACTATTGCACGGAGCAAATAGCCTCTAAAATATCTTTTCTTAAAAAATGAATCTGGAAAATTTGCACTTGTAATAAGCTAGTGAAGTAGCTACTCCAGCATCCTTGTGTTCTGTATGTCTTTTAAACAATTATTTTTTTATTTTTTGGGGGGGGGTGTTATAATGTAATTAAATCATATCTTCCTTATCTTTCATCCTTCCAAACTCTGGCACTCTTTCAAATTTATGACTTCTATTTTTCATTAATTGTTCATATATATATATATATATATATATATATATATATATATATATATATATATATATATATTCCTAAATATATAACTATACCATGCTCAGGCTATATGTGTATGCATATATAGTACTTGTATGAATGTATGTTCTAGGCTATCCATTTTTTATTGGATCACCAATTAGCATGTTCTTTCCTAGTAAAGACAATTTGCCCTTCCTTCTCTCAGAATTCTTTAATTGCCTGGAGTTCTTCCTGTATGGTTGAGGGCTCCTGAGCTTCCCCCCATAGTTCACTTCATCATGTCTATTGATGTCCCTATTCAGCTTATGGTTAAGTGGTCATGTTGGAGAGCTAGAATTAAATTTGAATTGCAATGAAAAAATAAGCTCATAATTCAGCTGGAAGAACACAAACAAAAATCTATGTCCCTTCTCTGCCCCATGGTCTGGTTGTTTTACCACATACCTTCTATAACTAGAAAATTTAAATGAACTTTAGTTTCTATGTTTATAAAATGTGAGTTTAACTCTCCCTCTGTTGTGGGGTATTCAACAGAGAAGAATATGAACCATAAGAAAGTATTAGCTTTCTAGAGACTACACTGGTTGTTCAGGATCACAGTGTAGCCCCAAGCCTTTCTCAGGATGAGCTTTGAAGCACAAAAAAATATATTCTGGGTTGACATACTGAAGTATGTCTATATGAAGTGGAACTACAAAAACAGAAAGGCAAGGATAGTACATTTAGAGACTTTCCTGGACCTACATTAACTTGGAAGGATTAGGTATTTGCTTTCATTTAGCAATTAGTGCTGTCTGTGTTATGATCTGAATGGTAGTTCCATCACGGAACAACAAGTTGTGCTAAGGTCTGGGGCCCCACTAAGGTCTGGAGCACCTTCTCCTATTACATTTTGTGGACACACTCAAAAGAAAAAAAATACTATTCTAGAATTTTATAGCTTTCTTGATATTCCATTGTTAACAGCAGTGTAAAATAGAGAATCTTCTCTCTCTCCTCTCTCTCCCTTTCTCCCTCCCTCCCTCCCTCCCTCCCTCCCTCTCTCTCTCTCTCTCTCTCTCTCTCTCTCTCTCTATCTCTATCTCTCTCTTTCTTCCTTTCTGAGACAGGGTTTCTCTGTGTATCCCTGACTGTCCTGGAACTCACTTTGTAGACCAGACTGGCCTCGAACTCACAGAGATCCACCTGCTTCTGCCTCTTAAATTCTGGGATTAAAGACATGAGCCACCACTGCCTGGTGAGGAAGATACTTTTAAACAGCATGAGGTTAAACAAGAATATGTTCTTTTTATTTCATAAATAGTTCTCTGCAAGTGTGAAGTGTTTGTCTGGAGGAGTGGGACTAGACACTTTAACAGTTAAACAGTTTCTTGATTTCAGACGAAGCCAAGACCTAGAGATGAATTCTAATCTCAAAGAAGCCAAGTCCTAGAGATAAATTCTAATCTCAAAGAAGCCAAGACCTACAGATGAGTTCTAATCTCAAAGAAGCCAAGACCTTGAGATGAATTCTAATCTCAAAAAGGATAGCAGCTTCAAGGCTTTATAAAGGAAATTTTAGCCTCTTAATCTCTATTGTGTAGTAATGTAAACTTGTTTGCCTGTTGGCCATGTTTTCTGGGGCACCCTGGGTTGTAAAGTAACTCCCATTTTCTTCCCCAGGAAGTCCACCATCCTTTGTGACTCATTTTGGACTCTCCTACATAGCATGATGTATAGGGGGGTGTGCTGCTGTGAGCATCTTAATTTCAATGGTTTAGCCAAAGCCTTTCCTGATAATACCCCCTCTCCCTGGTTGCTATGGTATATTCCATAGACTCTTCAACCACGGAGCCACAGAGATTTTCAGTTGTAAGAGCAGCCACCACGGGGAAAGGCAGTCAAACACCCAGGGCCAGAAAGAGGTAAGGAATCAAAGTATCTAGGACTTTGTGTGTGAATACAAACTTAATCAGTTGTTGTGCAAGTTTAGAATGCCAGATTTCTAGGTAGATCTGAAACAAAAATTCAAGAACCTCTCCTTAGTTTGGCTGGTAAAGTAACCGTGTCTTTCTTCTGGTGAGTCCATCTTTGGACCATGGTTTCTCTTTTGCTTGCTTAATGCTTACATTAATCTTTTATTTTAGTAAAGGAAATTCCACTAGTCCTAAATTATTCTTAATGTATATTTAAATACCCTGGTCCTTTCTCTTTGGAGGCCCTAGGAGCACTTCTACCCTCACCGAGGAATAGCAAGTATAGTCCCAGCACAGCTCTTGAAGAGCTCCTCCAACCCGGTCAATGAGGCAGGTCCATATTACATACATTTCCCTCTCTTTTTCATTCCAGATACCACCAACATGCCCAAGAGTAAGAACACAATATCTAAAACAGACACCACTCTGTCTGAAAATGGAGTCCAAAAACCAGAAACATCAAGCAAGAACCAGGAAGATAAGACCAGTTCAGAGGTCCACTCTCCAGGTGGGTCAGTAATGACAGTAATGATGACACGTTAAATGATTGGCAAACTGTGGCATAGGTGCCTCTAGGGGCTATAAAGAAAGCCGTTTGCAAGGAGTCATTTCTTCATCATCGCTTTGCCCGTCCTCTTTTGTATTCTTCTTTTGTCTTTCTTTCACTTTTATCTTTATAAATAGGGATTAGACCCTTGACTGCCTTATACTACCCATGTCTCCAACTAATTCAAACACAGGAAAAGGGGATCATCAGGATTGGGAGAGGTAAAAGATAATGGGGGACAAATGTGATCACAATGAATTGTGATCTCACACAACTCTGAAAGTATTCATCAACAATAAAAAACTAAAATTTCCCTGATTTCTTAGGTGACCTACTACTCGGTAAAAATTCATTTTTCAGTCTCCAAGTATTTGTGTTATTTCTGCTGGTTCTGATTTCTGTTTAATTTCTGATAATTTATAAAGTATTATTCTGATTTTGTTTCTCAGTTTTTCATAACTATTAATTAACACATTATCTGTTATTATTAAACTTGTTCCTTGAAAATTTCACACATATACATAATTCATATTGACCACCATCACCCCAGTACCATTCCCATCTCCTTAGTACCTGTCTACTCCTCCACTTCCCTAAAAGTATCTTTCTCATTCCTGTTTCATTCATTTTGTGACAGTTGAATTGAACCAAGGCCATCTCTCTAAGCATGGGTTTGGAACTATCTGTTAGAGACTGATGGCATCAGCAGTGTACAGACCTGGAGAGTGACTCTCCCAGATTCTATCAGCCTAATAGTTCAGCAGCGGAGGATAGGATCCCATTAGTCACCATCCACTTTTCGTGACAGATTGTGTACAGGATCAGTGTTATTCAGGCCCACTGCTGGTAACATTATTGTAGAGTTTTGAATGATAATGACCCGATAGGCTATTGCATCCCTTCTTCCCTAGCTCTGGCCTGCTGGCTCTGCTTCTGGCACTGGCTCCCTGGCTCTCAATGCAGATCTGGCTCTGGCACTGGCACCTTCTCTGTGGCTCTGTGACTCTTGCTTTCTTCTTCTCACTGTCTCTGTCTTTACCTCTGGCTCTCTAGCTGTGGCTCTGTATATAGGTCTGTCTGTGTGTCTGTGTGTCTGTGTGTCTGTGTGTCTGTCTGTCTGCCTATCTATCTTGGACTCTCTGGCTGCCTCTGGCATGGACTCTCTGAGTCTTTCCCTCTGGCTGTGGCTGTAGTTCAGCCTTTTTGGCTCTTCTGGCTCTGGCTCTAGGCTAGCTATGGTTCTGCCTGTGTCTCTGTCTATATTTAACAAAGGCTCTAGCCTTCTGGCTCCCTGGGCGTTGCTGTTCCTCGGGGCTAGCCCTGTCTGTGCTCTGTCTAGCTGTCAAGCCCCGATTCTGGCTCTAGCTCTAGCAGTGGCTGCAGCTCTCTGACTCTGCTTATGACTCTAGGTCTCTGGATTCAACTATTCTTTTGGCTCTAGCTCTGGATCGCTGGTTCTTTGGCTTTAGCTCTGAGGCTGGTTTCTGGCACTGGCTTGCTGTCTCTGGCTCTACTCTGGCTTAGGCTCTGGGTCTGGCCTTGTCTTTGTCTTAGTCTCTGGATCTCTGCCTTGTTGGCTCTCTTTGTCTGGCTATGGTTCTGGCTCTGGATATCAGGCTCTCGACTGAGCTGTTTCTTTCTCTCACTCCAGGTCTCTGGCTCTGTGGTTCTGGCTCTGGCTTCAGCTCTGCCTCTGTCTTGGTCTTTCTAGCTCTGGTTCTGGTTTTGGCTCTGCCTATGGCTTTAGCGCTCAGGCTCTGGATCTGGCTGTGCTTATGGGTATTGGTCCTCGGATTCCTGGCACTGGATTTGGCTGTGGCTGTGGCTCTCTGGCCCCATGCCTCTGGCTATTACTCTGGCTCTATTGTTCTGCCTTGGGCTTTGGCACTCTTTCTGGTTCGGGCTCCGGGTCTCTGGTTGTGGATATGACGATGACTGTAGCTCTGCCTCTCTGTATCAGTTCCTCTAACTCTGTGGTTCTGTCAGTCTGGCCCTGGCTCTCTGTCTCTGACTCCATTTCTACCTCTGGCTCTCCTGTGGGCTCACTGGCACTTGCTCTGGCTTGGCTCTTTATCACTGGCCCTCTGCATCTGCTGCTGCATCTGGCTTTCTTGCTTAGGCTTTCTGGCTATGGATTTTGGTATCTGGCTTTCTGTATCTGGCTCTGGCTTTCCTCTTGCTTTCTGGCTCTGGCCCTTGTTTTCACTATGCCTGTGGGTCTGGCTCTGGCTCTGGTATGGATTTGTCTCTGGCTCTGGTTCTCTGCCTTTCTGGCCCTCTTTCTATGGCTCTGCCCCCGCCCCTGGCTCTCTGCCTCTCCTCTGCCTCTCTTCTGGATCTCTTTATGGCTCTGGCTCTGGCTCCCTGGATCTCTGGGTCTGGCTATTAATCTGACTCTTGTGCTCTGGCTCTGCCTATCTGTTTAAGGTTCCGTATCTGTCTCTGTCTCTCTGTCTCTCTGTCTCTGTCTCTGTCTCTCTCTCTCTCTCTCTCTCTCTCTCTCTCTCTCTCTCTCTCTCTCTCTCTCTCTCCCCTCCCGACTCTGGTTGTGTTTCTGTTCTCTGGCTCTGGTTCTAACTTTGGCTTTCTTCTCTGGCTCTGGATTTTGATACTATCTCTGTCTCTGTCTCGGCCTCTGTCTCTGTCTTTATTCCTTAGGCTCTCTGTTTCTTGCTTTCTGACTCTGGCTCTGGCTCAAGCTCTGGCTCTGACTCTGGCCACTGCTCTGACTCTTGCTCTGGTTGTTTTCCTGGCTCTGGCTGTTGCTCTGGCTCTGACTCTGGCTCTGGCTCTGGCTGTTGCTCTGACTCTGGCTCTGGCTCTGGCTGTTGCTCTGGCTCTGGCTCTGGCTCTGGCTCTGGCTCTGGCTCTGGCTGTTGCTCTGACTCTGGCTCTGGCTGTTGCTCTGGCTCTGGCCCTGGCTCTGGCTGTTGCTCTGGCTCTGGCTCTGGCCCTGGCTCTGGCTCTGGCTCTGGCTGTTGCTCTGACTCTGGCCCTGGCTCTGGCTCTGGCTGTTGCTCTGGCTCTGACTCTGGCTCTGGCTGTTGCTCTGACTCTGGCTCTGGCTCTGGCTGTTGCTCTGGCTCTGACTCTGGCTCTGGCTGTTGCTCTGGCCCTGGCTCTGGCTCTGGCTGTTGCCCTGACTCTGGCTCTGGCTCTGGCTGTTGCTCTGACTCTGACTCTGGCTCTGGCTCTGACTCTGGCTCTGGCTCTGGCTGTTGCTCTGACTCTGGCTGTTGCTCTGGCTCTGGCCCTGGCTCTGGCTCTGGCTGTTGCTCTGGCTCTGACTCTGGCTCTGGCTGTTGCTCTGGCTCTGACTCTTGCTCTGACTCTGGCTCTGGCTGTTGCTCTGACTCTGACACTTGCTCTGACTCTGGCTCTGGCTGTTGCTCTGGCTCTGGCCCTGGCTCTGGCTCTGGCTCTGGCTCTGGCTCTGACTCTGGCTCTGGCTGTTGCTCTGGCTCTGGCTGTTGCTCTGGCTCTGGCTCTGGCTCTGGCTGTTGCTCTGGCTCTGGCTCTAACTCTGGCTCTGGCTGTTGCTCTGGCTCTGGCTCGGACTCTGGCTCTGGCTGTTGCTCTGACTCTGGCTCTGGCTCTGACTCTGGCTCTGGCTCTGGCTGTTGCTCTGACTCTGGCTGTTGCTCTGGCTCTGGCCCTGGCTCTGGCTCTGGCTGTTGCTCTGGCTCTGACTCTGGCTCTGGCTGTTGCTCTGGCTCTGGCTCTGACTCTGGCTCTGGCTGTTGCTCTGGCTCTGACTCTGGCTCTGGCTCTGGCTGTTGCTCTGACTCTGGCTCTGGCTGTTGCTCTGACTCTGGCTCTGGCTCTGACTCTGGCTCTGGCTCTGGCTGTTGCTCTGGCTCTGGCTCTGGCTCTGGCCCTGGCCCTGGCTCTGGCTCTGGCTGTTGCTCTGGCTCTGACTCTGGCTCTGGCTGTTGCTCTGACTCTGGCTCTGGCTCTGACTCTGGCTCTGGCTCTGGCTGTTGCTCTGACTCTGGCTGTTGCTCTGGCTCTGGCTCTGGATGTTGCTCTGGCCCTGGCCCTGGCTCTGGCTCTGGCTGTTGCCCTGGCTCTGGCTCTGGCTGTTGCCCTGGCTCTGACTCTGGCTCTGGCTCTGGCTGTTGCTCTGACTCTGGCTCTGGCTCTGACTCTGGCTCTGGCTCTGGCTGTTGCTCTGACTCTGGCTGTTTCTCTGGCTCTGGCCCTGGCTCTGGCTGTTGCTCTGGCTCTGACTCTTGCTCTGACTCTGGCTCTGGCTGTTGCTCTGGCTCTGGCCCTGGCTCTGGCTGTTGCTCTGGCTCTGACTCTGGCTCTGGCTGTTGCTCTGGCTCTGGCTGTTGCTCTGGCTCTGGCTCTGGCTCTGGCTGTTGCTCTGGCTCTGGCTGTTGCTCTGACTCTGGCTCTGTCTGTTGCTCTGACTCTGGCTCTGGCTCTGACTCTGGCTCTGGCTCTGGCTGTTGCTCTGGCTCTGGCTCTGGCTCTGGCCCTGGCCCTGGCTCTGGCTCTGGCTGTTGCTCTTGCTCTGACTCTGGCTCTGGCTGTTGCTCTGACTCTGGCTCTGGCTCTGACTCTGGCTCTGGCTCTGGCTGTTGCTCTGACTCTGGCTGTTGCTCTGGCTCTGGCTCTGGATGTTGCTCTGGCCCTGGCCCTGGCTCTGGCTCTGGCTGTTGCTCTGGCTCTGGCTCTTGCTCTGACTCTGGCTCTGGCTCTGGCTGTTGCTCTGGCTGTTGCTCTGGCTCTGGCTGTTGCTCTGGCTCTGGCTGTTGCTCTGGCTGTTGCTCTGACTCTGGCTCTGGCTCTGGCTCTGACTCTGGCTCTGGCTCTGGCTGTTGCTCTGACTCTGGCTCTGGCTCTGGCTGTTGCTCTGACTCTGGCTCTGGCTCTGGCTGTTGCTCTGACTCTGGCGCTGGCTGTTGCTCTGGCTCTGGCTCTGGCTGTTGCTCTGACTCTGGCTCTGGCTCTGACTCTGGCTCTGGCTCTGGCTCTGGCTCTGGCTCTGGCTCTGACTCTGGCTCTGGCTGTTGCTCTGACTCTGGCTCTGGCTCTGGCTCTGGCTCTGGCTGTTGCTCTGGCTGTTGCTCTGACTCTGGCTCTGGCTCTGACTCTGGCCCTGGCTCTGGCTCTGGCTCTGGCCCTGGCTCTGGCTCTGGCTCTGGCTGTTGCTCTGACTCTGGCTCTGGCTCTGGCTGTTGCTCTGACTCTGGCTCTGGCTCTGGCTCTGGCTGTTGCTCTGACTCTGGCTCTGGCTGTTGCTCTGACTCTGGCTCTGGCTCTGACTCTGGCTCTGGCTCTGGCTGTTGCTCTGGCTCTGGCTCTGGCTCTGGATGTTGCTCTGGCTCTGACTCTGGCTCTGGCTCTGGCCCTGGCTGTTGCTCTGGCTCTGGCTGTTGCTCTGGCTCTGACTCTGGCTCTGGCTCTGGCTCTGACTCTGGCTCTGGCTCTTGCTCTGGCTCTGGCTCTGACTCTGGCTGTTGCTCTGGCTCTGGCTGTTGCTCTGGCTCTGGCTGTTGCTCTGGCTGTTGCTCTGACTCTGGCTCTGGCTCTGGCTGTTGCTCTGGCTCTGGCTCTGGCTCTGGCCCTGGCCCTGGCTCTGGCTCTGGCTGTTGCTCTGGCTCTGACTCTGGCTCTGGCTGTTGCTCTGACTCTGGCTCTGGCTCTGACTCTGGCTCTGGCTCTGGCTGTTGCTCTGACTCTGGCTGTTGCTCTGGCTCTGGCTCTGGATGTTGCTCTGGCCCTGGCCCTGGCTCTGGCTCTGGCTGTTGCTCTGGCTCTGGCTCTGGCTCTGACTCTGGCTCTGGCTCTGGCTGTTGCTCTGGCTCTGGCTCTGACTCTGGCTGTTGCTCTGGCTCTGGCTGTTGCTCTGGCTCTGGCTGTTGCTCTGGCTGTTGCTCTGACTCTGGCTCTGGCTCTGACTCTGGCTCTGGCTCTGGCTGTTGCTCTGACTCTGGCTCTGGCTCTGGCTCTGGCTCTGGTTCTGGCTCTGGCTCTGACTCTGGCTCTGGCTGTTGCTCTGACTCTGGCTCTGGCTCTGACTCTGGCTCTGGCTCTGGCTCTGGCTGTTGCTGTGACTCTGACTCTGACTCTGGCTCTGGCTGTTGCTCTTGCTCTGACTCTGTCTCTGGCTCTGGCTGTTGCTCTGGCTCTGACTCTGGCTCTGGCTGTTGCTCTGACTCTGACTCTGGCTCTGGCTGTTGCTCTGGCTCTGGCTGTTGCTCTGGCTGTTGCTCTGACTCTGGCTCTGGCTCTGACTCTGGCTCTGGCTCTGGCTGTTGCTCTGACTCTGGCTCTGGCTCTGGCTCTGGCTCTGGTTCTGGCTCTGGCTCTGACTCTGGCTCTGGCTGTTGCTCTGACTCTGGCTCTGGCTCTGACTCTGGCTCTGGCTCTGGCTCTGGCTGTTGCTGTGACTCTGACTCTGACTCTGGCTCTGGCTGTTGCTCTTGCTCTGGCTCTGAGTCTGGCCCTGGCTCTGGCTCTGGCTCTGGCCCTGGCTCTGGCTCTGGCTCTGGCTGTTGCTCTGACTCTGGCTCTGGCTCTGGCTGTTGCTCTGGCTCTGGCTCTGGCTCTGGATCTGGCTGTTGCTCTGACTCTGGCTCTGGCTGTTGCTCTGACTCTGGCTCTGGCTCTGACTCTGGCTCTGACTCTGGCTGTTGCTCTGGCTCTGGCTCTGGCTCTGGCCCTGGCCCTGGCTCTGGCTCTGGATGTTGCTCTGGCTCTGACTCTGGCTCTGGCTCTGGCCCTGGCTCTGGCTCTGGCTGTTGCTCTGGCTCTGGCTCTGGCTGTTGCTCTGGCTCTGACTCTGGCTCTGGCTCTGGCTCTGGCCCTGGCTCTGGCTCTGGCTCTGGCTGTTGCTCTGACTCTGGCTCTGGCTCTGGCTCTGGCTCTGGCTCTGGCTGTTGCTCTGACTCTGGCTCTGGCTGTTGCTCTGGCTCTGACTCTGGCTCTGGCTGTTGCTCTGGCTCTGGCCCTGGCTCTGGGTCTGGCTCTGGCTGTTGCTCTGGCTCTGACTCTGGCTCTGGCTGTTGCTCTGGCTCTGACTCTGGCTCTGGCTGTTGCTCTGGCTCTGGCCCTGGCTCTGGCTCTGGCTCTGGCTGTTGCTCTGGCTCTGGCTCTGGCTCTGGCTGTTGCTCTGGCCCTGGCTCTGGCTCTGGCTCTGGCTGTTGCTCTGGCTCTGACTCTGGCTCTGGCTGTTGCTCTGGCTCTGGCCCTGGCTCTGGCTCTGGCTCTGGCTGTTGCTCTGGCTCTGACTCTGGCTCTGGCTGTTGCTCTGGCTCTGGCTCTGACTCTGGCTCTGGCTGTTGCTCTGGCTCTGGGCCTGGCTCTGGCTCAGGCTCTGGCTGTTGCTCTGGCTCTGACTCTGGCTCTGGATGTTGCTCTGGCTCTGACTCTGGCTCTGGCTCTGGCCCTGGCTCTGGCTCTGGCTGTTGCTCTGGCTCTGACTCTGGCTCTGGCTCTGGCTGTTGCTCTGGCTCTGGCTGTTGCTCTGGCTCTGGCTCTGGCTCTGGCTCTGGCTGTTGCTCTGGCTCTGACTCTGGCTCTGGCTCTGGCTATTGCTCTGGTTCTGACTCTGGCTCTGGCTGTTGCTCTGGCCCTGGCTCTGGCTCTGGCTCTGGCTGTTGCTCTGGCTCTGACTCTGGCTCTGGCTCTGGCTCTGGCTGTTGCTCTGGCTCTGGCTCTGGCTCTGGCTGTTGCTCTGGCTCTGACTCTGGCTCTGGCTGTTGCTCTGACTCTGGCTGTTGCTCTGGCTCTTACTCTGGCTCTGGCTGTTGCTCTGACTCTGGCTCTGGCTCTGGCTCTGGCTCTAGCTCTGGCTGTTGCTCTGACTCTGGCTCTGGCTGTTGCTCTGGCTCTGACTCTGGCTCTGGCTGTTGCTCTGGCTCTGGCCCTGGCTCTGGCTCTGGCTCTGGCTGTTGCTCTGGCTCTGGCCCTGGCTCTGGCTCTGGCTCTGGCTGTTGCTCTGGCTCTGACTCTGGCTCTGGCTGTTGCTCTGGCTCTGGCCCTGGCTCTGGCTCTGGCTCTGGCTGTTGCTCTGGCTCTGACTCTGGCTCTGGCTCTGGCTGTTGCTCTGACTCTGGCTCTGGCTCTGGCTGTTGCTCTGACTCTGGCTCTGGCTCTGGCTCTGGCTGTTGCTCTGGCTCTGGCTCTGGCTGTTGCTCTGGCTCTGACTCTGGCTCTGGCTCTGGCCCTGGCTGTTGCTCTGGCTCTGGCTGTTGCTCTGGCTCTGGCTCTGGATGTTGCTCTGGCTCTGACTCTGGCTCTGGCTCTGGCTCTGGCCCTGGCTCTGGCTCTGGCTCTGGCTGTTGCTCTGACTCTGGCTCTGGCTCTGGCTCTGGCTCTGGCTCTGGCTGTTGCTCTGACTCTGGCTCTGGCTGTTGCTCTGGCTCTGACTCTGGCTCTTGCTGTTGCTCTGGCTCTGGCCCTGGCTCTGGCTCTGGCTCTGGCTGTTGCTCTGCCTCTGGCCCTGGCTCTGGCTCTGGCTCTGGCTGTTGCTCTGGCTCTGACTCTGGCTCTGGCTGTTGCTCTGGCTCTGGCCCTGGCTCTGGCTCTGGCTCTGGCTGTTGCTCTGGCTCTGACTCTGGCTCTGGCTGTTGCACTGGCTCTGGCCCTGGCCCTGGCTCTGGCTCTGGCTGTTGCTCTGGCTCTGGCTCTGGCTCTGGCTGTTGCTCTGGCTCTGGCTCTGACTCTGGCTCTGGATGTTGCTCTGGTTCTGACTCTGGCTCTGGCTCTGGCCCTGGCTCTGGCTCTGGCTGTTGCTCTGGCTCTGACTCTGGCTCTGGCTCTGGCTGTTGCTCTGACTCTGGCTGTTGCTCTGGCTCTGGCCCTGGCTCTGGCTCTGGCTGTTGCTCTGACTCTGGCTCTGGCTGTTGCTCTGGCTCTGGCTCTGGCTGTTGCTCTGGCTCTGGCTCTGGCTCTGGCTGTTGCTCTGGCTCTGGCTCTGGCTCTGGCTCTGGCTCTTGCTGTTGCTCTGTCTCTGACTCTGGCTCTGGCTCTGGCTGTTGCTCTGGCTCTGACTGTGGCTCTGGCTGTTGCTCTGGCCCTGGCTCTGGCTCTGGCTCTGGCTGTTGCTCTGGCTCTGACTCTGGCTCTGGCTCTGGCTGTTGCTCTGACTCTGGCTCTGGCTCTGATTCTGGCTCTGGCTCTGGCTGTTGCTCTGGCTCTGACTCTGGCTCTGACTCTGGCTCTGACTCTGGCTCTGGCTGTTGCTCTGGCTCTGGCTCTGGCTCTGACTCTGACTCTGGCTCTGGCTGTTGCTCTGGCTCTGACTCTGGCTCTGGCTGTTGCTCTAACTCTGGCCCTGGCTCTGGCTCTGGCTCTGGCTGTTGCTCTGGCTCTGACTCTGGCTCTGGCTCTGGCTGTTGCTCTGACTCTGGCTCTGGCTCTGGCTGTTGCTCTGGCTCTGGCCCTGGCTCTGGCTCTGGCTCTGGCTGTTGCTCTGACTCTGGCTCTGGCTCTGGCTGTTGCTCTGGCTCTGGCTGTTGCTCTGGCTCTGGATGTTGCTCTGGCTCTGGCTCTGGCTGTTGCTCTGGCCCTGACTCTGGCTCTGGCTGTTGCTCTGACTCTGGCTCTGGCTGTTGCTCTGGCTGTTGCTCTGACTCTGGCTCTGGCTGTCTCTCTGGCCCTGACTCTGGCTCTGGCTGTTGCTCTGACTCTGGCTCTGGCTCTGGCTCTGGCTGTTGCTCTGACTCTGGCTCTGGCTGTTGCTCTGGCCCTGACTCTGGCTCTGGCTGTTGCTCTGACTCTGGCTCTGGCTCTGACTCTGGCTCTGGCTCTGGCTGTTGCTCTGACTCTGGCTCTGGCTCTGGCTGTTGCTCTGGCTCTGACTCTGGCCCTGGCTCTGGCTCTGGCTGTTGCTCTGGCTCTGGCTCTGGCTGTTGCTCTGGCTCTGGCTCTGGCTCTGGCCCTGGCCCTGGCTCTGGCTCTGGATGTTGCTCTGGCTCAGACTCTGGCTCTGGCTCTGGCTGTTACTCTGACTCTTGCTCTGGCTCTGACTCTGGCTCTGGCTCTGGCTGTTGCTCTGGCTCTGACTCTGGCTCTGGCTCTGGCTGTAGCTCTGACTCTGGCTCTGGCTGTTGCTCTGACTCTGGCTCTGGCTCTGACTCTGGCTCTGACTCTGGCTGTTGCTCTGGCTCTGGCTGTTGCTCTGGCTCTGACTCTGGCTCTGGCTCTGGCTGTTGCTCTGGCTCTGACTCTGGCTCTGGCTCTGGCTCTGGCTGTTGCTCTGACTCTGACTCTGGCTCTGGTTTTTGCTCTGACTCTGGCTCTGGCTCTGACTCTGGCTCTGGATGTTGCTCTGGCCCTGGCCCTGGCTCTGGCTCTGGCTGTTGCTCTGGCTCTGGCTCTGGCTCTGACTCTGGCTCTGGCTCTGGCTGTTGCTCTGGCTGTTGCTCTGGCTCTGGCTGTTGCTCTGGCTCTGGCTGTTGCTCTGGCTCTGGCTCTGGCTCTGGCTCTGGCTGTTGCTCTGACTCTGGCTGTTGCTCTGGCTCTGGCTCTGGCTCTGGCTCTGGATGCTGCTCTGGCTCTGGCTCTGGCTGTTGCTCTGACTCTGGGTCTGGCTCTGACTCTGGCTCTGGCTCTGGCTGTTGCTCTGTCTCTGGCTCTGACTCTGGCTCTGGCTCTGGCTGTTGCTCTGACTCTGGCTGTTGCTCTGGCCCTGGCTCTGGCTCTGGCTCTGGCTGTTGCTCTGGCTCTGACTCTGGCTCTGGCTCTGGCTGTTGCTCTGACTCTGGCTCTGGCTGTTGCTCTGGCTCTGACTCTGGCTCTGGCTCTGGCTCTGGCTCTGGCTGTTGCTCTGGCTCTGGCCCTGGCTCTGGCTCTGGCTCTGGCTGTTGCTCTGACTCTGGCTCTGGCTCTGACTCTGGCTCTGGCTCTGGCTGTTGCTCTGACTCTTGCTGTTGCTTTGGCTCTAGCCCTGGCTCTGGCTATGGCTGTTGCTCTGGCTCTGACTCTGGCTCTGGCTGTTGCTCTGGCTCTGGCCCTGGCTCTGGCTCTGGCTCTGGCTGTTGCTCTGGCTCTGACTCTGGCTCTGGCTCTGGCTGTTGCTCTGACTCTGGCTCTGGCTCTGGCTGTTGCTCTGACTCTGGCTCTGGCTCTGGCTCTGGCTGTTGCTCTGGCTCTGGCTCTGGCTGTTGCTCTGGCTCTGACTCTGGCTCTGGCTCTGGCCCTGGCTGTTGCTCTGGCTCTGGCTGTTGCTCTGGCTCTGGCTCTGGCTGTTGCTCTGGCTCTGACTCTGGCTCTGGCTCTGGCTCTGGCCCTGGCTCTGGCTCTGGCTCTGGCTGTTGCTCTGACTCTGGCTCTGGCTCTGGCTCTGGCTCTGGCTCTGGCTGTTGCTCTGACTCTGGCTCTGGCTGTTGCTCTGGCTCTGACTCTGGCTCTTGCTGTTGCTCTGGCTCTGGCCCTGGCTCTGGCTCTGGCTCTGGCTGTTGCTCTGCCTCTGGCCCTGGCTCTGGCTCTGGCTCTGGCTGTTGCTCTGGCTCTGACTCTGGCTCTGGCTGTTGCTCTGGCTCTGGCCCTGGCTCTGGCTCTGGCTCTGGCTGTTGCTCTGGCTCTGACTCTGGCTCTGGCTGTTGCTCTGGCTCTGGCCCTGGCCCTGGCTCTGGCTCTGGCTGTTGCTCTGGCTCTGGCTCTGGCTCTGGCTGTTGCTCTGGCTCTGGCTCTGACTCTGGCTCTGGATGTTGCTCTGGCTCTGACTCTGGCTCTGGCTCTGGCCCTGGCTCTGGCTCTGGCTGTTGCTCTGGCTCTGACTCTGGCTCTGGCTCTGGCTGTTGCTCTGACTCTGGCTGTTGCTCTGGCTCTGGCCCTGGCTCTGGCTCTGGCTGTTGCTCTGACTCTGGCTCTGGCTGTTGCTCTGGCTCTGGCTCTGGCTGTTGCTCTGGCTCTGGCTCTGGCTCTGGCTGTTGCTCTGGCTCTGACTCTGGCTCTGGCTCTGGCTGTTGCTCTGGCTCTGACTGTGGCTCTGGCTGTTGCTCTGGCCCTGGCTCTGGCTCTGGCTCTGGCTGTTGCTCTGACTCTGGCTGTTGCTCTGGCTCTGGCTCTGGCTCTGGCTCTGGATGTTGCTCTGACTCTGGCTCTGGCTCTGACTCTGGCTCTGGCTCTGGCTGTTGCTCTGGCTCTGACTCTGGCTCTGACTCTGGCTCTGGCTGTTGCTCTGGCTCTGGCTCTGGCTGTTGCTCTGGCTGTTGCTCTGGCTCTGACTCTGGCTCTGGCTCTGGCTGTTGCTCTGACTCTGGCTGTTGCTCTGGCTCTGGCTCTGGCTCTGGCTCTGGATGTTGCTCTGGCTCTGACTCTGGCTCTGGCTCTGGCTGTTGCTCTGACTCTGGCTCTGGCTCTGACTCTGACTCTGGCTCTGGCTGTTGCTCTGGCTCTGACTCTGGCTCTGGCTGTTGCTCTGGCTCTGGCCCTGGCTCTGGCTCTGGCTCTGGCTGTTGCTCTGGCTCTGACTCTGGCTCTGGCTCTGGCTGTTGCTCTGACTCTGGCTCTGGCTCTGGCTGTTGCTCTGGCTCTGGCCCTGGCTCTGGCTCTGGCTTTGGCTGTTGCTCTGACTCTGGCTCTGGCTCTGGCTGTTGCTCTGGCTCTGGCTGTTGCTCTGGCTCTGGATGTTGCTCTGGCTCTGGCTCTGGCTGTTGCTCTGGCCCTGGCTCTGGCTCTGGCTGTTGCTCTGACTCTGGCTCTGTCTGTTGCTCTGGCTGTTGCTCTGACTCTGGCTCTGGCTGTTGCTCTGGCCCTGACTCTGGCTCTGGCTGTTGCTCTGACTCTGGCTCTGGCTCTGGCTCTGGCTGTTGCTCTGGCTGTTGCTCTGGCTCTGACTCTGGCTCTGGCTCTGGCTGTTGCTCTGACTCTGGCTGTTGCTCTGGCTCTGGCTCTGGCTCTGGCTCTGGATGTTGCTCTGGCTCTGACTCTGGCTCTGGCTCTGGCTGTTGCTCTGACTCTGGCTCTGGCTCTGGCTGTTGCTCTGGCTGTTGCTCTGACTCTGGCTGTTGCTCTGGCCCTGGCTCTGGCTCTGGCTCTGGCTGTTGCTCTGGCTCTGACTCTGGCTCTGGCTCTGGCTGTTGCTCTGACTCTGGCTCTGGCTGTTGCTCTGGCTCTGACTCTGGCTCTGGCTGTTGCTCTGGCTCTGGCCCTGGCTCTGGCTCTGGCTCTGGCTGTTGCTCTGACTCTGGCTCTGGCTCTGACTCTGGCTCTGGCTCTGGCTGTTGCTCTGACTCTGGCTGTTGCTCTGGCTCTGGCCCTGGCTCTGGCTCTGGCTCTGGCTCTGACTCTGGCTCTGGCTCTGGCTGTTGCCCTGGCTCTGGCTCTGGCTCTGGCTGTTGCTCTGGCTCTGACTCTGGCTCTGGCTCTGGCTGTTGCTCTGACTCTGGCTCTGGCTGTTGCTCTGACTCTGGCTGTTGCTCTGGCTCTGGCCCTGGCTCTGGCTCTGGCTGTTGCTCTGGCTTTGGCTGTTGCTCTGGCTCTGGCTGTTGCTCTGACTCTGGCTCTGGCTCTGGCTGTTGCTCTGGCTCTGGCTCTGGCTGTTGCTCTGGCTCTGGCTCTGGCTCTGGCCCTGGCTCTGGCTCTGGCTGTTGCTCTGGCTCTGGCTCTGGCTCTGACTCTGGCTCTGGCTGTTGCTCTGGCTCTGACTCTGGCTCTGGCTGTTGCTCTGGCTCTGGCTCTGGCTCTGGCTGTTGCTCTGACTCTGGCTCTGGCTGTTGCTCTGGCTCTGGCTCTGGCCCTGGCTCTGGCTCTGGCTCTGGCTGTTGCTCTGGCTCTGACTCTGGCTCTGGCTCTGGCTGTTGCTCTGACTCTGGCTCTGGCTGTTGCTCTGACTCTGGCTCTGGCTGTTGCTCTGGCTCTGGCTTTGGCCCTTGCTCTGTCTCTGGCTGTTGCTCTGGCTCTGACTCTGGCTCTGGCTCTGACTCTGGCTCTGGCTGTTGCTCTGGCTCTGGCTCTGACCCTGGCTCTGGCTCTGGCTCTGGCTGTTGCTCTGGCTCTGGCTCTGACTCTGGCTCTGGCTCTGGCTCTGGTTCTGGCTCTGGCTCTGACTCTGGCTCTGGCTGTTGCTCTGACTCTGGCTCTGGCTCTGACTCTGGCTCTGGCTCTGGCTCTGGCTGTTGCTGTGACTCTGACTCTGACTCTGGCTCTGGCTGTTGCTCTTGCTCTGACTCTGTCTCTGGCTCTGGCTGTTGCTCTGGCTCTGACTCTGGCTCTGGCTGTTGCTCTGACTCTGACTCTGGCTCTGGCTGTTGCTCTGACTCTGGCTCTGGCTCTGAGTCTGGCCCTGGCTCTGGCTCTGGCTCTGGCCCTGGCTCTGGCTCTGGCTCTGGCTGTTGCTCTGACTCTGGCTCTGGCTCTGGCTGTTGCTCTGGCTCTGGCTCTGGCTCTGGCTCTGGCTGTTGCTCTGACTCTGGCTCTGGCTGTTGCTCTGACTCTGGCTCTGGCTCTGACTCTGGCTCTGGCTCTGGCTGTTGCTCTGGCTCTGGCTCTGGCTCTGGCCCTGGCCCTGGCTCTGGCTCTGGATGTTGCTCTGGCTCTGACTCTGGCTCTTGCTCTGGCCCTGGCTCTGGCTCTGGCTGTTGCTCTGGCTCTGGCTCTGGCTGTTGCTCTGGCTCTGACTCTGGCTCTGGCTCTGGCTCTGGCCCTGGCTCTGGCTCTGGCTCTGGCTGTTGCTCTGACTCTGGCTCTGGCTCTGGCTCTGGCTCTGGCTCTGGCTGTTGCTCTGACTCTGGCTCTGGCTGTTGCTCTGGCTCTGACTCTGGCTCTGGCTGTTGCTCTGGCTCTGGCCCTGGCTCTGGGTCTGGCTCTGGCTGTTGCTCTGGCTCTGACTCTGGCTCTGGCTGTTGCTCTGGCTCTGACTCTGGCTCTGGCTGTTGCTCTGGCTCTGGCCCTGGCTCTGGCTCTGGCTCTGGCTGTTGCTCTGGCTCTGGCTCTGGCTCTGGCTGTTGCTCTGGCCCTGGCTCTGGCTCTGGCTCTGGCTGTTGCTCTGGCTCTGACTCTGGCTCTGGCTGTTGCTCTGGCTCTGGCCCTGGCTCTGGCTCTGGCTCTGGCTGTTGCTCTGGCTCTGACTCTGGCTCTGGCTGTTGCTCTGGCTCTGGCTCTGACTCTGGCTCTGGCTGTTGCTCTGGCTCTGGGCCTGGCTCTGGCTCTGGCTCTGGCTGTTGCTCTGGCTCTGACTCTGGCTCTGGATGTTGCTCTGGCTCTGACTCTGGCTCTGGCTCTGGCCCTGGCTCTGGCTCTGGCTGTTGCTCTGGCTCTGACTCTGGCTCTGGCTCTGGCTGTTGCTCTGGCTCTGGCTGTTGCTCTGGCTCTGGCTCTGGCTCTGGCTCTGGCTGTTGCTCTGGCTCTGACTCTGGCTCTGGCTCTGGCTATTGCTCTGGCTCTGACTCTGGCTCTGGCTGTTGCTCTGGCCCTGGCTCTGGCTCTGGCTCTGGCTGTTGCTCTGGCTCTGACTCTGGCTCTGGCTCTGGCTCTGGCTGTTGCTCTGGCTCTGGCTCTGGCTCTGGCTGTTGCTCTGGCTCTGACTCTGGCTCTGGCTGTTGCTCTGACTCTGGCTGTTGCTCTGGCTCTTACTCTGGCTCTGGCTGTTGCTCTGACTCTGGCTCTGGCTCTGGCAATGGCTCTAGCTCTGGATGTTGCTCTGACTCTGGCTCTGGCTCTGGCTCTGGCTGTTGCTCTGGCTCTGGCTCTGGCTGTTGCTCTGGCTCTGACTCTGGCTCTGGCTCTGGCCCTGGCTGTTGCTCTGGCTCTGGCTGTTGCTCTGGCTCTGGCTCTGGATGTTGCTCTGGCTCTGACTCTGGCTCTGGCTCTGGCTCTGGCCCTGGCTCTGGCTCTGGCTCTGGCTGTTGCTCTGACTCTGGCTCTGGCTCTGGCTCTGGCTCTGGCTCTGGCTGTTGCTCTGACTCTGGCTCTGGCTGTTGCTCTGGCTCTGACTCTGGCTCTTGCTGTTGCTCTGGCTCTGGCCCTGGCTCTGGCTCTGGCTCTGGCTGTTGCTCTGCCTCTGGCCCTGGCTCTGGCTCTGGCTCTGGCTGTTGCTCTGGCTCTGACTCTGGCTCTGGCTGTTGCTCTGGCTCTGGCCCTGGCTCTGGCTCTGGCTCTGGCTGTTGCTCTGGCTCTGACTCTGGCTCTGGCTGTTGCTCTGGCTCTGGCCCTGGCCCTGGCTCTGGCTCTGGCTGTTGCTCTGGCTCTGGCTCTGGCTCTGGCTGTTGCTCTGGCTCTGGCTCTGACTCTGGCTCTGGATGTTGCTCTGGTTCTGACTCTGGCTCTGGCTCTGGCCCTGGCTCTGGCTCTGGCTGTTGCTCTGGCTCTGACTCTGGCTCTGGCTCTGGCTGTTGCTCTGACTCTGGCTGTTGCTCTGGCTCTGGCCCTGGCTCTGGCTCTGGCTGTTGCTCTGACTCTGGCTCTGGCTGTTGCTCTGGCTCTGGCTCTGGCTGTTGCTCTGGCTCTGGCTCTGGCTCTGGCTGTTGCTCTGGCTCTGGCTCTGGCTCTGGCTCTGGCTGTTGCTCTGTCTCTGACTCTGGCTCTGGCTCTGGCTGTTGCTCTGACTCTGACTGTGGCTCTGGCTGTTGCTCTGGCCCTGGCTCTGGCTCTGGCTCTGGCTGTTGCTCTGGCTCTGACTCTGGCTCTGGCTCTGGCTGTTGCTCTGACTCTGGCTCTGGCTCTGATTCTGGCTCTGGCTCTGGCTGTTGCTCTGGCTCTGACTCTGGCTCTGACTCTGGCTCTGGCTGTTGCTCTGGCTCTGGCTCTGGCTCTGACTCTGACTCTGGCTCTGGCTGTTGCTCTGGCTCTGACTCTGGCTCTGGCTGTTGCTCTAACTCTGGCCCTGGCTCTGGCTCTGGCTCTGGCTGTTGCTCTGGCTCTGACTCTGGCTCTGGCTCTGGCTGTTGCTCTGACTCTGGCTCTGGCTCTGGCTGTTGCTCTGGCTCTGGCCCTGGCTCTGGCTCTGGCTCTGGCTGTTGCTCTGACTCTGGCTCTGGCTCTGGCTGTTGCTCTGGCTCTGGCTGTTGCTCTGGCTCTGGATGTTGCTCTGGCTCTGGCTCTGGCTGTTGCTCTGGCCCTGACTCTGGCTCTGGCTGTTGCTCTGACTCTGGCTCTGGCTGTTGCTCTGGCTGTTGCTCTGACTCTGGCTCTGGCTGTCTCTCTGGCCCTGACTCTGGCTCTGGCTGTTGCTCTGACTCTGGCTCTGGCTCTGGCTCTGGCTGTTGCTCTGACTCTGGCTCTGGCTGTTGCTCTGGCCCTGACTCTGGCTCTGGCTGTTGCTCTGACTCTGGCTCTGGCTCTGACTCTGGCTCTGGCTCTGGCTGTTGCTCTGACTCTGGCTCTGGCTCTGGCTGTTGCTCTGGCTCTGACTCTGGCCCTGGCTCTGGCTCTGGCTGTTGCTCTGGCTCTGGCTCTGGCTGTTGCTCTGGCTCTGGCTCTGGCTCTGGCCCTGGCCCTGGCTCTGGCTCTGGATGTTGCTCTGGCTCTGACTCTGGCTCTGGCTCTGGCTTTTGCTCTGACTCTGGCTCTGGCTCTGACTCTGGCTCTGGCTCTGGCTGTTGCTCTGGCTCTGACTCTGGCTCTGGCTCTGGCTGTTGCTCTGACTCTGGCTCTGGCTGTTGCTCTGACTCTGGCTCTGGCTCTGACTCTGGCTCTGACTCTGGCTGTTGCTCTGGCTCTGGCTGTTGCTCTGGCTCTGACTCTGGCTCTGGCTGTTGCTCTGGCTCTGACTCTGGCTCTGGCTCTGGCTCTGGCTGTTGCTCTGACTCTGACTCTGGCTCTGGCTGTTGCTCTGACTCTGGCTCTGGCTCTGACTCTGGCTCTGGATGTTGCTCTGGCCCTGGCCCTGGCTCTGGCTCTGGCTGTTGCTCTGGCTCTGGCTCTGGCTCTGACTCTGGCTCTGGCTCTGGCTGTTGCTCTGGCTGTTGCTCTGGCTCTGGCTGTTGCTCTGGCTCTGGCTGTTGCTCTGGCTCTGGCTCTGGCTCTGGCTCTGGCTGTTGCTCTGACTCTGGCTGTTGCTCTGGCTCTGGCTCTGGCTCTGGCTCTGGATGCTGCTCTGGCTCTGGCTCTGGCTGTTGCTCTGACTCTGGGTCTGGCTCTGACTCTGGCTCTGGCTCTGGCTGTTGCTCTGTCTCTGGCTCTGACTCTGGCTCTGGCTCTGGCTGTTGCTCTGACTCTGGCTGTTGCTCTGGCCCTGGCTCTGGCTCTGGCTCTGGCTGTTGCTCTGGCTCTGACTCTGGCTCTGGCTCTGGCTGTTGCTCTGACTCTGGCTCTGGCTGTTGCTCTGGCTCTGACTCTGGCTCTGGCTCTGGCTCTGGCTCTGGCTGTTGCTCTGGCTCTGGCCCTGGCTCTGGCTCTGGCTCTGTCTGTTGCTCTGACTCTGGCTCTGGCTCTGACTCTGGCTCTGGCTCTGGCTGTTGCTCTGACTCTGGCTGTTGCTCTGGCTCTAGCCCTGGCTCTGGCTCTGGCTGTTGCTCTGGCTCTGACTCTGGCTCTGGCCCTGGCTCTGGCTCTGGCTCTGGCTGTTGCTCTGGCTCTGACTCTGGCTCTGGCTCTGGCTGTTGCTCTGACTCTGGCTCTGGCTCTGGCTGTTGCTCTGACTCTGGCTCTGGCTCTGGCTCTGGCTGTTGCTCTGGCTCTGGCTCTGGCTGTTGCTCTGGCTCTGACTCTGGCTCTGGCTCTGGCCCTGGCTGTTGCTCTGGCTCTGGCTGTTGCTCTGGCTCTGGCTCTGGCTGTTGCTCTGGCTCTGACTCTGGCTCTGGCTCTGGCTCTGGCCCTGGCTCTGGCTCTGGCTCTGGCTGTTGCTCTGACTCTGGCTCTGGCTCTGGCTCTGGCTCTGGCTCTGGCTGTTGCTCTGACTCTGGCTCTGGCTGTTGCTCTGGCTCTGACTCTGGCTCTTGCTGTTGCTCTGGCTCTGGCCCTGGCTCTGGCTCTGGCTCTGGCTGTTGCTCTGCCTCTGGCCCTGGCTCTGGCTCTGGCTCTGGCTGTTGCTCTGGCTCTGACTCTGGCTCTGGCTGTTGCTCTGGCTCTGGCCCTGGCTCTGGCTCTGGCTCTGGCTGTTGCTCTGGCTCTGACTCTGGCTCTGGCTGTTGCTCTGGCTCTGGCCCTGGCCCTGGCTCTGGCTCTGGCTGTTGCTCTGGCTCTGGCTCTGGCTCTGGCTGTTGCTCTGGCTCTGGCTCTGACTCTGGCTCTGGATGTTGCTCTGGCTCTGACTCTGGCTCTGGCTCTGGCCCTGGCTCTGGCTCTGGCTGTTGCTCTGGCTCTGACTCTGGCTCTGGCTCTGGCTGTTGCTCTGACTCTGGCTGTTGCTCTGGCTCTGGCCCTGGCTCTGGCTCTGGCTGTTGCTCTGACTCTGGCTCTGGCTGTTGCTCTGGCTCTGGCTCTGGCTGTTGCTCTGGCTCTGGCTCTGGCTCTGGCTGTTGCTCTGGCTCTGACTCTGGCTCTGGCTCTGGCTGTTGCTCTGGCTCTGACTGTGGCTCTGGCTGTTGCTCTGGCCCTGGCTCTGGCTCTGGCTCTGGCTGTTGCTCTGACTCTGGCTGTTGCTCTGGCTCTGGCTCTGGCTCTGGCTCTGGATGTTGCTCTGACTCTGGCTCTGGCTCTGACTCTGCCTCTGGCTCTGGCTGTTGCTCTGGCTCTGACTCTGGCTCTGACTCTGGCTCTGGCTGTTGCTCTGGCTCTGGCTCTGGCTGTTGCTCTGGCTGTTGCTCTGGCTCTGACTCTGGCTCTGGCTCTGGCTGTTGCTCTGACTCTGGCTGTTGCTCTGGCTCTGGCTCTGGCTCTGGCTCTGGATGTTGCTCTGGCTCTGACTCTGGCTCTGGCTCTGGCTGTTGCTCTGACTCTGGCTCTGGCTCTGACTCTGACTCTGGCTCTGGCTGTTGCTCTGGCTCTGACTCTGGCTCTGGCTGTTGCTCTGGCTCTGGCCCTGGCTCTGGCTCTGGCTCTGGCTGTTGCTCTGGCTCTGACTCTGGCTCTGGCTCTGGCTGTTGCTCTGACTCTGGCTCTGGCTCTGGCTGTTGCTCTGGCTCTGGCCCTGGCTCTGGCTCTGGCTTTGGCTGTTGCTCTGACTCTGGCTCTGGCTCTGGCTGTTGCTCTGGCTCTGGCTGTTGCTCTGGCTCTGGATGTTGCTCTGGCTCTGGCTCTGGCTGTTGCTCTGGCCCTGGCTCTGGCTCTGGCTGTTGCTCTGACTCTGGCTCTGTCTGTTGCTCTGGCTGTTGCTCTGACTCTGGCTCTGGCTGTTGCTCTGGCCCTGACTCTGGCTCTGGCTGTTGCTCTGACTCTGGCTCTGGCTCTGGCTCTGGCTGTTGCTCTGGCTGTTGCTCTGGCTCTGACTCTGGCTCTGGCTCTGGCTGTTGCTCTGACTCTGGCTGTTGCTCTGGCTCTGGCTCTGGCTCTGGCTCTGGATGTTGCTCTGGCTCTGACTCTGGCTCTGGCTCTGGCTGTTGCTCTGACTCTGGCTCTGGCTCTGGCTGTTGCTCTGGCTGTTGCTCTGACTCTGGCTGTTGCTCTGGCCCTGGCTCTGGCTCTGGCTCTGGCTGTTGCTCTGGCTCTGACTCTGGCTCTGGCTCTGGCTGTTGCTCTGACTCTGGCTCTGGCTGTTGCTCTGGCTCTGACTCTGGCTCTGGCTGTTGCTCTGGCTCTGGCCCTGGCTCTGGCTCTGGCTCTGGCTGTTGCTCTGACTCTGGCTCTGGCTCTGTCTGGCTCTGACTCTGGTCTCTGCTGTTGCTCTGGCTCTGGCCCTGCTCTGGCTCTGGCTCTGGCTGTTGCTACTGACTCTGGCTCTGGCTCTGACTCTGGCTCTGGCTCTGGCTGTTGCTCTGACTCTGGCTGTTGCTCTGGCTCTGCCCTGGCTCTGGCTCTGGCTCGTGGCTCTGACTCTGGCTCTGGCTCGGCTGTTGCCCTGGCCTGGCTCTGGCTCTGGCTGTTGCTCTGGCTCTGACTCTGGCTCTGGCTCTGGCTGTTGCCTGACTCTGGCTCTGGCTGTTGCTCTGACTCTGGCTGTTGCTCTGGCTCTGTGCCCTGGCTCTGGCTCTGGCTGTTGCTCTGGCTTTGCCTGTTGCTCTGGCTCTGGCTGTTGCTCTGACTCTGGCTCTGCCTGCTGTTGCTCTGCTCTGGCTGTTGCTCTGGATCTGGGCTCTGGCTCTGGCCCTGTGCTCTTGGCTCTGCTGTTGCTCTGGCTCTGGCTCTGCTTGCTCTGGCTCTGGCTGTTCTGGCTCGGCCTGGCCTGGCTGTTGCTCTGGCCTCTGGCTCTGGCTCTGCCTGCTGCTCTGACTCTGGCCTGCGTGCCTCTGGCTCTGGCCCTGGCTCTGGCTCTGGCTCTGGCTGTTGCTCTGGCTCTGACTCTGGCTCTGGCTCTTGCTGTTGCTCTGCTCTGGCTGTTGCTCTGGCTCTGCTCTGCTCTGGCTCTGGCTGGTTGCTCTGGCTCTGACTCTGCTCTGGCTCTGGCTATTGCCTGGCTCTGACTCTGGCTCTGGCTGTTGCTCTGGCCCTGGCTCTGGCTCTGGCTCTGGCTGTTGCTCTGGCTCTGACTCTGGCTCTGCTCTGCTCTGGCTGTTGCTCTGGCTCTGGCTCTGGCTCTGGCTGTTGCTCTGGCTCTGACTCTGGCTCTGGCTGTTGCTCTGACTCTGGCTGTTGCTCTGGCTCTTACTCTGGCTCTGGCTGTTGCTCTGACTCTGGCTCGGCTCTGGGCAATGGCTCTAGCTCTGGCTGTTGCTCTGACTCTGGCTCTGGCTGTGGCTCTGGCTCTGACTCTGGCTCTGGCTGTTGCTCTGGCTCTGGCCCTGCTCTGCTCTGGCTCTGGCTGTTGCTCTGGCTCTGGCCCTGGCTCTGGCTCTGGCTCTGGCTGTTGCTCTGGCTCTGTCTCTGGCTCTGGCTGTTGCTCTGGCTCTGGCCCTGGCTCTGGCTCTGGCTCTGGCTGTTGCTCTGGCTCTGACTCTGGCTCTGGCTCTGGCTGTTTGTTGCTCTGACTCTGGCTCTGGCTCTGGCTGTTGCTCTGACTCTGGCTCTGGCTCTGGCTCTGGCTGTTGCTCTGGCTCTGGCTCTGGCTGTTGCTCTGGCTCTGACTCTGGCTCTGGCTCTGGCCCTGGCTGTTGCTCTGGCTCTGGCTGTTGCTCTGGCTCTGGCTCTGGATGTTGCTCTGGCTCTGACTCTGGCTCTGGCTCTGGCTCTGGCCCTGGCTCTGGCTCTGGCTCTGGCTGTTGCTCTGACTCTGGCTCTGGCTCTGGCTCTGGCTCTGGCTCTGGCTGTTGCTCTGACTCTGGCTCTGGCTGTTGCTCTGGCTCTGACTCTGGCTCTTGCTGTTGCTCTGGCTCTGGCCCTGGCTCTGGCTCTGGCTCTGGCTGTTGCTCTGCCTCTGGCCCTGGCTCTGGCTCTGGCTCTGGCTGTTGCTCTGGCTCTGACTCTGGCTCTGGCTGTTGCTCTGGCTCTGGCCCTGGCTCTGGCTCTGGCTCTGGCTGTTGCTCTGGCTCTGACTCTGGCTCTGGCTGTTGCTCTGGCTCTGGCCCTGGCCCTGGCTCTGGCTCTGGCTGTTGCTCTGGCTCTGGCTCTGGCTCTGGCTGTTGCTCTGGCTCTGGCTCTGACTCTGGCTCTGGATGTTGCTCTGGTTCTGACTCTGGCTCTGGCTCTGGCCCTGGCTCTGGCTCTGGCTGTTGCCCTGGCTCTGACTCTGGCTCTGGCTCTGGCTGTTGCTCTGACTCTGGCTGTTGCTCTGGCTCTGGCCCTGGCTCTGGCTCTGGCTGTTGCTCTGACTCTGGCTCTGGCTGTTGCTCTGCCTCTGGCTCTGGCTGTTGCTCTGGCTCTGGCTCTGGCTCTGGCTGTTGCTCTGGCACTGGCTCTGGCTCTGGCTCTGGCTGTTGCTCTGTCTCTGACTCTGGCTCTGGCTCTGGCTGTTGCTCTGGCTCTGACTGTGGCTCTGGCTGTTGCTCTGGCCCTGGCTCTGGCTCTGGCTCTGGCTGTTGCTCTGGCTCTGACTCTGGCTCTGGCTCTGGCTGTTGCTCTGACTCTGGCTCTGGCTCTGATTCTGGCTCTGGCTCTGGCTGTTGCTCTGGCTCTGACTCTGACTCTGACTCTGGCTCTGGCTGTTGCTCTGGCTCTGGCTCTGGCTCTGACTCTGACTCTGGCTCTGGCTGTTGCTCTGGCTCTGACTCTGGCTCTGGCTGTTGCTCTAACTCTGGCCCTGGCTCTGGCTCTGGCTCTGGCTGTTCCTCTGGCTCTGACTCTGGCTCTGGCTCTGGCTGTTGCTCTGACTCTGGCTCTGGCTCTGGCTGTTGCTCTGGCTCTGGCCCTGGCTCTGGCTCTGGCTCTGGCTGTTGCTCTGACTCTGGCTCTGGCTCTGGCTGTTGCTCTGGCTCTGGCTGTTGCTCTGGCTCTGGATGTTGCTCTGGCTCTGGCTCTGGCTGTTGCTCTGGCCCTGACTCTGGCTCTGGCTGTTGCTCTGACTCTGGCTCTGGCTGTTGCTCTGGCTGTTGCTCTGACTCTGGCTCTGGCTGTCTCTCTGGCCCTGACTCTGGCTCTGGCTGATGCTCTGACTCTGGCTCTGGCTCTGGCTCTGGCTGTTGCTCTGACTCTGGCTCTGGCTGTTGCTCTGGCCCTGACTCTGGCTCTGGCTGTTGCTCTGACTCTGGCTCTGGCTCTGACTCTGGCTCTGGCTCTGGCTGTTGCTCTGACTCTGGCTCTGGCTCTGGCTGTTGCTCTGGCTCTGACTCTGGCCCTGGCTCTGGCTCTGGCTGTTGCTCTGGCTCTGGCTCTGGCTGTTGCTCTGGCTCTCTGGCTCTGATGTTGCTCTGGCTCTGACTCTGGCTCTGGCTCTGGCTGTTGCTCTGACCTGGCTTGGCGCTGGCTCTGGAGGCTCTGTGCTCTGGCTCTGGCCGTTGCTCTGACTCTGGCTCTGATGGGTGTGGGAGAGGGGGAGGGGTGTGACTCTGCTCTGGCTCTTGCTCTGACTCCGTGCTCTGCTGGCTGCTCTGGCTGTTGCTCTGGCTCTGACCTGGGCTCTGGCTGTTGCTCTGGCTCTGACTCTGGCTCTGCTCTCTGGCTTGCTGTTGCTCTGACCTCTGACTCTGGCTCTGGCTGTTGCTCTGACTCTGGCTCTGGCTCTGACTCTGGCTCTGGATGTTGCTCTGGCCCTGGCCCTGGCTCTGGCTCTGGCTGTTGCTCTGGCTCTGGCTCTGGCTCTGGCTCTGACTCTGGCTCTGGCTCTGGCTGTTGCTCTGGCTGTTGCTCTGGCTCTGGCTGTTGCTCTGGCTCTGGCTCTGGCTCTGGCTCTGGCTGTTGCTCTGACTCTGGCTGTTGCTCTGGCTCTGGCTCTGGCTCTGGCTCTGGATGCTGCTCTGGCTCTGGCTCTGGCTGTTGCTCTGACTCTGGGTCTGGCTCTGACTCTGGCTCTGGCTCTGGCTGTTGCTCTGTCTCTGGCTCTGACTCTGGCTCTGGCTCTGGCTGTTGCTCTGACTCTGGCTGTTGCTCTGGCCCTGGCTCTGGCTCTGGCTCTGGCTGTTGCTCTGGCTCTGACTCTGGCTCTGGCTCTGGCTGTTGCTCTGACTCTGGCTCTGGCTGTTGCTCTGGCTCTGACTCTGGCTCTGGCTCTGGCTCTGGCTCTGGCTGTTGCTCTGGCTCTGGCCCTGGCTCTGGCTCTGGCTCTGGCTGTTGCTCTGACTCTGGCTCTGGCTCTGACTCTGGCTCTGGCTCTGGCTGTTGCTCTGACTCTGGCTGTTGCTTTGGCTCTAGCCCTGGCTCTGGCTCTGGCTGTTGCTCTGGCTCTGACTCTGGCTCTGGCTGTTGCTCTGGCTCTGGCCCTGGCTCTGGCTCTGGCTCTGGCTGTTGCTCTGGCTCTGACTCTGGCTCTGGCTCTGGCTGTTGCTCTGACTCTGGCTCTGGCTCTGGCTGTTGCTCTGACTCTGGCTCTGGCTCTGGCTCTGGCTGTTGCTCTGGCTCTGGCTCTGGCTGTTGCTCTGGCTCTGACTCTGGCTCTGGCTCTGGCCCTGGCTGTTGCTCTGGCTCTGGCTGTTGCTCTGGCTCTGGCTCTGGCTGTTGCTCTGGCTCTGACTCTGGCTCTGGCTCTGGCTCTGGCCCTGGCTCTGGCTCTGGCTCTGGCTGTTGCTCTGACTCTGGCTCTGGCTCTGGCTCTGGCTCTGGCTCTGGCTGTTGCTCTGACTCTGGCTCTGGCTGTTGCTTTGGCTCTGACTCTGGCTCTTGCTGTTGCTCTGGCTCTGGCCCTGGCTCTGGCTCTGGCTCTGGCTGTTGCTCTGCCTCTGGCCCTGGCTCTGGCTCTGGCTCTGGCTGTTGCTCTGGCTCTGACTCTGGCTCTGGCTGTTGCTCTGGCTCTGGCCCTGGCTCTGGCTCTGGCTCTGGCTGTTGCTCTGGCTCTGACTCTGGCTCTGGCTGTTGCTCTGGCTCTGGCCCTGGCCCTGGCTCTGGCTCTGGCTGTTGCTCTGGCTCTGGCTCTGGCTCTGGCTGTTGCTCTGGCTCTGGCTCTGACTCTGGCTCTGGATGTTGCTCTGGCTCTGACTCTGGCTCTGGCTCTGGCCCTGGCTCTGGCTCTGGCTGTTGCTCTGGCTCTGACTCTGGCTCTGGCTCTGGCTGTTGCTCTGACTCTGGCTGTTGCTCTGGCTCTGGCCCTGGCTCTGGCTCTGGCTGTTGCTCTGACTCTGGCTCTGGCTGTTGCTCTGGCTCTGGCTCTGGCTGTTGCTCTGGCTCTGGCTCTGGCTCTGGCTGTTGCTCTGGCTCTGACTCTGGCTCTGGCTCTGGCTGTTGCTCTGGCTCTGACTGTGGCTCTGGCTGTTGCTCTGGCCCTGGCTCTGGCTCTGGCTCTGGCTGTTGCTCTGACTCTGGCTGTTGCTCTGGCTCTGGCTCTGGCTCTGGCTCTGGATGTTGCTCTGACTCTGGCTCTGGCTCTGACTCTGGCTCTGGCTCTGGCTGTTGCTCTGGCTCTGACTCTGGCTCTGACTCTGGCTCTGGCTGTTGCTCTGGCTCTGGCTCTGGCTGTTGCTCTGGCTCTGACTCTGGCTCTGGCTCTGGCTGTTGCTCTGACTCTGGCTGTTGCTCTGGCTCTGGCTCTGGCTCTGGCTCTGGATGTTGCTCTGGCTCTGACTCTGGCTCTGGCTCTGGCTGTTGCTCTGACTCTGGCTCTGGCTCTGACTCTGACTCTGGCTCTGGCTGTTGCTCTGGCTCTGACTCTGGCTCTGGCTGTTGCTCTGGCTCTGGCCCTGGCTCTGGCTCTGGCTCTGGCTGTTGCTCTGGCTCTGACTCTGGCTCTGGCTCTGGCTGTTGCTCTGACTCTGGCTCTGGCTCTGGCTGTTGCTCTGGCTCTGGCCCTGGCTCTGGCTCTGGCTTTGGCTGTTGCTCTGACTCTGGCTCTGGCTCTGGCTGTTGCTCTGGCTCTGGATGTTGCTCTGGCTCTGGCTCTGGCTGTTGCTCTGGCCCTGGCTCTGGCTCTGGCTGTTGCTCTGACTCTGGCTCTGTCTGTTGCTCTGGCTGTTGCTCTGACTCTGGCTCTTGCTGTTGCTCTGGCCCTGACTCTGGCTCTGGCTGTTGCTCTGACTCTGGCTCTGGCTCTGGCTCTGGCTGTTGCTCTGGCTGTTGCTCTGGCTCTGACTCTGGCTCTGGCTCTGGCTGTTGCTCTGACTCTGGCTGTTGCTCTGGCTCTGGCTCTGGCTCTGGCTCTGGATGTTGCTCTGGCTCTGACTCTGGCTCTGGCTCTGGCTATTGCTCTGACTCTGGCTCTGGCTCTGGCTGTTGCTCTGGCTGTTGCTCTGACTCTGGCTGTTGCTCTGGCCCTGGCTCTGGCTCTGGCTCTGGCTGTTGCTCTGGCTCTGACTCTGGCTCTGGCTCTGGCTGTTGCTCTGACTCTGGCTCTGGCTGTTGCTCTGGCTCTGACTCTGGCTCTGGCTGTTGCTCTGGCTCTGGCCCTGGCTCTGGCTCTGGCTCTGGCTGTTGCTCTGACTCTGGCTCTGGCTCTGACTCTGGCTCTGGCTCTGGCTGTTGCTCTGACTCTGGCTGTTGCTCTGGCTCTGGCCCTGGCTCTGGCTCTGGCTCTGGCTCTGACTCTGGCTCTGGCTCTGGCTGTTGCCCTGGCTCTGGCTCTGGCTCTGGCTGTTGCTCTGGCTCTGACTCTGGCTCTGGCTCTGGCTGTTGCTCTGACTCTGGCTCTGGCTGTTGCTCTGACTCTGGCTGTTGCTCTGGCTCTGGCCCTGGCTCTGGCTCTGGCTGTTGCTCTGGCTTTGGCTGTTGCTCTGGCTCTGGCTGTTGCTCTGACTCTGGCTCTGGCTCTGGCTGTTGCTCTGGCTCTGGCTCTGGCTGTTGCTCTGGCTCTGGCTCTGGCTCTGGCCCTGGCTCTGGCTCTGGCTGTTGCTCTGGCTCTGGCTCTGGCTCTGACTCTGGCTCTGGCTGTTGCTCTGGCTCTGACTCTGGCTCTGGCTGTTGCTCTGGCTCTGGCTCTGGCTCTGGCTCTGGCTGTTGCTCTGACTCTGGCTCTGGCTGTTGCTCTGGCTCTGGCTCTGGCCCTGGCTCTGGCTCTGGCTCTGGCTGTTGCTCTGGCTCTGACTCTGGCTCTGGCTCTGGCTGTTGCTCTGACTCTGGCTCTGGCTGTTGCTCTGACTCTGGCTCTGGCTGTTGCTCTGGCTCTGGCTCTGGCCCTGGCTCTGGCTCTGGCTGTTGCTCTGGCTCTGACTCTGGCTCTGGCTCTGACTCTGGCTCTGGCTGTTGCTCTGGCTCTGGCTCTGACCCTGGCTCTGGCTCTGGCTCTGGCTGTTGCTCTGGCTCTGACTCTGGCTCTGGCTGTTGCTCTGGCTCTGGCCCTGGCCCTGGCTCTGGCTCTGGCTGTTGCTCTGGCTCTGGCCCTGGCTCTGGCTGTTGCTCTGGCTCTGACTCTGGCTCTGGCTGTTGCTCTGGCTCTGGCCCTGGCTCTGGCTCTGGCTCTGGCTGTTGCTCTGGCTCTGGATGTTGCTCTGGCTCTGACTCTGGCTCTGGCTCTGGCTGTTGCTCTGGCTCTGGCTCTGGCTGTTGCTCTGGCTCTGGCTGTTGCTCTGGCTCTGGCCCTGGCCCTGGCTCTGGCTCTGGATGTTGCTCTGGCTCTGACTCTGGCTCTGGCTGTTGCTCTGACTCTGGCTCTGGCTCTGAGTCTGGCTCTGGCTCTGGCTGTTGCTCTGGCTGTTGCTCTGACTCTGGCTCTGGCTCTGGCTGTTGCTCTGACTCTGGCTGTTGCTCTGGCTCTTGCCCTGGCTCTGGCTCTGGCTGTTGCTCTGGCTCTGACTCTGGCTCTGGCTGTTGCTCTGGCTCTGGCTCTGGCTCTGGCTCTGGCTGTTGCTCTGGCTCTGGCTCTGACTCTGGCTCTTGCTGTTGCTCTGGCTCTGGCTGTTGCTCTGGCTCTGGATGTTGCTCTGACTCTGGCTCTGGCTGTTGCTCTGGCCCTGGCTCTGGCTCTGGCTGTTGCTCTGACTCTGGCTCTGGCTGTTGCTCTGACTCTGGCTCTGGCTGTTGCTCTGGCTGTTGCTCTGACTCTGGCTCTGGCTGTTGCTCTGGCTCTGGCTGTTGCTCTGAGTCTGGCTCTGGCTCTGACTCTGGCTCTGGCTCTGGCTGTTGCTCTGACTCTGGCTCTGGCTCTGGCTGTTGCTCTGGGTCTGACTCTGGCTCTGGCTCTGGCCCTGGCTCTGGCTCTGGCTGTTGCTCTGACTGTTGCTCTGGCTCTGGCTCTGGCTCTGGCCCTGGCCCTGGCTCTGGCTCTGGATGTTGCTCTGGCTCTGACTGTGGCTCTGGCTCTGGCTGTTGCTCTGACTCTGGCTCTGGCTCTGACTCTGGCTCTGGCTCTGGCTCTGGCTGTTGCTCTGGCTCTGACTCTGGCTCTGGCTCTGGCTGTTGCTCTGACTCTGGCTGTTGCTCTGGCTCTGGCTCTGGCTGTTGCTCTGGCTGTTGCTCTGGCTGTTGCTCTGGCTCTGACTCTGGCTCTGGCTCTGGCTGTTGCTCTGGCTCTGGCTGTTGCTCTGGCCCTGGCTCTGGCTCTGGCTGTTGCTCTGGCTCTGACTCTGGCTCTGGCTGTTGCTCTGACTCTGGCTCTGGCTGTTGCTCTGGCTCTGGCTCTGGCTCTGGATGTTGCTCTGGCTCTGACTCTGGCTCTGGCTCTGGCCCTGGCTCTGGCTCTGGATGTTGCTCTGGCTCTGGCTCTGGCCCTGGCTCTGGCTCTGGATGTTGCTCTGGCTCTGGCTCTGGCTCTGGCTCTGGCCCTTGCTCTGGCTCTGGATGTTGCTCTGACTCTGGCTCTGGCTCTGGATGTTGCTCTGACTCTGGCTCTGGCTGTTGCTCTGACTCTGGCTCTGGCTGTTGCTCTGGCTCTGGCTCTGGCTCTGGCTCTGGCTGTTGCTCTGACTCTGGCTCTGGCTCTGACTCTGGCTCTGGCTCTGACTCTGGCTCTGGCTCTGACTCTGGCTCTGGCTCTGGCTTTGGCTCTGGATGTTGCTCTGGCTCTGACTCTGGCTCCCCCCTCCTCCCAGAGTTATGGCTCTGTCTTTCTGGAGCTCTGACTCTCAGGCTATCATTCTACCTGCTGCTCTCCTCTCTGGCTCTGGGTGGCTCTCTGGTGGCTCTTGTTCAGACTCTGGCTCTGGCTTTGACTCTTGAGTTGAAGTGGGCTCTGGGTCTCTACCTCTGACTCTGGCTTTGACCCTAGCTCTGTCTCTCTGTCTGTAGTTCTCTGTCTCTGTCTCTAGCTCTGTCTCTGGCTCCATTTATAGCTCTGCCTCTGGTTCTAGCTCTCAGTCTGGTTTCTAGATCTGGCTCACTGTCTCTCTTTCTCTGATCTGGCTCAGTCTCTGACTCTGTCTCTCAGGTTTTGGTAATCTCTCTGGCTTCAGGCCTCTTAATCTGGCTATCTAGTACTTTAAATCTGGCTCTGAGTCTGGCTCATGATCTGGCTCTCTGGGCCTGTCTCTAGCTCTATGGCATTAACTCTGGATCTGGACTTGACTCTGGTCTAACACTGACTCTGGCTATGGCCCTTCGTCTGTGACTCTGGCCTTGTCTCTGCCATGCCTGTCTCTGGATCTGCCCCTGATTCCGAGTCTGGACCTGTGGCTCTCTGAATCTGGC